>NW_027362765.1:625737682-626384349 GCF_046119375.1 Phyllobates terribilis
TACCACTAACACATCTCACATATCAGCCACAGGTAACACATGTACCACTGACACATCTCACATATCAGCCACAGGTAACACATATACCACTGACACCTCACATATCAGCCACAGGTAACACATATACCACTGACACACCTCACATATCAGCCACAGGTAACACATATACCACTCACACACCTCACATATCAGCCACATGTAACACATATACCACTGACACACCTCATATCAGCCACAGCTAACACATATACCACTGACACACCTCACATATCAGCCACAGGTAACAGATATACCACTGACACCTTACATATCAGCCATAGGTAACACATATACCACTGACACCTCACATGTCAGCCACAGGTAACACATATACCACTGACACACCTCACATATCAGCCACAGGTAACACATATACCACTGACACCTGTCATATCAGCCACAGGTAACACATATACCACTCACACACCTCACATATCAGCCACATGTAACACATATACCACTGACACACCTCATATCAGCCACAGCTAACACATATACCACTGACACACCTCACATATCAGCCACAGGTAACACATGTACCGCTAACACATCTCACATATCAGCTACAGGTAACACATGTGCCACTGACACATCTCACATATCAGCCACAGGTAACACATGTACCACTGACACCTCACATATCAGCCACAGGTAACACATATACCACTGACACACCTCACATATCAGCCACAGGTAACACATATACCACTGACACACCTCACATATCAGCCACAGGTAACACATATACCACTCACACACCTCTCATAACAGCCACAGGTAACACATATACCACTGACACCTCACATGTCAGCAACAGGTGACACATATACCACTGACACACCTCACATATCAGATAAAGGTAACACATATACCACTCACATACCTCATATGAGCAACAGGTAACACATATACCACTCACACACCTCACATATCAGCCACATGTAACACATATACCACTGACACACCTCATATCAGCCACAGGTAACACATAAAACACTGACACACCTCACCTATCAGCCACAGGTAACACATGTACCACTGACACATCTCACATATCAGCCACAGGTAACACATGTACCACTGACAAATCTCACATATCAGCCACAGGTAACACATATACCACTGACACCTCACATATCAGCCACAGGTAACACATATTCCACTGACACACCTCTCATATCAGCCACAGGTAACACATGTACCGCTGACACATCTCATATATCAGCCACAGGTAACACATATACCACTGACACACCTCACATATCAGCCACAGGTAACACATATACCACTGACACACCTCACATATCAGCCACAGGTAACACATATACCACTCACACACCTCATATCAGCCACAGGTAACACATACACCACTCACACACCTCACATATCAGCCGCATGTAACACAAATACCACTGACACACCTCATATCAGCCACAGGTAACACATATAACACTGACACACCTCACATATCAGCCACAGGTATCACATGTACCACTGACACATCTCACATATCAGCCACAGGTAACACATATGCCACTGACACCTCACATATCAGCCACATGTAACGCATATACCACTGACACACCTCATATCAGCCACAGGTAACACATATACCACTGACACCTCTCATATCAGCCACAGGTAACAAATATACCACTGACACACCACACATATCAGCCACAGGTAACAGACATACCACTGACACATCTCACATATCAGCCACAGGTAACACATATTCCACTGACACATCACATTTCAGCCATAGGTAACAAATATACCACTGACACCTCACATATCAGCTACAGGTAACACATATACTACTGACACACCTCACATATCAGCGTCAGTTAACACATGTACCACTGACACATCTCACATATCATCCACAGGTAACACATATACCACTGACACATCTCACATATCAGCCACAGGTAACACATATACCACTGATACCTCACATATCAGCCACAGGTAACACATATACCACTGACACACCTCAAATATCAGCCACAGGTAACACATGTACCACTGACACATCTCACATATCCGCCACAGGTAACACATATACCTCTGACACCTCACATATCAGCCACAGGTAACACATATACCACTGACACACCTCACATATCAGCCACAGGTAACACATGTACCACTGACACATCTCACATATCAGCCACAGGTAACACATGTACCACTGACACATCTCATATATCAGCCACAGGTAACACATATACCACTGACACACCTCATATTTCAGCCATAGGTAACACATATACCACTGACACACCTCACATTTAAGCCACAGATAACACATATACCACTGACACACCTCATATCAGCCACAGGTAACACATATACCACTGACACCTCTGATATCAGCCACAGGTAACACATATACCACTGAAACATCTCACATATCAGTCACAGGTAACACATATACCACTGACACCTCACATATCAGCCACATGTAACGCATATACCACTGACACACCTCATATCAGCCACAGGTAACACATATACCACTGACACATCTCACATATCTGCCACAGGTAACACATATACCACTGACATACCTCACATATCAGCAACAGGTAACACATATACCACTGACACATCTCACATATCAGCCACAGGTAACTCATATACCACTGACACCTCACATATCAGCCATAGGTAACACATATACCACTGACACCTCACATATCAGCCACAGGTAACACATATACCACTGACACAACTCACATATCAGCCACAGGTAACACATGTACCACTGACACATCTCACATATCAGCCACAGGTAACACATATACCACTGACACATCTCACATATCAGCCACAGGTAACAGATATACCACTGACACCTTACATATCAGCCATAGGTAACACATATACCACTGACACCTCACATATCAGCCACAGCTAACACATATACCACTGACACACCTCACATATCAGCCACAGGTAACACATGTACCACTAACACATCTCACATATCAGCCACAGGTAACACATGTACCACTGACAGATCTCACATATCAGCCACAGGTAACACATATACCACTGACACCTCACATATCAGCCACAGGTAACACATATACCACTGACACACCTCACATATCAGCCACAGGTAACACATATACCACTGACACACCTCATATCAGCCCCAGGTAACACATATACCACTCACACACCTCTCATAACAGCCACAGGTAACACATATACCACTGACACCTCACATGTCAGCCACAGGTGACACATATACCACTGACACACCTCACATATCAGCCAAAGGTAACACATATACCACTCACATACCTCATATGAGCAACAGGTAACACATATACCACTCACACACCTCGCATATCAGCCACATGTAACACATATACCACTGACACACCTCATATCAGCCACAGGTAACACATATAACACTGACACACCTCACCTATCAGCCACAGGTAACACATGTACCACTGACACATCTCACATATCAGCCACAGGTAACAGATATACCACTGACACCTTACATATCAGCCATAGGTAACACATATACCACTGACACCTCACATGTCAGCCACAGGTAACACATATACCACTCACACACCTCACATATCAGCCACAGGTAACACATATACCACTGACACCTGTCATATCAGCCACAGGTAACACATATACCACTCACACACCTCACATATCAGCCACATGTAACACATATACCACTGACACACCTCATATCAGCCACAGCTAACACATATACCACTGACACACCTCACATATCAGCCACAGGTAACACATGTACCGCTAACACATCTCACATATCAGCCCCAGGTAACACATGTACCACTGACACATCTCACATATCAGCCACAGGTAACACATGTACCACTGACACCTCACATATCAGCCACAGGTAACACATATACCACTGACACACCTCACATATCAGCCACAGGTAACACATATACCACTGACACACCTCATATCAGCCCCAGGTAACACATATACCACTCACACACTTCTCATAACAGCCACAGGTAACACATATACCACTGGCACCTCACATGTCAGCCACAGGTGACACATATACCACTGACACACCTCACATATCAGCCAAAGGTAACACATATACCACTCACATACCTCATATGAGCAACAGGTAACACATATACCACTCACACACCTCACATATCAGCCACATGTAACACATATACCACTGACACACCTCATATCAGCCACAGGTAACACATATAACACTTACACACCTCACCTATCAGCCACAGGTAACACTTGTACCACTGACACATCTCACATATCAGCCACAGGTAACACATGTACCACTGACAAATCTCACATATCAGCCACAGGTAACACATATACCACTGACACCTCACATATCAGCCACAGGTAACACATATTCCACTGACACACCTCTCATATCAGCCACAGGAAACACATGTACCGCTGACACATCTCATATATCAGCCACAGGTAACATATATACCACTGACACACCTCACATATCAGCCACAGGTAACACATTTACCACTGACACACCTCACATATCAGCCACAGGTAACACATATACCACTCACACACCTCATATATCAGCCGCATGTAACACATATACCACTGACACACCTCATATCAGCCACAGGTAACACATATAACACTGACACACCTCACATATCAGCCACAGGTAACACATATACCACTGACACACCTCATGTCAGCCAAAGGTAACACATATGCCACTGACACCTCACATATCAGCCTCAGATAACACATATACCACTGACACCTCACTTATCAGACACAGGTAACACATATACCACTGACACCTCACATATCAGCCACAGGTAACACATATACCACTCACACACCTCATATCAGCCACAGGTAACATATATACCACTGACACACCTCATATCAGCCACAGGTAGCACATATACCACTGACACCTCACATATCAGCCACAGGTAACACATATACCACTGACACCCCACATATCAGCCACAGGTAACACATATACCACTGACACACCTCACATGTCAGCCACAGGTAATACATATACCACTGACACCTCACATATCAGCCACAGGTAACACATATACCACTGACACCTAACATTTCAGCCACAGGAAACACATATACCACTGACACCTCACATATCAGCCTCAGGTAACACATATACCACTCACACACCTCACATATCAGCCACAGGTAACACATGTACCACTGACACATCTCACATATCAGCCACAGGTAACACATATACCACTGACACATCTCACATATCAGCCACAGGTAACAGATATACCACTGACACCTTACATATCAGCCATAGGTAACACATATACCACTGACACCTCACATGTCAGCCACTGGTAACACATATACCACTGACACACCTCACATATCAGCCACAGGTAACACATATACCACTCACACACCTCATATCAGCCACAGGTAACACATATACCACTCACACACCTCACATATCAGCCACAGGTAACACATATACCACTCACACACCTCATATCAGCCACAGCTAACACATATACCACTGACACACCTCACATATCAGCCACAGGTAACACATGTACCACTAACACATCTCACATATCAGCCACAGGTAACACATGTACCACTGACACATCTCACATATCAGCCACAGGTAACACATATACCACTGACACCTCACATATCAGCCACAGGTAACACATATACCACTGACACACCTCACATATCAGCCACAGGTAACACATATACCACTCACACACCTCACATATCAGCCACATGTAACACATATACCACTGACACACCTCATATCAGCCACAGCTAACACATATACCACTGACACACCTCACATATCAGCCACAGGTAACAGATATACCACTGACACCTTACATATCAGCCATAGGTAACACATATACCACTGACACCTCACATGTCAGCCACAGGTAACACATATACCACTGACACACCTCACATATCAGCCACAGGTAA
Source organism: Phyllobates terribilis (assembly GCF_046119375.1). Classification (NCBI taxonomy): domain Eukaryota; kingdom Metazoa; phylum Chordata; class Amphibia; order Anura; family Dendrobatidae; genus Phyllobates; species Phyllobates terribilis. The sequence goes on from NW_027362765.1 coordinate 625,743,725, forward strand.
CACATATACCACTGACACCTGTCATAGCAGCCACAGGTAACACATATACCACTCACACACCTCACATATCAGCCACATGTAACACATATACCACTGACACACCTCATATCAGCCACAGCTAACACATATACCACTGACACACCTCACATATCAGCCACAGGTAACACATGTACCGCTAACACATCTCACATATCAGCCACAGGTAACACATGTACCACTGACACATCTCACATATCAGCCACAGGTAACACATGTACCACTGACACCTCACATATCAGCCACAGGTAACACATATTCCACTGACACACCTCACATATCAGCCACAGGTAACAAATATACCACTGACACACCTCATATCAGCCCCAGGTAACACATATACCACTCACATACCTCTCATAACAGCCACAGGTAACACATATACCACTGACACCTCACATGTCAGCCACAGGTGACACATATACCACTGACACACCTCACATATCAGATAAAGGTAACACATATACCACTCACATACCTCATATGAGCAACAGGTAACACATATACCACTCACACACCTCATATCAGCCACAGGTAACATATATACCACTGACACACCTCATATCAGCCACAGGTAGCACATATACCACTGACACCTCACATATCAGCCACAGGTAACACATATACCACTGACACCCCACATATCAGCCACAGGTAACACATATACCACTGACACACCTCACATGTCAGCCACAGGTAATACATATACCACTGACACCTCACATATCAGCCACAGGTAACACATATACCACTGACACCTCACATTTCAGCCACAGGAAACACATATACCAGTGACACCTCACATATCAGCCTCAGGTAACACATATACCACTCACACACCTCACATATCAGCCACAGGTAACACATGTACCACTGACACATCTCACATATCAGCCACAGGTAACACATATACCACTGACACATCTCACATATCAGCCACAGGTAACAGATATACCACTGACACCTTACATATCAGCCATAGGTAACACATATACCACTGACACCTCACATGTCAGCCACTGGTAACATATATACCACTGACACACCTCACATATCAGCCACAGGTAACACATATACCACTCACACACCTCATATCAGCCACAGGTAACACATATACCACTCACACACCTCACATATCAGCCACAGGTAAAACATATACCACTCACACACCTCATATCAGCCACAGCTAACACATATACCACTGACACACCTCACATATCAGCCACAGGTAACACATGTACCACTAACACATCTCACATATCAGCCACAGGTAACACATGTACCACTGACACATCTCACATATCAGCCACATGTAACACATATACCACTGACACCTCACATATCAGCCACAGGTAACACATATACCACTGACACACCTCACATATCAGCCACAGGTAACACATATACCACTCACACACCTCACATATCAGCCACATGTAACACATATACCACTGACACACCTCATATCAGCCACAGCTAACACATATACCACTGACACACCTCACATATCAGCCACAGGTAACAGATATACCACTGACACCTTACATATCAGCCATAGGTAACACATATACCACTGACACCTCACATGTCAGCCACAGGTAACACATATACCACTGACACACCTCACATATCAGCCACAGGTAACACATATACCACTGACACCTGTCATATCAGCCACAGGTAACACATATACCACTCACACACCTCACATATCAGCCACATGTAACACATATACCACTGACACACCTCATATCAGCCACAGCTAACACATATACCACTGACACACCTCACATATCAGCCACAGGTAACACATGTACCGCTAACACATCTCACATATCAGCCACAGGTAACACATGTACCACTGACACATCTCACATATCAGCCACAGGTAACACATGTACCACTGACACCTCACATATCAGCCACAGGTAACACATATACCACTGACACACCTCACATATCAGCCACAGGTAACACATATACCACTGACACACCTCATATCAGCCCCAGGTAACACATATACCACTCACACACCTCTCATAACAGCCACAGGTAACACATATACCACTGACACCTCACATGTCAGCCACAGGTGACACATATACCACTGACACACCTCACATATCAGATAAAGGTAACACATATACCACTCACATACCTCATATGAGCAACAGGTAACACATATACCACTCACACACCTCACATATCAGCCACATGTAACACATATACCACTGACACACCTCATATCAGCCACAGGTAACACATATAACACTGACACACCTCACCTATCAGCCACAGGTAACACATGTACCACTGACACAACTCACATATCAGCCACAGGTAACACATGTACCACTGACAAATCTCACATATCAGCCACAGGTAACACATATACCACTGACACCTCACATATCAGCCACAGGTAACACATATTCCACTGACACACCTCTCATATCAGCCACAGGTAACACATGTACCGCTGACACATCTCATATATCAGCCACAGGTAACACATATACCACTGACACACCTCACATATCAGCCACAGGTAACACATATACCACTGACACACCTCACCTATCAGCCACAGGTAACACATGTACCACTGACACATCTCACATATCAGCCACAGGTAACACATGTACCACTGACAAATCTCACATATCAGCCACAGGTAACACATATACCACTGACACCTCACATATCAGCCACAGGTAACACATATTCCACTGACACACCTCTCATATCAGCCACAGGTAACACATGTACCGCTGACACATCTCATATATCAGCCACAGGTAACACATATACCACTGACACACCTCACATATCAGCCACAGGTAACACATATACCACTGACACACCTCACATATCAGCCACAGGTAACACATATACCACTCACACACCTCATATCAGCCACAGGTAACACATATACCACTCACACACCTCACATATCAGCCGCATGTAACACATATACCACTGACACACCTCATATCAGCCACAGGTAACACATATAACACTGACACACCTCACATATCAGCCACAGGTATCACATGTACCACTGACACATCTCACATATCAGCCACAGGTAACACATATGCCACTGACACCTCACATATCAGCCACATGTAACGCATATACCACTGACACACCTCATATCAGCCACAGGTATCACATATACCACTGACACCTCTCATATCAGCCACAGGTAACACATATACCACTGACACACCACACATATCAGCCACAGGTAACAGATATACCACTGACACATCTCACATATCAGCCACAGGTAACACATATTCCACTGACACATCACATATCAGCCATAGGTAACACATATACCACTGACACCTCACATATCAGCTACAGGTAACACATATACTACTGACACACCTCACATATCAGCGTCAGTTAACACATGTACCACTGACACATCTCACATATCATCCACAGGTAACACATATACCACTGACACATCTCACATATCAGCCACAGGTAACACATATACCACTGATACCTCACATATCAGCCACAGGTAACACATATACCACTGACACACCTCACATATCATCCACAGGTAACACATGTACCACTGACACATCTCACATATCCGCCACAGGTAACACATATACCTCTGACACCTCACATATCAGCCACAGGTAACACATATACCACTGACACACCTCATATATCAGCCACAGGTAACACATGTACCACTGACACATCTCACATATCAGCCACAGGTAACACATGTATCACTGACACATCTCATATATCAGCCACAGGTAACACATATACCACTGACACACCTCATATTTCAGCCATAGGTAACACATATACAACTGACACACCTCACATTTAAGCCACAGATAACACATATACCACTGACACACCTCATATCAGCCACAGGTAACACATATACCACTGACACCTCTGATATCAGCCACAGGTAACACATATACCACTGAAACATCTCACATATCAGTCACAGGTAACACATATACCACTGACACCTCACATATCAGCCACATGTAACGCATATACCACTGACACACCTCATATCAGCCACAGGTAACACATATACCACTGACACATCTCACATATCTGCCACAGGTAACAAATATACCACTGACATACCTCACATATCAGCCACAGGTAACACATATACCACTGACACATCTCACATATCAGCCACAGGTAACTCATATACCACTGACACCTCACATATCAGCCATAGGTAACACATATACCACTGACACCTCACATATCAGCCACAGGTAACACATATACCACTGACACACCTCATATCAGCCACAGGTAACACATATACCATTGACACACCTCATATATTAGCCACAGGTAACACATGTACCACTGACAAATCTCATATATCAGCCACAGGTAACACATGTACCACTGACACATCTCACATATCAGCCACAGGTAACACATATACCACTGACACACCTCACATATCAGCCACATGTAACACATGTACAGCTGACACATCTCATATGTCAGCCACAGTTAACACTTATACCACTGACACACCTCACATATCAGCCACAGGTAACACATATACCACTGACACACCTCATATCAGCCACAGGTAACACATATATCACTGACACCTCTGATAGCAGCCACAGGTAACACATATACCACTAACACCTCACATATCAGCCACATGTAACGCATATACCACTGACACACCTCATATCAGCCACAGGTAACACATATACCACTGACACCTCTCATATCAGCCACAGGTAACACATATACCACTGACACACCACACATATCAGCTACAGGTATCAGATGTACCACTGACACATCTCACATATCAGCCACAGGTAACACATATTCCACTGACACCTCACATATCAGCCACAGGTAACACATATACCACTGACACACCTCATATCAGCCACAGGTAACACATATACCACTGACACACCTCACCTATCAGCCACAGGTAACACATGTACCACTGACAAATCTCATATATCAGCCACAGGTAACACATGTACCACTGACACATCTCACATATCAGCCACAGGTAACACATATACCACTGACACACCTCACATATCAGCCACAGGTAACACATGTACAACTGACACATCTCATATATCAGCCAAAGGTAACACATAAACCACTGACACACCTCACATATCAGCCACAGGTAACACATATACCACTGACACACCTCACATATCAGCAACAGATAACACATATACCACTGACACTCCTCAAATATCAGCCACAGGTAACACATATACCACTGACACCTCACATGTCAGCCACAGGTAACACATATACCACTCACACACCTCACATATCAGCCACAGGTAACACATATATCACTGACACCTCTGATATCAGCCACAGGTAAATCATATACCACTGACACATCTAACATATCAGCCACAGGTAACACATATACCACTGACACCTCATATATCAGCCACATGTAACACATATACCACTGACACACCTCATATCAGCCACAGGTAACACATATACCAAAGACACCTCACATATCAGCCACAGGTAACACATATACCACTGACACACCTCACATATCAGCCAGAGGTAACACATGTACCACTGACACATCTCACATATCAGCCACAAGTAACACATATACCACTGACACATCTCACATATCAGCCACAGGTAACACATATACCACTGACACCTCACATATCAGCCATAGGTAACACATATACCACTGACACACCTCACATATCAGCCACAGGTAACACATATACCACTCACACACATCATATCAGCCACAGGTAACACATATACCACTCATACACCTCACATATCAGCCACATGTAACACATATACCACTCACACACCTCACATATCAGCCACATGTAACACATATAAAACTGACACACCTCATATCAGCCACAGGTAACACATATACCACTGACACACCTCACATATCAGCCACAGGTAACACATGTACCACTGACACATCTCACATATCAGCCACAGGTAACACATATGCCACTAACACCTCACATATCAGCCACATGTAACACATATACCACTGACACACCTCATATCAGCCACAGGTAACACATATACCACTGACACCTCTGATATCAGCCACAGGTAACACATATACCACTGACACACCACACATATCAGCCACAGGTAACACATATACCACTGACACATCTCACATATGAGCCACAAGTAACACATATACCACTGACACATCACATATCAGCCATAGGTAACACATATACCACTGACACCTCACATATCAGCCACAGGTAACACAAATACCACTGACACACCTCACATATCAGCGGCAGTTAACACATGTACCACTGCCACATCTCACATATCATCCACAGGTAACACATATACCAGTAACACATCTCACATATCAGCCACAGGTAACACATATACCACTGACACACCTCATATCAGCCACAGATAACACATATACCAATCACACACCTCATATCAGCCACAGGTAACACATATACCACTCACACCATACATATAAGCCACAGGTAGCACATATACCAGTCACACCTCACATATCAGCCACAAATAACACATATACCACTGACACACCTCACATATCAGCCACAGGTAACACATATACCACTGACACCTCACATGTCAGCCACAGGTAACACATATACCACTCACACACCTCACATATCAGCCACAGGTAACACATATACCCCTGACACCTCACATGTCAGCCACAGGTAACACATACACCACTCACATACCTCATATCGGCCACAGGTAACACATATACCACTCACACACCTCACATATCAGCCACAGGTAACACATGTACCACTGACAAATCTCACATATCAGCCACATGTAACACATGTACCACTGACACACCTCATATATCAGCCACAGGTAACACATATACCACTGACACAACTCACATATCAGCCGCAGGTAACACATATACCACTGACACACCTCACATATCAGCCACAGATAACACATATACCACTGACACACCTCATGTCAGCCACAGGTAACACATATACCACTGACACATCACATATCAGCCATAGGTAACACATATGCCACTGACACCTCACATATCAGACACAGGTAACACATATACCACTGACACACCTCACATATCAGCGTCAGTTAACACATGTACCACTTCCACATCTCACATATCATCCACAGGTAACACATATACCAGTGACACATCACATATCAGCCATAGGTAACACATATACCACTGACACCTCACATATCAGCCACAGGTAACACATATACCACTGACACACCTCACATATCAGCGGCAGTTAACACATGTACCACTGCCACATCTCACATATCATCCACAGGTAACACATATACCAGTAACACATCTCACATATCAGCCATAGGTAACACATATACCACTGACACCTCTCATATCAGCCACAGGTAACACATATACCACTGACACACCACACATATCAGCCACAGGTAACACATATACCACTGACACATCTCACATATGAGCCACAAGTAACACATATACCACTGACATATCACATATCAGCCATAGGTAACACATATACCACTGACACCTCACATATCAGCCACAGGTAACACATATACCACTGACACACCTCACATATCAGCGGCAGTTAACACATGTACCACTGCCACATCTCACATATCATCCACAGGTAACACATATACCAGTAACACATCTCACATATCAGCCACAGGTAACACATATACCACTGACACACCTCATATCAGCCACAGATAACACATATACCAATCACACACCTCATATCAGCCACAGGTAACACATATACCACTCACACCATACATATAAGCCACAGGTAGCACATATACCAGTCACACCTCACATATCAGCCACAAATAACACATATACCACTGACACACCTCACATATCAGCCACAGGTAACACATATACCACTGACACCTCACATGTCAGCCACAGGTAACACATATACCACTCACACACCTCACATATCAGCCACAGGTAACACATATACCCCTGACACCTTACATGTCAGCCACAGGTAACACATACACCACTCACATACCTCATATCGGCCACAGGTAACACATATACCACTCACACACCTCACATATCAGCCACAGGTAACACATGTACCACTGACACATCTCACATATCAGCCACATGTAACACATATACCACTGACACATCTCACATATCAGCCACAGGTAACAGATATACCACTGACACCTTACATATCAGCCATAGGTAACACATATACCACTGACACCTCACATATCAGCCACAGCTAACACATATACCACTGACACACCTCACATATCAGCCACAGGTAACACATGTACCACTAACACATCTCACATATCAGCCACAGGTAACACATGTACCACTGACAGATCTCACATATCAGCCACAGGTAACACATATACCACTGACACCTCACATATCAGCCACAGGTAACACATATACCACTGACACACCTCACATATCAGCCACAGGTAACACATATACCACTGACACACCTCATATCAGCCCCAGGTAACACATATACCACTCACACACCTCTCATAACAGCCACAGGTAACACATATACCACTGACACCTCACATGTCAGCCACAGGTGACACATATACCACTGACACACCTCACATATCAGCCAAAGGTAACACATATACCACTCACATACCTCATATGAGCAACAGGTAACACATATACCACTCACACACCTCGCATATCAGCCACATGTAACACATATACCACTGACACACCTCATATCAGCCACAGGTAACACATATAACACTGACACACCTCACCTATCAGCCACAGGTAACACATGTACCACTGACACATCTCACATATCAGCCACAGGTAACAGATATACCACTGACACCTTACATATCAGCCATAGGTAACACATATACCACTGACACCTCACATGTCAGCCACAGGTAACACATATACCACTCACACACCTCACATATCAGCCACAGGTAACACATATACCACTGACACCTGTCATATCAGCCACAGGTAACACATATACCACTCACACACCTCACATATCAGCCACATGTAACACATATACCACTGACACACCTCATATCAGCCACAGCTAACACATATACCACTGACACACCTCACATATCAGCCACAGGTAACACATGTACCGCTAACACATCTCACATATCAGCCCCAGGTAACACATGTACCACTGACACATCTCACATATCAGCCACAGGTAACACATGTACCACTGACACCTCACATATCAGCCACAGGTAACACATATACCACTGACACACCTCACATATCAGCCACAGGTAACACATATACCACTGACACACCTCATATCAGCCCCAGGTAACACATATACCACTCACACACTTCTCATAACAGCCACAGGTAACACATATACCACTGGCACCTCACATGTCAGCCACAGGTGACACATATACCACTGACACACCTCACATATCAGCCAAAGGTAACACATATACCACTCACATACCTCATATGAGCAACAGGTAACACATATACCACTCACACACCTCACATATCAGCCACATGTAACACATATACCACTGACACACCTCATATCAGCCACAGGTAACACATATAACACTTACACACCTCACCTATCAGCCACAGGTAACACTTGTACCACTGACACATCTCACATATCAGCCACAGGTAACACATGTACCACTGACAAATCTCACATATCAGCCACAGGTAACACATATACCACTGACACCTCACATATCAGCCACAGGTAACACATATTCCACTGACACACCTCTCATATCAGCCACAGGAAACACATGTACCGCTGACACATCTCATATATCAGCCACAGGTAACATATATACCACTGACACACCTCACATATCAGCCACAGGTAACACATTTACCACTGACACACCTCACATATCAGCCACAGGTAACACATATACCACTCACACACCTCATATATCAGCCGCATGTAACACATATACCACTGACACACCTCATATCAGCCACAGGTAACACATATAACACTGACACACCTCACATATCAGCCACAGGTAACACATATACCACTGACACACCTCATGTCAGCCAAAGGTAACACATATGCCACTGACACCTCACATATCAGCCTCAGATAACACATATACCACTGACACCTCACTTATCAGACACAGGTAACACATATACCACTGACACCTCACATATCAGCCACAGGTAACACATATACCACTCACACACCTCATATCAGCCACAGGTAACATATATACCACTGACACACCTCATATCAGCCACAGGTAGCACATATACCACTGACACCTCACATATCAGCCACAGGTAACACATATACCACTGACACCCCACATATCAGCCACAGGTAACACATATACCACTGACACACCTCACATGTCAGCCACAGGTAATACATATACCACTGACACCTCACATATCAGCCACAGGTAACACATATACCACTGACACCTAACATTTCAGCCACAGGAAACACATATACCACTGACACCTCACATATCAGCCTCAGGTAACACATATACCACTCACACACCTCACATATCAGCCACAGGTAACACATGTACCACTGACACATCTCACATATCAGCCACAGGTAACACATATACCACTGACACATCTCACATATCAGCCACAGGTAACAGATATACCACTGACACCTTACATATCAGCCATAGGTAACACATATACCACTGACACCTCACATGTCAGCCACTGGTAACACATATACCACTGACACACCTCACATATCAGCCACAGGTAACACATATACCACTCACACACCTCATATCAGCCACAGGTAACACATATACCACTCACACACCTCACATATCAGCCACAGGTAACACATATACCACTCACACACCTCATATCAGCCACAGCTAACACATATACCACTGACACACCTCACATATCAGCCACAGGTAACACATGTACCACTAACACATCTCACATATCAGCCACAGGTAACACATGTACCACTGACACATCTCACATATCAGCCACAGGTAACACATATACCACTGACACCTCACATATCAGCCACAGGTAACACATATACCACTGACACACCTCACATATCAGCCACAGGTAACACATATACCACTCACACACCTCACATATCAGCCACATGTAACACATATACCACTGACACACCTCATATCAGCCACAGCTAACACATATACCACTGACACACCTCACATATCAGCCACAGGTAACAGATATACCACTGACACCTTACATATCAGCCATAGGTAACACATATACCACTGACACCTCACATGTCAGCCACAGGTAACACATATACCACTGACACACCTCACATATCAGCCACAGGTAACACATATACCACTGACACCTGTCATAGCAGCCACAGGTAACACATATACCACTCACACACCTCACATATCAGCCACATGTAACACATATACCACTGACACACCTCATATCAGCCACAGCTAACACATATACCACTGACACACCTCACATATCAGCCACAGGTAACACATGTACCGCTAACACATCTCACATATCAGCCACAGGTAACACATGTACCACTGACACATCTCACATATCAGCCACAGGTAACACATGTACCACTGACACCTCACATATCAGCCACAGGTAACACATATTCCACTGACACACCTCACATATCAGCCACAGGTAACAAATATACCACTGACACACCTCATATCAGCCCCAGGTAACACATATACCACTCACATACCTCTCATAACAGCCACAGGTAACACATATACCACTGACACCTCACATGTCAGCCACAGGTGACACATATACCACTGACACACCTCACATATCAGATAAAGGTAACACATATACCACTCACATACCTCATATGAGCAACAGGTAACACATATACCACTCACACACCTCATATCAGCCACAGGTAACATATATACCACTGACACACCTCATATCAGCCACAGGTAGCACATATACCACTGACACCTCACATATCAGCCACAGGTAACACATATACCACTGACACCCCACATATCAGCCACAGGTAACACATATACCACTGACACACCTCACATGTCAGCCACAGGTAATACATATACCACTGACACCTCACATATCAGCCACAGGTAACACATATACCACTGACACCTCACATTTCAGCCACAGGAAACACATATACCAGTGACACCTCACATATCAGCCTCAGGTAACACATATACCACTCACACACCTCACATATCAGCCACAGGTAACACATGTACCACTGACACATCTCACATATCAGCCACAGGTAACACATATACCACTGACACATCTCACATATCAGCCACAGGTAACAGATATACCACTGACACCTTACATATCAGCCATAGGTAACACATATACCACTGACACCTCACATGTCAGCCACTGGTAACACATATACCACTGACACACCTCACATATCAGCCACAGGTAACACATATACCACTCACACACCTCATATCAGCCACAGGTAACACATATACCACTCACACACCTCACATATCAGCCACAGGTAAAACATATACCACTCACACACCTCATATCAGCCACAGCTAACACATATACCACTGACACACCTCACATATCAGCCACAGGTAACACATGTACCACTAACACATCTCACATATCAGCCACAGGTAACACATGTACCACTGACACATCTCACATATCAGCCACATGTAACACATATACCACTGACACCTCACATATCAGCCACAGGTAACACATATACCACTGACACACCTCACATATCAGCCACAGGTAACACATATACCACTCACACACCTCACATATCAGCCACATGTAACACATATACCACTGACACACCTCATATCAGCCACAGCTAACACATATACCACTGACACACCTCACATATCAGCCACAGGTAACAGATATACCACTGACACCTTACATATCAGCCATAGGTAACACATATACCACTGACACCTCACATGTCAGCCACAGGTAACACATATACCACTGACACACCTCACATATCAGCCACAGGTAACACATATACCACTGACACCTGTCATATCAGCCACAGGTAACACATATACCACTCACACACCTCACATATCAGCCACATGTAACACATATACCACTGACACACCTCATATCAGCCACAGCTAACACATATACCACTGACACACCTCACATATCAGCCACAGGTAACACATGTACCGCTAACACATCTCACATATCAGCCACAGGTAACACATGTACCACTGACACATCTCACATATCAGCCACAGGTAACACATGTACCACTGACACCTCACATATCAGCCACAGGTAACACATATACCACTGACACACCTCACATATCAGCCACAGGTAACACATATACCACTGACACACCTCATATCAGCCCCAGGTAACACATATACCACTCACACACCTCTCATAACAGCCACAGGTAACACATATACCACTGACACCTCACATGTCAGCCACAGGTGACACATATACCACTGACACACCTCACATATCAGATAAAGGTAACACATATACCACTCACATACCTCATATGAGCAACAGGTAACACATATACCACTCACACACCTCACATATCAGCCACATGTAACACATATACCACTGACACACCTCATATCAGCCACAGGTAACACATATAACACTGACACACCTCACCTATCAGCCACAGGTAACACATGTACCACTGACACAACTCACATATCAGCCACAGGTAACACATGTACCACTGACAAATCTCACATATCAGCCACAGGTAACACATATACCACTGACACCTCACATATCAGCCACAGGTAACACATATTCCACTGACACACCTCTCATATCAGCCACAGGTAACACATGTACCGCTGACACATCTCATATATCAGCCACAGGTAACACATATACCACTGACACACCTCACATATCAGCCACAGGTAACACATATACCACTGACACACCTCACCTATCAGCCACAGGTAACACATGTACCACTGACACATCTCACATATCAGCCACAGGTAACACATGTACCACTGACAAATCTCACATATCAGCCACAGGTAACACATATACCACTGACACCTCACATATCAGCCACAGGTAACACATATTCCACTGACACACCTCTCATATCAGCCACAGGTAACACATGTACCGCTGACACATCTCATATATCAGCCACAGGTAACACATATACCACTGACACACCTCACATATCAGCCACAGGTAACACATATACCACTGACACACCTCACATATCAGCCACAGGTAACACATATACCACTCACACACCTCATATCAGCCACAGGTAACACATATACCACTCACACACCTCACATATCAGCCGCATGTAACACATATACCACTGACACACCTCATATCAGCCACAGGTAACACATATAACACTGACACACCTCACATATCAGCCACAGGTATCACATGTACCACTGACACATCTCACATATCAGCCACAGGTAACACATATGCCACTGACACCTCACATATCAGCCACATGTAACGCATATACCACTGACACACCTCATATCAGCCACAGGTATCACATATACCACTGACACCTCTCATATCAGCCACAGGTAACACATATACCACTGACACACCACACATATCAGCCACAGGTAACAGATATACCACTGACACATCTCACATATCAGCCACAGGTAACACATATTCCACTGACACATCACATATCAGCCATAGGTAACACATATACCACTGACACCTCACATATCAGCTACAGGTAACACATATACTACTGACACACCTCACATATCAGCGTCAGTTAACACATGTACCACTGACACATCTCACATATCATCCACAGGTAACACATATACCACTGACACATCTCACATATCAGCCACAGGTAACACATATACCACTGATACCTCACATATCAGCCACAGGTAACACATATACCACTGACACACCTCACATATCATCCACAGGTAACACATGTACCACTGACACATCTCACATATCCGCCACAGGTAACACATATACCTCTGACACCTCACATATCAGCCACAGGTAACACATATACCACTGACACACCTCATATATCAGCCACAGGTAACACATGTACCACTGACACATCTCACATATCAGCCACAGGTAACACATGTATCACTGACACATCTCATATATCAGCCACAGGTAACACATATACCACTGACACACCTCATATTTCAGCCATAGGTAACACATATACAACTGACACACCTCACATTTAAGCCACAGATAACACATATACCACTGACACACCTCATATCAGCCACAGGTAACACATATACCACTGACACCTCTGATATCAGCCACAGGTAACACATATACCACTGAAACATCTCACATATCAGTCACAGGTAACACATATACCACTGACACCTCACATATCAGCCACATGTAACGCATATACCACTGACACACCTCATATCAGCCACAGGTAACACATATACCACTGACACATCTCACATATCTGCCACAGGTAACAAATATACCACTGACATACCTCACATATCAGCCACAGGTAACACATATACCACTGACACATCTCACATATCAGCCACAGGTAACTCATATACCACTGACACCTCACATATCAGCCATAGGTAACACATATACCACTGACACCTCACATATCAGCCACAGGTAACACATATACCACTGACACACCTCATATCAGCCACAGGTAACACATATACCATTGACACACCTCATATATTAGCCACAGGTAACACATGTACCACTGACAAATCTCATATATCAGCCACAGGTAACACATGTACCACTGACACATCTCACATATCAGCCACAGGTAACACATATACCACTGACACACCTCACATATCAGCCACATGTAACACATGTACAGCTGACACATCTCATATGTCAGCCACAGTTAACACTTATACCACTGACACACCTCACATATCAGCCACAGGTAACACATATACCACTGACACACCTCATATCAGCCACAGGTAACACATATATCACTGACACCTCTGATAGCAGCCACAGGTAACACATATACCACTAACACCTCACATATCAGCCACATGTAACGCATATACCACTGACACACCTCATATCAGCCACAGGTAACACATATACCACTGACACCTCTCATATCAGCCACAGGTAACACATATACCACTGACACACCACACATATCAGCTACAGGTATCAGATGTACCACTGACACATCTCACATATCAGCCACAGGTAACACATATTCCACTGACACCTCACATATCAGCCACAGGTAACACATATACCACTGACACACCTCATATCAGCCACAGGTAACACATATACCACTGACACACCTCACCTATCAGCCACAGGTAACACATGTACCACTGACAAATCTCATATATCAGCCACAGGTAACACATGTACCACTGACACATCTCACATATCAGCCACAGGTAACACATATACCACTGACACACCTCACATATCAGCCACAGGTAACACATGTACAACTGACACATCTCATATATCAGCCAAAGGTAACACATAAACCACTGACACACCTCACATATCAGCCACAGGTAACACATATACCACTGACACACCTCACATATCAGCAACAGATAACACATATACCACTGACACTCCTCAAATATCAGCCACAGGTAACACATATACCACTGACACCTCACATGTCAGCCACAGGTAACACATATACCACTCACACACCTCACATATCAGCCACAGGTAACACATATATCACTGACACCTCTGATATCAGCCACAGGTAAATCATATACCACTGACACATCTAACATATCAGCCACAGGTAACACATATACCACTGACACCTCATATATCAGCCACATGTAACACATATACCACTGACACACCTCATATCAGCCACAGGTAACACATATACCAAAGACACCTCACATATCAGCCACAGGTAACACATATACCACTGACACACCTCACATATCAGCCAGAGGTAACACATGTACCACTGACACATCTCACATATCAGCCACAAGTAACACATATACCACTGACACATCTCACATATCAGCCACAGGTAACACATATACCACTGACACCTCACATATCAGCCATAGGTAACACATATACCACTGACACACCTCACATATCAGCCACAGGTAACACATATACCACTCACACACATCATATCAGCCACAGGTAACACATATACCACTCATACACCTCACATATCAGCCACATGTAACACATATACCACTCACACACCTCACATATCAGCCACATGTAACACATATAAAACTGACACACCTCATATCAGCCACAGGTAACACATATACCACTGACACACCTCACATATCAGCCACAGGTAACACATGTACCACTGACACATCTCACATATCAGCCACAGGTAACACATATGCCACTAACACCTCACATATCAGCCACATGTAACACATATACCACTGACACACCTCATATCAGCCACAGGTAACACATATACCACTGACACCTCTGATATCAGCCACAGGTAACACATATACCACTGACACACCACACATATCAGCCACAGGTAACACATATACCACTGACACATCTCACATATGAGCCACAAGTAACACATATACCACTGACACATCACATATCAGCCATAGGTAACACATATACCACTGACACCTCACATATCAGCCACAGGTAACACAAATACCACTGACACACCTCACATATCAGCGGCAGTTAACACATGTACCACTGCCACATCTCACATATCATCCACAGGTAACACATATACCAGTAACACATCTCACATATCAGCCACAGGTAACACATATACCACTGACACACCTCATATCAGCCACAGATAACACATATACCAATCACACACCTCATATCAGCCACAGGTAACACATATACCACTCACACCATACATATAAGCCACAGGTAGCACATATACCAGTCACACCTCACATATCAGCCACAAATAACACATATACCACTGACACACCTCACATATCAGCCACAGGTAACACATATACCACTGACACCTCACATGTCAGCCACAGGTAACACATATACCACTCACACACCTCACATATCAGCCACAGGTAACACATATACCCCTGACACCTCACATGTCAGCCACAGGTAACACATACACCACTCACATACCTCATATCGGCCACAGGTAACACATATACCACTCACACACCTCACATATCAGCCACAGGTAACACATGTACCACTGACAAATCTCACATATCAGCCACATGTAACACATGTACCACTGACACACCTCATATATCAGCCACAGGTAACACATATACCACTGACACAACTCACATATCAGCCGCAGGTAACACATATACCACTGACACACCTCACATATCAGCCACAGATAACACATATACCACTGACACACCTCATGTCAGCCACAGGTAACACATATACCACTGACACATCACATATCAGCCATAGGTAACACATATGCCACTGACACCTCACATATCAGACACAGGTAACACATATACCACTGACACACCTCACATATCAGCGTCAGTTAACACATGTACCACTTCCACATCTCACATATCATCCACAGGTAACACATATACCAGTGACACATCACATATCAGCCATAGGTAACACATATACCACTGACACCTCACATATCAGCCACAGGTAACACATATACCACTGACACACCTCACATATCAGCGGCAGTTAACACATGTACCACTGCCACATCTCACATATCATCCACAGGTAACACATATACCAGTAACACATCTCACATATCAGCCATAGGTAACACATATACCACTGACACCTCTCATATCAGCCACAGGTAACACATATACCACTGACACACCACACATATCAGCCACAGGTAACACATATACCACTGACACATCTCACATATGAGCCACAAGTAACACATATACCACTGACATATCACATATCAGCCATAGGTAACACATATACCACTGACACCTCACATATCAGCCACAGGTAACACATATACCACTGACACACCTCACATATCAGCGGCAGTTAACACATGTACCACTGCCACATCTCACATATCATCCACAGGTAACACATATACCAGTAACACATCTCACATATCAGCCACAGGTAACACATATACCACTGACACACCTCATATCAGCCACAGATAACACATATACCAATCACACACCTCATATCAGCCACAGGTAACACATATACCACTCACACCATACATATAAGCCACAGGTAGCACATATACCAGTCACACCTCACATATCAGCCACAAATAACACATATACCACTGACACACCTCACATATCAGCCACAGGTAACACATATACCACTGACACCTCACATGTCAGCCACAGGTAACACATATACCACTCACACACCTCACATATCAGCCACAGGTAACACATATACCCCTGACACCTTACATGTCAGCCACAGGTAACACATACACCACTCACATACCTCATATCGGCCACAGGTAACACATATACCACTCACACACCTCACATATCAGCCACAGGTAACACATGTACCACTGACAAATCTCACATATCAGCCACATGTAACACATGTACCACTGACACACCTCATATATCAGCCACAGGTAACACATATACCACTGACACACCTCACATATCAGCCACAGATAACACATATACCACTGACACACCTCATGTCAGCCACAGGTAACACATATACCACTGACACCTCTGATATCAGCCACAGGTAACACATATACCACTGACACATCACATATCAGCCATAGGTAACACATATGCCACTGACACCTCACATATCAGACACAGGTAACACATATACCACTGACACACCTCACATATCAGCGTCAGTTAACACATGTACCACTTCCACATCTCACATATCATCCACAGGTAACACATATACCAGTGACACATCTCACATATCAGCCACAGGTAACACATATACCACTGACACACCTCATATCAGCCACAGATAACACATATACCACTCACACACCTCATATCAGCCACAGGTAACCCATATACCACTCACACCTCACATATCAGCCACAGGTAGCACACATACCAGTCACACCTCACATATCAGCCACAAATAACACATATACCACTGACACACCTCACATATCAGCCACAGGTAACACATATACCACTGACACACCTCATATCAGCCACAGGTAACACATAAACCACTGACACACCTCACATTTATGCCACAGATAACACATATACCACTGACACACCTCATATCAGCCACAGGTAACACATATACCACTGACACCTCTGATATCAGCCACAGGTAACACATATACCACTGAATCATCTCACATATCAGCCACAGGTAACACATATACCACTGACACCTCACATATCAGCCACATGTAACGCATATACCACTGACACACCTCATATCAGCCACAGGTAACACATATACCACTGACACATCTCACATATCAGCCACAGGTAACACATATACCACTGACATACCTCACATATCAGCCACAGGTAACACATATACCACTGACACATCTCACATATCAGCCACACGTAACACATATACCACTGACACCTCACATGTCAGCCATAGGTAACACATATACCACTGACACCTCACATATCAGCCACAGGTAACACATATACCACTGACACAACTCACATATCAGCCACAGGTAACACATGTTCCACTGACACCTCTCACATATCAGCAACAGGTAACACATATACCACTGACACATCTCACATATCAGCCACAGGTAACACATATACCACTGACACCTCACATATCAGCCACAGGTAACACATATACCATTGACACACCTCATATCAGCCACAGGTAACACATATACCACTGACACACCTCACCTATCAGCCACAGGTAACACATGTACCACTGACAAATCTCACATATCAGCCACAGGTAACACATATACCGCTGACACACCTCACATATCAGCATCAGTTCACACATGTACCACTGACACATCTCACATATCATCCACAGGTAACACATATACCAGTGACACATCTCACATATCAGCCACAGGTAACACATATACCACTGACACACCTCATATCAGCCACAGGTAACACATATAGCACTCACACACCTCATATCAGCCACAGGTAACACATATACCACTCACACCTCACATATCAGCCACAGGTAGCACATATACCACTCACACCTCACATATCAGCCACAAATAACACATATACCACTGACACACCTCACATATCAGCCACAGGTAACACATATACCACTGACACACCTCATATCAGCCACACGTAACACATATACCACCAACACACCTCACATATCAGCCACAGGTAACACATATACCACTGACACCTCACATGTCAGCCACAGGTAACACATATACCACTGACACACTTCACATATCAACCACAGGTAACACATACACCACTCACATACCTCATATCAGCCACAGGTAACACATATACCGCTGACACACCTCACATATCAGCCACAGGTAACACAGATACCACTGACACACCTCACATATCAGCCACAGATAACACATATACCACTGACACACCTAATGTCAGCCACAGGTAACACATATACCACTGACACCTCTGATATCGGCCACAGGTAACACATATACCACTGACACATCTCACATATCAGCCACAGGTAACACATATACCACTGACATCTCACATATCAGCCACATGTAACACATATACCACTGACACACCTCATATCAGCCACTGTTAACACATATACCACTGACACCTCACATATCAGCCACAGGTAACACATATACCACTGACACACCTCACATATCAGCCACAGGTAACACATGTACCACTGACACATCTCACATATCAGCCACAGGTAACACATATACCACTGACACATCACAGATATCAGCCACAGGTAACACATATACCACTAACACCTCACATATCAGCCATAGGTAACACATATACCACTGACACCTCACATGTCAGCCACAGGTAACACATATACCACTGACACACCTCACATATCAGCCACAGGTAACACATATACCACTGACACACCTCATATCAGCCACAGGTAACACATATACCACTGACACACCTCACCTATCAGCCACAGGTAACACATGTACCACTGACAAATCTCATATATCAGCCACAGGTAACACATGTACCACTGACACATCTCACATATCAGCCACAGGTAACACATATACCACTGACACCTCACATATCAGCCACAGGTAACACTTATACCACTGACACACCTCACATATCAGCCACAGGTAACACATGTACGGCTGACACATCTCATATATCAGCCACAGGTAACACATATACCACTGACACACCTCACATATCAGCCACAGGTAACACATATACCACTGACACACCTCACATATCAGCCACAGATAACACATATACCACTGACACACCTCATATCAGCCACAGGTAACACATATATCACTGACACATCTGATATCAGCCACAGGTAAAACATATACTACTGACACATCTCACATATCAGCCACAGGTAACACATATACCACTGACACCTCACATATCAGCCACATGTAACACATATACCACTGACACACCTCATATCAGCCACAGGTAACACATATACCACTGACACCTCACATGTCAGCCACAGGTAACACATATACCACTGACACACCTCACATATCAGCCACAGGTAACACATATACCACTGACACACCTCATATCAACCACAGGTAACACATATACCACTGAAACACCTCACCTATCAGCCACAGGTAACACATGTACCACTGACAAATCTCATATATCAGCCACAGGTAACACATGTACCACTGACACATCTAACATATCAGCCACAGGTAACACATATACCACTGACACCTCACATATCAGCCACAGGTAACACATATACCACTGACACACCTCACATATCAGCCACAGGTAACACATGTACGGCTGACACATCTCATATATCAGCCACAGGTAACACATATACCACTGACACACCTCACATATCAGCCACAGGTAACACATATACCACTGACACACCTCACATATCAGCCACAGATAACACATATACCACTGACACACCTCATATCAGCCACAGGTAACACATATATCACTGACACATCTGATATCAGCCACAGGTCAAACATATACTACTGACACATTTCACATATCAGCCACAGGTAACACATATACCACTGACACCTCACATATCAGCCACATGTAACACATATACCACTGACACACCTCATATCAGCCACAGGTAACACATATACCACTGACACCTCACATATCAGCCACAGGTAACACATATACCACTGACACACCTCACATATCAGCCACAGGTAACACATGTACCACTGACACATCTCACATATCAGCCACAGGTAACACATATACCACTGACACATCTCACATATCAGCCACAGGTAACACATATACCACTGACACCTCACATATCAGCCATAGGTAACACATATACCACTGACCCCTCACATGTCAGCCACAGGTAACACATATACCACTGACACACCTCACATATCAGCCACAGCTAACACATATACCACTCGCACACCTCATATCAGCCACAGGTATCACATATACCACTCACACACCTCACATATCAGCCACATGTAACACATGTACCACTGACACACCTCATATCAGCCACAGGTAACATACATTACACTGACACACCTCACATATCAGCCACAGGTAACACATGTACCACTGACACATCTCACATATCAGCCACAGGTAACACATATGTCACTGACACCTCACATATCAGCCACATGTAACGCATATACCACTGAAACACCTCATATCAGCCACAGGTAACACATATACCACTGACACCTCTCATATTAGCCACAGGTAACACATATACCACTGACACACCACACATATCAGCCACAGGTAACAGATATACCACTGACACATCTCACATATCAGCCACAGGTAAAACATATACCACTGACACATCACATATCAGCCATAGGTAACACATATACCACTGACACCTCACATATCAGCCACAGGTAACACATATACCACTGACACACCTCACATATCAGCATCAGTTAACACATGTACCACTGACACATCTCACATATCATCCACAGGTAACACATATACCACTGACACATTTCACATATCAGCCACAGGTAACACATATACCACTCATACCTCACATATCAGCCACAGGTAACACATATACCACTGACACACCTCACATATCAGCCACAGGTAACACATGTACCACTGACACATCTCACATATCCACCACAGGTAACACATATACCTCTGACACCTCACATATCAGCCACAGGTAACACATATACCACTGACACACCTTACATATCAGCCACAGGTAACACATGTACCACTGACACATCTCACATATCAGCCACAGGTAACACATGTACCGCTGACACATCTCATATATCAGCCACAGGTAACACATATACCACTGACACACATCACATTTCAGCCACAGGTAACATCTATACCACTGACACACCTCACATTTAAGCCACAGATAACACATGTACCACTGACACAGCTCATATCAGCCACAGGTAACACATATACTACTGACACCTCTGATATCAGCCACAGGTAACACATATACCACTGAAACATCTCACATATCAGCCACAGGTAACAAATATAACACTGACACCTCACATATCAGCCACATGTAACGCATATACCACTGACACACCTCATATCAGCCACAGGTAACACATATACCACTGACACATCTCACATATGAGCCACAGGTAACACATATACCACTGACACACCTCACATGTCAGCCACAGGTAACACATATACCACTGACACATCTCACATATCAGCCACAGGTAACACATATACCACTGACACCTCACATATCAGCCATAGGTAACACATATACCACTGACACCTCACATATCAGCCACAGGTAACACATATACCACTGACACACCTCACATATCAGCCACAGGTAACACATATACCACTGACACATCTCACATATCAGCCACAGGTAACTCATCTACCACTGACACATCTCACATATCAGCAACAGGTAACACATATACCACTGACACATCTCACATATCAGCCACAGGTAACACATATACCAATGACACCTCAAATATCAGCCACAGGTAACACATATACCACTGACACACCTCATATCAGCCACAGGTAACACATATACCACTGACACACCTCACATATCAGCCACATGTAACGCATATACCACTGACACACCTCATATCAGCCACAGGTAACACATATACCACTGACACATCTCACATATGAGCCACAGGTAACACATATACCACTGACACACCTCACATATCAGCCACAGGTAACACATATACCACTGACACATCTCACATATCAGCCACAGGTAACACATATACCACTGACACCTCACATATCAGACACAGGTAACACATATACCACTGACACCTCACATATCAGCCATAGGTAACACATATACCACTGACACCTCACATATCAGCCACAGGTAACACATATACCACTGACACACCTCACATATCAGCCACAGGTAACTCATCTACCACTGACACATCTCACATATCAGCAACGTTTAACACATATACCACTGACACATCTCACATATCAGCCACAGGTAACACATATACCACTCACACCTCACATATCAGCCACAGGTAGCACATATACCAGTCACACCTCACATATCAGCCACAAATAACACATATACCAGTGACACACCTCACATATCAGCCACAGGTAACACATATACCACTGACACACCTCATATCAGCCACAGGTAACACATATACCACTCACACACCTCACATATCAGCCACAGGTAACACATATACCACTGACACCTCACATGTCAGCCACAGGTAACACATACACCAATCACATACCTCATATCAGCCACAGGTAACACATATACCACTCACACACCTCACATATCAGCCACATGTAACACATATACCACTGACACACCTCATATCAGCCACAGGTAACACATATACCACTGACACACCTCACCTATCAGCCACAGGTAACACATGTACCACTGACAAATCTCACATATCAGCCACATGTAACACATGTACCACTGACACACCTCACATATCGGCCACAGATAACACATGTACCGCTAACACATCTCATATATCAGCCACAGGTAACACATATACCACTGACACACCTCACATATCAGCCACAGGTAACACATATACCACTGACACACCTCACATATCAGCCACAGATAACAAATATACCACTGACACACCTCATGTCAGCCACAGGTAACACATATACCACTGACACCTCTGATATCAGCCACAGGTAACACATATACCACTGACACATCTCACATATCAGCCACAGGTAACACATATACCACTGACACCTCACATATCAGCCACATGTAACACATATACCACTGACACACCTCATATCAGCCACAGGTGACACATATAACACTGACACCTCACATATCAGCCACAGGTAACACATATACCACTGACACACCTCACATATCAGCCAGAGGTAACACATGTACCACTGACACATCTGACATATCAGCCACAGGTAACACATGTACCACTGACACATCGCAGATATCAGCCACAGGTAACACATATACCACTGACACCTCACATATCAGCCATTGGTAACACATATACCACTGACACCTCACATGTCAGCCACAGGTAACACATATACCACTGACACACCTCACATATCAGCCACAGGTAAAACATATACCACTGACACACCTCATACCAGCCACAGGTAACACATATACCACTGACACACCTCACCTATCAGCCACAGGTAACACATGTACCACTGACACACCTCATATCAGCCACAGGTAACACATATACCACTGACACACCTCACCTATCAGCCACAGGTAACACATGTACCACTGACAAATCTCACATATCAGCCACATGTAACACATGTACCACTGACACACCTCACATATCGGCCACAGATAACACATGTACCGCTAACACATCTCATATATCAGCCACAGGTAACACATATACCACTGACACACCTCACATATCAGCCACAGGTAACACATATACCACTGACACACCTCACATATCAGCCACAGATAACAAATATACCACTGACACACCTCATGTCAGCCACAGGTAACACATATACCACTGACACCTCTGATATCAGCCACAGGTAACACATATACCACTGACACATCTCACATATCAGCCACAGGTAACACATATACCACTGACACCTCACATATCAGCCACATGTAACACATATACCACTGACACACCTCATATCAGCCACAGGTGACACATATAACACTGACACCTCACATATCAGCCACAGGTAACACATATACCACTGACACACCTCACATATCAGCCAGAGGTAACACATGTACCACTGACACATCTGACATATCAGCCACAGGTAACACATGTACCACTGACACATCGCAGATATCAGCCACAGGTAACACATATACCACTGACACCTCACATATCAGCCATTGGTAACACATATACCACTGACACCTCACATGTCAGCCACAGGTAACACATATACCACTGACACACCTCACATATCAGCCACAGGTAAAACATATACCACTGACACACCTCATACCAGCCACAGGTAACACATATACCACTGACACACCTCACCTATCAGCCACAGGTAACACATGTACCACTGACAAATCTCATATATCAGCCACAGGTAACACATGTACCACTGACACATCTCGCATATCAGCCACAGGTAACACATATACCACTGAAACCTCACATATCAGCCACAGGTAACACATATACCACTGACACACCTCACATATCAGCCACAGGTAACACATGTACGGCTGACACATCTCATATATCAGCCACAGGTATCACATATACCACTGACACACCTCACAAATCAGCCACAGGTAACACATGTACCGCTGACACATCTCATATATCAGCCACAGGTAACACATATACCACTGACACACCTCACATATCAGCCACAGGTAACACATATACCACTGACACACCTCACATATCAGCCACAGATAACACATATACCACTGACACACCTCATATCAGCCACAGGTAACACATATATCACTGACACCTCTGATATCAGCCACAGGTAAAACATATACCACTGACACATCTCACATATCAGCCACAGGTAACACATATACCAATGACACCTCACATATCAGCCACGGGTAACACATATACCACTGACACGCCTCACATATCAGCCACAGGTAACACATGTACCACTGACACATCTCACATATCAGCCAAAAGTAACACATATACCACTGACACATCTCACATATCAGCCACAGGTAACACATATACCACTGACACCTCACATATCAGCCATAGGTAACACATATACCACTGACACCTCACATGTCAGCCACAGGAAACACATATACCACTCACACACCTCATATCAGCCACAGGTAACACATATACCACTCACACACCTCACATATCAGCCACATGTAACACATATACCACTGACACACCTCATATCAGCCACAGGTAACACATATACCACTGACACACCTCACATATCAGCCACAGGTAACACATGTACCACTGACACATCTCACATATCAGCCACAGGTAACACATATGCCACTGACACCTCACATATCAACCACATGTAACGCATATAACACTGACACACCTCATATCAGCCACAGGTAACACAAATACCACTGACACCTCTCATATCAGCCACAGGTAACACATATACCACTGACACACCACACATATCAGCCACAGGTAACACATATACCACTGACACATCTCACATATCAGCCACAGGTAACACATATACCACTGACACATCACATATCAGCCATAGGTAACACATATACCACTGACACCTCACATATCAGCCACAGGTAACACATATACCGCTGACACACCTCACATATCAGCATCAGTTAACACATGTACCACTGACACATCTCACATATCATCCACAGGTAACACATATACCAGTGACACATCTCACATATCAGCCACAGGTAACACATATACCACTGACACACGTCATATCAGCCACAGGTAACACATATAGCACTCACACACCTCATATCAGCCACAGGTAACACATATACCACTCACACCTCACATATCAGCCACATGTAGCACATATACCACTGACACCTCACATATCAGCCACACATAACACATATACCACTGACACACCTCACATATCAGCCACAGGTAACACATATACCACTGACACACCTCATATCAGCCACACGTAAGACATATACCACCAACACACCTCACATATCAGCCACAGGTAACACATATACCACTGACACCTCACATGTCAGCCACAGGTAACACATATACCACTGACACACCTCACATATCAACCACAGGTAACACATACACCACTCACATACCTCATATCAGCCACAGGTAACACATATACCACTGACACACCTCACATATCAGCCACAGGTAACACATATACCACTGACACACCTCACATATCAGCCACAGGTAACACATATACCACTGACACACCTCATATCAGCCACAGATAACACATATACCACTGACACCTCTGATATCGGCCACAGGTAACACATATACCACTGACACATCTCACATATCAGCCACACGTAACACATATACCACTGACACCTCACATATCAGCCACATGTAACACATATACCACTGACACACCTCATATCAGCCACTGTTAACACATATACCACTGACACCTCACATATCAGCCACAGGTAACACATATATCACTGACACACCTCACATATCAGCAACAGGTAACACATGTACCACTGACACATCTCACATATCAGCCACAGGTAACACATATGCCACTGACACCTCACATATCAACCACATGTAACGCATATACCACTGACACACCTCATATCAGCCACAGGTAACACATATACCACTGACACCTCTCATATCAGCCACAGGTAACACATATACCACTGACACAACACACATATCAGCCACAGGTAACACATATACCACTGACACATCTCACATATCAGCCACAGGTAACACATATACCACTGACACATCACATATCAGCCATAGGTAACACATATACCACTGACACCTCACATATCAGCCACAGGTAACACATATACCGCTGACACACCTCACATATCAGCATCAGTTAACACATGTACCACTGACACATCTCACATATCATCCACAGGTAACACATATACCAGTGACACATCTCACATATCAGCCACAGGTAACACCTATACCACTGACACACCTCATATCAGCCACAGGTAACACATATAGCACTCACACACCTCATATCAGCCACAGGTAACACATATACCACTCACACCTCACATATCAGCCACATGTAGCACATATACCACTCACACCTCACATATCAGCCACACATAACACATATACCACTGACACACCTCACATAACAGCCACAGGTAACACATATACCACTGACACACCTCATATCAGCCACACGTAACACATATACCACCAACACACCTCACATATCAGCCACAGGTAACACATATACCACTGACACCTCACATGTCAGCCACAGGTAACACATATACCACTGACACACCTCACATATCAACCACAGGTAACACATACACCACTCACATACCTCATATCAGCCACAGGTAACACATATACCACTGACACACCTCACATATCAGCCACAGGTAACACATATACCACTGACACACCTCACATATCAGCCACAGGTAACACATATACCACTGACACACCTCATATCAGCCACAGATAACACATATACCACTGACACCTCTGATATCGGCCACAGGTAACACATATACCACTGACACATCTCACATATCAGCCACACGTAACACATATACCACTGACACCTCACATATCAGCCACATGTAACACATATACCACTGACACACCTCATATCAGCCACTGTTAACACATATACCACTGACACCTCACATATCAGCCACAGGTAACACATATATCACTGACACACCTCACATATCAGCAACAGGTAACACATGTACCACTGACACATCTCACATATCAGCCACAGGTAACACATATACCACTGACACATCACAGATATCAGCCATAGGTAACACATATACCACTGACACCTCACATATCAGCCACAGGTAACACATATACCACTGACACACCTCATATCAGCCACAGGTAACACATATACCACTGACACACCTCACCTATCAGCCACAGGTAACACATGTACCACTGACAAATCTCATATATCAGCCACAGGTAACACATGTACCACTGACACATCTCATATATCAGCCACAGGTAACACATATACCACTGACACCTCACATATCAGCCACAGGTAACACATATACCACTGACACACCTCACATATCAGCCACAGGTAACACATGTATGGCTGACACATCTCATATATCAGCCACAGGTAACACATATACCACTGACACACCTCACATATCAGCCACAGGTAACACATATACCACTGACACACCTCACATATCAGCCACAGATAACACATATACCACTGACACACCTCATATCAGCCACAGGTAACACATATATCACTGACACATCTGATATCAGCCACAGGTAAAACATATACTGCTGACACATCTCACATATCAGCCACAGGTAACACATATACCACTGACACCTCACATATCAGCCACATGTAACACATATACCACTGACACACCTCATATCAGCCACAGGTAACACATATACCACTGACACCTCACATATCAGCCACAGGTAACACATATACCACTGACACACCTCACATATCAGCCACAGGTAACACATGTACCACTGACACATCTCACATATCAGCCACAGGTAACACATATACCACTGACACTTCTCACATATCAGCCACAGGTAACACATATACCACTGACACCTCACATATCAGCCATAGGTAACACATATACCACTGACACCTCACATGTCAGCCACAGGTAACACATATACCACTGACACACCTCACATATCACCCACAGCTAACACATATACCACTCGCACACCTCATATCAGCCACAGGTAACAAATATACCACTCACACACCTCACATATCAGCCACATGTAACACATATACCACTGACACACCTCATATCAGCCACAGGTAACATATATTACACTGACACACCTCACATATCAGCCACAGGTAACACATGTACCACTGACACATCTCACATATCAGCCACAGGTAACACATATGCCACTGACACCTCACATATCAGCCACATGTAACGCATATACGACTGAAACACCTCATATCAGCCACAGGTAACACATATACCACTGACACCTCTCATATTAGCCACAGGTAACACATATACCACTGACACACCACACATATCAGCCACAGGTAACAGATATAACACTGACACATCTCACATATCAGCCACAGGTAAAACATATACCACTGACACATCACATATCAGCCATAGGTAACACATATACCACTGACACCTCACATATCAGCCACAGGTAACACATATACCACTGACACACCTCACATATCAGCATCAGTTAACACATGTACCACTGACACATCTCACATATCATCCACAGGTAACACATATACCACTGACACATCTCACATATCAGCCACAGGTAACACATATACCACTGATACCTCACATATCAGCCACAGGTAACACATATACCACTGACACACCTCACATATCAGCCACAGGTAACACATGTACCACTGACACATCTCACATATCCACCAAAGGTAACACATATACCTCTGACACCTCACATATCAGCCACAGGTAACACATATACCACTGACACACCTCACATATCAGCCACAGGTAACACATGTACCACTGACACATCTCACATATCAGCCACAGGTAACACATGTACCACTGACACATCTCATATATCAGCCATAGGTAACACATATACCACTGACACCTCACATATCAGCCACAGGTAACACATATACCACTGACACACCTCACATATCAGCATCAGTTAACACATGTACCACTGACACATCTCACATATCATCCACAGGTAACACATATACCACTGACACATCTCACATATCAGCCACAGGTAACACATATACCACTGACACACCTCACATATCAGCCACAGGTAACACATGTACCACTGACACATCTCACATATCCACCACAGGTAACACATATACCTCTGACACCTCACATATCAGCCACAGGTAACACATATACCACTGACACACCTCACATATCAGCCACAGGTAACACATGTACCACTGACACATCTCACATATCAGCCACAGGTAACACATGTACCACTGACACATCTCATATATCAGCCACAGGTAACACATATACCACTGACACACATCACATTTCAGCCACAGGTAACACATATACCACTGACACACCTCACATTTAAGCCACAGATAACACATATACCACTGACCCAGCTCATATCAGCCACAGGTAACACATATACTACTGAAACCTCTGATATCAGCCACAGGTAACACATATACCACTGAAACATCTCACATATCAGCCACAGGTAACACATATACCACTGACACCTCACATATCAGCCACATGTAACGCATATACCACTGACACACCTCATATCAGCCACAGGTAACACATATACCACTGACACATCTCACATATCAGCCACAGGTAACACATATACCACTGACACACCTCACATATCAGCCACAGGTAACACATATACCACTGACACATCTCACATATCAGCCACAGGTAACACATATACCACTGACACCTCACATATCAGCCATAGGTAACACATATACCACTGACACCTCACATATCAGCCACAGGTAACACATATACCACTGACACACCTCACATATCAGCCACAGGTAACTCATCTACCACTGACAGATCTCACATATCAGCAACAGGTAACACATATACCACTGACACATCTCACATATCAGCCACAGGTAACACATATACCACTGACACCTCACATATCAGCCACTGGTAACACATATACCACTGACACACCTCATATCAGCCACAGGTAACACATATACCACTGACACACCTCACCTATCAGCCACAGGTAACACATGTACCACTGACAAATCTCATATATCAGCCACAGGTAACACATGTACCACTGACACATCTCACATATCAGCCACAGGTAACACATATACCACTGACACACCTCACATATCAGCCACAGATACCACATGTACCGCTGACACATCTCATATATCAGCCACAGGTAACACATATACCACTGACACACCTCACATATCAGCCACAGGTAACACATATACCACTGACACACCTCACATATCAGCCACAGATAACATATACCACTGACACACCTCATATCAGCCACAGGTAACACATATATCACTGACACCTCTGATATCAGCCACAGGTAAAACATATACCACTGACACATCTCACATATCAGCCACAGGTAACACATATACCACTGACACCTCACATATCAGCCACATGTAACATATATACAACTGACACACCTCATATCAGCCACAGGTAACACATATACCAATGGCACCTCACATATCAGCCACAGGTAACACATATTCCACTGACACACCTCACATATCAGCCACAGGTAACACATGTACCACTGACACATCTCACATATCAGCCACAAGTAACACATATACCACTGACACATCTCACATATCAGCCACAGGTAACACATATACCACTGACACCTCACATATCAGCCATAGGTAACACATATACCACTGACACCTCACATGTCAGCCACAGGTAACACATATACCACTGACACACCTCACATATCAGCCACAGGTAACACATATACCACTCACACACCTCATATCAGCCACAGGTAACACATATACCACTCACACACCTCACATATCAGCCACATGTAACACATATACCACTGACACACCTCATATCAGCCACAGGTAACACATATACCACTGACACACCTCACATATCAGCCACAGGTAACACATGTACCACTGACAAATCTCACATATCAGCCACAGGTAACACATATGCCACTGACACCTCACATATCAGCCACATGTAACACATATACCACTGACACACCTCATATCAGCCACAGGTAACACATATACCACTGACACCTGTCATATCAGCCACAGGTAACACATATACCACTGACACACCACACATATCAGCCACTGGTAACACATATACCACTGACACATCTCACATATCAGCCACAGGTAACACATATACCACTGACACATCACATATCAGCCATAGGTAACACATATACCAGTGACACCTCACATATCAGCCACAGGTAACACATATACAACTGACACACCTCACATATCAGCGTCAGTTAACACATGTACCACTGACACATCTCACATATCATCCACAGGTAACACATATACCATTGACACTTCTCACATATCAGCCACAGGTAACACATATACCACTGATACCTCATATATAAGCCACAGGTAACACATATACCACTGACACACCTCACATATCAGCCACAGGTAACACATGTACCACTGACACATCTCACATATCCGCCACAGGTAACACATATACCGCTAACACCTCACATATCAGCCACAGGTAACACATATAGCACTGACACACCTCACATATCAGCCACAGGTAACACATATACCACTGACACCTCACATATCAGCCTCATGTAACACATATACCACTGACACCTCACATATGAGCCTCATGTAACACATATACCACTGACACACCTCATATCAGCCGCAGGTAAGACATATACCACTGACACCTCAAATATCAGCCAGAGGTAGCACATACACCACTGACACACCTCACATATCAGCCACAGGTAACACATGTACCACTGACACATCTCACATATCAGCCACAGGTAACACATATACCACTGACACATCTCACATATCAGCCACAGGTAACACATATACCACTGATACACCTCATATCAGCCACAGGTAACACATATACCACTGACACACCTCACATATCAGCCACAGGTAACACATTTACCACTCACACCTCATATATCAGCCACAGGTAACACATATACCACTGACACCTCGCATATCAGACACAGGTAACACATATACCACTCACACCTCACATATCAGCCACAGGTAACACATATACCACTCACACCTCACATATCAGCCACAGGTAACTCACATACCACTGACACCTCACATATCAGCCACAGGTAATACATATACCACTGACACACCTCACATATCAGCCACAGGTAACACATATACCACTGACACATCTCACATATTAGCCATAGTTAACACTTATACCACTGACACACCTCACATATCAGCCACAGGTAACACATGTACCACTGACACATCTCACATATCAGCCACAGGTAATACATGTACCACTGACACATCTCACATATCAGCCACAGGTAACACATATACCACTGACACCTCACATATCAGCCACAGGTAACACATATACCACTGACACACCTCACATATCAGCCACAGGTAACACATGTACCACTGACACATCTCATATATCAGCCACAGGTAACACATATACCACTGACACACCTCACATATCAGCCACAGATAACACATATACCACTGACACACCTCATATCAGCCACACGTAACACATATACCGCTGACACCTCTGATATCAGCCACAGGTAACACATATACCACTGACACATCTCAGATATCAGCCACAGGTAAAACATATACCACTGACACCTCACATATCAGCCACATGTAACACATGTACCACTGACACATCTCACATATCAGCCACAGGTAACACATATACCACTGACAACTCACACATCAGCCATAGGCAACACTTATACCACTGACACCTCACATGTCAGCCACAGGTAACACATATGCAACTGACACACCTCACATATCAGCCACAGGTAACACATATACCACTCACACACCTCATATCAGCCACAGGAAACACATATACCACACACACACCTCACATATCAGCCACATGTAACACATATACCACTGACATACCTCATATCAGCCACAGGTAACAAATATACCACTGACACACCTCAAATATCAGCCACAGGTAACACATGTACCACTGAAACATCTCACATATCAGCCACAGGTAACACATATGCCACTGACACCTCACATATCAGCCACATGTAACACATATACCACTGACACACCTCATATCAGCCACAGGTAACACATATACCACTGACACCTGTCATATCAGCCTCAGGTAACACATATACCACTGACACACCACACATATCAGCCACTGGTAACACATATACCACTGACACATCTCACATATCAGCCACAGGTAACACATATACCACTGACACGTCACATATCAGCCATAGGTAACACATATACCAGTGACACCTCACAAATCAGCCACAGGTAACACATATACCACTGACACACCTCACATATCAGCGTCAGTTAACACATGTACCACTGACACATCTCACATATCATCCACAGGTAACACATATACCATTGACACTTCTCACATATCAGCCACAGGTAACACATATACCACTGATACCTCACATATCAGCCACAGGTAACACATATACCACTGACACACCTCACATATCAGCATCAGTTAACACATGTACCACTGACACATCTCACATATCATCCACAGGTAACACATATACCACTGACACATCTCACATATCAGCCACAGGTAACACATATACCACTGATACCTCACATATCAGCCACAGGTAACACATATACCACTGACACACCTCACATATCAGCCACAGGTAACACATGTACCACTGACACATCTCACATATCCACCAAAGGTAACACATATACCTCTGACACCTCACATATCAGCCACAGGTAACACATATACCACTGACACACCTCACATATCAGCCACAGGTAACACATGTACCACTGACACATCTCACATATCAGCCACAGGTAACACATGTACCACTGACACATCTCATATATCAGCCATAGGTAACACATATACCACTGACACCTCACATATCAGCCACAGGTAACACATATACCACTGACACACCTCACATATCAGCATCAGTTAACACATGTACCACTGACACATCTCACATATCATCCACAGGTAACACATATACCACTGACACATCTCACATATCAGCCACAGGTAACACATATACCACTGATACCTCACATATCAGCCACAGGTAACACATATACCACTGACACACCTCACATATCAGCCACAGGTAACACATGTACCACTGACACATCTCACATATCCACCACAGGTAACACATATACCTCTGACACCTCACATATCAGCCACAGGTAACACATATACCACTGACACACCTCACATATCAGCCACAGGTAACACATGTACCACTGACACATCTCACATATCAGCCACAGGTAACACATGTACCACTGACACATCTCATATATCAGCCACAGGTAACACATATACCACTGACACACATCACATTTCAGCCACAGGTAACACATATACCACTGACACACCTCACATTTAAGCCACAGATAACACATATACCACTGACCCAGCTCATATCAGCCACAGGTAACACATATACTACTGACACCTCTGATATCAGCCACAGGTAACACATATACCACTGAAACATCTCACATATCAGCCACAGGTAACACATATACCACTGACACCTCACATATCAGCCACATGTAACGCATATACCACTGACACACCTCATATCAGCCACAGGTAACACATATACCACTGACACATCTCACATATCAGCCACAGGTAACACATATACCACTGACACACCTCACATATCAGCCACAGGTAACACATATACCACTGACACATCTCACATATCAGCCACAGGTAACACATATACCACTGACACCTCACATATCAGCCATAGGTAACACATATACCACTGACACCTCACATATCAGCCACAGGTAACACATATACCACTGACACACCTCACATATCAGCCACAGGTAACACATGTACCACTGACACATCTCACATATCAGCCACAGGTAACACATATACCACTGACACATCTCACATATCAGCCACAGGTAACACATATACCACTGACACCTCACATATCAGCCATAGGTAACACATATACCACTGACACCTCACATGTCAGCCACAGGTAACACATATACCACTGACACACCACACATATCAGCCACATTTAACAGATATACCACTGACACATCTCACATATCAGCCACAGGTAAAACATATACCACTGACACATCACATATCAGCCATAGGTAACACATATACCACTGACACCTCACATATCAGCCACAGTTAACACATATACCACTGACACACCTCACATATCAGCATCAGTTAACACATGTACCACTGACACATCTCACATATCATCCACAGGTAACACATATACCACTGACACATCTCACATATCAGCCACAGGTAACACATATACCACTGATACCTCACATATCAGCCACAGGTAACACATATACCACTGACACACCTCACATATCAGCCACAGGTAACACATGTACCACTGACACATCTCACATATCCGCCACAGGTAACACATATACCTCTGACACCTCACATATCAACCACAGGTAACACATATACCACTGACACACCTCACATATCAGCCACAGGTAACACATGTACGACTGACACATCTCACATATCAGCCACAGGTAACATATGTACCACTGACACATCTCATATATCAGCCACAGGTAACACATATACCACTGACACACATCACATTTCAGCCACAGGTAACACACATACCACTGACACACCTCACATATCAGCCACAGGTAACACATATACCACTGACACATCTCACATATCAGCCACAGGTAACACATATACCACTGACACCTCACATATCAGCCATAGGTAACACATATACCACTGACACCTCAAATATCAGCCACAGGTGACACATATACCACTGACACACCTCACATATCAGCCACAGGTAACTCATCTACCACTGACACATCTCACATATCAGCAACAGGTAACACATATACCACTGACACACCTCATATCAGCCACAGGTAACACATATACCACTGACACACCTCACCTATCAGCCACAGGTAACACATGTGCACTGACAAATCTCATATATCAGCCACAGGTAACACATGTACCACTGACACATCTCACATATCAGCCACAGGTAACAAATATACCACTGACACACCTCACATATCAGCCACAGATAACACATGTACCGCTGACACATCTCATATATCAGCCACAGGTAACACATATACCACTGACACACCTCACATATCAGCCACAGGTAAAACATATACCACTGACACACCTCACATATCAGCCACAGATAACATATACCACTGACACACCTCATATCAGCCACAGGTAACACATATATCACTGACACCTCTGATATCAGCCACAGGTAAAACATATACCACTGACACATCTCACATATCAGCCACAGGTAACACATATACCACTGACACCTCACATATCAGCCACATGTAACATATATACAACTGACACACCTCATATCAGCCACAGGTAACACATATACCAATGGCACCTCACATATCAGCCACAGGTAACACATATACCACTGACACACCTCACATATCAGCCACAGGTAACACATGTACCACTGACACATCTCACATATCAGCCACAAGTAACACATATACCACTGACACCTCACATATCAGCCATAGGTAACACATATACCACTGACACCTCACATGTCAGCCACAGGTAACACATATACCACTGACACACCTCACATATCAGCCACAGGTAACACATATAGCACTCACACACCTCATATCAGCCACAGGTAACACATATACCACTCACACACCTCACATATCAGCCACATGTAACACATATACCACTGACACACCTCATATCAGCCACAGGTAACACATATACCACTGACACACCTCACATATCAGCCACAGGTAACACATGTACCACTGACAAATCTCACATATCAGCCACAGGTAACACATATGCCATTGACACCTCACATATCAGCCACATGTAACACATATACCACTGACACACCTCATATCAGCCACAGGTAACACATATACCACTGACACCTGTCATATCAGCCACAGGTAACACATATACCACTGACACACCTCACATATCAGCCACAGGTAACACATATACCACTGACACCTCTCATATTAGCCACAGGTAACACATATACCACTGACACACCACACATATCAGCCACAGGTAACAGATATACCACTGACACATCTCACATATCAGCCACAGGTAAAACATATACCACTGACACATCACATATCAGCCATAGGTAACACATATACCACTGACACCTCACATATCAGCCACAGTTAACACATATACCACTGACACACCTCACATATCAGCATCAGTTAACACATGTACCACTGACACATCTCACATATCATCCACAGGTAACACATATACCACTGACACATCTCACATATCAGCCACAGGTAACACATATACCACTGACATACCTCATATCAGCCACAGGTAACACATATACCACTGACACACCTCACCTATCAGCCACAGGTAACACATGTGCCACTGACAAATCTCATATATCAGCCACAGGTAACACATGTACCACTGACACATCTCACATATCAGCCACAGGTAACACATATACCACTGACACACCTCACATATCAGCCACAGATAACACATGTACCGCTGACACATCTCATATATCAGCCACAGGTAACACATATACCACTGACACACCTCACATATCAGCCACAGGTAACACATATACCACTGACACACCTCACATATCAGCCACAGATAACATATACCACTGACACACCTCATATCAGCCACAGGTAACACATATATCACTGACACCTCTGATATCAGCCACAGGTAAAACATATACCACTGACACATCTCACATATCAGCCACAGGTAACACATATACCACTGACACCTCACATATCAGCCACATGTAACATATATACAACTGACACACCTCATATCAGCCACAGGTAACACATATACCAATGGCACCTCACATATCAGCCACAGGTAACACATATTCCACTGACACACCTCACATATCAGCCACAGGTAACACATGTACCACTGACACATCTCACATATCAGCCACAAGTAACACATATACCACTGACACATCTCACATATCAGCCACAGGTAACACATATACCACTGACACCTCACAAATCAGCCATAGGTAACACATATACCACTGACACCTCACATGTCAGCCACAGGTAACACATATACCACTGACACACCTCACATATCAGCCACAGGTAACACATATACCACTCACACACCTCATATCAGCCACAGGTAACACATATACCACTCACACACCTCACATATCAGCCACATGTAACACATATACCACTGACACACCTCATATCAGCCACAGGTAACACATATACCACTGACACACCTCACATATCAGCCACAGGTAACACATGTACCACTGGCAAATCTCACATATCAGCCACAGGTAACACATATGCCACTGACACCTCACATATCAGCCACATGTAACACATATACCACTGACACACCTCATATCAGCCACAGGTAACACATATACCACTGACACCTGTCATATCAGCCACAGGTAACACATATACCACTGACACACCACACATATCAGCCACTGGTAACACATATACCACTGACACATCTCACATATCAGCCACAGGTAACACATATACCACTGACACGTCACATATCAGCCATAGGTAACACATATACCAGTGACACCTCACATATCAGCCACAGGTAACACATATACAACTGACACACCTCACATATCAGCGTCAGTTAACACATGTACCACTGACACATCTCACATATCATCCACAGGTAACACATATACCATTGACACTTCTCACATATCAGCCACAGGTAACACATATACCACTGATACCTCATATATAAGCCACAGGTAACACATATACCACTGACACACCTCACATATCAGCCACAGGTAACACATGTACCACTGACACATCTCACATATCCGCCACAGGTAACACATATACCTCTAACACCTCACATATCAGCCACAGGTAACACATATAGCACTGACACACCTCACATATCAGCCACAGGTAACACATATACCACTGACACCTCACATATCAGCCTCATGTAACACATATACCACTGACACCTCACATATCAGCCTCATGTAACACATATACCACTGACACACCTCATATCAGCCGCAGGTAAGACATATACCACTGACACCTCAAATATCAGCCAGAGGTAGCACATACACCACTGACACACCTCACATATCAGCCACAGGTAACACATGTACCACTGACACATCTCACATATCAGCCACAGGTAACACATATACCACTGACACATCTCACATATCACCCACAGGTAACACATATACCACTGATACACCTCATATCAGCCACAGGTAACACATATACCACTGACACACCTCACATATCAGCCACAGGTAACACATTTACCACTCACACATCATATATCAGCCACAGGTAACACATATACCACTGACACCTCGCATATCAGACACAGGTAACACATATACCACTCACACCTCACATATCAGCCACAGGTAACACATATACCACTCACACCTCACATATCAGCCACAGGTAACTCACATACCACTGACACCTCACATATCAGCCACAGGTAATACATATACCACTGACACACCTCACATATCAGCCACAGGTAACACATATACCACTGACACATCTCACATATTAGCCATAGTTAACACTTATACCACTGACACACCTCACATATCAGCCACAGGTAACACATGTACCACTGACACATCTCACATATCAGCCACAGGTAATACATGTACCACTGACACATCTCACATATCAGCCACAGGTAACACATATACCACTGACACCTCACATATCAGCCACAGGTAACACATATACCACTGACACACCTCACATATCAGCCACAGGTAACACATGTACCACTGACACATCTCATATATCAGCCACAGGTAACACATATACCACTGACACACCTCACATATCAGCCACAGATAACACATATACCACTGACACACCTCATATCAGCCACACGTAACACATATACCGCTGACACCTCTGATATCAGCCACAGGTAACACATATACCACTGACACATCTCAGATATCAGCCACAGGTAAAACATATACCACTGACACCTCACATATCAGCCACATGTAACACATGTACCACTGACACATCTCACATATCAGCCACAGGTAACACATATACCACTGACAACTCACACATCAGCCATAGGCAACACTTATACCACTGACACCTCACATGTCAGCCACAGGTAACACATATGCAACTGACACACCTCACATATCAGCCACAGGTAACACATATACCACTCACACACCTCATATCAGCCACAGGAAACACATATACCACACACACACCTCACATATCAGCCACATGTAA
Organism: Phyllobates terribilis; assembly: GCF_046119375.1. NCBI lineage: Eukaryota > Metazoa > Chordata > Amphibia > Anura > Dendrobatidae > Phyllobates > Phyllobates terribilis. Next base: position 625,788,320 of record NW_027362765.1, read on the forward strand.
CACATATACCACTGACATACCTCATATCAGCCACAGGTAACAAATATACCACTGACACACCTCAAATATCAGCCACAGGTAACACATGTACCACTGACACATCTCACATATCAGCCACAGGTAACACATATGCCACTGACACCTCACATATCAGCCACATGTAACACATATACCACTGACACACCTCATATCAGCCACAGGTAACACATATACCACTGACACCTGTCATATCAGCCTCAGGTAACACATATACCACTGACACACCACACATATCAGCCACTGGTAACACATATACCACTGACACATCTCACATATCAGCCACAGGTAACACATATACCACTGACACGTCACATATCAGCCATAGGTAACACATATACCAGTGACACCTCACAAATCAGCCACAGGTAACACATATACCACTGACACACCTCACATATCAGCGTCAGTTAACACATGTACCACTGACACATCTCACATATCATCCACAGGTAACCCATATACCATTGACACTTCTCACATATCAGCCACAGGTAACACATATACCACTGATACCTCACATATCAGCCACAGGTAACACATATACCACTGACACACCTCACATATCAGCCACAGGTAACACATGTACCACTGACACATCTCACATATCCGCCACAGGTAACACATATACCTCTAACACCTCACATATCAGCCACAGTTAACACATATACCACTGACACACCTCACATATCAGCCACAGGTAACACATATACCACTGACACCTCACATATCAGCCTCATGTAACACATATACCACTGACACCTCACATATCAGCCTCATGTAACACATATACCACTGACACACCTCATATCAGCCGCAGGTAAGACATATACCACTGACAACTCACATATCAGCCACAGGTAACACATACACCACTGACACACCTCACATATCAGCCACAGGTAACACATATACCACTGACACATCTCACATATCAGCCACAGGTAACACATATACCACTGACACATCTCACATATCAGCCACAGGTAACACATGTACCACTGATACACCTCATATCAGCCACAGGTAACACATATACCACTGACACACCTCACATATCAGCCACAGGTAACACATTTACCACTCACACCTCACATATCAGCCACAGGTAACACATATACCACTGACACCTCACATATCAGCCACAGGTAACACATATACCACTCACACCTCACATATCAGCCACAGGTAACACATATACCACTCACACCTCACATATCAGCCACAGGTAACTTACATACCACTGACACCTCACATATCAGCCACAGGTAATACATATACCACTGACAAACCTCACATATCAGCCACAGGTAACACATATACCACTGACACATCTCACATATTAGCCATAGTTAACACTTATACCACTGACACACCTCACATATCAGCCACAGGTAACACATGTACCACTGACACATCTCATATATCAGCCACAGGTAACACATATACCACTGACACACCTCACATATCAGCGACAGGTAACACATATACCACTGACACACCTCACATATCAGCCACAGATAACACATATACCACTGACACACCTCATATCAGCCACACGTAACACATATACCGCTGACACATCTGATATCAGCCACAGGTAACACATATACCACTGACACACCTCACATATCAGCCACAGGTAACACATATACCACTGACACACCTCACATATCAGCCACAGGTAACACATATACCACTGACAAATCTCATATCAGCCACAGGTAACACATATACCACTGACACCTCTGATATCGGCCACAGGTAACACATATACCACTGACACATCTCACATATCAGCAACACGTAACACATATACCACTGACACCTCACATATCAGCCACATGTAACACATATACCACTGACACACCTCATATCAGCCACTGTTAACACATATACCACTGACACCTCACATATCAGCCACAGGTAACACATATACCACTGACACACCTCACATATCAGCCACAGGTAACACATGTACCACTGACACATCTCACATATCAGCCACAGGTAACACATATACCACTGACACATCACAGATATCAGCCACAGGTAACATATATACCACTGACACCTCACATATCAGCCATAGGTAACACATATACCACTGACACCTCACATGTCAGCCACAGGTAACACATATACCACTGACACACCTCACATATCAGCCACAGGTAACACATATACCACTGACACACCTCATATCAGCCACAGGTAACACATATACCACTGACACACCTCACCTATCAGCCACAGGTAACACATGTACCACTGACAAATCTCATATATCAGCCACTGGTAACACATGTACCACTGACACATCTCACATATCAGCCACAGGTAACACATATACCACTGACACCTCACATATCAGCCACAGGTAACACATATACCACTGACACACCTCACATATCAGCCACAGGTAACACATGTATGGCTGACACATCTCATATATCAGCCACAGGTAACACATATACCACTGACACACCTCAAATATCAGCCACAGGTAACACATATACCACTGACACACCTCACATATCAGCCACAGATAACACAGATACCACTGACACACCTCATATCAGCCACAGGTAACACATATATCACTGACACATCTGATATCAGTCACAGGTAAAACATATACTACTGACACATCTCACATATCAGCCACAGGTAACACATATACCACTGACACCTCACATATCAGCCACATGTAACACATATACCACTGACACACCTCATATCAGCCACAGGTAACACATATACCACTGACACCTCACATATCAGCCACAGGTAACACATATACCACTGACACACCTCACATATCAGCCACAGGTAACAAATGTACCACTGACACATCTCACATATCAGCCACAGGTAACACATATACCACTGACACATCTCACATATCAGCCACAGGTAACACATATACCACTGACACCTCTCATATCAGCCACAGGTAACACATATACCACTGACACCTCACATGTCAGCCACAGGTAACACATATACCACTGACACACCTCACATATCAGCCACAGCTAACACATATACCACTCGCACACCTCATATCAGCCACAGGTAACAAATATACCACTCACACACCTCACATATCAGCCACATGTAACACATATACCACTGACACACCTCATATCAACCACAGGTAACATATATTACACTGACACACCTCACATATCAGCCACAGGTAACACATGTACCACTGACACATCTCACATATCAGCCACAGGTAACACATATGCCACTGACACCTCACATATCAGCCACATGTAACGCATATACGACTGAAACACCTCATATCAGCCACAGGTACCACATATACCACTGACACCTCTCATATTAGCCACAGGTAACACATATACCACTGACACATCACACATATCAGCCACAGGTAACAGATATACCACTGACACATCTCACATATCAGCCACAGGTAAAACATATACCACTGACACATCACATATCAGCCATAGGTAACACATATACCACTGACTCCTCACATATCAGCCACAGTTAACACATATACCACTGACACACCTCACATATCAGCATCAGTTAACACATGTACCACTGACACATCTCACATATCATCCACAGGTAACACATATACCACTGACACATCTCACATATCAGCCACAGGTAACACATATACCACTGATACCTCACATATCAGCCACAGGTAACACATATACCACTGACACACCTCACATATCAGCCACAGGTAACACATGTACCACTGACACATCTCACATATCCGCCACAGGTAACACATATACCTCTGACACCTCACATATCAACCACAGGTAACACATATACCACTGACACACCTCACATATCAGCCACAGGTAACACATGTACCACTGACACATCTCACATATCAGCCACAGGTAACATATGTACCACTGACACATCTCATATATCAGCCACAGGTAACACATATACCACTGACACACATCACATTTCAGCCACAGGTAACACATATACCACTGACACACCTCACATATCAGCCACAGGTAACACATATACCACTGACACATCTCACATATCAGCCACAGGTAACACATATACCACTGACACCTCACATATCAGCCATAGGTAAAACATATACCACTGACACCTCACATATCAGCCACAGGTGACACATATACCACTGACACATCTCACATATCAGCAACAGGTAACACATATACCACTGACACATCTCACATATCAGCCACAGGTAACACATATACCACTGACACCTCACATATCAGCCACAGTTAACACATATACCACTGACACACCTCATATCAGCCACAGGTAACACATATACCACTGACACACCTCACCTATCAGCCACAGGTAACACATGTGCACTGACAAATCTCATATATCAGCCACAGGTAACACATGTACCACTGACACATCTCACATATCAGCCACAGGTAACACATATACCACTGACACACCTCACATATCAGCCACAGATAACACATGTACCGCTGACACATCTCATATATCAGCCACAGGTAACACATATACCACTGACACACCTCACATATCAGCCACAGGTAAAACATATACCACTGACACACCTCACATATCAGCCACAGATAACATATACCACTGACACACCTCATATCAGCCACAGGTAACACATATATCACTGACACCTCTGATGTCAGCCACAGGTAAAACATAAACCACTGACACATCTCACATATCAGCCACAGGTAACACATATACCACTGACACCTCACATATCAGCCACATGTAACATATATACAACTGACACACCTCATATCAGCCACAGGTAACACATATACCAATGGCACCTCACATATCAGCCACAGGTAACACATATATCACTGACACACCTCACATATCAGCCACAGGTAACACATGTACCACTGACACATCTCACATATCAGCCACAAGTAACACATATACCACTGACACCTCACATATCAGCCATAGGTAACACATATACCACTGACACCTCACATGTCAGCCACAGGTAACACATATACCACTGACACACCTCACATATCAGCCACAGGTAACACATATAGCACTCACACACCTCACATATCAGCCACATGTAACACATATACCACTGACACACCTCATATCAGCCACAGGTAACACATATACCACTGACACACCTCACATATCAGCCACAGGTAACACATGTACCACTGACAAATCTCACATATCAGCCACAGGTAACACATATGCCATTGACACCTCACATATCAGCCACATGTAACACATATACCACTGACACACCTCATATCAGCCACAGGTAACACATATACCACTGACACCTGTCATATCAGCCACAGGTAACACATATACCACTGACACACCACACATATCAGCCACTGGTAACACATATACCACTGACACATCTCACATATCAGCCACAGGTAACACATATACCACTGACATATCTCACATATCAGCCATATGTAACACATATACCAGTGACACCTCACATATCAGCCACAGGTAACACATATACCACTGACACACGTCACATATCAGCGTCAGTTAACACATGTACCACTGACACATCTCACATATCATCCACAGGTAACACATATACCATTGACACTTCTCACATATCAGCCACAGGTAACACATATACCACTGATACCTCACATATCAGCCACAGGTAACACATATACCACTGACACACCTCACATATCAGCCACAGGTAACACATGTACCACTGACACATCTCACATATCCGCCACAGGTAACACATATACCTCTAACACCTCACATATGAGCCACAGGTAACACATATACCACTGACACACCTCACATATCAGCCACAGGTAACACATATACCACTGACACCTCACATATCAGCCTCATGTAACACATATACCACTGACACCTCACATATCAGCCTCATGTAACACATATACCACTGACACACCTCATATCAGCCGCAGGTAAGACATATACCACTGACACCTCAAATATCAGCCAGAGGTAACACATACACCACTGACACACCTCACATATCAGCCACAGGTAACACATGTACCACTGACACATCTCACATATCAGCCACAGGTAACACATATACCACTGACACATCTCACATATCAGCCACAGGTAACACATATACCACTGATACACCTCATATCAGCTACAGGTAACCTATATACCACTGACACACCTCACATTTCAGCCACAGGTAACACATTTACCACTCACACCTCACATATCAGCCACAGGTAACACATATACCACTAACACCTCGCATATCAGCCACAGGTAACACATATACCACTCACACCTCACATATCAGCCACAGGTAACACATATACCACTCACACCTCACATATCAGCCACAGGTAACTCACATACCACTGACACCTCACATATCAGCCACAGGTAATACATATACCACTGACACACCTCACATATCAGCCACAGGTAACACATATACCACTGACACATCTCACATATTAGCCATAGTTAACACTTATACCACTGACACACCTCAAATATCAGCCACAGGTAACACATGTACCACTGACACATCTCACATATCAGCCACAGGTAATACATGTACCACTGACACATCTCACATATCAGCCACAGGTAACACATATACCACTGACACCTCACATATCAGCCACAGGTAACACATATACCACTGACACACCTCACATATCAGCCACAGGTAACACATGTACCACTGACACATCTCACATATCAGCCACAGGTAACACATATACCACTGACACATCTCACATATCAGCCACAGGTAACACATATACCACTGACACCTCACATATCAGCCATAGGTAACACATATACCACTGACACCTCACATGTCAGCCACAGGTAACACATATACCACTGACACACCTCACATATCAGCCACAGCTAACACATATACCACTCGCACACCTCATATCAGCCACAGGTAACAAATATACCACTCACACACCTCACATATCAGCCACATGTAACACATATACCACTGACACACCTCATATCAACCACAGGTAACATATATTACACTGACACACCTCACATATCAGCCACAGGTAACACATGTACCACTGACACATCTCACATATCAGCCACAGGTAACACATATGCCACTGACACCTCACATATCAGCCACAGGTAACACATATACCACTGACACACCTCACATATCAGCCACAGATAACACATGTACCGCTGACACACCTCACATATCAGCCACAGGTAACACATATACCACTGACACACCTCATATCAGCCACAGGTAACACATATACCACTGACACACCTCACCTATCAGCCACAGGTAACACATGTGCACTGACAAATCTCATATATCAGCCACAGGTAACACATGTACCACTGACACATCTCACATATCAGCCACAGGTAACACATATACCACTGACACACCTCACATATCAGCCACAGATAACACATGTACCGCTGACACATCTCATATATCAGCCACAGGTAACACATATACCACTGACACACCTCACATATCAGCCACAGGTAAAACATATACCACTGACACACCTCACATATCAGCCACAGATAACATATACCACTGACACACCTCATATCAGCCACAGGTAACACATATATCACTGACACCTCTGATATCAGCCACAGGTAAAACATAAACCACTGACACATCTCACATATCAGCCACAGGTAACACATATACCACTGACACCTCACATATCAGCCACATGTAACATATATACAACTGACACACCTCATATCAGCCACAGGTAACACATATACCAATGGCACCTCACATATCAGCCACAGGTAACACATATACCACTGACACACCTCACATATCAGCCACAGGTAACACATGTACCACTGACACATCTCACATATCAGCCACAGGTAACACATATACCACTGACATATCTCACATATCAGCCATATGTAACACATATACCAGTGACACCTCACATATCAGCCACAGGTAACACATATACCACTGACACACGTCACATATCAGCGTCAGTTAACACATGTACCACTGACACATCTCACATATCATCCACAGGTAACACATATACCATTGACACTTCTCACATATCAGCCACAGGTAACACATATACCACTGATACCTCACATATCAGCCACAGGTAACACATATACCACTGACACACCTCACATATCAGCCACAGGTAACACATGTACCACTGACACATCTCACATATCCGCCACAGGTAACACATATACCTCTAACACCTCACATATGAGCCACAGGTAACACATATACCACTGACACACCTCACATATCAGCCACAGGTAACACATATACCACTGACACCTCACATATCAGCCTCATGTAACACATATACCACTGACACCTCACATATCAGCCTCATGTAACACATATACCACTGACACACCTCATATCAGCCGCAGGTAAGACATATACCACTGACACCTCAAATATCAGCCAGAGGTAACACATACACCACTGACACACCTCACATATCAGCCACAGGTAACACATGTACCACTGACACATCTCACATATCAGCCACAGGTAACACATATACCACTGACACATCTCACATATCAGCCACAGGTAACACATATACCACTGATACACCTCATATCAGCTACAGGTAACCTATATACCACTGACACACCTCACATTTCAGCCACAGGTAACACATTTACCACTCACACCTCACATATCAGCCACAGGTAACACATATACCACTAACACCTCGCATATCAGCCACAGGTAACACATATACCACTCACACCTCACATATCAGCCACAGGTAACACATATACCACTCACACCTCACATATCAGCCACAGGTAACTCACATACCACTGACACCTCACATATCAGCCACAGGTAATACATATACCACTGACACACCTCACATATCAGCCACAGGTAACACATATACCACTGACACATCTCACATATTAGCCATAGTTAACACTTATACCACTGACACACCTCAAATATCAGCCACAGGTAACACATGTACCACTGACACATCTCACATATCAGCCACAGGTAATACATGTACCACTGACACATCTCACATATCAGCCACAGGTAACACATATACCACTGACACCTCACATATCAGCCACAGGTAACACATATACCACTGACACACCTCACATATCAGCCACAGGTAACACATGTACCACTGACACATCTCACATATCAGCCACAGGTAACACATATACCACTGACACATCTCACATATCAGCCACAGGTAACACATATACCACTGACACCTCACATATCAGCCATAGGTAACACATATACCACTGACACCTCACATGTCAGCCACAGGTAACACATATACCACTGACACACCTCACATATCAGCCACAGCTAACACATATACCACTCGCACACCTCATATCAGCCACAGGTAACAAATATACCACTCACACACCTCACATATCAGCCACATGTAACACATATACCACTGACACACCTCATATCAACCACAGGTAACATATATTACACTGACACACCTCACATATCAGCCACAGGTAACACATGTACCACTGACACATCTCACATATCAGCCACAGGTAACACATATGCCACTGACACCTCACATATCAGCCACAGGTAACACATATACCACTGACACACCTCACATATCAGCCACAGATAACACATGTACCGCTGACACACCTCACATATCAGCCACAGGTAACACATATACCACTGACACACCTCATATCAGCCACAGGTAACACATATACCACTGACACACCTCACCTATCAGCCACAGGTAACACATGTGCACTGACAAATCTCATATATCAGCCACAGGTAACACATGTACCACTGACACATCTCACATATCAGCCACAGGTAACACATATACCACTGACACACCTCACATATCAGCCACAGATAACACATGTACCGCTGACACATCTCATATATCAGCCACAGGTAACACATATACCACTGACACACCTCACATATCAGCCACAGGTAAAACATATACCACTGACACACCTCACATATCAGCCACAGATAACATATACCACTGACACACCTCATATCAGCCACAGGTAACACATATATCACTGACACCTCTGATATCAGCCACAGGTAAAACATAAACCACTGACACATCTCACATATCAGCCACAGGTAACACATATACCACTGACACCTCACATATCAGCCACATGTAACATATATACAACTGACACACCTCATATCAGCCACAGGTAACACATATACCAATGGCACCTCACATATCAGCCACAGGTAACACATATACCACTGACACACCTCACATATCAGCCACAGGTAACACATGTACCACTGACACATCTCACATATCAGCCACAAGTAACACATATACCACTGACACCTCACATATCAGCCATAGGTAACACATATACCACTGACACCTCACATGTCAGCCACAGGTAACACATATACCACTGACACACCTCACATATCAGCCACAGGTAACACATATAGCACTCACACACCTCACATATCAGCCACATGTAACACATATACCACTGACACACCTCATATCAGCCACAGGTAACACATATACCACTGACACACCTCACATATCAGCCACAGGTAACACATATACCACTGACAAATCTCACATATCAGCCACAGGTAACACATATGCCATTGACACCTCACATATCAGCCACATGTAACACATATACCACTGACACACCTCATATCAGCCACAGGTAACACATATACCACTGACACCTGTCATATCAGCCACAGGTAACACATATACCACTGACACACCACACATATCAGCCACTGGTAACACATATACCACTGACACATCTCACATATCAGCCACAGGTAACACATATACCACTGACATATCTCACATATCAGCCATAGGTAACACATATACCAGTGACACCTCACATATCAGCCACAGGTAACACATATACCACTGACACACCTCACATATCAGCGTCAGTTAACACATGTACCACTGACACATCTCACATATCATCCACAGGTAACACATATACCATTGACACTTCTCACATATCAGCCACAGGTAACACATATACCACTGATACCTCACATATCAGCCACAGGTAACACATATACCACTGACACACCTCACATATCAGCCACAGGTAACACATGTACCACTGACACATCTCACATATCCGCCACAGGTAACACATATACCTCTAACACCTCACATATCAGCCACAGGTAACACATATACCACTGACACACCTCACATATCAGCCACAGGTAACACATATACCACTGACACCTCACATATCAGCCTCATGTAACACATATACCACTGACACCTCACATATCAGCCTCATGTAACACATATACCACTGACACACCTCATATCAGCCGCAGGTAAGACATATACCACTGACACCTCAAATATCAGCCAGAGGTAACACATACACCACTGACACACCTCACATATCAGCCACAGGTAACACATATACCACTGACACATCTCACATATCAGCCACAGGTAACACATATACCACTGATACACCTCATATCAGCTACAGGTAACACATATACCACTGACACACCTCACATTTCAGCCACAGGTAACACATTTACCACTCACACCTCACATATCAGCCACAGGTAACACATATACCACTGACACCTCGCATATCAGCCACAGGTAACACATATACCACTCACACCTCACATATCAGCCACAGGTAACACATATACCACTCACACCTCACATATCAGCCACAGGTAACTCACATACCACTGACACCTCACATATCAGCCACAGGTAATACATATACCACTGACACACCTCACATATCAGCCACAGGTAACACATATACCACTGACACATCTCACATATTAGCCATAGTTAACACTTATACCACTGACACACCTCAAATATCAGCCACAGGTAACACATGTACCACTGACACATCTCACATATCAGCCACAGGTAATACATGTACCACTGACACATCTCACATATCAGCCACAGGTAACACATATACCACTGACACCTCACATATCAGCCACAGGTAACACATATACCACTGACACACCTCACATATCAGCCACAGGTAACACATGTACCACTGACACATCTCATATATCAGCCACAGGTAACACATATACCACTGACACACCTCACATATCAGCCACAGATAACACATATACCACTGACACACCTCATATCAGCCACACGTAACACATATACCGCTGACACATCTCAGATATCAGCCACAGGTAACACATATACCACTGACACCTCACATATCAGCCACATGTAACACATGTACCACTGACACATCTCACATATCAGCCACAGGTAACACATATACCACTGACACCTCACACATCAGCCATAGGCAACACATATACCACTGACACCTCACATGTCAGCCACAGGTAACACATATGCAACTGACACACCTCACATATCAGCCACAGGTAACACATATACCACTCACACACCTCATATCAGCCACAGGAAACACATATACCACACACACACCTCACATATCAGCCACATGTAACACATATACCACTGACATACCTCATATCAGCCACAGGTAACAAATATACCACTGACACACCTCAAATATCAGCCACAGGTAACACATGTACCACTGACACATCTCACATATCAGCCACAGGTAACACATATGCCACTGACACCTCACATATCAGCCACATGTAACACATATACCACTGACACACCTCATATCAGCCACAGGTAACACATATACCACTGACACCTGTCATATCAGCCACAGGTAACACATATACCACTGACACACCACACATATCAGCCACTGTTAACACATATACCACTGACACATCTCACATATCAGCCACAGGTAACACATATACCACTGACACGTCACATATCAGCCATAGGTAACACATATACCAGTGACACCTCACATATCAGCCACAGGTAACACATATACCACTGACACACCTCACATATCAGCGTCAGTTAACACATGTACCACTGACACATCTCACATATCATCCACAGGTAACACATATACCATTGACACTTCTCACATATCAGCCACAGGTAACACATATACCACTGATACCTCACATATCAGCCACAGGTAACACATATACCACTGACACACCTCACATATCAGCCACAGGTAACACATGTACCACTGACACATCTCACATATCCGCCACAGGTAACACATATACCTCTAACACCTCACATATCAGCCACAGTTAACACATATACCACTGACACACCTCACATATCAGCCACAGGTAACACATATACCACTGATACCTCACATATCAGCCTCATGTAACACATATACCACTGACACCTCACATATCAGCCTCATGTAACACATATACCACTGACACACCTCATATCAGCCGCAGGTAAGACATATACCACTGACACCTCACATATCAGCCACAGGTAACACATACACCACTGACACACCTCACATATCAGCCACAGGTAACACATATACCACTGACACATCTCACATATCAGCCACAGGTAACACATATACCACTGACACATCTCACATATCAGCCACAGGTAACACATATACCACTGATACACCTCATATCAGCCACAGGTAACACATATACCACTGACACACCTCAGATATCAGCCACAGGTAACACATTTACCACTCACACCTCACATATCAGCCACAGGTAACACATATACCACTGACACCTCACATATCAGCCACAGGTAACACATATACCACTCACACCTCACATATCAGCCACAGGTAACACATATACCACTCACACCTCACATATCAGCCACAGGTAACTTACATACCACTGACACCTCACATATCAGCCACAGGTGTAACGGGTCCGGGAGGCGGAACCTCTGAGCTACTATACAAGGGGGCGGCCCTTGTACGGGAGCGGGTGGCAGTCTCTGGGTGAACGGACAGGGAGTTACGGCAAGTGATCAGGGCAGTCTCTGGGTAAAGGGTAGGTACGACCTGTGATGGCAGAACCTCCGGGTACGCTAGCAGGCAGATGGTAGATGTGTGCTCCCAGGTGAGCAAGCGAGAGTCTCTGGAATAGCAGGTGGTCACGGCACGTGACGGCGGAACCTCCGGGCTGGCAGGCAGGTAGGTAACGGAGAAGCGCTCCCAGGTGAGCGGGCAAGAGTCTCTGAGATAGCTGGTGGTCACAGCACGTGACAACGGAGCCTCCGGGCTGGCAAGCAGGCAGGTAGCGGAGAAGCGCTCCCAGGTGAGCGGGCAAGCTGGTCCATAGACAGACTGACCGGAGTTGTAAGGCAGACCGTCGGACCTCAGGCAAGCAGGCAGGTAGCTGATGTGCGCTCCCAGGTGAGCGGACAAGTTGGTCCTTAGACAGACTGACCGGAGTTGTAAGGCAGACCGTCGGACCTCAGGCAGGCAGGCAGGTAACAAGTATTCAGGCAGGAATCAGGCAGGTAACTAGCAGGAAACTGGCAGGAAACTGGCAGGTAACTGGCAGGTAACTGGCAACGGGACCTGAGGGCTGAAGCACAGGTGAGACACTGGTGCAAACAACATTGCTCGGGCACCTCCATTTTGGAGGAGGTGCCTTATATAAGATGAAGTCCTCCGGCCATTGGCCGGGGACTCCTTAGGACGGCGCGCGCGGCCCCTTTAAGAGGAGGGGAGCGCGCGCGCCCTAAGCACAGGGGCCGGGAAGGGGCGCGCGCTGAGAGCAGAGCGGGAGGAGGACGCCGGGAAGGAGCGCGCGCTGACAGCAGAGCGGGGAGAGGACGCCGGGCACGGAACAGAGCGGTGAGGGGAGCAGCGTCCCTGCCTAGCAGAGGGCAGGGACGCCAGCGCTACAGTACCCCCCCCTTTAGGCCCCCCCTTTTTTAGGCCAGACAGAAATTTAGCTAGGATGAGAGGGGCATGGATGTTCTCCCGGGGCTCCCACGTTCTCTCCTCAGGACCAAACCCCTTCCAATCTACTAGAAAAAAGGTCTTTCCTCTTACCCTTTTGGTGGCAAGAATGTTCTCTACCTCAAACTCGTCCTCAGCAGAAACCGGAGCAGGAGGCGTACCTGTAGACTTGGAAAAAGAGTTAAGCACCACAGGTTTGAGGAGAGACACATGGAAGGAGTTAGGGATCCGTAAGTTGGCCGGGAGTTTCAATTTATAGGCCACCGGGTTGATCTGACTGATGACCTCCAGTGGGCCGATGAACCGAGGCCCTAACTTATAGGAAGGGATCTTGAGCCGGACATATTTGGACGAGAGCCAGACTTTATCCCCAGGACGGAATTGAGGAGGGTCCAGACGTTTTTTGTCAGCGTGTCTTTTCATACGCTCGGAAGACAGAAGGAGTGCGGACCGGGTACTCTCCCATATGGAGGAAAATTTGTTAACAAGAGATTCCGCAGCCGGATTGTCCGCCGAGGTGGAGACGGGAAACGGGATCCGAGGATGCTGACCGTAGACTACAAAAAACGGGGATTTGGAGGAAGACTCGCTCTCGTGATTGTTGTACGAGAATTCGGCCCATGGCAGGAGATCCACCCAGTCAGAATGGTGGGCATTAACGAAGTGCCGAAGGTAACTGGTCAGGTTCTGATTGATCCGCTCCACTTGACCATTAGACTGTGGGTGGTAAGCGGAGGAGAAGTCCAGGGTGACGTCCAGCAATTTACAAGTGGCTCTCCAGAAACGGGAAGTGAACTGTACCCCACGATCCGACACGATGTGACGGGGCAGGCCATGAAGACGGAAGATGTGGCGGATAAAGTCTTTAGCCAGCTCGGGTGCAGACGGAAGACCTGGCAGTGGAATGAAGTGAGCCATCTTGGAGAAGCGGTCAGCGACCACCCAAATGACCGTACAACCGGCAGAGACGGGTAGATCAGTAATGAAGTCCATCGCTATATGCTGCCAGGGGGCAGCAGGTACTGGCAGAGGTAGGAGGCGGCCGGCCGGCAGGTGTCTCGGAACTTTGTTGCGGGCGCAGGACACACAGGCAGAAACAAAGTCTATTACATCCTTGTGCAGGTTAGGCCACCAGTAGTGCCGGGTAATAAGCTGGAGGGTCTTTTTCTGACCGGCGTGGCCAGCTAGTTTAGACGAATGACCCCAGTGTAGGATCTTCTCCCGATCAGGTACTGGTACGAACGTCTTACCAGGAGGAAGACGATTTAGACTCACGGGAGCCACCTGCATTACTCTGGCGGGATCGATGATATGTTTCGGATCCTCCTCGAGATCAGACACCAGAAAGGACCGAGACAAGGCGTCCGCCTTGACGTTTTTGTCAGCCGGGCGAAAATGAAGGACAAAATCAAAACGAGCAAAAAACAAGGACCACCGGGCTTGGCGCGGGTTAAGTCTCTGGGCATGCTGGAGGTAAGCCAAGTTCTTGTGGTCAGTGTAAATTATTACCGGGTGAAGAGCCCCCTCGAGCAGGTAACGCCACTCCTCCAATGCCAGTTTGATGGCCAATAACTCTCGGTCTCCTATGGAATAGTTGCGCTCAGAGGAGGAGAAGAGTTTAGAGAAGAAGCCACAAGTTACCATCCTCCCGGAAGATGATTTTTGAGTAAGTACCGCTCCGGCTCCAGAGGAGGAGGCGTCAACTTCCAGGAAGAACTGTTTGTTGCCATCTGGGCGATGCAGCACCGAGGCAAAAGAGAAGGCCTGTTTAAGGGAAAGAAAGGCCTCCTCTGCTTCGGGTGGCCACTCTTTGGGATTAGTACCTTTATGGGTGAGCGCAGAAATTGGAGCCGTCCGGGAAGAGAAGTGTGGTATGAAGAGGCGGTAGTAGTTGGTGAAGCCCAGGAATCGCTGAATGGCCTTCAACCCCTCCGGTCGGGGCCATTTCTCGATGGCAGACAGTTTCTCAGGATCCATTTGTAGGCCGGTCTGAGAGATAATGTAGCCCAGAAACGGAAGCGAGGTCTGCTCAAAGAGGCACTTCTCAAATTTAGCGTAGAGATGGTTCTGCCTTAGCCTGAGCAGGACCTGACGAACGTCCCTCCGGTGAGTCTGGAGATCCGGAGAGAAGACCAAGATGTCGTCCAGGTACACTACTACGCAGGAGTAGAGAAGGTCCCGGAAGATGTCATTGACCAACTCTTGAAAGACGGCAGGAGCGTTACAGAGACCAAAGGGCATTACCAGGTATTCATAGTGGCCGTCCCGGGTGTTGAATGCCGTCTTCCATTCATCCCCCTGACGAATACGAACCAGGTTGTACGCCCCACGAAGGTCCAGTTTGGTGAAGATCCTAGCCCCCCTCAGGCGATCAAATAATTCTGGAATGAGCGGAAGGGGGTACTTATTCTTCACCGTGATCAGGTTTAGGCCTCTATAGTCTATACAGGGACGGAGAGAGCCGTCCTTCTTTTTGACGAAAAAGAAGCCTGCTCCCGCCGGGGAGGTAGATTTCCGGATGAATCCTCTGGCCAGATTCTCCTCAATATATTCGGACATTGACCGGGTCTCAGCAGCGGATAAAGGATAGATACGCCAACGGGGAGGAGTAGTACCGGGTAGCAGATCGATGGGACAGTCGTATGGTCTATGTGGTGGTAATGTCTCTGCCTCCTTTTTATTAAAGACATCTGCATAAGACCAATAAGGAATCGGAAGTCCAGGTAGATTAGCTGGGGTAGGAGAGGGACGGACGGGATGGACGGGAACCAGGCAGGTTTTATGACAGTCTTGTCCCCAGCGAAGGACCTCTCCGGTTTGCCAGTCTAGCACGGGTGCATGTCTCTGGAGCCAGGGCAGACCTAGCAAGAGGGCGTGAGAGAGTCCAGGCAGAACATGAAAGGAGATACTTTCAGAATGCAGCATTCCCACCTGCAGGGTAATGGATTCGGTGATGAGTTGAATGGGGCGAGGTAAGAGGCCCCCACCCACGGCAGCGACAGACAAGGGTACAGCCAGAGGTTTGGTGGGGATGCGGTATTTCTCAACCAGGGACTGTGAAATAAGGTTCCCGGCTGCTCCAGAGTCAAGTTGGGCTAGTTCGAAATAACGGTTCTCCCCGTAGATGATCGAAACTGACAACAGCAGGGATGGAGAGGATTTATTCTTGTCTAGGTGGACCTCTCTGAGCGAACCTAGACACAGGCGTTTCCCGACCTCTCCGGGCAGGCACGGATCCGGTGCTCCTTACTGCCACAGTAGAAGCAGCTCCCCTCGGCACGGCGTGAGTCCTGACGGGTTTTGACCATCTTGGTCTGGTCGACCTGCATAGGCTCAGGAGAGTGTACCTGGGGAGAGATGGAGGGAATGACGGGTTTCTGGAAAGTAGGAGCTAAACGTGGAATCCTTCTCTCACGGGTGACCTCTTTGGCACGCTCCTGGAACCGTAGGTCAATCCGGGTGGCAAGGGTTATTAGATCATCGAGAGAGGTAGGAATGTCCCGACCAGCAAGTTCATCTTTAATACGACCGGACAGACCCTCCCAGAAGACGGATACCAGAGCGTCGTTATCCCAGGCCAGCTCCGAGGCAAGGGTGCGGAACCGTATGGCATATTGGCCCACGGTGAGACCCTCCTGACGGAGGCGTAGCAGAGAGGATGCGGATGAGGTCTTCCGTCCGGGTTCGTCGAAGACTTTCCGGAAAGCCGAGAGAAAAGCAGGCAAGTTGGACACCAGGGGGTCTCCTCTCTCCCATAGAGGATTTAGCCAGGCCAGGGCCTCCCCGGTGAGATGGGACATGATAAAGGCAATTTTGGCCCGGTCGGAATTAAACTGATGGGACAAAAGTTCAAAGTGCAGGGTGCACTGATTTATGAAGCCCCGAGCCTGGACGGGGTCGCCTCCGAAGCGAGGAGGTGCAGAGAGGTAGGATACCAAAGTATTAGTGGGCAGCGGAGCTGCCGGTTTGCAAGATATGGCACTGGCGGAGGTTGTTGGTGGATCAGACAGAGTGTTCAGGCGAGTATTAACATTCCGCAGGTGACCCAGGATGGCCTCCTGTTGGGACCTCTGACGGGACAGTTCAGGACAGAGGTCCGAGAGCGAGGGAGCTTGGGTGCCACCGGGTTCCATGGCCCGAGCAAACTGTAACGGGTCCGGGAGGCGGAACCTCTGAGCTACTATACAAGGGGGCGGCCCTTGTACGGGAGCGGGTGGCAGTCTCTGGGTGAACGGACAGGGAGTTACGGCAAGTGATCAGGGCAGTCTCTGGGTAAAGGGTAGGTACGACCTGTGATGGCAGAACCTCCGGGTAGGCTAGCAGGCAGATGGTAGATGTGTGCTCCCAGGTGAGCAAGCGAGAGTCTCTGGAATAGCAGGTGGTCACGGCACGTGACGGCGGAACCTCCGGGCTGGCAGGCAGGTAGGTAACGGAGAAGCGCTCCCAGGTGAGCGGGCAAGAGTCTCTGAGATAGCTGGTGGTCACAGCACGTGACAACGGAGCCTCCGGGCTGGCAAGCAGGCAGGTAGCGGAGAAGCGCTCCCAGGTAAGCGGGCAAGCTGGTCCATAGACAGACTGACCGGAGTTGTAAGGCAGACCGTCGGACCTCAGGCAAGCAGGCAGGTAGCTGATGTGCGCTCCCAGGTGAGCGGACAAGTTGGTCCTTAGACAGACTGACCGGAGTTGTAAGGCAGACCGTCGGACCTCAGGCAGGCAGGCAGGTAACAAGTATTCAGGCAGGAATCAGGCAGGTAACTAGCAGGAAACTGGCAGGAAACTGGCAGGTAACTGGCAGGTAACTGGCAACGGGACCTGAGGGCTGAAGCACAGGTGAGACACTGGTGCAAACAACATTGCTCGGGCACCTCCATTTTGGAGGAGGTGCCTTATATAAGATGAAGTCCTCCGGCCATTGGCCGGGGACTCCTTAGGACGGCGCGCGCGGCCCCTTTAAGAGGAGGGGAGCGCGCGCGCGCCCTAAGCACAGGGGCCGGGAAGGGGCGCGCGCTGAGAGCAGAGCGGGAGGAGGACGCCGGGAAGGAGCGCGCGCTGACAGCAGAGCGGGGAGAGGACGCCGGGCACGGAACAGAGCGGTGAGGGGAGCAGCGTCCCTGCCTAGCAGAGGGCAGGGACACCAGCGCTACAACAGGTAATACATATACCACTGACAAACCTCACATATCAGCCACAGGTAACACATATACCATTGACACATCTCACATATTAGCCATAGTTAACACTTATACCACTGACACACCTCACATATCAGCCACAGGTAACACATGTACCACTGACACATCTCACATATCAGCCACAGGTAATACATGTACCACTGACACATCTCACATATCAGCCACAGGTAAGACATATACCACTGACACCTCACATATCAGCCACAGGTAACACATATACCACTGACACACCTCACATATCAGCCACAGGTAACACATGTACCACTGACACATCTCATATATCAGCCACAGGTAACACATATACCACTGACACACCTCACATATCAGCCACAGGTAACACATATACCACTGACACACCTCACATATCAGCCACAGATAACACATATACCACTGACACACCTCATATCAGCCACACGTAACACATATACTGCTGACACATCTGATATCAGCCACAGGTAACACATATACCACTGACACATCACACATATCAGCCACAGGTAACACATATACCACGGACACCTCACATATCAGCCACATGTAACACATGTACCACTAACACATCTCACATATCAGCCACAGGTAACACATATACCACAGACACATCTCACATATCAGCCACAGGTAACACATATACCACTGACACCTCACACATCAGCCATAGGCAACACATATGCCACAGACACCTCACATGTCAGCCACAGGTAACACATATGCAACTGACACACCTCACATATCAGCCACAGGTAACACATATACCACTCACACACCTCATATCAGCCACAGTAAACACATATACCACACACACACCTCACATATCAGCCACATGTAACACATATACCACTGACATACCTCATATCAGCCACAGGTAACAAATATACCACTGACACACCTCAAATATCAGCCACAGGTAACACATGTACCACTGACACATCTCACATATCAGCCACGGGTAACACATATACCACTGACACCTCACATATTAGCCACAGGTAATACATATACCACTGACACCTCACATATCAGCCACAGGTAACATATATGCCACTGACACCTCACATATCAGCCACAGGTAACACATATACCACTCACACCTCACATATCAGTCACAAGTAACACATATACCACTGACACACCTCACATATCAGCCACAGGTAACACATATACCACTCACACACCTCACATATCAGCCACAAGTAACATATATACCACTGACACACCTCATATCAGCCACAGGTAACACATATACCACTCACACCTCACTTATCAGCCACAGGTAACACATATACCACTCACACCTCACATATCAGCCACAAGTAACACATATACCACTGACACACCTCACATATCAGCCACAGGTAACACATATACCACTGACACCTCACATATCAGCCACAGGTAACACATATACCACTCACACCTCACATATCAGCCACAAGTAACACATATACCACTGACACACCTCACATATCAGCCACAGATAACACATATTCCACTCAGACACCTCACATATCAGCCATAAGTAACACATATACCACTGAAACACCTCATATCAGCCACAGGTAACACATATACCACTCACACACCTCATATCAGCCACAGGTAACACATAAACCACTCTCACCTCACATATCAGCCACAGGTAACACATATACCACGCACACCTCACATATCAGCCACAAGTAAAACATATACCACTGACACACCTCACATATCAGCCACAGGTAACACATATACCACTGACACATCTCATATCAGCCACAGGTAACACATATACCATTCACACACCTCAAATCAGCCACAGGTAACACATAAACAACTCTCACCTCACATATCAGCCACAGGTAACACATATACCACGCACACCTCACATATCAGCCACAAGTAAAACATATACCACTGACACACCTCACATATCAGCCACAGGTAACACATATACCACTGACACATCTCACACATCAGCCACAGGTAACACATATACTACTGACACCTCACATAACAGCCATAGGTAACACATATACCCCTCACACACCTCACATATCAGCCACAGGTAACACATATACCACTGATACCTCACATATCAGCCACAGGTAACACATATACCACTGACACACCTCACATATCAGCCACAGGTAACACATGTACCACTGACACATCTCACATATCCGCCACAGGTAACACATATACCTCTAACACCTCACATATCAGCCACAGTTAACACATATACCACTGACACACCTCACATATCAGCCACAGGTAACACATATACCACTGATACCTCACATATCAGCCTCATGTAACACATATACCACTGACACCTCACATATCAGCCTCATGTAACACATATACCACTGACACACCTCATATCAGCCGCAGGTAAGACATATACCACTGACACCTCACATATCAGCCACAGGTAACATATACACCACTGACACACCTCACATATCAGCCACAGGTAACACATATACCACTGACACATCTCACATAGCAGCCACAGGTAACACATATACCACTGACACATCTCACATATCAGCCACAGGTAACACATATACCACTGATACACCTCATATCAGCCACAGGTAACACATATACCACTGACACACCTCAGATATCAGCCACAGGTAACACATTTACCACTCACTCCTCACATATCAGCCACAGGTAACACATATACCACTGACACCTCACATATCAGCCACAGGTAACACATATACCACTCACACCTCACATATCAGCCACAGGTAACACATATACCACTCACACCTCACATATCAGCCACAGGTAACTTACATACCACTGACACCTCACATATCAGCCACAGGTAATACATATACCACTGACAAACCTCACATATCAGCCACAGGTAACACATATACCATTGACACATCTCACATATTAGCCATAGTTAACACTTATACCACTGACACACCTCACATATCAGCCACAGGTAACACATGTACCACTGACACATCTCACATATCAGCCACATGTAATACATGTACCACTGACACATCTCACATATCAGCCACAGGTAAGACATATACCACTGACACCTCACATATCAGCCACAGGTAACACATATACCACTGACACACCTCACATATCAGCCACAGGTAACACATGTACCACTGACACATCTCATATATCAGCCACAGGTAACACATATACCACTGACACACCTCACATATCAGCCACAGGTAACACATATACCACTGACACACCTCACATATCAGCCACAGATTACACATATACCACTGACACACCTCATATCAGCCACACGTAACACATATACTGCTGACACATCTGATATCAGCCACAGGTAACACATATACCACTGACACATCACACATATCAGCCACAGGTAACACATATACCACGGACACCTCACATATCAGCCACATGTAACACATGTACCACTAACACATCTCACATATCAGCCACAGGTAACACATATACCACAGACACATCTCACATATCAGCCACAGGTAACACATATACCACTGACACCTCACACATCAGCCATAGGCAACACATATACCACAGACACCTCACATGTCAGCCACAGGTAACACATATGCAACTGACACACCTCACATATCAGCCACAGGTAACACATATACCACTCACACCTCACATATCAGCCACAGGTAACTTACATACCACTGACACCTCACATATCAGCCACAGGTAATACATATACCACTGACAAACCTCACATATCAGCCACAGGTAACACATATACCATTGACACATCTCACATATTAGCCATAGTTAACACTTATACCACTGACACACCTCACATATCAGCCACAGGTAACACATGTACCACTGACACATCTCACATATCAGCCACAGGTAATACATGTACCACTGACACATCTCACATATCAGCCACAGGTAAGACATATACCACTGACACCTCACATATCAGCCACAGGTAACACATATACCACTGACACACCTCACATATCAGCCACAGGTAACACATGTACCACTGACACATCTCATATATCAGCCACAGGTAACACATATACCACTGCCACACCTCACATATCAGCCACAGGTAACACATATACCACTGACACACCTCACATATCAGCCACAGATAACACATATACCACTGACACACCTCATATCAGCCACACGTAACACATATACTGCTGACACATCTGATATCAGCCACAGGTAACACATATACCACTGACACATCACACATATCAGCCACAGGTAACACATATACCACGGACACCTCACATATCAGCCACATGTAACACATGTACCACTAACACATCTCACATATCAGCCACAGGTAACACATATACCACAGACACATCTCACATATCAGCCACAGGTAACACATATACCACTGACACCTCACACATCAGCCATAGGCAACACATATACCACAGACACCTCACATGTCAGCCACAGGTAACACATATGCAACTGACACACCTCACATATCAGCCACAGGTAACACATATACCACTCACACACCTCATATCAGCCACAGTAAACACATATACCACACACACACCTCACATATCAGCCACATGTAACACATATACCACTGACATACCTCATATCAGCCACAGGTAACAAATATACCACTGACACACCTCAAATATCAGCCACAGGTAACACATGTACCACTGACACATCTCACATATCAGCCACGGGTAACACATATACCACTGACACCTCACATATCAGCCACAGGTAATACATATACCACTGACACCTCACATATCAGCCACAGGTAACATATATGCCACTGACACCTCACATATCAGCCACAGGTAACACATATACCACTCACACCTCACATATCAGTCACAAGTAACACATATACCACTGACACACCTCACATATCAGCCACAGGTAACACATATACCACTCACACACCTCACATATCAGCCACAAGTAACATATATACCACTGACACACCTCATATCAGCCACAGGTAACACATATACCACTCACACCTCACTTATCAGCCACAGGTAACACATATACCACTCACACCTCACATATCAGCCACAAGTAACACATATACCACTGACACACCTCACATATCAGCCACAGGTAGCACATATACCACTGACACCTCACATATCAGCCACAGGTAACACATATACCACTCACACCTCACATATCAGCCACAAGTAACACATATACCACTGACACACCTCACATATCAGCCACAGATAACACATATTCCACTCAGACACCTCACATATCAGCCATAAGTAACACATATACCACTGACACACCTCATATCAGCCACAGGTAACACATGTACCACTAACACATCTCACATATCAGCCACAGGTAACACATATACCACAGACACATCTCACATATCAGCCACAGGTAACACATATACCACTGACACCTCACACATCAGCCATAGGCAACACATATACCACAGACACCTCACATGTCAGCCACAGGTAACACATATGCAACTGACACACCTCACATATCAGCCACAGGTAACACATATACCACTCACACCTCACATATCAGCCACAGGTAACTTACATACCACTGACACCTCACATATCAGCCACAGGTAATACATATACCACTGACAAACCTCACATATCAGCCACAGGTAACACATATACCATTGACACATCTCACATATTAGCCATAGTTAACACTTATACCACTGACACACCTCACATATCAGCCACAGGTAACACATGTACCACTGACACATCTCACATATCAGCCACAGGTAATACATGTACCACTGACACATCTCACATATCAGCCACAGGTAAGACATATACCACTGACACCTCACATATCAGCCACAGGTAACACATATACCACTGACACACCTCACATATCAGCCACAGGTAACACATGTACCACTGACACATCTCATATATCAGCCACAGGTAACACATATACCACTGCCACACCTCACATATCAGCCACAGGTAACACATATACCACTGACACACCTCACATATCAGCCACAGATAACACATATACCACTGACACACCTCATATCAGCCACACGTAACACATATACTGCTGACACATCTGATATCAGCCACAGGTAACACATATACCACTGACACATCACACATATCAGCCACAGGTAACACATATACCACGGACACCTCACATATCAGCCACATGTAACACATGTACCACTAACACATCTCACATATCAGCCACAGGTAACACATATACCACAGACACATCTCACATATCAGCCACAGGTAACACATATACCACTGACACCTCACACATCAGCCATAGGCAACACATATACCACAGACACCTCACATGTCAGCCACAGGTAACACATATGCAACTGACACACCTCACATATCAGCCACAGGTAACACATATACCACTCACACACCTCATATCAGCCACAGTAAACACATATACCACACACACACCTCACATATCAGCCACATGTAACACATATACCACTGACATACCTCATATCAGCCACAGGTAACAAATATACCACTGACACACCTCAAATATCAGCCACAGGTAACACATGTACCACTGACACATCTCACATATCAGCCACGGGTAACACATATACCACTGACACCTCACATATCAGCCACAGGTAATACATATACCACTGACACCTCACATATCAGCCACAGGTAACATATATGCCACTGACACCTCACATATCAGCCACAGGTAACACATATACCACTCACACCTCACATATCAGTCACAAGTAACACATATACCACTGACACACCTCACATATCAGCCACAGGTAACACATATACCACTCACACACCTCACATATCAGCCACAAGTAACATATATACCACTGACACACCTCATATCAGCCACAGGTAACACATATACCACTCACACCTCACTTATCAGCCACAGGTAACACATATACCACTCACACCTCACATATCAGCCACAAGTAACACATATACCACTGACACACCTCACATATCAGCCACAGGTAACACATATACCACTGACACCTCACATATCAGCCACAGGTAACACATATACCACTCACACCTCACATATCAGCCACAAGTAACACATATACCACTGACACACCTCACATATCAGCCACAGATAACACATATTCCACTCAGACACCTCACATATCAGCCATAAGTAACACATATACCACTGACACACCTCATATCAGCCACAGGTAACACATATACAACTCACACACCTCATATCAGCCACAGGTAACACATAAACCACTCTCACCTCACATATCAGCCACAGGTAACACATATACCACGCACACCTCACATATCAGCCACAAGTAAAACATATACCACTGACACACCTCACATATCAGCCACAGGTAACACATATACCACTGACACATCTCATATCAGCCACAGGTAACACATATACCATTCACACACCTCATATCAGCCACAGGTAACACATAAACAACTCTCACCTCACATATCAGCCACAGGTAACACATATACCACGCACACCTCACATATCAGCCACAAGTAAAACATATACCACTGACACACCTCACATATCAGCCACAGGTAACACATATACCACTGACACATCTCACATATCAGCCACAGGTAACACATATACTACTGACACCTCACATAACAGCCATAGGTAACACATATACCCCTCACACACCTCACATATCAGCCACAGGTAACACATATCACTGACACCTCACATATCAGCCACAAGTAACACATATACCACTGGCAACTCACATATCAGCCACTGGTAACACATATACCACTGACACACCTCACATATCAGCCACAGGTAACACATATACGACTGACACCTCACATATCAGCCACAGGTAACACATATACCACTGACACCTCACATATCAGCCACAGGTAACACATATACCACTGACACACCTCACATATCAGCCACAGGTAATACATATACCACTGACACCTCACATATCAGCTACAGTTAACACATATACCACTGACACCTCACATATCAGCCACAGGTAACACATATACCACTGATACCTCACATATCAGACACAGGTAACATATATACCACTGACACACCTCACATATCAGCCACAGGTAACACATATACCACTTCACCTCACATATCAGCCACAGGTAACACATATACCACTGACACCTCACATATCAGCCACAGGTAACACATATGTCACTCACACACCACATATCAGCCACAGGTAACACATATACCACTGACACCTCACATATCAGAAACAAGTAATAAATATACCACTCACACACCTCACATATCAGCCACAGGTAACACATATACCACTGACACCTCACATATCAGCCACAGGTAACACATATACCACTGACACCTCACATATCAGCCACAGGTAACACATATACCACTGACACACCTCACAAATCAGCCACAGGTAACACATGTACCACTGACACATCTCACATATCAGCAACAGGTAACACATATACCACTGACACATCTCACATATCAGCCACAGGTAACACATATACCACTGACACCTCACATATCAGCCACAGGTAACACATATACCACTGACACACCACACATATCAGCCACAGGTAACACATATACCACTGACACATCTCACATATCAGCCACAGGTAACACATATACCACTGACACATCACATATCAGCCATAGGTAACACATACAGTCATATGAAAAAGTTTGGGCACCCCTATTAATCTTAAGCTTAATGTTTTATAAAAATTGGTGTTTTTGCAACAGCTATTTCAGTTTGATATATGTAATAACTGTTGGACTCAGTAATGTTTCTGCCTTGAAATGAGGTTTATTGTACTAACAGAAAATGTGCAATCTGTATTCAAACAAAATTTGACAGGTGCATAAATATGGGCACCTCACCAGAAAAGTGACATTAATATTTAGTAGATCCTCCTTTTGCAAAAATAACAGCCTCTAGTCGCTTCCTGTAGCTTTTAATGAGTTCCTGGATCCTGGATGAAGGTATTTTTGACCATTCCTCTTTACAAAACAATTCCAGTTTAGTTAAGTTTGATGGTCGCCGAGCATGGACAGCCCTCTTCAAATGATCCCACAGATGTTCAATGATATTCAGGTCTGGGGACTGGGATGGCCATTCCAGAACATTGTAATTGTTCCTCTGCATGAATGCCTGAGTAGATTTGGAGCGGTGTTTTGGATCATTGTCTTGCTGAAAGATCCATCCCCTGCGTAACTTCAACTTTATCACTGATTCTTGAAAATTATTGTCAAGAATCTGCTGATACTGAGTGGAATCCATGCGTCCCTCAACTTTAACAAGATTCCCGGTGCCGGCATTGGCCACACAGCCCCAAAGCATGATGGAACCTCCACCAAATTTTACTGTGGGTAGCAAGTGTTTTTCTTGGAATGCTGTGTTTTTTTGCCACCATGCATAACGCCTTTTTGTATGACCAAACAACTCAATCTTGGTTTCATCAGTCCATAGGACCTTCTTCCAAAAATAAATTGGCTTCTCCAAATGTGCTTTTGCATACCTCAGCCGACTCTGTTTGTGGCATGCTTGCAGAAACAGCTTCTTTCGCATCACTCTCCCATACAGCTTCTCCTTGTGCAAAGTGCGTTGTATAGTTGACCGATGCACAGTGACACCATCTGCAGCAAGTTGATGCTGCAGCTCTCTGGAGGTGGTCTGAGGATTGTCCTTGACTGATCTCACCATTCTTCTTCTCTGCCTTTCTGAAGTTTTTCTTGGCCTGCCACTTCTGGCCTTAACAAGAACTGTCCCTGTGTTCTTCCATTTCCTTACTATGTTCCTCACAGTGGAAACTGACAGGTTAAATCTCTGAGACAGCTTTTTGTATCCTTCCCCTGAACAACTATCTTGAATAATCTTTGTTTTCAGATCATTTGACAGTTGTTTTGAGGAGCCCATGATGGCACTCTTCAGTGGAGCTTCAAACAGGAGAACAACTTGCAAGTGGCCACTTTAAGTAGCTTTTCTCATGATTGCATACACCTGGCTATGAAGTTCAAAGCTCAATGAGGTTACAAAACCCAAAAAAGTGCTTTAGTAAGTCAGTAAAAAGTAGGTAGGAGTATTTAAAACAAGAAAAAGATAAGGGTGCCCATACTTATGCACCTGTCAAATTTTGTTTGAATGCAGATTGCACATTTTCTGTTAGTACAATAAACCTCATTTCAAGGCAGAAACATTACTGTGTCCAACAGTTATTACATATATCAAACTGAAATAGCTGTTGCAAAAACACCAATTTTTAGAAAACATTAAGCTTAAGAATAATAGGGGTGCCCAAACTTTTTCATATGACTGTATGTAACATACCTGGCGGCGCCCTTGCATGGTGGTCCATCTCCCACTGTGCAAGAGCGGGCACTTGATCTCCAGTCCAGAATGTCTCTCTGGCTTCCCTCCTTGCTGTCTGTTTGTGTCTGTTTCTGCTGCTTAAGGGCGGCGCCCAATCACTTCCTGCTTTTTGTACCTGCTGTGGGTCACACCCCTTGTGCCTCCTCAGCCTATTGCTGTCTGTCACCTGGTATATAACCCAGCTGCTCCAATCAATCCCTGCCTGAGCATTGTGCTTCATTCAGTGTGTGCTTGCACTCTGAAGGTGCCAGGTCCCGTTCTGTGTTTCTCTTGTCTGCCTATCCTGGAGGCTGTATTTCCAGGCCTGTCTGAACACGCTCCTAGCCTGTTCCTCCCGCCTTCTAGGGGCCGATTACCTAGACCCGCTCCTGTATCTTGTCTGTCCTGTCTGAACATGCTCCTAGCCTGCTCCCCCCCGCCTTCTAGGGGCCGATTACCTAGAGCCGCTCCTGTATCTTGTCTGTCCTGTCTGAACACGCTCCTAACCTGTTCCTCCCGCCTTCTAGGGGCTGATTACCTAGACCCGCTCCTGTATCTTGTCTGTCCTGTCTGAACACGCTCCTTGCCTGTTCGTCCCGCCTCTCTGGGGGCCGTATTCCCAGACCCGCTCCTGTATCCCGCTGCAGAGTCGGTCTCTTCCGTACACTCAGTTCCAGTCTGAACTCTCTCCTATGCTTTACCTGTTTTGCCTCTATGTCCGTTCCTTTCCTTTTTCTGCAGAGTCTGAACTCGTACCTAACTCCTGCTTGTTGTCTCTGTACTCCCGTTTATGAGTTTGTGGGCCACTCTCTGCTTCACTGCGGGTGCCCTGTGGGTGTCTGGCTCTGCCTTTCCCTTCCTGTCTGTTCCATGTGAACAGAGCCCTGTCCATCCTGCTCTGACTCCTTGCTCACTGCTCTGGCAGCCTTGCTCCGCTCTGACCCTTTTGCTCACTGCTCCGGCTGCCTTGCT
Organism: Phyllobates terribilis; assembly: GCF_046119375.1. NCBI lineage: Eukaryota > Metazoa > Chordata > Amphibia > Anura > Dendrobatidae > Phyllobates > Phyllobates terribilis. The sequence goes on from NW_027362765.1 coordinate 625,819,748, forward strand.
CCGCTCTGACCCTTTTGCTCACTGCTCCGGCAGTCTCGCTCCGCTCTTATCCTTTTGCTCACTGCTCCGGCAGTCTTGCTCTGACTCCTTGCTCACTGCTCCAGGCGGCCTCGTCCTGCTCTGACTCCTTGCTCACTGCTCCGGCAGTCTCGCTCAGCTCTCACCCTTTGCTCACTGCTCCAGGCAGTCTCGTCCTGCTCTGCTCTTGCTCACCGCTCCAGGCGGTCTCGTCCTGCTCTGCTCTTGCTCACCGCTCCAGGCGGTCTCGTCCTGCTCTGCTCTTGCTCACCGCTCCAGGCGGTCTCGTCCTGCTCTGCTCTTGCTCACCGCTCCAGGCGGTCTCGTCCTGCTCTGCTCTTGCTCACCGCTCCAAGCGGTCTCGTCCTGCTCTGCTCTTGCTCACTGCTCCCGGCGGTCTTGTCCTGCTCTGCTCTTGCTCACCGCTCCAGGCGGTCTCGTCCTGCTCTGCTCTTACTCACCGCTCCAGGCGGTCTCGTCCTGCCCTGCTCTTGCTCACCGCTCCAGGCTGTCTCGCTCTGCCCTGCTCTTGCTCACCGCTCCAGGCGGTCTCATCCTGCCCTGCTCTTGCTCACCGCTCCGGGCGGTCTCATCCTGCCCTGCTCTTGCTCACCTCTCCGGGCGGTCTCGTCCTGCCCTGCTCTTGCTCACCGCTCCGGGCGGTCTCGTCCTGCCCTGCTCTCGCTCACCTCTCTGGGCGGCCTCACTCTGCTGTGTTTGTCCGCCACATCTGTGGTTCTGTTCCAGAGTCCCAGTGTGTACTGGGTCCTATCCCGCCTGTGTTCCTACCTGCTAGTGCCTTCCTGTCTGCACTCTAGAAGTGCTTGCCTGTACCCCCCTGCCTGCATACCCGCCTGCCTGCATACCAGTCTTGCCTGCATATTCCCACCAGTCTGTGTGCCAGCCTAACCAGTCTGTTCCTGTATTCCCCTGTGTGAGTCAACAGCCGTGTCCGGGGTCTGTCCTGGAGTAGCACCTGGTCCCTCTGCTCGGTTCCTCCTTGGTGCACTGGCGCCGTATGCCGTCGTGCGACCCTGGTCGGATCGGGTGAATACCTAGTTACGCCCCTCCAGGCATTCACTCTCCGGCACGGTCCAGTGGAGTCACACGCACACGCCGCTCAGCCCGGGCGTGTGCATTACAGCATGCTCAGGCCATGGTTCCCGTTGAGCCCCACGGCCTTCGCTCTCTGAGACGTTTTCCAGCGAATACATGCATTAAAAATAAATAAACACAATTTTTTTTTCTCTAGCTGAGTTCCTGGCTAATTACGCACCCGTCCAGATGGATCTATCTGCTCTCGTTCCTGCGGATCCGCCACGTTACTATGGGGATCCAAGACAAAGTCGTGCATTTGTGGAGCAATGCATGCTACACTTCAAGTTCTACCCTCTATGTTTTCCCACCGATCGGGTTAAGGTGGCATTCATTATGTCTAACCTAGCGGGTGATGCCTTGGAATGGATCAACCCCCTATGGGAAACACAGGATCCTATCGTCCTGGACATAATGGCCTTCCTGGTGGCCTTTCTAATGGTCTTCGATGATCCTAACCCGGAGGCTCCTGCTGAAGCTTCACTTCCCAATATCCCGGAGCAGCCCCGATGGGTAATGTGTGTGGGTAGCGCAATAGTCCTCCAGCCCAATGAGACTACTGCCCACCCAGAATCCTCACAGGGTGACTACGCTCTCCGAAATACTTCTCCCAACCTCAAGAGGCAGTCCAGATGTGCTAGACGTAGAGGCAAGCCGTCATGCCAAGGTCTGTCCTCCCTGAGACCTCCTGACCCCAACCTTGAAGTCCCTACTGAAGCTTAATCTCCCTGTATCCCGGAGAAGCCCCAACGGGTAATGTGCGTGGGTAGTGCACCAGTTCTCCTGCCCGAAGAGACTACTGCCCATCCAGACTCCACACAGGAGAACTTCCTGCACCCGGCATCAGATGCTTCACCCACTTTAACCGGTGTGCATGTCCAAGGATGCTCCGAAGCTGTGATTACCTCAGAGTCTGTGCACCTCTACTACCTGGCGGAGGACCCCCAGTTGCCTCCTGAATCCTCCGGGATACCACTCGATGACAAATGGAGAGAGACTTCTCTACACCTGGTACTCGATACTTTGTCCGCTCCGTCCTGTGAGCCTGACAATGGGTACCCCAAAGTGGTAGATACCCCCGAGTCTCTACACCCCTCCGACCAGGCGGAGGACCTCCAGTTGTCTCCAGAACCCTTCGGGGTGCTACCTGGTAGCGAAAGGACAGAGACTCTCCTATACTCTGTACCTGATACCTCGCTCGCTTCGTCCAGTGAGTCCAACCTAGTGTACTCTGAAGCAGGGGTTACCCATGAGTCTCTACACCCTTCCGACCAGGCGGAGGACCTCCAGTTGTCTCCGGAACCCTTCGGGGTGCTACCTGGTAGCGAAAGGACAGAGACTCTCCTATACTCTGCACCTGATACCTCGCTCGCTTCGTCCAGTAAGTCCAACCTAGTGTACTCCGAAGCAGAGGTTACTCCCGAGTCTCTACACCCCTCCGACCGGGCAGAGGACCTCCAGTTGTCTCCAGAACCCTTCAGGGTGCCACCTGGTGGTGAATGGACAGAGACTTTCCTATACTCGGTACCCGATACCTCGCCTGCTTCGTCCAGTGAGTCCGACCTAGCGTACTCTGAAGCAGATGTTTTCTCCGAGCCTCTGCACTCTTCTGACCCGGCGGAGGACCTCCAGTTGTTTCCTGAATCCTCCGGGGTACCACCAGATAACAAAGAGACAGTGATTTTTCCTCATCCTGTACCTGATAACCCGTCTAATTCTTCCTGTGAGCTTGACAAGATGTACCTCGAAGCAGAGTTTACCCCCAAGTCTCTGCTCCCCTCCAACCAGGTGGAGGACTTCCAGTTGTCTCCTGTACCCTCTGGGGTGCCACCTGAAAATATGTGGAGAGAGACTTCCTTGTGTGCTGTTCCTGGTACTCCACCCGTTTCGTCTGTTGCTGAGGATGGCTGGATAGGAGGTAGCATCCTAGCTAACCAGATGAGACCAGTTTTTCCTGTGGACAGTGGGAGTGATCTCCTTAAAGTGAAGGATTGGCCCTCGAATTCCCTGCGGAAGATTCTGGCAGGCCTGAAGAAGAGGGGGCGTAAGGGGTGGGGGGTACTGTAACATACCTGGCGGCGCCCTTGCATGGTGGTCCATCTCCCACTGTGCAAGAGCGCGCACTTGATCTCCAGTCCAGAATGTCTCTCTGGCTTCCCTCCATGCTGTCTGTTTGTGTATGTTTCTGTTGCTTAAGGGCGGCGCCCGATCACTTCCTGCTTTTTGTACCTGCTGTGGGTCACACCCCTTGTGCTTCCTCAGCCTATTGCTGTCTGTCACCTGATATATAACCCAGCTGCTCCAATCAATCCTGCCTGAGCATTGTGCTTCATTCAGTGTGTGCTTGCACTCTGAAGGTGCCAGGTCCCGTTCTGTGTTTCTCTTGTCTGCCTATCCTGGAGGCTGTATTTCCAGGCCTGTCTGAACACGCTCCTAGCCTGTTCCTCCCGCCTTCTAGGGGCCGATTACCTAGACCCGCTCCTGTATCTTGTCTGTCCTGTCTGAACACGCTCCTATCCTGTTCCTCCCGCCTTCTAGGGGCCGATTACCTAGACCCGCTCCTGTATCTTGTCTGTCCAGTCTGAACACGCTCCTTGCCTGTTCGTCCCGCCTCTCTGGGGGCCGTATTCCCAGACCCGCTCCTGTATCCCGCTGCAGTGTCGGTCTCTTCCGTACACTCAGTTCCAGTCTGAACTCTCTCCTATCCTTTACCTGTTTTGCCTCTATGTCCATTCCTTTCCTTTTTCTGCAGAGTCTGAACTCGTACCTAACTCCTGCTTGTTGTCTCTGTACTCCCGTTTGTGAGTTTGTGGGCCACTCGCTGCTTCACTGCGGGTGCCCTGTGGGTGTCTGGCTCTGCCTTTCCCTTCCTGTCTGTTCCGTGTGAACAGAGCCCTGTCCGTCCTGCTCTGACTCCTTGCTCACTGCTCTGGCAGCCTTGCTCCGCTCTGACCCTTTTGCTCACTGCTCCGGCAGCCTTGCTCCGCTCTGACCCTTTTGCTCACTGCTCCAGCAGCCTTGCTCCGCTCTGACCCTTTTGCTCACTGCTCCGGCAGCCTTGCTCCGCTCTGACCCTTTTGCTTACTGTTCCGGCAGTCTCGCTCCGCTCTTATCCTTTTGCTCACTGCTCCGGCAGTCTTGCTCTGGCTCCTTGCTCACTGCTCCAGGTGGCCTCGTCCTGCTCTGACTCCTTGCTCACTGCTCCGGCAGTCTCGCTCAGCTCTGACCCTTTGCTCACCGCTCCAGGCGGTCTCGTCCTGCTCTGCTCTTGCTCACCGCTCCAGGCGGTCTCGTCCTGCTCTGCTCTTGCTCACCGCTCCAGGCGGTCTCGTCCTGCTCTGCTCTTGCACACCGCTCCAGGCGGTCTCGTCCTGCTCTGCTCTTGCTCACCGCTCCAGGCGGTCTCGTCCTGCTCTGCTCTTGCTCACCGCTCCAGGCGGTCTCGTCCTGCTCTGCTCTTGCTCACCGCTCCAGGCGGTCTCGTCCTGCTCTGCACTTGCTCACCGCTCCAGGCGGTCTCGCTCACCGCTCCAGGCGGTCTCGTCCTGCCCTGCTCTTGCTCACCGCTCCAGGCGGTCTCGTCCTGCCCTGCTCTTGCTCACCGCTCCAGGCGGTCTCGTCCTGCCCTGCTCTCGCTCACCTCTCTGGGCGGCCTCACTCTGCTGTGTTTGCCCGCCACATCTGTGGTTCTGTTCCAGAGTCCCAGTGTGTACTGGGTCCTATCCTGCCTGTGTTCCTACCTGCTAGTGCCTTCCTGTCTGCACTCTAGCCGTGCTTGCCTGTACCCCCCTGCCTGCATACCCGCCTGCCTGCATACCAGTCGTGCCTGCCTATTCCCACCAGTCTGTGTGCCAGCCTAACCAGTCTGTTCCTGTATTCCCCTGTGTGGGTCAACAGCCGTGTCCGGGGTCTGTCCTGGAGTAGCACCTGGTCCCTCTGCTCGGTTCCTCCTTGGTGCACTGGCGTCGTATGCCGTCGTGCGACCCTGGTCGGATCGGGTGAATACCTAGTTACGCCCCTCCAGGCATTCACTCTCCGGCACGGTCCAGTGGAATCACACGCACACGCCGCTCAGCCCGGGCGTGTGTATTACAACATATACCACTGACACCTCACATATCAGCCACAGGTAACACATATACCACTGACACACCTCACATATCAGCGTCAGTTAACACATGTACCACTGACACATCTCACATATCATCCACAGGTAACACATATACCAGTGACACATCTCACATATCATCCACAGGTAACACATATACCACTGACACACCTCACATATCAGCCACAGGTAACACATGTACCACTGACACATCTCACATATCAGCCACAGGTAACACATATACCTCTGACACCTCACATATCAGCCACAGGTAACACATATACCACTGACACACCTCAGATATCAGCCACATGTAACACATGGACCACTGACACATCTCACATATCAGCCACAGGTAACACAAATACCACTGACACATCTCACATATCAGCCACAGGTAACACATATATCACTGACACCTCACATATCAGCCACATGTAACACATATACCACTGACACACCTAATATCAGCCGCAGGTAAGACATTTACCACTGACACCTCACATATGAGCCACAGGTAACACATGTACCACTGACACATCTCACATATCAGCCACAGGTAACACATATACCACTGACACACCTCACATATTAGCCACAGGTAACACATATACCACTGATACACCTCATATCAGCCACAGGTAACACATATACCACTGACAACTCACATATCAGCCACAGGTAACGCATATACCACTCACACCTCACATATCAGCAACAGGTAACACATATACCACTCACACCTCACATATCAGCCACAGGTAACTCACATACCACTGACACCTCACATATCAGCCACAGGTAACACATATACCACTGACACATCTCACATATTAGCCATAGGTAACACTTATACCACTGACACACCTCACATATCAGCCACAGGTAACACATGTACCACTGACACATCTCACATATCAGCCACAGGTAATACATGTACCACTGACACATCTCACATATCAGCCACAGATAACACATATACCACTGACACCTCACATATCAGCCACAGGTAACACATATACCACTGACACACCTCACATATCAGCCACAGGTAACACATGTACCACTGACACATCTCATATATCAGCCACAGGTAACACATATACCACTGACACACCTCACATATCAGCCACAGGTAACACATGTACCGCTGAAACATCTCATATATCAGCCACAGGTAACACATATACCACTGACACACCTCACATATCAGCCACAGGTAACACATATACCACTGACACACCTCACATATCAGCCACAGATAACACATATACCACTGACACACCTCATATCAGCCACAGGTAACACATATATCACTGACACCTCTGATATCAGCCACAGGTAAAACATATACCACTGACACATCTCACATATCAGCCACAGGTAACACATATACCACTGACACCTCACATATCAGCCACATGTAACACATATACCACTGACACACCTCATATCAGGGACAGGTAACACATATACCAATGACACCTCACATATCAGCCACAGGTAACACATATACCACTGACACACCTCACATATCAGCCACAGGTAACACATGTACAACTGACACATCTCACATATCAGCCACAAGTAACACATATACCACTGACACATCTCACATATCAGCCACAGGTAACACATATACCACTGACACATCTCACATATCAGCCACAGGTAACACATATACCACTGACAACTCACATATCAGCCACAGGTAACACATGTACCACTCACACCTCACATTTCAGCCACAGGTAACACATATACCACTCACACCTCACATATCAGCCACAGGTAACTCACATACCACTGACACCTCACATATCAGCCACAGGTAACACATATACCACTGACACATCTCACATATTAGCCATAGGTAACACTTATACCACTGACACACCTAACATATCAGCCACAGGTAACACATGTACCACTGACACATCTCACATATCAGCCACAGGTAATACATGTACCACTGACACATCTCACATATCAGCCACAGGTAACACATATACCACTGACACCTCACATATCAGCCACAGGCAACACATATACCACTGACACCTCACATATCAGCCACAGGTAACACATATACCAGTGACACACCTCACATATCAGCCACAGGTAACACATGTACCACTGACACATTTCACATATCAGCAACAGGTAACACATATACCACTGACACATCTCACATATACCACTGACACCTCACATGTCAGCCACAGGTAACACATATACCTCTGACACACCTCATATCAGCCACAGGTAACACATATACCACTGACCCACCTCACCTACCCGCCACAGGTAACACATGTACCACTGACAAATCTCATATATCAGCCACAGGTAACACATGTACCACTGACACATCTCACATATCAGCCACAGGTAACACATATACCACTGACACACCTCACATATCAGCCACAGGTAACACATGTACCGCTGACACATCTAATATATCAGCCACGGGTAACACATATACCACTGACACACCTCACATTTCAGCCACAGGTAACACATATACCACTCACACACCTCACATATCATCCACATGTAACACATATACCACTGGCACACCTCATATCAGCCACAGGTAAAACATATACCACTGACACTCCTCACATATCAGCCACAGGCAACACATGTACCACTGACACATCTCATATATCAGCCACAGGTAACACATGTACCGCTGACACATCTCATATATCAGCCACGGGTAACACATATACCGCTGACACACCTCACATTTCAGCCACAGGTAACACATATACCACTCACACACCTCACATGTCAGCCACATGTAACACATATACCACTGGCACACCTCATATCAGCCACAGGTAAAACATACACCACTGACACTCCACACATATCAGCCACAGGCAACACATGTACCACTGACACATCTCATATATCAGCCACAGGTAACACATGTACCACTGACACATCTCACATATCAGCCACAGGCAACACATGTACCACTGACACATTTCACATATCAGCCACAGGTAACACATATGCCACTGACTCCTAACATATCAGCCACATGTAACGCATATACCACTGACACACCTCATATCAGCCACAGGTAACACATATACCACTGACACCACTCATATCAGCCACCGGTAACACATATACCACTGACACACCACACATATCAGCCACAGGTAACACATATACCACTGACACAGCTCACATATCAGCCACAGGTAACACATATACCACTGACACATCACATATCAGCCATAAGTAACACATATACCACTGACACCTCACATATCAGCCACAGGTAACACATATACCACTGACACACGTCACATATCAGCGTCAGTTAACACATGTACCACTGACACATATCACATATCATCCACAGATAACACATATACCACTGATACCTCACATATCAGCCACAGGTAACACATATACCACTGACACACCTCACATATCAGCCACAGGTAACACATGTACCACTGATACATCTCACATATCCGCCACAGGTAACACATATACCTCTGACACCTCACATATCAGCCAGAGGTAACACATATTCCACTGACACACCTCACATATCAGACACAGGTAACACATGGACCACTGACACATCTCACATATCAGCCACAGGTAACACAAATACCACTGACACATCTCACATATCAGCCACAGGTAAAACATATACCACTGATACACCTCACACATCAGCCATAGGCAACACATATACCACTGACAGCTCACATGTCAGCCACAGGTAACACATATGCCACTGACACACCTCACATATCAGCCACAGGAATACATATACCACTCACACACCTCATATCAGCCACAGGAAACACATATACCACACACACACCTCACATATCAGCCACATGTAACACATATACCACTGACACACCTCATATCAGCCACAGGTAACACATATACCACTGACACACCTCACATATCAGCCACAGGTAACACATGTACCACTGACACATCTCACATATTAGCCACGGGTAACGCATATACCACTGACACCTCACATATCAGCCACAGGTAATACATATACCACTGACACCTCACATATCAGCCACAGGTAACATATATGCCACTGACACCTCACATAACAGCCACAGGTAGCACATATACCACTCACACCTCACATATCAGTCACAAGTAACACATATACCACTGACACACCTCACATATCAGCCACAGGTAACACATATACCACTCACACACCTCACATATCAGCCACAAGTAACACATATACCACTGACACACCTCATATCAGCCACAGGTAACACATATACCACTCACACCTCATATCAACCACAGGTAACACATATACCACTCACACCTCACTTATCAGCTACAGGTAACACATATACCACTCACACCTCACATATCAGGCACAAGTAACACATATACCACTGACACACCTCACATATCAGCCACAGATAACACATATTCCACTCACACACCTCACATATCAGCCATAAGTAATACATATACCACTGACACACCTCATGTCAGCCACAGGTAACACATATACCACTGACACACCTCATATCAGCCACAGGTATCACATAAACCACTCTCACCTCATATATCAGCCACAGGTAACACATATACCACGCAAACCTCACATATCAGCCACAAGTAAAACATATACCACTGACACACCTCACATATCAGCCACAGGTAACACATATACCACTGACACATCTCACATATCAGCCACAGGTAACACATATACTACTGACACCTCACATATCAGCCATAGGTAACACATATACCCCTCACACACCTCACATATCAGCCACAGGTAACACACATACCACCGACACCTCACATATCAGCCACAGGTAACACATATACCACTGACACATCACATATCAGCCAAAGGTAACACATATACCACTGACACCTCACATATCAGCCACAGGTAACCCATATACCACTGACACACCTCACATATCAGCCACAGGTACCACATATACCTCTGACACCTCACATATCAGCCACAGGTAACACATTTACCACTCACACCTCACATATCAGCCACTGGTAACACATATACCACTGACACACCTCACATATCAGACACAGGTAACACATATACCACTGACACCTCACATATCAGCCACAGGTAACACATATACCACTGACATCTCACATATCAGCCACAGGTAACACATATACCACTGACACACCTCACATATCAGCCACACGTAATACATATACCACTGACATCTCACATATCAGCCACAGGTAACACATATACCAATGACACCTCACATATCAGCCACAGGTAACACATATACCACTGACACCTCACATATCAGCCACAGGTAACACATATACCACTGACACCTCACATATCAGCCACAGGTAACACATATACCACTGACACCTCACATATCGGCAACACGTAATACATATACCACTGACACCTCACATATCAGACACAGGTAACACATATACCACTGATACACCTCAGATATCAGCCACAGGTAACACATATACCACTGACACCTCACATATCAGCCACAGGTAACACATATACCACTGACTACTCACATATCAGCCACAGGTAACACATATAGCACTGACACACCTCACATATCAGCCACAGGTAACACATATAGCACTGACACACCTCACATATCAGCCACAGGTAACACATATAGCACTGACACACCTCACATATCAGCCACAGGTAACACATATACCACTGACACCTCACATATCAGCCACAGATAACACATATACCACTGACACACCTCACATATCAGCCACAGGTAACACATATATCACTCACACACCACATATCAGCCACAGGTAACACATATACCACTGACACCTCACATATCAGAAACAAGTAATAAATATACCACTCACACACCTCACATATCAGCCACAGGTAACACATATACCACTGACACCTCACATATCAGCCACAGGTAACACATATATCACTAACACCTCACATATCAGCCAGAGGTAACTCATATACCACTGACACACCTCACATATCAGCCACAGGTAACACACATACCACTGACACACCTCATATCAGCCACAGGTAACACACATACCACTGACACACCTCATATCAGACACAGGTAGCACATATACCACTGACACACCTCATATCAGACACAGGTAGCACATATACCACTGACACACCTCATATCAGCCACAGGTAACACATATACCACTGACACCTCTCATATCCGTCAGAGGTAACAAATATACCACTGACACCTCACATATCAGCCACAGGTAACACATATACCACTGACACCTCATATATCAGCCACAGGTAACACATATACCACTGACACCTCACATATCAGACACAGGTAACACATATACCACTGACACACCTCACATATCAGCCACAGGTAACACATATACCTCTGACACCTCACATATCAGCCACAGGTAACACATACCACTGACACCTCACATATCAGCCACAAGTAACACATATACCACTGACAACTCACATATCAGCCACAGGTAACACATTTACCACTCACATCTCACATATCAGCCACTGGTAACACGTATACCACTGACACACCTCACATATCAGCCACAGGTAACACATATACCACTGACACCTCACATATCAGCCACAGGTAACACATACACCACTGACACCTCACATATCAGCCACAGGTAACACATATACCACTGACACCTCACATATCAACCACAAGTAACACATATACCACTGACACACCTCATATCAGCCACAGGTAACACACATACCACTGACACACCTCATATTAGACACAGGTAGCACATATACCACTGATACACCTCATATCAGCCACAGGTAGCACATATACCACTGACACACCTCATATCAGCCACAGGTAACACATATACCACTGACACCTCTCATATCCGTCAGAGGTAACAAATATACCACTGACACCTCACATATCAGCCAGAGGTAACACATATACCACTGACACCTCACATATCAGCGACGGGTAACACATATACCACTGCCACACCTCACATGTCAGAAAAAGATAACACATATACCACTGACACCTCACATATCAGCCACAGGTAACACATATACCACTGACACCTCACATATCAGCCACGGGTAACACATATACCACTGACACCTCACATATCAGCCACAGGTAACACATATACCACTGACACACCTCACATATCCGCCACAGGTAATACATATACCACTGACTCACGTCACATATCAGCCACAGGTAACACATATACCAATGACACCTCACATATCAGCCACAGGTAACACATATACCACTGACACCTCACATATCAGCCACAGGTAACACATATACCACTGACACCTCACATATCAGCCACAGGTAACACATATACCACTGACACACCTCACATATCAGCCACAGGTAACACATATACCACTGACACCTCACATTTCAGCCACAGGTAACACATATACCACTAACACCTCACATATCAGCCACAGGTTACACATATACCACTGACACACCTCACATATCTGCCACAGGCAACACATATACCACTGACACCTCACATATCAGCCACAGGTAACACATATACCACTGACACCTCACATATCAGCCACAGGTAACACATATACCACTGACACCTCACATATCAGCCACAGGTAACACATATACCACTGAAACACCTCACATATCCGCCACAGGTAATACATATACCACTGACTCACCTCACATATCAGCCACAGGTAACACATATACCGATGACACCTCACATATCAGCCACAGGTAACACATATACCACTGACACCTCACATATGAGCCACAGGTAACACATATACCACTGACACCTCACATATCAGCCACAGGTAACACATATACCACTGACACACCTCACATATCAGCCACAGGTAACACATATACCACTGACACCTCAAATATCAGCCACAGGTAACACATATACCACTAACACCTCAAATATCAGCCACAGGTTACACATATACCACTGACACACCTCACATATCTGCCACAGGTAACACATATACCACTGGCACACCTCACAAATCAGCCAAAGGTAACACATATACCACTGACACCTCACATATCAGCCACAGGTAACACATATACCACTGACACACCTCACATATCAGCCACAGGTAACACATATATCACTCACACACCACATATCAGCCACAGGTAACACATATAATACTGACACCTCACATATCAGAAACAAGTAACTGATATACCACTCACACACCTCACATATCAGCCACAGGTAACACATATACTAATGACACCTCACATATCAGCGACAGGTAACACATATACCACTGACTCACCTCACATATCAGCCACAGGTAACACATATACCACTGACACCTCACATATCAGCCACAGGTAATACATATACCACTGACACACCTCACATATCAACCACAGGTAACACATATATCACTCACACACCACATATCAGCCACAGGTAACACATATACCACTGACACCTCACATATCAGAAACAAGTAATAAATATGCCACTCACACACCTCATATATCAGCCACAGGTAACACATATACCACTGACACCTCACATATCAGCCACAGGTAACACATATACCACTGACACACCTCATATCAGACACAGGTAGCACATATACCACTGACACACCTCATATCAGCCACAGGTAGCACATATACCACTGACACAACTCATATCAGCCACAGGTAACACATGTACCACTGACACCTCTCATATCCATCAGAGGTAACATATATACCACTGACACCTCATATATCAGCCACAGGTAACACATATACCACTGACACCTCACATATCAGCGACAGGTAACACATATACCACTGACACACCTCACATGTCAGACACAGGTAACACATATACCACTGACACCTCACATATCAGCCACAGGTAACACATATACCACTGACACCTCACATATCAGCCACAGGTAACACATATACCACTGACACCTCATATCAGCCACAGGTAACACATATACCACTGACACCTCACATATCAGCCACAGCTAGCACATATACCACTGACACCTCACACATATCAGCCACAGGTAACAAATATATCACTGACACCTCTCATATCAGCCACAGGTAACACATATACCACTGACACGTCACATATCAGCCACAGCTAAAACAAATACCACTGACACCTCTCACATATCAGCCACAGCTAACACATATACCACTGACACCTCACATATCAGCCACAGGTAACACATATACCACTGACACACCTCACATGTCAGCAAAAGATAACACATATACCACTGACACCTCACATATCAGCCACAGGTAACACATATACCACTGACACCTCACATATCAGCCAAAGGTAACACATATACCACTGACACCTCACATATCAGCCACAGGTAACACATATACCACTGACACACCTCACATATCCGCCACAGGTAATACATATACCACTGACTCACCTCACATATCAGCCACAGGTAACACATATACCAATGACACCTCACCTATCAGCCACAGGTAACACATATACCACTGACACCTCACATATCAGCCACAGGTAACACATATACCACTGACACCTCACATATCAGCCAAAGGTAACACATATACCACTGACACACCTCACATATCAGCCACAGGTAACACATATACCACTGACACCTCACATATCAGCCACAGGTAACACATATACCACTGACACACCTCACATATCAGCCACAGGTAACACATATACCACTGACACCTCACATATCAGCCACAGGTAACACATATACCACTAACACCTCACATATCAGCCACAGGATACACATATACCACTGACACACCTCACATATATGCCACAGGTAACACATATACCACTGACACCTCACATATCAGCCACAGGTAACACATATACCACTGACACCTCACATATCAGCCACAGGTAATACATATACCACTGACACACCTCACATATCAGCCACAGGTAACACATATATCACTCACACACCACATATCAGCCACAGGTAACACATATACCACTGACACACCTCACATATCAGCCACAGGTAACACATATACCACTGACACCTCACATATCAGCCACAGGTAACACATATACCACTGACACACCTCACATATCAGCCACATGGTAACACATATACCAATGAAACACCTCATATCAACCACAGGTAACACACATACCACTGACACCTCACATATCAGCCACAGGTAACACATATACCACTGACACACCTCATATCTGCCACAGGTAACACATATACCACTGACACCTCACATATCAGCCACAGGCAACACATATACCACTGACACACCTCATATCAGCCACAGGCAACACATATACCACTGACACACCTCATATCAGCCACAGGCAACACATACACCACTGACACACCTCATATCAGCCACAGGTAACACATATACCACTGACACCTCTCACATCAGTCAGAGGTAACACATATACCACTGACACCTCACATATCAGCCACAGGTAACACATATACCACTGACACCTCACATATCAGTGACAGGTAACACATATACCACTGACACACCTCATATCAGCCACAGGTAACACACATACCACTGACACCTCACATATCAGCCACAGGTAACACATATACCACTGAAACCTCTCATATCAGCCACAGGTAACACCTATACCACAGACAACTCACATATCAGCCACAGCTAACACATATACCACTGACACCTCTCACATATCAGCCACAGCTAACACATATACCTCTGACACCTCACATATCAGCCACAGGTAACACATATACCACTGACACACCTCACATATCAGCAAAAGGTAACACATATACCACTGACACCTCACATATCAGCCACAGGTAACACATATACCACTGACACCTCTCATATCAGTCACAGGTAACCCATATACCACTGACACCTCACATATCAGCCACAGGTAACACATATACCACTGACACACCTCACATATCAGCCACAGGTAATACATATACCACTGACACACCTCACATATCAACCACAGGTAACACATATACCACTGACACCTCACATATCAGCACAGGTAACACATATACCACTGACACCTCACATATCAGCCACAGCTAAAACAAATACCACTGACACCTCTCACATATCAGCCACAGCTAACACATATACCACTGACACCTCACATATCAGCCACAGGTAACACATATACCACTGACACACCTCACATGTCAGCAAAAGATAACACATATACCACTGACACCTCACATATCACCCACAGGTAACACATATACCACTGACACCTCACATATCAGCCAAAGGTAACACATATACCACTGACACCTCACATATCAGCCACAGGTAACACATATACCACTGACACACCTCACATATCCGCCACAGGTAATACATATACCACTGACTCACCTCACATATCAGCCACAGGTAACACATATACCAATGACACCTCACATATCAGCCACAGGTAACACATATACCACTGACACCTCACATATCAGCAACAGGTAACACATATACCACTGACACCTCACATATCAGCCAAAGGTAACACATATACCACTGACACACCTCACATATCAGCCACAGGTAACACATATACCACTGACACCTCACATATCAGCCACAGGTAACACATATACCACTGACACACCTCACATATCAGCCACAGGTAACACATATACCACTGACACCTCACATATGAGCCACAGGTAACACATATACCACTAACACCTCACATATCAGCCACAGGTTACACATATACCACTGACACACCTCACATATCTGCCACAGGTAACACATATACCACTGACACCTCACATATCAGCCACAGGTAACACATATACCACTGACACCTTACATATCAGCCACAGGTAATACATATATCACTGACACACCTCACATATCATCCACAGGTAACACATATATCACTCACACACCACATATCAGCCACAGGTAACACATATTCCACTGACACACCTCACATATCAGCCACAGGTAACACATATACCACTGACACCTCACATATTAGCCACAGGTAACACATATACCACTGACACACTTCACATATCAGCCACATGGTAACACATATACCAATGAAACACCTCATATCAACCACAGGTAACACACATACCACTGACACCTCACATATCAGCCACAGGTAACACATATACCACTGACACACCTCATATCTCCACAGGTAACACATATACCACTGACACCTCACATATCAGCCACAGGCAACACATATACCAATGACACACCTCATATCAGCCACAGGCAACACATATACCACTGACACACCTCATATCAGCCACAGGCAACACATATACCACTGACACACCTCATATCAGCCACAGGTAACACATATACCACTGACACCTCTCACATCAGTCAGAGGTAACACATATACCACTGACACCTCACATATCAGCCACAGGTAACACATATACCACTGACACCTCACATATCAGCGACAGGTAACACATATACCACTGACACACCTCATATCAGCCACAGGTAACACACATACCACTGACACCTCACATATCAGCCACAGGTAACACATATACCACTGAAACCTCTCATATCAGCCACAGGTAACACCTATACCACAGACAACTCACATATCAGCCACAGCTAACACATATACCACTGACACCTCTCACATATCAGCCACAGCTAACACATATACCTCTGACACCTCACATATCAGCCTCAGGTAACACATATACCACTGACACACCTCACATATCCGCCACAGGTAACACATATACCACTGACACCTCACATATCAGCCACAGGTAACACATATACCACTGACACCTCACATATCAGCCACAGGTAACACATATACCACTGACACCTCTCATATCAGTCACAGGTAACCCATATACCACTGACACCTCACATATCAGCCACAGGTAACACATATACCACTGACACACCTCACATATCAGCCACAGGTAATACATATACCACTGACACACCTCACATATCAACCACAGGTAACACATATACCACTGACACCTCACATATCAGCCACAGGTAACACATATACCACTGACACCTCACATATCAGCCACAGGTAACACATATACCACTGACACTCCTCACATATAAGCCACATGTAACACATATACCACTGACACCTCACATATCAGCCAAAGGTAACACATATACCACTGACACCTCAAATATCAGCCACAGGTAACACATATACCACTGACACCTCACATATCAGCCACAGGTAACACATATACCACTGAAACACCTCACATATCAGCCACAGGTAACACATATACAACTGACACCTCACATATCAGCCACAGGTAACACATAAACCACTGACACACCTCACATATCAGCCACAGGTAACACATAAACCACTGACACACCTCACATATCAGCCATAGGTAACACATATACCACTGACACCCCTCACATATATGCCACAGGTAAAACATATACCACTGACACACCTCACATATCAACCACAGGTAACACATATACCACTGACACACCTCACATATCAGCTACACAGGTAACACATATATCACTTACATACCACATATCAGCCACAGGTAACACATATACCACTGACACCTCACATATCAGAAACAAGTAACAGATATACCACTCACACACTTCACATATCAGCCACAGGTAACACATATACCTCTGACACCTCACATATCAGCCACAGGTAACACATATACCACTGACACACCTCACATATCAGCCACAGGTAACACATATACCACTGACACACCTCAAATCAACCACAGGTAACACACATACCACTGACACCTCACATATCAGTCACAGGTAACACATATACCACTGACACACCTCATATCTGCCACAGGTAACACAAATACCACTGACACCTCACATATCAGCCACAGGCAGCACATATACCACTGACACACCTCGTATCAGCCACAGGCAACACACATACCACTGACACACCTCATATCAGCCACAGGTAACACATATACCACTGACACCTCACATATCAGCCACAGGGAACACATACCACTGACACCTCACATATCAGCCACAAGTAACACATATACCACTGACAACTCACATATCAGCCACAGGTAACACATTTACCACTCACATCTCACATATCAGCCACTGGTAACACGTATACCACTGACACACCTCACATATCAGCCACAGGTAACACATATACCACTGACACCTCACATATCAGCCACAGGTAACACATACACCACTGACACCTCACATATCAGCCACAGGTAACACATATACCACTGACACCTCACATATCAGCCACAAGTAACACATATACCACTGACACACCTCATATCAGCCACAGGTAACACACATACCACTGACACACCTCATATCAGACACAGGTAGCACATATACCACTGATACACCTCATATCAGCCACAGGTAGCACATATACCACTGACACACCTCATATCAGCCACAGGTAACACATATACCACTGACACCTCTCATATCCGTCAGAGGTAACAAATATACCACTGACACCTCACATATCAGCCAGAGGTAACACATATACCACTGACACCTCACATATCAGCGACGGGTAACACATATACCACTGCCACACCTCACATGTCAGAAAAAGATAACACATATACCACTGACACCTCACATATCAGCCACAGGTAACACATATACCACTGACACCTCACATATCAGCCACGGGTAACACATATACCACTGACACCTCACATATCAGCCACAGGTAACACATATACCACTGACACACCTCACATATCCGCCACAGGTAATACATATACCACTGACTCACGTCACATATCAGCCACAGGTAACACATATACCAATGACACCTCACATATCGGCCACAGGTAACACATATACCACTGACACCTCACATTTCAGCCACAGGTAACACATATACCACTGACACCTCACATATCAGCCACAGGTAACACATATACCACTGACACACCTCACATATCAGCCACAGGTAACACATATACCACTGACACCTCACATTTCAGCCACAGGTAACACATATACCACTAACACCTCACATATCAGCCACAGGTTACACATATACCACTGACACACCTCACATATCTGCCACAGGCAACACATATACCACTGACACCTCACATATCAGCCACAGGTAACACATATACCACTGACACCTCACATATCAGCCACAGGTAACACATATACCACTGACACCTCACATATCAGCCACAGGTAACACATATACCACTGAAACACCTCACATATCCGCCACAGGTAATACATATACCACTGACTCACCTCACATATCAGCCACAGGTAACACATATACCAATGACACCTCACATATCAGCCACAGGTAACACATATACCACTGACACCTCACATATGAGCCACAGGTAACACATATACCACTGACACCTCACATATCAGCCACAGGTAACACATATACCACTGACACACCTCACATATCAGCCACAGGTAACACATATACCACTGACACCTCAAATATCAGCCACAGGTAACACATATACCACTAACACCTCAAATATCAGCCACAGGTTACACATATACCACTGACACACCTCACATATCTGCCACAGGTAACACATATACCACTGGCACACCTCACAAATCAGCCAAAGGTAACACATATACCACTGACACCTCACATATCAGCCACAGGTAACACATATACCACTGACACACCTCACATATCAGCCACAGGTAACACATATATCACTCACACACCACATATCAGCCACAGGTAACACATATAATACTGACACCTCACATATCAGAAACAAGTAACTGATATACCACTCACACACCTCACATATCAGCCACAGGTAACACATATACTAATGACACCTCACATATCAGCGACAGGTAACACATATACCACTGACTCACCTCACATATCAGCCACAGGTAACACATATACCACTGACACCTCACATATCAGCCACAGGTAATACATATACCACTGACACACCTCACATATCAGCCACAGGTAACACATATATCACTCACACACCAAATATCAGCCACAGGTAACACATATACCACTGACACCTCACATATCAGAAACAAGTAATAAATATACCACTCACACACCTCATATATCAGCCACAGGTAACACATATACCACTGACACCTCACATATCAGCCACAGGTAACACATATACCACTGACACACCTCACATATCAGCCACAGGTAACACATATACCACTGACACACCTCATATCAGACACAGGTAGCACATATACCACTGACACACCTCATATCAGCCACAGGTAGCACATATACCACTGACACACCTCATATCAGCCACAGGTAACACATATACCACTGACACCTCTCATATCCATCAGAGGTAACATATATACCACTGACACCTCATATATCAGCCACAGGTAACACATATACCACTGACACCTCACATATCAGCGACAGGTAACACATATACCACTGACACACCTCACATATCAGACACAGGTAACACATATACCACTGACACCTCACATATCAGCCACAGGTAACACATATACCACTGACACCTCACATATCAGCCACAGGTAACACATATACCACTGACACCTCATATCAGCCACAGGTAACACATATACCACTGACACCTCACATATCAGCCACAGCTAGCACATATACCACTGACACCTCACACATATCAGCCACAGGTAACAAATATATCACTGACACCTCTCATATCAGCCACAGGTAACACATATACCACTGACACGTCACATATCAGCCACAGCTAAAACAAATACCACTGACACCTCTCACATATCAGCCACAGCTAACACATATACCACTGACACCTCACATATCAGCCACAGGTAACACATATACCACTGACACACCTCACATGTCAGCAAAAGATAACACATATACCACTGACACCTCACATATCAGCCACAGGTAAAACATATACCACTGACACCTCACATATCAGCCAAAGGTAACACATATACCACTGACACCTCACATATCAGCCACAGGTAACACATATACCACTGACACACCTCACATATCCGCCACAGGTAATACATATACCACTGACTCACCTCACATATCAGCCACAGGTAACACATATACCAATGACACCTCACCTATCAGCCACAGGTAACACATATACCACTGACACCTCACATATCAGCCACAGGTAACACATATACCACTGACACCTCACATATCAGCCAAAGGTAACACATATACCACTGACACACCTCACATATCAGCCACAGGTAACACATATACCACTGACACCTCACATATCAGCCACAGGTAACACATATACCACTGACACACCTCACATATCAGCCACAGGTAACACATATACCACTGACACCTCACATATCAGCCACAGGTAACACATATACCACTAACACCTCACATATCAGCCACAGGATACACATATACCACTGACACACCTCACATATCTGCCACAGGTAACACATATACCACTGACACCTCTCATATCAGCCACAGGTAACACATATACCACTGACACCTCACATATCAGCCACAGGTAATACATATACCACTGACACACCTCACATATCAGCCACAGGTAACACATATATCACTCACACACCACATATCAGCCACAGGTAACACATATACCACTGACACACCTCACATATCAGCCACAGGTAACACATATACCACTGACACCTCACATATCAGCCACAGGTAACACATATACCACTGACACACCTCACATATCTGCCACATGGTAACACATATACCAATGAAACACCTCATATCAACCACAGGTAACACACATACCACTGACACCTCACATATCAGCCACAGGTAACACATATACCACTGACACACCTCGTATCTGCCACAGGTAACACATATACCACTGACACCTCACATATCAGCCACAGGCAACACATATACCACTGACATACCTCATATCAGCCACAGGCAACACATATACCACTGACACACCTCATATCAGCCACAGGCAACACATACACCACTGACACACCTCATATCAGCCACAGGTAACACATATACCACTGACACCTCTCACATCAGTCAGAGGTAACACATATACCACTGACACCTCACATATCAGCCACAGGTAACACATATACCACTGACACCTCACATATCAGTGACAGGTAACACATATACCACTGACACACCTCATATCAGCCACAGGTAACACACATACCACTGACACCTCACATATCAGCCACAGGTAACACATATACCACTGAAACCTCTCATATCAGCCACAGGTAACACCTATACCACAGACAACTCACATATCAGCCACAGCTAACACATATACCACTGACACCTCTCACATATCAGCCACAGCTAACACATATACCTCTGACACCTCACATATCAGCCACAGGTAACACATATACCACTGACACACCTCACATATCAGCAAAAGGTAACACATATACCACTGACACCTCACATATCAGCCACAGGTAACACATATACCACTGACACCTCTCATATCAGTCACAGGTAACCCATATACCACTGACACCTCACATATCAGCCACAGGTAACACATATACCACTGACACACCTCACATATCAGCCACAGGTAATACATATACCACTGACACACCTCACATATCAACCACAGATAACACATATACCACTGACACCTCACATATCAGCACAGGTAACACATATACCACTGACACCTCACATATCAGCCACAGCTAAAACAAATACCACTGACACCTCTCACATATCAGCCACAGCTAACACATATACCACTGACACCTCACATATCAGCCACAGGTAACACATATACCACTGACACACCTCACATGTCAGCAAAAGATAACACATATACCACTGACACCTCACATATCACCCACAGGTAACACATATACCACTGACACCTCACATATCAGCCAAAGGTAACACATATACCACTGACACCTCACATATCAGCCACAGGTAACACATATACCACTGACACACCTCACATATCCGCCACAGGTAATACATATACCACTGACTCACCTCACATATCAGCCACAGGTAACACATATACCAATGACACCTCACATATCAGCCACAGGTAACACATATACCACTGACACCTCACATATCAGCCACAGGTAACACATATACCACTGACACACCTCACATATCAGCCACAGGTAACACATATACCACTGACACCTCACATATCAGCCACAGGTAACACATATACCACTGACACACCTCACATATCAGCCACAGGTAACACATATACCACTGACACCTCACATATGAGCCACAGGTAACACATATACCACTAACACCTCACATATCAGCCACAGGTTACACATATACCACTGACACACCTCACATATCTGCCACAGGTAACACATATACCACTGACACCTCACATATCAGCCACAGGTAACACATATACCACTGACACCTTACATATCAGCCACAGGTAATACATATACCACTGACACACCTCACATATCAGCCACAGGTAACACATATATCACTCACACACCACATATCAGCCACAGGTAACACATATACCACTGACACACCTCACATATCAGCCACAGGTAACACATATACCACTGACACCTCACATATTAGCCACAGGTAACACATATACCACTGACACACCTCACATATCAGCCACATGGTAACACATATACCAATGAAACACCTCATATCAACCACAGGTAACACACATACCACTGACACCTCACATATCAGCCACAGGTAACACATATACCACTGACACACCTCATATCTCCACAGGTAACACATATACCACTGACACCTCACATATCAGCCACAGGCAACACATATACCAATGACACACCTCATATCAGCCACAGGCAACACATATACCACTGACACACCTCATATCAGCCACAGGCAACACATATACCAATGACACACCTCATATCAGCCACAGGTAACACATATACCACTGACACCTCTCACATCAGTCAGAGGTAACACATATACCACTGACACCTCACATATCAGCCACAGGTAACACATATACCACTGACACCTCACATATCAGCGACAGGTAACACATATACCACTGACACACCTCATATCAGCCACAGGTAACACACATACCACTGACACCTCACATATCAGCCACAGGTAACACATATACCACTGAAACCTCTCATATCAGCCACAGGTAACACCTATACCACAGACAACTCACATATCAGCCACAGCTAACACATATACCACTGACACCTCTCACATATCAGCCACAGCTAACACATATACCTCTGACACCTCACATATCAGCCTCAGGTAACACATATACCACCGACACACCTCACATATCAGCAAAAGGTAACACATATACCACTGACACCTCACATATCAGCCACAGGTAACACATATACCACTGACACTCCTCACATATCAGCCACAGGTAACACATATACCACTGACACACCTCATATCAGCCACAGGTAACACATATACTACTGACACTCCCCACATATCAGCCACAGGTAACACATATACCACTGACACTCCTCACATATCAGTCAGAGGTAAAACATATACCCCTGACACCTCACATATCAGCCACAGGCAACACATATACCAATGACACACCTCATATCAGCCACAGGCAACACATATACCACTGACACACCTCATATCAGCCACAGGCAACACATATACCACTGACACACCTCATATCAGCCACAGGTAACACATATACCACTGACACCTCTCACATCAGTCAGAGGTAACACATATACCACTGACACCTCACATATCAGCCACAGGTAACACATATACCCCTGACACCTCACATATCAGCGACAGGTAACACATATACCACTGACACACCTCATATCAGCCACAGGTAACAAACATACCACTGACACCTCACATATCAGCCACAGTTAGCACATATACCACTGACACCTCTCATATCAGTCAGAGGTAACACATATACCACTGACACCTCACATATCAGCCACAGGTAACACATATACCACTGAAACCTCTCATATCAGCCACAGGTAACACATATACCACTGACACCTCACCTATCAGCCACAGCTAACACATATACCACTGACACCTCTCACATATCAGCCACAGGTAACACATATACCTCTGACACCTCACATATCAGCCACAGTTAACACATATACCACTGACACACCTCACATATCAGCAAAAGGTAACACATATACCACTGACACCTCACATATCAGCCACAGGTAACACATATACCACTGACACCTCACATATCAGCCACAGGTAACCCATATACCACTGATACCTCACATATCAGCCACAGGTAACCCATAAACCACTGACACACCTCACATATCAGCGACAGGTAACCCATATACCACTGACACACCTCACATATCAACCACAGGTAACACATATACCACTGACACCTCACATATCAGCCACAGGTAACACATATACCACTGACACCTCACATATCAGCCACAGGTAACACATATACCACTGACACTCCTCACATATCAGCCACAGGTAACACATATACCACTGACACACCTCATATCAGCCACAGGTAACACATATACTACTGACACTCCCCACATATCAGCCACAGGTAACACATATACCACTGACACTCCTCACATATCAGTCAGAGGTAAAACATATACCCCTGACACCTCACATATCAGCCACAGGTAACACATATACCACTGACACACCTCATATCAGCCACAGGTAACACACATACCACTGACACCTCACAAATCAGCCACAGTTAGCACATATACCACTGACACCTCTCACATATCAGCCACAGGTAACACATATACCACTGAAACCTCACATATCAGCCACAGGTAACACATATACCTCTGACACCTCAGATATCAGCCACAGATAACACAAACCACTGACACCTCACATATCAGCCACAAGTAACACATATACCACTGACACTCCTCACATATCAGTCAGAGGTAAAACATATACCCCTGACACCTCACATATCAGCCACAGGTAACACATATACCACTGACACACCTCATATCAGCCACAGGTAACACACATACCACTGACACCTCACATATCAGCCACAGTTAGCACATATACCACTGACACCTCTCACATATCAGCCACAGCTAACACATATACCTCTGACACCTCACGTATCAGCCACAGGTAACACATATACCACTGACACACCTCACATATCAGCAAAAGATAACACATATACCACTGACACCTCACATATCAGCCAAAGGTAACACATATATCACTGACACCTCACATATCAGCCACAGGTAACCCATATACCACTGACACCTCACATATCAGCCACAGGTAACACATATACCACTGACACCTCACATATCAGCCACAGGTAATACATATACCACTGACACACCTCACATATCAGCCACAGGTAACACATATATCACTCACACACCACATATCAGCCACAGGTAACACATATACCACTGACACACCTCACATATCAGCCACAGGTAACACATATACCACTGACACCTCACATATCAGCAACAGGTAACACATATACCACTGACACACCTCACATATCAGCCACATGGTAACACATATACCAATGAAACACCTCATATCAACCACAGGTAACACACATACCACTGACACCTCACATATCAGCCACAGGTAACACATATACCACTGACACACCTCATATCTTCCACAGGTAACACATATACCACTGACACCTCACATATCAGCCACAGGCATCACATATACCAATGACACACCTCATATCAGCCACAGGCAACACATATACCACTGACACACCTCACATATCAGCCACATGGTAACACATATACCAATGAAACACCTCATATCAACCACAGGTAACACACATACCACTGACACCTCACATATCAGCCACAGGTAACACATATACCACTGACACACCTCATATCTCCACAGGTAACACATATACCACTGACACCTCACATATCAGCCACAGGCAACACATATACCACTGACACACCTCATATCAGCCACAGGCAACACATATACCACTGACACACCTCATATCAGCCACAGGTAACACATATACCACTGACACCTCTCACATCAGTCAGAGGTAACACATATACCACTGACACCTCACATATCAGCCACAGGTAACACATATACCACTGACACCTCACATATCAGCGACAGGTAACACATATACCACTGACACACCTCATATCAGCCACAGGTAACACACATACCACTGACACCTCACATATCAGCCACAGGTAACACATATACCACTGAAACCTCTCATATCAGCCACAGGTAACACCTATACCACAGACAACTCACATATCAGCCACAGCTAACACATATACCACTGACACCTCTCACATATCAGCCACAGCTAACACATATACCTCTGACACCTCACATATCAGCCTCAGGTAACACATATACCACTGACACACCTCACATATCAGCAAAAGGTAACACATATACCACTGACACCTCACATATCAGCCACAGGTAACACATATACCACTGACACCTCTCATATCAGTCACAGGTAACCCATATACCACTGACACCTCACATATCAGCCACAGGTAACACATATACCACTGACACACCTCACATATCAGCCACAGGTAATACATATACCACTGACACACCTCACATATCAACCACAGGTAACACATATACCACTGACACCTCACTTATCAGCCACAGGTAACACATATACCACTGACACCTCACATATCAGCCACAGGTAACACATATACCACTGACACTCCTCACATATAAGCCACATGTAACACATATACCACTGACACCTCACATATCAGCCACAGGTAACACATATACCACTGACACCTCAAATATCAGCCACAGGTAACACATATACCACTGACACCTCACATATCAGCCACAGGTAACACATATACCACTGAAACACCTCACATATCAGCCACAGGTAACACATATACAACTGACACCTCACATATCAGCCACAGGTAACACATAAACCACTGACACACCTCACATATCAGCCACAGGTAACACATAAACCACTGACACACCTCACATATCAGCCATAGGTAACACATATACCACTGACACCCCTCACATATATGCCACAGGTAAAACATATACCACTGACACACCTCACATATCAACCACAGGTAACACATATATTACTGACACACCTCACATATCAGCTACACAGGTAACACATATATCACTCACACACCACATATCAGCCACAGGTAACACATATACCACTGACACCTCACATATCAGAAACAAGTAACAGATATAGCACTCACACACTTCACATATCAGCCACAGGTAACACATATACCTCTGACACCTCACATATCAGCCACAGGTAACACATATACCACTGACACACCTCACATATCAGCCACAGGTAACACATATACCACTGACACACCTCAAATCAACCACAGGTAACACACATACCACTGACACCTCACATATCAGTCACAGGTAACACATATACCACTGACACACCTCATATCTGCCACAGGTAACACAAATACCACTGACACCTCACATATCAGCCACAGGCAGCACATATACCACTGACACACCTCGTATCAGCCACAGGCAACACACATACCACTGACACACCTCATATCAGCCACAGGTAACACATATACCACTGACACCTCTCATATCAGTCAGAGGTAACACATATACCACTGACACCTCACATATCAGCCACAGGTAACACATATACCCCTGACACCTCACATATCAGCGACAGGTAACACATATACCACTGACACACCTCATATCAGCCACAGGTAACAAACATACCACTGACACCTCACATATCAGCCACAGTTAGCACATATACCACTGACACCTCTCATATCAGTCAGAGGTAACACATATACCACTGACACCTCACATATCAGCCACAGGTAACACATATACCACTGAAACCTCTCATATCAGCCACAGGTAACACATATACCACTGACACCTCACCTATCAGCCACAGCTAACACATATACCACTGACACCTCTCACATATCAGCCACAGGTAACACATATACCTCTGACACCTCACATATCAGCCACAGTTAACACATATACCACTGACACACCTCACATATCAGCAAAAGGTAACACATATACCACTGACACCTCACATATCAGCCACAGGTAACACATATACCACTGACACCTCACATATCAGCCACAGGTAACCCATATACCACTGATACCTCACATAACAGCCACAGGTAACCCATAAACCACTGACACACCTCACATATCAGCGACAGGTAACCCATATACCACTGACACACCTCACATATCAACCACAGGTAACACATATACCACTGACACCTCACATATCAGCCACAGGTAACACATATACCACTGACACCTCACATATCAGCCACAGGTAACACATATACCACTGACACTCCTCACATATCAGCCACAGGTAACACATATACCACTGACACACCTCATATCAGCCACAGGTAACACATATACTACTGACACTCCCCACATATCAGCCACAGGTAACACATATACCACTGACACTCCTCACATATCAGTCAGAGGTAAAACATATACCCCTGACACCTCACATATCAGCCACAGGTAACACATATACCACTGACACACCTCATATCAGCCACAGGTAACACACATACCACTGACACCTCACATATCAGCCACAGTTAGCACATATACCACTGACACCTCTCACATATCAGCCACAGGTAACACATATACCACTGAAACCTCACATATCAGCCACAGGTAACACATATACCTCTGACACCTCAGATATCAGCCACAGATAACACAAACCACTGACACCTCACATATCAGCCACAAGTAACACATATACCACTGACACTCCTCACATATCAGTCAGAGGTAAAACATATACCCCTGACACCTCACATATCAGCCACAGGTAACACATATACCACTGACACACCTCATATCAGCCACAGGTAACACACATACCACTGACACCTCACATATCAGCCACAGTTAGCACATATACCACTGACACCTCTCACATATCAGCCACAGCTAACACATATACCTCTGACACCTCACGTATCAGCCACAGGTAACACATATACCACTGACACACCTCACATATCAGCAAAAGATAACACATATACCACTGACACCTCACATATCAGCCAAAGGTAACACATATATCACTGACACCTCACATATCAGCCACAGGTAACCCATATACCACTGACACCTCACATATCAGCCACAGGTAACACATATACCACTGACACCTCACATATCAGCCACAGGTAATACATATACCACTGACTCACCTCACATATCAGCCACAGGTAACACATATATCACTCACACACCACATATCAGCCACAGGTAACACATATACCACTGACACACCTCACATATCAGCCACAGGTAACACATATACCACTGACACCTCACATATCAGCCACAGGTAACACATATACCACTGACACACCTCACATATCAGCCACAGGTAATACATATACCACTGACACACCTCACATATCAACCACAGGTAACACATATACCACTGACACCTCACATATCAGCCACAGGTAACACATATACCACTGACACCTCACATATCAGCCACAGGTAACACATATACCACTGACACTCCTCACATATAAGCCACATGTAACACATATACCACTGACACCTCACATATCAGCCACAGGTAACACATATACCACTGACACCTCAAATATCAGCCACAGGTAACACATATACCACTGACACCTCACATATCAGCCACAGGTAACACATATACCACTGAAACACCTCACATATCAGCCACAGGTAACACATATACAACTGACACCTCACATATCAGCCACAGGTAACACATAAACCACTGACACACCTCACATATCAGCCACAGGTAACACATAAACCACTGACACACCTCACATATCAGCCATAGGTAACACATATACCACTGACACCCCTCACATATATGCCACAGGTAAAACATATACCACTGACACACCTCACATATCAACCACAGGTAACACATATACCACTGACACACCTCACATATCAGCTACACAGGTAACACATATATCACTCACACACCACATATCAGCCACAGGTAACACATATACCACTGACACCTCACATATCAGAAACAAGTAACAGATATAGCACTCACACACTTCACATATCAGCCACAGGTAACACATATACCTCTGACACCTCACATATCAGCCACAGGTAACACATATACCACTGACACACCTCACATATCAGCCACAGGTAACACATATACCACTGACACACCTCAAATCAACCACAGGTAACACACATACCACTGACACCTCACATATCAGTCACAGGTAACACATATACCACTGACACACCTCATATCTGCCACAGGTAACACAAATACCACTGACACCTCACATATCAGCCACAGGCAGCACATATACCACTGACACACCTCGTATCAGCCACAGGCAACACACATACCACTGACACACCTCATATCAGCCACAGGTAACACATATACCACTGACACCTCTCATATCAGTCAGAGGTAACACATATACCACTGACACCTCACATATCAGCCACAGGTAACACATATACCCCTGACACCTCACATATCAGCGACAGGTAACACATATACCACTGACACACCTCATATCAGCCACAGGTAACAAACATACCACTGACACCTCACATATCAGCCACAGTTAGCACATATACCACTGACACCTCTCATATCAGTCAGAGGTAACACATATACCACTGACACCTCACATATCAGCCACAGGTAACACATATACCACTGAAACCTCTCATATCAGCCACAGGTAACACATATACCACTGACACCTCACCTATCAGCCACAGCTAACACATATACCACTGACACCTCTCACATATCAGCCACAGGTAACACATATACCTCTGACACCTCACATATCAGCCACAGTTAACACATATACCACTGACACACCTCACATATCAGCAAAAGGTAACACATATACCACTGACACCTCACATATCAGCCACAGGTAACACATATACCACTGACACCTCACATATCAGCCACAGGTAACCCATATACCACTGATACCTCACATAACAGCCACAGGTAACCCATAAACCACTGACACACCTCACATATCAGCGACAGGTAACCCATATACCACTGACACACCTCACATATCAACCACAGGTAACACATATACCACTGACACCTCACATATCAGCCACAGGTAACACATATACCACTGACACCTCACATATCAGCCACAGGTAACACATATACCACTGACACTCCTCACATATCAGCCACAGGTAACACATATACCACTGACACACCTCATATCAGCCACAGGTAAAACATATACCCCTGACACCTCACATATCAGCCACAGGTAACACATATACCACTGACACACCTCATATCAGCCACAGGTAACACACATACCACTGACACCTCACATATCAGCCACAGTTAGCACATATACCACTGACACCTCTCACATATCAGCCACAGGTAACACATATACCACTGAAACCTCACATATCAGCCACAGGTAACACATATACCTCTGACACCTCAGATATCAGCCACAGATAACACAAACCACTGACACCTCACATATCAGCCACAAGTAACACATATACCACTGACACTCCTCACATATCAGTCAGAGGTAAAACATATACCCCTGACACCTCACATATCAGCCACAGGTAACACATATACCACTGACACACCTCATATCAGCCACAGGTAACACACATACCACTGACACCTCACATATCAGCCACAGTTAGCACATATACCACTGACACCTCTCACATATCAGCCACAGTTAACACATATACCTCTGACACCTCACGTATCAGCCACAGGTAACACATATACCACTGACACACCTCACATATCAGCAAAAGATAACACATATACCACTGACACCTCACATATCAGCCAAAGGTAACACATATATCACTGACACCTCACATATCAGCCACAGGTAACCCATATACCACTGACACCTCACATATCAGCCACAGGTAACACATATACCACTGACACCTCACATATCAGCCACAGGTAATACATATACCACTGACTCACCTCACATATCAGCCACAGGTAACACATATATCACTCACACACCACATATCAGCCACAGGTAACACATATACCACTGACACACCTCACATATCAGCCACAGGTAACACATATACCACTGACACCTCACATATCAGCCACAGGTAACACATATACCACTGACACACCTCACATATCAGCCACATGGTAACACATATACCAATGAAACACCTCATATCAACCACAGGTAACACACATACCACTGACACCTCACATATCAGCCACAGGTAACACATATACCACTGACACACCTCATATCTGCCACAGGTAACACATATACCACTGACACCTCACATATCAGCCACAGGCATCACATATACCAATGACACACCTCATATCAGCCACAGGCAACACATATACCACTGACACACCTCATATCAGCCACAGGTAACACATATACCACTGACACCTCTCACATCAGTCAGAGGTAACACATATACCACTGACACCTCACATATCAGCCACAGGTAACACATATACCACTGACACCTCACATATCAGCGACAGGTAACACATATACCACTGACACCTCACATATCAGCCACAAGTAACACATATACCACTGACACACCTCATATCAGCCACAGGTAACACACATACCACTGACACACCTCATATCAGACACAGGTAGCACATATACCACTGATACACCTCATATCAGCCACAGGTAGCACATATACCACTGACACACCTCATATCAGCCACAGGTAACACATATACCACTGACACCTCTCATATCCGTCAGAGGTAACAAATATACCACTGACACCTCACATATCAGCCAGAGGTAACACATATACCACTGACACCTCACATATCAGCGACGGGTAACACATATACCACTGCCACACCTCACATGTCAGAAAAAGATAACACATATACCACTGACACCTCACATATCAGCCACAGGTAACACATATACCACTGACACCTCACATATCAGCCACGGGTAACACATATACCACTGACACCTCACATATCAGCCACAGGTAACACATATACCACTGACACACCTCACATATCCGCCACAGGTAATACATATACCACTGACTCACGTCACATATCAGCCACAGGTAACACATATACCAATGACACCTCACATATCAGCCACAGGTAACACATATACCACTGACACCTCACATATCAGCCACAGGTAACACATATACCACTGACACCTCACATATCAGCCACAGGTAACACATATACCACTGACACACCTCACATATCAGCCACAGGTAACACATATACCACTGACACCTCACTTATCAGCCACAAGTAACACATATACCACTAACACCTCACATATCAGCCACAGGTTACACATATACCACTGACACACCTCACATATCTGCCACAGGCAACACATATACCACTGACACCTCACATATCAGCCACAGGTAACACATATACCACTGACATCTCACATATCAGCCACAGGTAACACATATACCACTGATACCTCACATATCAGCCACAGGTAACACATATACCACTGAAACACCTCACATATCCGCCACAGGTAATACATATACCACTGACTCACCTCACATATCAGCCACAGGTAACACATATACCAATGACACCTCACATATCAGCCACAGGTAACACATATACCACTGACACCTCACATATGAGCCACAGGTAACACATATACCACTGACACCTCACATATCAGCCACAGGTAACACATATACCACTGACACACCTCACATATCAGCCACAGGTAACACATATACCACTGACACCTCACATATCAGCCACAGGTAACACATATACCACTAACACCTCAAATATCAGCCACAGGTTACACATATACCACTGACACAACTCACATATCTGCCACAGGTAACACATATACCACTGGCACACCTCACAAATCAGCCAAAGGTAACACATATACCACTGACACCTCACATATCAGCCACAGGTAACACATATACCACTGACACACCTCACATATCAGCCACAGGTAACACATATATCACTCACACACCACATATCAGCCACAGGTAACACATATAATACTGACACCTCACATATCAGAAACAAGTAACTGATATACCACTCACACACCTCACATATCAGCCACAGGTAACACATATACTAATGACACCTCACATATCAGCGACAGGTAACACATATACCACTGACTCACCTCACATATCAGCCACAGGTAACACATATACCACTGACACCTCACATATCAGCCACAGGTAATACATATACCACTGACACACCTCACATATCAGCCACAGGTAACACATATATCACTCACACACCACATATCAGCCACAGGTAACACATATACCACTGACACCTCACATATCAGAAACAAGTAATAAATATACCACTCACACACCTCATATATCAGCCACAGGTAACACATATACCACTGACACCTCACATATCAGCCACAGGTAACACATATACCACTGACACACCTCACATATCAGCCACAGGTAACACATATACCACTGACACACCTCATATCAGACACAGGTAGCACATATACCACTGACACACCTCATATCAGCCACAGGTAGCACATATACCACTGACACACCTCATATCAGCCACAGGTAACACATATACCACTGACACCTCTCATATCCATCAGAGGTAACATATATACCACTGACACCTCACATATCAGCCACAGGTAACACATATACCACTGACACCTCACATATCAGCGACAGGTAACACATATACCACTGACACACCTCACATATCAGACACAGGTAACACATATACCACTGACACCTCACATATCAGCCACAGGTAACACATATACCACTGACACCTCACATATCAGCCACAGGTAACAAATATACCACTGACACCTCATATCAGCCACAGGTAACACATATACCACTGACACCTCACATATCAGCCACAGCTAGCACATATACCACTGACACCTCACACATATCAGCCACAGGTAACAAATATATCACTGACACCTCTCATATCAGCCACAGGTAACACATATACCACTGACACCTCACATATCAGCCACAGCTAAAACAAATACCACTGACACCTCTCACATATCAGCCACAGCTAACACATATACCACTGACACCTCACATATCAGCCACAGGTAACACATATACCACTGACACACCTCACATGTCAACAAAAGATAACACATATACCACTGACACCTCACATATCAGCCACAGGTAACACATATACCACTGACACCTCACATATCAGCCACAGTTAGCACATATACCACTGACACCTCTCACATATCAGCCACAGGTAACACATATACCACTGAAACCTCACATATCAGCCACAGGTAACACATATACCTCTGACACCTCAGATATCAGCCACAGATAACACAAACCACTGACACCTCACATATCAGCCACAAGTAACACATATACCACTGACACTCCTCACATATCAGTCAGAGGTAAAACATATACCCCTGACACCTCACATATCAGCCACAGGTAACACATATACCACTGACACACCTCATATCAGCCACAGGTAACACACATACCACTGACACCTCACATATCAGCCACAGTTAGCACATATACCACTGACACCTCTCACATATCAGCCACAGCTAACACATATACCTCTGACACCTCACGTATCAGCCACAGGTAACACATATACCACTGACACACCTCACATATCAGCAAAAGATAACACATATACCACTGACACCTCACATATCAGCCAAAGGTAACACATATATCACTGACACCTCACATATCAGCCACAGGTAACCCATATACCACTGACACCTCACATATCAGCCACAGGTAACACATATACCACTGACACCTCACATATCAGCCACAGGTAATACATATACCACTGACACACCTCACATATCAGCCACAGGTAACACATATATCACTCACACACCACATATCAGCCACAGGTAACACATATACCACTGACACACCTCACATATCAGCCACAGGTAACACATATACCACTGACACCTCACATATCAGCCACAGGTAACACATATACCACTGACACACCTCACATATCAGCCACATGGTAACACATATACCAATGAAACACCTCATATCAACCACAGGTAACACACATACCACTGACACCTCACATATCAGCCACAGGTAACACATATACCACTGACACACCTCATATCTGCCACAGGTAACACATATACCACTGACACCTCACATATCAGCCACAGGCATC
This sequence comes from Phyllobates terribilis, assembly GCF_046119375.1. Lineage (NCBI taxonomy): Eukaryota > Metazoa > Chordata > Amphibia > Anura > Dendrobatidae > Phyllobates > Phyllobates terribilis. The sequence goes on from NW_027362765.1 coordinate 625,858,351, forward strand.
ACATATACCAATGACACACCTCATATCAGCCACAGGCAACACATATACCACTGACACACCTCATATCAGCCACAGGTAACACATATACCACTGACACCTCTCACATCAGTCAGAGGTAACACATATACCACTGACACCTCACATATCAGCCACAGGTAACACATATACCACTGACACCTTACATATCAGCGACAGGTAACACATATACCACTGACACCTCACATATCAGCCACAAGTAACACATATACCACTGACACACCTCATATCAGCCACAGGTAACACACATACCACTGACACACCTCATATCAGACACAGGTAGCACATATACCACTGATACACCTCATATCAGCCACAGGTAGCACATATACCACTGACACACCTCATATCAGCCACAGGTAACACATATACCACTGACACCTCTCATATCCGTCAGAGGTAACAAATATACCACTGACACCTCACATATCAGCCAGAGGTAACACATATACCACTGACACCTCACATATCAGCGACGGGTAACACATATACCACTGCCACACCTCACATGTCAGAAAAAGATAACACATATACCACTGACACCTCACATATCAGCCACAGGTAACACATATACCACTGACACCTCACATATCAGCCACGGGTAACACATATACCACTGACACCTCACATATCAGCCACAGGTAACACATATACCACTGACACACCTCACATATCCGCCACAGGTAATACATATACCACTGACTCACGTCACATATCAGCCACAGGTAACACATATACCAATGACACCTCACATATCAGCCACAGGTAACACATATACCACTGACACCTCACATATCAGCCACAGGTAACACATATACCACTGACACCTCACATATCAGCCACAGGTAACACATATACCACTGACACACCTCACATATCAGCCACAGGTAACACATATACCACTGACACCTCACATATCAGCCACAGGTAACACATATACCACTAACACCTCACATATCAGCCACAGGTTACACATATACCACTGACACACCTCACATATCTGCCACAGGCAACACATATACCACTGACACCTCACATATCAGCCACAGGTAACACATATACCACTGACATCTCACATATCAGCCACAGGTAACACATATACCACTGATACCTCACATATCAGCCACAGGTAACACATATACCACTGAAACACCTCACATATCCGCCACAGGTAATACATATACCACTGACTCACCTCACATATCAGCCACAGGTAACACATATACCAATGACACCTCACATATCAGCCACAGGTAACACATGTACCACTGACACCTCACATATGAGCCACAGGTAACACATATACCACTGACACCTCACATATCAGCCACAGGTAACACATATACCACTGACACACCTCACATATCAGCCACAGGTAACACATATACCACTGACACCTCACATATCAGCCACAGGTAACACATATACCACTAACACCTCAAATATCAGCCACAGGTTACACATATACCACTGACACAACTCACATATCTGCCACAGGTAACACATATACCACTGGCACACCTCACAAATCAGCCAAAGGTAACACATATACCACTGACACCTCACATATCAGCCACAGGTAACACATATACCACTGACACACCTCACATATCAGCCACAGGTAACACATATATCACTCACACACCACATATCAGCCACAGGTAACACATATAATACTGACACCTCACATATCAGAAACAAGTAACTGATATACCACTCACACACCTCACATATCAGCCACAGGTAACACATATACTAATGACACCTCACATATCAGCGACAGGTAACACATATACCACTGACTCACCTCACATATCAGCCACAGGTAACACATATACCACTGACACCTCACATATCAGCCACAGGTAATACATATACCACTGACACACCTCACATATCAGCCACAGGTAACACATATATCACTCACACACCACATATCAGCCACAGGTAACACATATACCACTGACACCTCACATATCAGAAACAAGTAATAAATATACCACTCACACACCTCATATATCAGCCACAGGTAACACATATACCACTGACACCTCACATATCAGCCACAGGTAACACATATACCACTGACACACCTCACATATCAGCCACAAGTAACACATATACCACTGACACACCTCATATCAGACACAGGTAGCACATATACCACTGACACACCTCATATCAGCCACAGGTAGCACATATACCACTGACACACCTCATATCAGCCACAGGTAACACATATACCACTGACACCTCTCATATCCATCAGAGGTAACATATATACCACTGACACCTCACATATCAGCCACAGGTAACACATATACCACTGACACCTCACATATCAGCGACAGGTAACACATATACCACTGACACACCTCACATATCAGACACAGGTAACACATATACCACTGACACCTCACATATCAGCCACAGGTAACACATATACCACTGACACCTCACATATCAGCCACAGGTAACAAATATACCACTGACACCTCATATCAGCCACAGGTAACACATATACCACTGACACCTCACATATCAGCCACAGCTAGCACATATACCACTGACACCTCACACATATCAGCCACAGGTAACAAATATATCACTGACACCTCTCATATCAGCCACAGGTAACACATATACCACTGACACCTCACATATCAGCCACAGCTAAAACAAATACCACTGACACCTCTCACATATCAGCCACAGCTAACACATATACCACTGACACCTCACATATCAGCCACAGGTAACACATATACCACTGACACACCTCACATGTCAGCAAAAGATAACACATATACCACTGACACCTCACATATCAGCCACAGGTAACACATATACCACTGACACCTCACATATCAGCCAAAGGTAACACATATACCACTGACACCTCACATATCAGCCACAGGTAACACATATACCACTGACACACCTCACATATCCGCCACAGGTAATACATATACCACTGACTCACCTCACATATCAGCCACAGGTAACACATATACCAATGACACCTCACCTATCAGCCACAGGTAACACATATACCACTGACACCTCACATATCAGCCACAGGTAACACATATACCACTGACACCTCACATATCAGCCAAAGGTAACACATATACCACTGACACACCTCACATATCAGCCACAGGTAACACATATACCACTGACACCTCACATATCAGCCACAGGTAACACATATACCACTGACACACCTCACATATCAGCCACAGGTAACACATATACCACTGACACCTCACATATCAGCCACAGGTAACACATATACCACTAACACCTCACATATCAGCCACAGGATACACATATACCACTGACACACCTCACATATCTGCCACAGGTAACACATATACCACTGACACCTCACATATCAGCCACAGGTAACACATATACCACTGACACCTCACATATCAGCCACAGGTAATATATATACCACTGACACACCTCACATATCAGCCACAGGTAACACATATATCACTCACACACCACATATCAGCCACAGGTAACACATATACCACTGACACACCTCACATATCAGCCACAGGTAACACATATACCACTGACACCTCACATATCAGCCACAGGTAACACATATACCACTGACACACCTCACATATCAGCCACATGGTAACACATATACCAATGAAACACCTCATATCAACCACAGGTAACACACATACCACTGACACCTCACATATCAGCCACAGGTAACACATATACCACTGACACACCTCATATCTGCCACAGGTAACACATATACCACTGACACCTCACATATCAGCCACAGGCAACACATATACCACTGACACACCTCATATCAGCCACAGGCAACACATATACCACTGACACACCTCATATCAGCCACATGCAACACATATACCACTGACACACCTCATATCAGCCACAGGTAACACATATACCACTGACACCTCTCACATCAGTCAGAGGTAACACATATACCACTGACACCTCACATATCAGCCACAGTTAACACATATACCACTGACACCTCACATATCAGCGACAGGTAACACATATACCACTGACACACCTCATATCAGCCACAGGTAACACACATACCACTGACACCTCACATATCAGCCACAGGTAACACATATACCACTGAAACCTCTCATATCAGCCACAGGTAACACCTATACCACAGACAACTCACATATCAGCCACAGCTAACACATATACCACTGACACCTCTCACATATCAGCCACAGCTAACACATATACCTCTGACACCTCACATATCAGCCACATGTAACACATATACCACTGACACACCTCACATATCAGCAAAAGGCAACACATATACCACTGACACCTCACATATCAGCCACAGGTAACACATATACCACTGACACCTCTCATATCAGTCACAGGTAACCCATATACCACTGACACCTCACATATCAGCCACAGGTAACACATATGCCACTGACACACCTCACATATCAGCCACAGGTAATACATATACCACTGACACACCTCACATATCAACCACAGGTAACACATATACCACTGACACCTCACATATCAGCACAGGTAACACATATACCACTGACACCTCACATATCAGCCACAGCTAAAACAAATACCACTGACACCTCTCACATATCAGCCACAGCTAACACATATACCACTGACACCTCACATATCAGCCACAGGTAACACATATACCACTGACACACCTCACATGTCAGCAAAAGATAACACATATACCACTGACACCTTACATATCACCCACAGGTAACACATATACCACTGACACCTCACATATCAGCCAAAGGTAACACATATACCACTGACACCTCACATATCAGCCACAGGTAACACATATACCACTGACACACCTCACATATCCGCCACAGGTAATACATATACCACTGACTCACCTCACATATCAGCCACAGGTAACACATATACCAATGACACCTCACATATCAGCCACAGGTAACACATATACCACTGACACCTCACATATCAGCCACAGGTAACACATATACCACTGACACCTCACATATCAGCCAAAGGTAACACATATACCACAGACACACCTCACATATCAGCCACAGGTAACACATATACCACTGACACCTCACATATCAGCCACAGGTAACACATATACCACTGACACACCTCACATATCAGCCACAGGTAACACATATACCACTGACACCTCACATATGAGCCACAGGTAACACATATACCACTAACACCTCACATATCAGCCACAGGTTACACATATACCACTGACACACCTCACATATCTGCCACAGGTAACACATATACCACTGACACCTCACATATCAGCCACAGGTAACACATATACCACTGACACCTCACATATCAGCCACAGGTAATACATATACCACTGACACACCTCACATATCAGCCACAGGTAACACATATATCACTCACACACCACATATCAGCCACAGGTAACACATATACCACTGACACACCTCACATATCAGCCACAGGTAACACATATACCACTGACACCTCACATATCAGCCACAGGTAACACATATACCACTGACACACCTCACATATCAGCCACATGGTAACACATATACCAATGAAACACCTCATATCAACCACAGGTAACACACATACCACTGACACCTCACATATCAGCCACAGGTAACACATATACCACTGACACCTCACATATCAGCCACAGGCAACACATATACCAATGACACACCTCATATCAGCCACAGGCAACACATATACCACTGACACACCTCATATCAGCCACAGGCAACACATATACCACTGACACACCTCATATCAGCCACAGGTAACACATATACCACTGACACCTCTCACATCAGTCAGAGGTAACACATATACCACTGACACCTCACATATCAGCCACAGGTAACACATATACCACTGACACCTCACATATCAGCGACAGGTAACACATATACCACTGACACACCTCATATCAGCCACAGGTAACACACATACCACTGACACCTCACATATCAGCCACAGGTAACACATATACCACTGAAACCTCTCATATCAGCCACAGGTAACACCTATACCACAGACAACTCACATATCAGCCACAGCTAACACATATACCACTGACACCTCTCACATATCAGCCACAGCTAACACATATACCTCTGACACCTCACATATCAGCCACAGGTAACACATATACCACTGACACACCTCACATATCAGCAAAAGGTAACACATATACCACTGACACCTCACATATCAGCCACAGGTAACACATATACCACTGACACCTCTCATATCAGTCACAGGTAACCCATATACCACTGACACCTCACATATCAGCCACAGGTAACACATATACCACTGACACACCTCACATATCAGCCACAGGTAATACATATACCACTGACACACCTCACATATCAACCACAGGTAACACATATACCACTGACACCTCACATATCAGCCACAGGTAACACATATACCACTGACACCTCACATATCAGCCACAGGTAACACATATACCACTGACACTCCTCACATATAAGCCACATGTAACACATGTACCACTGACACCTCACATATCAGCCACAGGTAACACATATACCACTGACACCTCACATATCAGCCACAGGTAACACATATACCACTGACACCTCACATATCAGCCACAGGTAACACATATACCACTGAAACACCTCACATATCAGCCACAGGTAACACATATACAACTGACACCTCACATATCAGCCACAGGTAACACATAAACCACTGACACACCTCACATATCAGCCACAGGTAACACATAAACCACTGACACACCTCACATATCAGCCATAGGTAACACATATACCACTGACACCCCTCACATATATGCCACAGGTAACACATATACCACTGACACACCTCACATATCAACCACAGGTAACACATATACCACTGACACACCTCACATATCAGCTACACAGGTAACACATATATCACTCACACACCACATATCAGCCACAGGTAACACATATACCACTGACACCTCACATATCAGAAACAAGTAACAGATATACCACTCACACACTTCACATATCAGCCACAGGTAACACATATACCTCTGACACCTCACATATCAGCCACAGGTAACACATATACCACTGACACACCTCACATATCAGCCACAGGTAACACATATACCACTGACACACCTCAAATCAACCACAGGTAACACACATACCACTGACACCTCACATATCAGTCACAGGTAACACATATACCACTGACACACCTCATATCTGCCACAGGTAACACAAATACCACTGACACCTCACATATCAGCCACAGGCAGCACATATACCACTGACACACCTCGTATCAGCCACAGGCAACACACATACCACTGACACACCTCATATCAGCCACAGGTAACACATATACCACTGACACCTCTCATATCAGTCAGAGGTAACACATATACCACTGACACCTCACATATCAGCCACAGGTAACACATATACCCCTGACACCTCACATATCAGCGACAGGTAACACATATACCACTGACACACCTCATATCAGCCAAAGGTAACACACATACCACTGACACCTCACATATCAGCCACAGTTAGCACATATACCACTGACACCTCTCATATCAGTCAGAGGTAACACATATACCACTGACACCTCACATATCAGCCACAGGTAACACATATACCACTGAAACCTCTCATATCAGCCACAGGTAACACATATACCACTAACACCTCACCTATCAGCCACAGCTAACACATATACCACTGACACCTCTCACATATCAGCCACAGGTAACACATATACCTCTGACACCTCACATATCAGCCACAGTTAACACATATACCACTGACACACCTCACATATCAGCAAAAGGTAACACATATACCACTGACACCTCACATATCAGCCACAGGTAACACATATACCACTGACACCTCACATATCAGCCACAGGTAACCCATATACCACTGATACCTCACATATCAGCCACAGGTAACCCATAAACCACTGACACACCTCACATATCAGCCACAGGTAACACATATACCACTGACACACCTCACATATCAACCACAGGTAACACATATACCACTGACACCTCACATATCAGCCACAGGTAACACATATACCACTGACACCTCACATATCAGCCACAGGTAACACATATACCACTGACACTCCTCACATATCAGCCACAGGTAACACATATACCACTGACACACCTCATATCAGCCACAGGTAATACATATACTACTGACACTCCCCACATATCAGCCACAGGTAACACATATACCACTGACACTCCTCACATATCAGTCAGAGGTAACACATATACCCCTGACACCTCATATATCAGCCACAGGTAACACATATACCACTGACACACCTCATATCAGCCAGAGGTAACACACATACCACTGACACCTCACATATCAGCCACAGTTAGCACATATACCACTGACACCTCTCACATATCAGCCACAGGTAACACATATACCACTGAAACCTCACATATCAGCCACAGCTAACACATATACCACTGACACCTCTCACATATCAGCCACAGCTAACACATATACTTCTGACACCTCACGTATCAGCCACAGGTAACACATATACCACTGACACACCTCACATATCAGCAAAAGGTAACACATATACCACTGACACCTCACATATCAGCCAAAGGTAACACATATATCACTGACACCTCACATATCAGCCACAGGTAACCCATATACCACTGACACCTCACATATCAGCCACAGGTAACCCATATACCACTGAAACCTCACATATCAGCCACGGGTAACACATATACCACTGACACTCCTCACATATCAGCCACAGGTAACACAAATACCACTGACACCTCTCACATCAGTCAGAGGTAACACATATACCACTGATTCCTCACATATCAGCCACAGGTAACACATATACCCCTGACACCTCACATATCAGCGACAGGTAACACATATACCACTGACACACCTCATATCAGCCACAGGTAACACACATTCCACTGACACCTCACATATCAGCCACAGGTAACACATATACCACTGACACCTCACATATCAGCCACTGGTAACACACATACCACTGACACACCTCACATATCAGCCACAGGTAACACATATACCACTGACACCTCACATATCAGCCACAGGTAACACATATACCACTGACACACCTCACATATCAGCCACAGGTAACACATATACCACTGACACCTCACATATCAGCCACAGGTAACACATATACCACTAACATCTCACATATCAGCCACAGGTTACACATATACCACTGACACACCTCACATATCTGCCACAGGTAACACATATACCACTGACACCTCACATATCAGCCACAGGTAACACATATACCACTGACACCTCACATATCAGCCACAGGTAATACATATACCACTGACACACCTCACATATCAGCCACAGGTAACACATATATCACTCACACACCACATATCAGCCACAGGTAACACATATACCACTGACACACCTCACATATCAGCCACAGGTAACACATATACCACTGACACCTCACATATCAGCCACAGGTAACACATATACCACTAACACCTCACATACAGGCCACAGGTAGCACATGAACCACTGACACACCTCACATATCAGCCATAGGTAACACATATACCACTGACACCACTCACATATCAGCCACAGGTAACACATAAACCACTGACAGCTCACATATCAGCCACAGGTAAAACATATACCACTGACACACCTCACATATCAGCCACAGGTAACACATATATCACTCACACACCACATATCAGCCACAGGTAACACATAAACCACTGACACCTCACATATGAGAAACAAGTAACAGATATACCACTCACACACCTCACATATCAGCCACAGGTAACACATACCACTGACACCTCACATATCAGCCACAGGTAACACATATACCACTGACACAACTCATATCAGCCACAGGCAACACATATACCACTGACACACCTCATATCAGCCACAGGCAACACATATACCACTGACACACCTCATATCAGCCACAGGTAACACATATACCACTGACACCTATCACATCAGTCAGAGGTAACACATATACCACTGACACCTCACATATCAGCCACAGGTAACCCATATACCACTGACACCTCACATATCAGCGACAGGTAACACATATACCACTGACACATCTCATATCAGCCACAGGTAACACACATACCACTGACACCTCACATATCAGCCACAGGTAACACATATACCACTGAAACCTCTCATATCAGCCACAGGTAACATCTATACCACTGACAACTCTTATATCAGCCACAGCTAACACATATATCACCGACACCTCTCACATTTTAGCCACAGCTAACACATATACCTCTGACACCTCACATATCAGCCACAGGTAACACATATACCACTGACACACCTCACATATCAGCAAAAGGTAACACATTTACCACTGACACCTCACATATCAGCCACAGGTAACACATATACCACTGACACCTCACATATCAGTCACAGGTAACCCATATACCACTGACACCTCACATATCAGCCACAGGTAACACATATACCACTGACACACCTCACATATCAGCCACAGGTAATACATATACCACTGACACACCTCACATATCAACCACAGGTAACACATATACCACTGACACCTCTCACATATCAGCCACAGGTAACACATATACCACTGACACCTCACATATCAGCCACAGGTAACACATATGCCACTGACACTCCTCACATTTAAGCCACAGGTAACACATATACCACTGACACCTCACATATCAGCCACAGGTAACACATATACCACTGACACCTCACATATCAGCGACAGGTAACACATATACCACTGACACACCTCATATCAGCCACAGGTAACACACTTACCACTGACACCTCACATATCAGCCACAGGTAACACATATACCACTGACACCTCACATATCAGCCACAGGTAACACACATACCACTGACACACCTCACATATCAGCCACAGGTAACACATATACCACTGACACCTCACATATCAGCCACAGGTAACACATATACCACTGACACACCTCACATATCAGCCACAGGTAACACATATACCACTGACACCTCACATATCAGCCACAGGTAACACATATACCACTAACACCTCACATATCAGCCACAGGTTACACATATACCACTGACACATCTCACATATCTGCCACAGGTAACACATATACCACTGACACCTCACATATCAGCCACAGGTAACACATATACCACTGACACGTCACATATCAGCCACAGGTAATACATATACCACTGACACACCTCACATATCAGCCACAGGTAACACATATATCACTCACACACCACATATCAGCCACAGGTAACACTTATACCACTGACACACCTCACATATCAGCCACAGGTAACACATATACCACTGACACCTCACATATCAGCCACAGGTAACACATATACCACTAACACCTCACATATCAGCCACAGGTAACACATAAACCACTGACACACCTCACATATCAGCCATAGGTAACACATATACCACTGACAACCCTCACATATATGCCACAGGTAACACATAAACCACTGACACCTCACATATCAGCCACAGGTAACACATATACCACTGACACACCTCACATATCAGCCACAGGTAACACATATATCACTCACACACCACATATCAGCCACAGTTAACACATATACCACTGACACCTCACATATCAGAAACAAGTAACAGATATACCACTCACACACCTCACATATCAGCCACAGGTAACACATACCACTGACACCTCACATATCAGCCACAGGTAACACATATACCACTGACACCTCACATATCAGCCACAGGTAATACATATACCACTGACACACCTCACATATCAGCCACATGGTAACACATATACCAATGACACACCTCATATCAACCACAGGTAACACACATACCACTGACACCTCACATATCAGCCACAGGTAACACATATACCACTGACACACCTCATATCTGCCACAGGTAACACATATACCACTGACACCTCACATTTCAGCCACAGGCAACACATATACGACTGACACAACTCATATCAGCCACAGGCAACACATATACCACTGACACACCTCATATCAGCCACAGGCAACACATATACCACTGACACACCTCATATCAGCCTCAGGTAACACATATACCACTGACACCTCTCACATCAGTCAGAGGTAACACATATACCACTGACACCTCACATATCAGCCACAGGTAACACATATACCACTGACACCTCACATATCAGCGACAGGTAACACATATACCACTGACACACCTCATATCAGCCACAGGTAACACACATACCACTGACACCTCACATATCAGCCACAGGTAACACATATACCACTGAAACCTCTCATATCAGCCACAGGTAACACCTATACCACTGACACCTCACATATCAGCCACAGCTAAAACATATACCACCGACACCTCTCACATATCAGCCACAGCTAACACATATACCTCTGACACCTCACATATCAGCCACAGGTAACACATATACCACTGACACACCTCACATATCAGCAAAAGGTAACACATTTACCACTGACACCTCACATATCAGCCACAAGTAACACATATACCACTGACACCTCACATATCAGTCACAGGTAACCCATATACCACTGACACCTCATATATCAGCCACAGGTAACACATATACCACTGACACACCTCACATATCAGCCACAGGTAATACATATACCACTGACACACCTCACATATCAACCACAGGTAACACATATACCACTGACACCTCACATATCAGCCACAGGTAACACATATACCACTGACACCTCACATATCAGCCACAGGTAACACATATGCCACTGACACTCCTCACATTTCAGCCACAGGTAACACATATACCACTGACACCTCACATATCAGCCACAGGTAACACATATACCACTGACACCTCACATATCAGCGACAGGTAACACATATACCACTGACACACCTCATATCAGCCACAGGTAACACACATACCACTGACACCTCACATATCAGCCACAGGTAACACATATACCACTGACACCTCACATATCAGCCACAGGTAACACACATACCACTGACACACCTCACATATCAGCCACAGGTAACACATATACCACTGACACCTCACATATCAGCCACAGGTAACACATATACCACTGACACACCTCACATATCAGCCACAGGTAACACATATACCACTGACACCTCACATATCAGCCACAGGTAACACATATACCACTAACACCTCACATATCAGCCACAGGTTACACATATACCACTGACACATCTCACATATCTGCCACAGGTAACACATATACCACTGACACCTCACATATCAGCCACAGGTAACACATATACCACTGACACCTCACATATCAGCCACAGGTAATACATATACCACTGACACACCTCACATATCAGCCACAGGTAACACATATATCACTCACACACCACATATCAGCCACAGGTAACACTTATACCACTGACACACCTCACATATCAGCCACAGGTAACACATATACCACTGACACCTCACATATCAGCCACAGGTAACACATATACCACTAACACCTCACATATCAGCCACAGGTAACACATAAACCACTGACACACCTCACATATCAGCCATAGGTAACACATATACCACTGACAACCCTCACATATATGCCACAGGTAACACATAAACCACTGACACCTCACATATCAGCCACAGGTAACACATATACCACTGACACACCTCACATATCAGCCACAGGTAACACATATATCACTCACACACCACATATCAGCCACAGTTAACACATATACCACTGACACCTCACATATCAGAAACAAGTAACAGATATACCACTCACACACCTCACATATCAGCCACAGGTAACACATACCACTGACACCTCACATATCAGCCACAGGTAACACATATACCACTGACACCTCACATATCAGCCACAGGTAATACATATACCACTGACACACCTCACATATCAGCCACATGGTAACACATATACCAATGACACCTCATATCAACCACAGGTAACACACATACCACTGACACCTCACATATCAGCCACAGGTAACACATATACCACTGACACACCTCATATCTGCCACATGTAACACATATACCACTGACACCTCACATTTCAGCCACAGGCAACACATATACGACTGACACAACTCATATCAGCCACAGGCAACACATATACCACTGACACACCTCATATCAGCCACAGGCAACACATATACCACTGACACACCTCATATCAGCCTCAGGTAACACATATACCACTGACACCTCTCACATCAGTCAGAGGTAACACATATACCACTGACACCTCACATATCAGCCACAGGTAACACATATACCACTGACACCTCACATATCAGCGACAGGTAACACATATACCACTGACACACCTCATATCAGCCACAGGTAACACACATACCACTGACACCTCACATATCAGCCACAGGTAACACATATACCACTGAAACCTCTCATATCAGCCACAGGTAACACCTATACCACTGACACCTCACATATCAGCCACAGCTAAAACATATACCACCGACACCTCTCACATATCAGCCACAGCTAACACATATACCTCTGACACCTCACATATCAGCCACAGGTAACACATATACCACTGACACACCTCACATATCAGCAAAAGGTATCACATATACCACTGACACCTCACATATCAGCCACAGGTAACACATATACCACTGACACCTCACATATCAGTCACAGGTAACCCATATACCACTGACACCTCACATATCAGCCACAGGTAACACATATACCACTGACACCTCACATATCAGCCACAGGTAACACATATACCACTGACACCTCACATATCAGCCACAGGTAACACATATGCCACTGACACTCCTCACATTTCAGCCACAGGTAACACATATACCACTGACACCTCACATATCAGCCACAGGTAACACATATACCACTGACACCTCACATATCAGCGACAGGTAACACATATACCACTGACACACCTCATATCAGCCACAGGTAACACACATACCACTGACACCTCACATATCAGCCACAGGTAACACATATACCACTGACACCTCACATATCAGCCACAGGTAACACACATACCACTGACACACCTCACATATCAGCCACAGGTAACACATATACCACTGACACCTCACATATCAGCCACAGGTAACACATATACCACTGACACACCTCACATATCAGCCACAGGTAACACATATACCACTGACACCTCACATATCAGCCACAGGTAACACATATACCACTAACACCTCACATATCAGCCACAGGTTACACATATACCACTGACACATCTCACATATCTGCCACAGGTAACACATATACCACTGACACCTCACATATCAGCCACAGGTAACACATATACCACTGACACCTCACATATCAGCCACAGGTAATACATATACCACTGACACACCTCACATATCAGCCACAGGTAACACATATATCACTCACACACCACATATCAGCCACAGGTAACACTTATACCACTGACACACCTCACATATCAGCCACAGGTAACACATATACCACTGACACCTCACATATCAGCCACAGGTAACACATATACCACTAACACCTCACATATCAGCCACAGGTAACACATAAACCACTGACACACCTCACATATCAGCCATAGGTAACACATATACCACTGACAACCCTCACATATATGCCACAGGTAACACATAAACCACTGACACCTCACATATCAGCCACAGGTAACACATATACCACTGACACACCTCACATATCAGCCACAGGTAACACATATATCACTCACACACCACATATCAGCCACAGTTAACACATATACCACTGACACCTCACATATCAGAAACAAGTAACAGATATACCACTCACACACCTCACATATCAGCCACAGGTAACACATACCACTGACACCTCACATATCAGCCACAGGTAACACATATACCACTGACACCTCACATATCAGCCACAGGTAATACATATACCACTGACACACCTCACATATCAGCCACATGGTAACACATATACCAATGACACCTCATATCAACCACAGGTAACACACATACCACTGACACCTCACATATCAGCCACAGGTAGCACATATACCACTGACACACCTCATATCTGCCACAGGTAACACATATACCACTGACACCTCACATTTCAGCCACAGGCAACACATATACGACTGACACAACTCATATCAGCCACAGGCAACACATATACCACTGACACACCTCATATCAGCCACAGGCAACACATATACCACTGACACACCTCATATCAGCCTCAGGTAACACATATACCACTGACACCTCTCACATCAGTCAGAGGTAACACATATACCACTGACACCTCACATATCAGCCACAGGTAACACATATACCACTGACACCTCACATATCAGCGACAGGTAACACATATACCACTGACACACCTCATATCAGCCACAGGTAACACACATACCACTGACACCTCACATATCAGCCACAGGTAACACATATACCACTGAAACCTCTCATATCAGCCACAGGTAACACCTATACCACTGACACCTCACATATCAGCCACAGCTAAAACATATACCACCGACACCTCTCACATATCAGCCACAGCTAACACATATACCTCTGACACCTCACATATCAGCCACAGGTAACACATATACCACTGACACACCTCACATATCAGCAAAAGGTATCACATATACCACTGACACCTCACATATCAGCCACAGGTAACACATATACCACTGACACCTCACATATCAGTCACAGGTAACCCATATACCACTGACACCTCACATATCAGCCACAGGTAACACATATACCACTGACACTCCTCACATATAAGCCACATGTAACACATATACCACTGACACCTCACATATCAGCCACAGGTAACACATATACCACTGACACCTCACATATCAGCCACAGGTAACACATATACCACTGACACTCCTCACATATAAGCCACATGTAACACATATACCACTGACACCTCACATATCAGCCACAGGTAACACATATACCACTGACACACCTCACATATCAGCCACAGGTAACACATATATCACTCACACACCACATATCAGCCACAGTTAACACATATACCACTGACACCTCACATATCAGAAACAAGTAACAGATATACCACTCACACACCTCACATATCAGCCACAGGTAACACATACCACTGACACCTCACATATCAGCCACAGGTAACACATATACCACTGACACCTCACATATCAGCCACAGGTAATACATATACCACTGACACACCTCACATATCAGCCACATGGTAACACATATACCAATGACACACCTCATATCAACCACAGGTAACACACATACCACTGACACCTCACATATCAGCCACAGGTAACACATATACCACTGACACACCTCATATCTGCCACAGGTAACACATATACCACTGACACCTCACATTTCAGCCACAGGCAACACATATACGACTGACACAACTCATATCAGCCACAGGCAACACATATACCACTGACACACCTCATATCAGCCACAGGCAACACATATACCACTGACACACCTCATATCAGCCTCAGGTAACACATATACCACTGACACCTCTCACATCAGTCAGAGGTAACACATATACCACTGACACCTCACATATCAGCCACAGGTAACACATATACCACTGACACCTCACATATCAGCGACAGGTAACACATATACCACTGACACACCTCATATCAGCCACAGGTAACACACATACCACTGACACCTCACATATCAGCCACAGGTAACACATATACCACTGAAATCTCTCATATCAGCCACAGGTAACACCTATACCACTGACACCTCACATATCAGCCACAGCTAAAACATATACCACCGACACCTCTCACATATCAGCCACAGCTAACACATATACCTCTGACACCTCACATATCAGCCACAGGTAACACATATACCACTGACACACCTCATATATCAGCAAAAGGTATCACATATACCACTGACACCTCACATATCAGCCACAGGTAACACATATACCACTGACACCTCACATATCAGTCACAGGTAACCCATATACCACTGACACCTCACATATCAGCCACAGGTAACACATATACCACTGACACACCTCACATATCAGCCACAGGTAATACATATACCACTGACACACCTCACATATCAACCACAGGTAACACATATACCACTGACACCTCACATATCAGCCACAGGTAACACATATACCACTGACACCTCACATATCAGCCACAGGTAACACATATACCACTGACACTCCTCACATATAAGCCACATGTAACACATATACCACTGACACCTCACATATCAGCCACAGGTAACAAATATATGACTGACACCTCACATATCAGCCACAGGTAACACATATACCACTGACACCTCACATATCAGCCACAGGTAACACATATACCACTGACACACCTCACATATCAGCCACAGGTAACACATATACCACTGACACCTCACATATCAGCCACAGGTAACACATATACCACTAACACCTCACATATCAGCCACAGGTAACACATAAACCACTGACACACCTCACATATCAGCCATAGGTAACACATATACCACTGACACCCCTCACATATATGCCACAGGTAACACATATACCACTGACACACCTCACATATCAACCACAGGTAACACATATACCACTGACACACCTCACATATCAGCAAAAGGTAACACATATACCACTGACAACAAACATATCAGCCACAGGTAACACATATACCACTGACACCTCACATATCAGCCACAGGTAACACATATACCACTGACACACCTCATATATCAGCTACACAGGTAACACATATATCACTCACACACCACATATCAGCCACAGGTAACACATATACCACTGACACCTCACATATCAGAAACAAGTAACAGATATACCACTCACACACCTCACATATCAGCCACATGTAACACATATACCACTGACACACCTCACATATCAGCCACAGGTAACACATATACCACTGACACACCTCATATCAACCACAGGTAACACACATACCACTGACACCTCACATATCAGTCACAGGTAACACATATACCACTGACACACCTCATATCTGCCACAGGTAACACATATACCACTGACACCTCATATATCAGCCACAGGCAACACATATACCACTGACACACCTCGTATCAGCCACAGGCAACACACTTAACACTGACACACCTCATATCAGCCACAGGTAACACATATACCACTGACACCTCACATATCAGCCACAGGTAACACATATACCCCTGACACCTCACATATCAGCGACAGGTAACACATATACCACTGACACACCTCATTTCAGCCACAGGTAACACACATACCACTGACACCTCACATATCAGCCACAGTTAGCACATATACCACTGACACCTCTCACATATCAGCCACAGGTAACACATATACCACTGAAACCTCTCATATCAGCCACAGGTAACACATATACCACTGACACCTGACATATCAGCCACAGCTAACACATATACCACTGACATCTCTCACATATCAGCCACAGGTAACACATATACCACTGACACACCTCACATATCAGCAAAAGGTAACACATATACCACTGACACCTCACATATCAGCCACAGGTAACACATATACCACCGACACCTCACATATCAGCCACAGGTAACCCATATACCACTGACACCTCACATATCAGCCACAGGTAACCCATATACCACTGACACACCTCACATATCAGCCACAGGTAACCCATATACCACTGACACACCTCACATATCAACCACAGGTAACAAATATACCACTGACACCTCACATATCAGCCACAGGTAACACATATACCACTGACACCTCACATATCAGCCACAGGTAACACATTTACCACTGACACTCCTCATATATCAGCCACAGGTAACACATATACCACTGACACACCTCATATCAGCCACAGGTAACACATATACCACTGACTCTCCCCACATATCAGCCACAGGTAACACATATACCACTGACAATCCTCACATATCAGTCAGAGGTAACACATATACCACTGACACTCCTCACATATCAGTCAGAGGTAACACATATACCCCTGACACCTCACATATCAGCCACAGGTAACACATATACCACTGACACACCTCATATCAGCCACAGGTAACACACATACCACTGACACCTCACATATCAGCCACAGTTAGCACATATACCACTGACACCTCTCACATATCAGCCACAGGTAACACATATACCACTGAAACCTCTCATATCAGCCACAGGTAACACATATACCACTGACGCCTCACATATCAGCCACAGCTAACACATATACCACTGACACCTCTCACATATCAGCCACAGCTAACACATATACCTCTGACACCTCACATATCAGCCACAGGTAACACATATACCACTGACACACCTCACATATCAGCAAAAGGTAACACTTATACCACTGACACCTCACATATCAGCCACAGGTAACACATATACCACTGACTCCTCACATATCAGCCACAGGTAATCCATATACCACTGACACCTCACATATCAGCCACAGGTAACACATATACCACTGACACACCTCACATATCAACCACAGGTAACACTTATACCACTGACACCTCACATATCAGCCACAGGTAACCCATATACCACTGACACCTCACATATCAGCCACAGGTAACACATATACCACTGACACTCCTCACATATCAGCCACAGGTAACACATATACCACTGACACCTCTCATATCAGTCAGAGGTAACACATATACCACTGACACCTCACATATCAGCCACAGGTTACACATATACCCCTGACACCTCACATATCAGCGACAGGTAACACATATACCACTGACACACCTCATATCAGCCACAGGTAACACACATACCACTGACACCTCACATATCAGCCACAGTTAGCACATATACCACTGACACCTCTCACATATCAGCCACAGGTAACACATATACCACTGACACACCTCATATCAGCCACAGGTAACACACATACCACTGACACCTCACATATCAGCCACAGTTAGCACATATACCACTGACACCTCTCACATATCAGCCACAGGTAACACATATACCACTGAAACCTCACATATCAGCCTCAGCTAACACATATACCACTGACACTCCTCACATATCAGCCACAGGTAAAACATATACCACTGACACAGCTCATATCAGCCACAGGTAACACACATACCACTGACACCTCACATATCAGCCACAGGTAACACATATATGACTGACACACCTCATATCAGCCACAGGTAACACATATACCACTGACACCTCACATATCAGCTACAGGTAACACATATACTACTGACACCTCTCATATCAGTCAGAGGTAGCACATGTACCACTGACACCTCACATATCAGCCACAGGTAAAACATATACCACTGACACCTCACATATCAGTGACAGGTAACACATATACCACTGACACACCTCACATATCTGCAAAAGGTAACACATATACCACTGACACCTCACATATCAGCCACAGGTAACACATATACCACTGACACCTCACATATCAGCCACAGGTAACCCATATACCACTGACACCTCACATATCAGCCACAGGTAACACATATACTACTGACAAACCTCACATATCAGCCACAGGTAATACATATACCACTGACACACCTCACATATCAGCCACAGGTAACACATATACCACTGACACCTCACATATCAGCCACAGGTAACACTTATACCACTGACACCTCACATATCAGCCACAGGTAACACATATACCACTGACACCTCACATATCAGCCACCGGTAACACATATTCCACTGACACCTCACATATAAGCCACAGGTAACACATATACCAGTGACACACCTCACATATCAGCCACAGGTAACACATATTCCACTGACACTTCACATATCAGCCACAGGTAACACATATACCAGTGACACACCTTACATATCAGCCACAGGTAACACATATACCACTGACACCTCACATATCAGCCACAAGTAACACTTATACCACTGACACCTCACATATCAGCCACAGGTAACACATATACCAGTGACACACCTCACATTTCAGCCAGAGGTAACACATATACCACTGACACACCTCATATCAGCCACAGGTAACACACATACCACTGACACCTCACATATCAGCCACAGGTAACACATATACCACTGACACACCTCATATCAGCCACAGGTAACACATATACCACTAACACCTCTCATATCAGCCACAGGTAACACATATACCACTGACACCTCACATATCAGCCACAGGTAACACATATACCACTGACACCTCACATATCAGCCACAGGTAACACATATACCACTGACACCTCTCACATATCAGCCATAGGTAACACATATACCACTGACACCTCACATATCAGCGACAGGTAACACATATACCACTGACACACCTCACATATCAGCCACAGGTAACACATATACCACTGACACCTCACATATCAGCCACAGGTAACACATATACCACTGACACCTCACACCAGCCACAGGTAACACATATACCACTGACATCTCACATATCAGCCACAGCTAGCACAAATACCACTGACACCTCTCACATATCAGCCACATGTAACACCTATACAACTGACACCTCTCATATCAGCCACAGGTAACAGATATACCACTGACACCTCACATATCAGCCACAGCTAACACATATACCACTGACACCTCTCACATATCAGCCACAGCTAACACATATACCACTGACACCTCACATATCAGCCACAAGTAGCACATATACCACTGACACACCTCACATATCAGCCACAGGTAATACATGTACCACTGACACATCTCACATATCTGCCACAGGTAACACATATACCACTGACACCTCACATATCAGCCACAGATAACACATGTACCACTGACACACCTCACATATCAGCAAAAGGTAACAGATATACCACTGACACCTCACATATCAGCCACAGGTAACACATATACCACTGACACCTCACATATCAGCCTCAGGTAACACATATGTAGCATACCTGGCGGCGTCCTTGCACAGTGGTCCATCTCCCACTGTGCAAGACCTCGCACTTGATCTCCAATCCAAAATGTCTCTCTGGCTTCCCTCCATGCTGTCTGTTTGCTTCTGTTTCTGCTGCTTAAGGGCGGTGCCCGATCACTTCCTGCTTTTTGTACCTGCTGCATACACACCCCTTGTGCGCCCTCAGCCTATTGCTGTCTGTTACCTGGTATTTAAACCAGCTGCTCCAATTAACCCATGCCTGAGCATCTTGCCCTGTCAGTTGCTTCTTGTCTCTGATATGCCAGGTCCTGTGTATGTTACCTGTCTTGCAGTATCTGTTCCCGTGTCTGTACTGTGTCCTACCTGTGTACTCTAACCTGCAGTCTGTACACGCTCTCTAGCCTGTTGTCTTCTGCCTATCCTGGAGGCTGTATTTCCAGGCCCGTGTGAACACGCTCCTAGCCTGTTCTTTCCGCCTTCTAGGAACCGCATACCTAGACCTGTTCCTGTATCTTGCCTGTTCTTGTCTGTATACTCTCCTAGCCTGTTACCTGTTTTTCTCCATGTCCGTACCTTCCCTTTTCTTGCAGATTCTGATCCCGTACCTATCTCCTACTCGTCTCTATACTCCCGTTTGTGAGTTTAGAGTCCACTCGCTACTTCATTGCAAGTATCCTGTGTGTACCTGGTTCTGCCTTTCCCTTCCAGTCTGTTTCGTGTGAACAGAGCCCTGTCCCCTCCGCTCTGCCTTGCTTGCCATTTCGGCGGTTCTTGCCTGCTCAGCCCTGTCCACCGCGTCTGCGGTTTCGCTTTGCTCAGCCCTGTCCACCGTGTCTGCGGTTTCGCTTTGCTCAGCCCTGTCCACCGCGTCTGCGGTTTCGCTTTGCTCAGCCCTGTCCACCGCGTCTGCGGTTTCGCTTTGCTCGGCCCTGTCCACCGCGTCTGCGGTTTCGCTTTGCTCAGCCGTGTCCACCGCGTCTGCGGTTTCGCTTTGCTCAGCCGTGTCCACCGCGTCTGCGGTTTCGCTTTGCTCAGCCCTGTCCACCGCGTCTGCGGTTTCGCTTTGCTCAGCCCTGTCCACCGCGTCTGCGGTTTCGCTTTGCTCAGCCCTGTCCACCGCGTCTGCGGTTTCGCTTTGCTTAGCACTGTCCACCGCGTCTTCGGTTTCGCTTTGCTCAGCCCTGTCCACCGCGTCTGCGGTTTCGCTTTGCTCAGCCCTGTCCATCGCGTCTGCAGTTTCGCTTTGCTCAGCCTTGTCTACCACATCTGCGGTTCTGCTCTGCTCGGCCTTGACTACCGCACCTGCGGTTTCGCTTTACTCTGTTTGTTTACCGCATATGTGGCTCCGAATTTGTCTCACAGTCTGTACTGGACCCTACCCAGCCTGCTCTCTAGTCTGCCTGTTCCTGTATTCCCCGGTGTGGGTCAACAGCCATGTCCGGAGTCTGACCTGGAGTAGACCCTGGTCCCTCTGCTCGGTTCCTCCCTGGTGCACTGGCGTCGTATGCCGTCGTGCGACCTTGGTCGGATGGGGCAGATACTTAGTTACGCCCCTCCAGACACTCTCCGGTTCATGGCACAGTGGAACCACTAAACACGCGCACGCCAGTCAGTCCGGGCGTGTGCATTACAACATATACCACTGACACACCTCACATATCAGCAAAAGGTAACAGATATTCCACTGACACCTCACATATCAGCCACAGGTAACACATATACCACTGACACCTCACATATCAGCCACAGGTAACACATATACCACTGATACACCTCCTATCAGCCACAGGTAACACATATACCATTCACACACCTCACATACCAGCCACAGGTAACACATATACCACTCACACACCACAGATCGGCCACAGGTAACACATATATCACTGACACCTCTCATATCAGCCACAGGTAACACATATACCATTGACACACCTCATATCAGCCACAGGTAACACATATACCACTGACACACCTCATATCAGCCACAGGTAACACATATACCACTGACACCTCACATATCAGCCACAGGTAACACATATACCACTGACACCTCACATATCAGCCACAGGTAACACATATACCACTGACACCTCACATATCAGCCACAGGTAACACATATACCACTGACACACCTCACATATCAGCCACAGGTAGGACATATACCACTGACACACCTCACATATATTAGCCACAGGTAGGACATATACCACTGACACCTCACATGTCGGCCACAGGTAACACATACACCACTGACACCTCACATATCAGCCACAGGTAACACATATACCACTGACACACCATATATCAGCCACAAGTAACACATATAACACTGACAGCTCTCACATGTCAGCCACAGGAAACACATATACCACTAACACCACACATATCAGCCACAGGTAACACATATGCCACTGACACACCTCATATCAGCCACAGGTAACACATATACCTCTGACACACCTCATATCAGCCACAGGTAACACATATACCACTGACACACCTCACATATCAGCCACAGGTAACACATATACCACTGACACCTCACATATCAGCCACAGGTAATACATATACCACTGACACCTCACATATCAGCCACAGGTAACACATATACCACTGATACACCTCGTATCAGCCACAGGTAACGCATATACCACTCACACACCTCACATACCAGCCACAGGTAACACATATACCACTCACACACCACATATCGGCCACAGGTAACACATATATCACTGACACCTCTCATATCAGCCACAGGTAACACATATACCACTGACACACCTCATATCAGCCACAGGTAACACATATACCACTGACACACCTCATATCAGCCACAGGTAACACATATACCATTGACACCTCACATATCAGCCACAGGTAACACATATACCACTGACACCTCACATATCAGCCACAGGTAACACATATACCACTGACACACCTCTCATATCAGCCACAGGTAGCACATATACCACTGACACCTCACATATCAGCCACAGGTAACACATATACCACTGACACCTCACATGTCAGCCACAGGTAACACATACACCACTGACACCTCACATATCAGCCACAGGTAACACATATACCACTCACACACCATATATCAGCCACAAGTAACACATAATAATACTGACAGCTCTCACATGTCAGCCACAGGTAACACATATACCACTGACACCTCACATATCAGCCACAGGTAACACATATGCCACTGACCCACCTCATATCAGCCACAGGTAACACATATACCACTGACACACCTCATATCAGCTACACGTAGCACATATACCACTGACACACCTCACATATCAGCCACAGGTAACACATATACCACTGACACCTCACGTATCAGCCACAGGTAATACATTTACCACTGACACCTCACATATCAGCAAAAGGCAACAGATAAACCACTGACACCTCACATATCAGCCACAGGTAACACATATACCACTGACACCTCATATATCAGCCACAGGTAACACATATACCACTGATACACCTTCTATCATCCACAGGTAACACATATACCACTCACAAACCTCACATACCAGCCACAGGTAACACATAAACCACTCACACACCACATATCAGCCACAGGTAACACATTTATCACTGACACCTCTCATATCAGCCACAGGTAACACATATACCACTGACACACCTCATATCAGTCACAGGTAACACATATACCACTGACACCTCACATGTCAGCCACAGGTAACACAAACACCACTGACACCTCACATATCAGCCACAGGTAACACATATACCACTCACACACCATATATCAGCCACAAGTAACACATATAACACTGACAGCTCTCACATGTCAGCCACAGGAAACACATATACCACTGACACATCACATATCAGCCACAGGTAGCACAAATGCCACTGACACACCTCATATCAGCCACAGGTAACACATATACCACTGACACACCTCATATCAGCCACAGGTAACACATATACCACTGACACACCTCATATCAGCCACAGGTAACACATGTACCACTGACACCTTACATATCAGCCACAGGTAATACATATACCACTGACACATCACATATCAGCCACAGGTAGCACATATACCACTCACACACCACATATCGGCCACAGGTAACACATATATCACTGACACCTCTCATATCAGCCACAGGTAACACATATACCACTCACACACCTCACATACCAGCCACAGGTAACACATTTACCACTCACACACCACATATCGGCCACAGGTAACACATATATCACTGACACCTCTCATATCAGCCACAGGTAACAAATATACCACTGACACACCTCATATCAGCCACAGGTAACACATATACCACTGACACACCTCATATCAGCCACAGGTAACACATATACCACTGACACCTCACATATCAGCCACAGGTAACACATGTACCACTGACACCTCACATATCAGCCACAGGTAACACATATGCCACTGACACACCTCACATATCAGCCACAGGTAGCACATATACCACTGACACCTCACATATCAGCCACAGGTAACACATATACCACTGACACCTCACATGTCAGCCACAGGTAACACATACACCACTGACACCTCAAATATCAGCCACAGGTAACACATATACCACTCACACACCATATATCAGCCACAAGTAACACATATAACACTGACAGCTCTCACATGTCAGCCACAGGAAACACATATACCACTGACACCTCACATATCACCAACAGGTAACACATATGCCACTGACACACCTCATATCAGCCACAGGTAACACATATACCTCTGACACACCTCATATCAGCCACAGGTAACACATATACCACTGACACATCTCACATATCAGCCACAGGTAATACATATACCACTGACACCTCACATATCAGCCACAGGTAACACTTATACCACTGATACACCTCCTATCAGCCACAGGTAACACATATACCACTCACACACCTCACATACCATCCACAGGTAACACATATACCACTCACACACCACATATCGGCCACAGGTAACACATATATCACTGACACCTCTCATATCAGCCACAGGTAACACATATACCACTGACACACCTCATATCAGCCACAGGTAACACATATACCACTGACACACCTCATATCAGCCACAGGTAACACATATACCACTGACACCTCACATATCAGCCACAGGTAAAACATATACCACTGACACCTCACATATCAGCCACAGGTAACACATATACCACTGACACCTCACATGTCAGCCACAGGTAACACATATACCACTGACACCTCACATATCAGCCACAGGTAACACATATACCACTGACACCTTACATATCAGCCACAGGTAACACATATACCACTGATACACCTCCTATCAGCCACAGGTAACACATATACCACTCACACACCTCACATACCAGCCACAGGTAACACATATACCACTCACACACCAAATATCGGCCACAGGTAACACATATATCATTGACACCTCTAATATCAGCCACAGGTAACACATATACCACCGACACACCTCATATCAGCCACAGGTAACACATACACCACTGACACGTCACATATCAGAGACAGGTAACACATATAACACTCACACACCATATATCAGCCACAAGTAACACATATAACACTGACAGCTCTCACATGTCAGCCACAGGAAACACATATACCACTGACACCTCACATATCAGCCACAGGTAACACATATGCCACTGACACACCTCATATCAGCCACAGGTAACACGTATACCACTGACACTCCTCATATCAGCCACAGGTAACACATATACCACTGACACACCTCACATATCAGACACAGGTAACACATATACCACTGACACCTCACATATCAGCCACAGGTAACACATATACCACTGATACACCTCCTATCAGCCACAGGTAACACATATACCACTCACACACCTCACACACCAGCCACAGATAACACATATACCACTCACACATCACATATCGGCCACAGGTAACACATATATCACTGACACCTCTCATATCAGCCACAGGTAACAAATATACCACTGACACACCTCATATCAGCCACAGGTAACACATTTACCACTGACACCTCACATATCAGCCACAGGTAACACATATACCACTGACACCTCACATATCAGCCACAGGTAACACATATACCACTGACACCTCACATATCAGCCACAGGTAACACATATACCACTGACACACCTCACATATCAGCCACAGGTAGCACATATACCACTGACACCTCACATATCAGCCACAGGTAACACATATACCACTGACACCTCACATGTCAGCCACAGGTAACACATTCACCATTGACACCTCAAACATCAGCCACAGGTAACACATATACCACTCACACACCATATATCAGCCACAAGTAACACATATAACACTGACAGCTCCCAAATGTCAGCGACAGGTAACACATATACCATTGACATCTCACATATCAGCCACAGGTAACACATATGCCACTGACACACCTCATATCAGCCAAAGGTAACACATATACCACTGACACACCTCATATCAGCCACAGGTAACCCTTATACCTCTGACACACCTCACATATCAGCCACAGGTAACACATATACCTCTGACACCTCACATATCAGCCACAGGTAACACATATACCACTGACACACCTCATATCAGCCACAGGTAACACATATACCACTGACACACCTCATATCAGCCACAGGTAACACATATACCATTGACACCTCACATATCAGCCACAGGTAACACATATACCACTGACACCTCACAAATCAGCCACAGGTAACACATATACCACTGACACACCTCTCATATCAGCCACAGGTAGCACATATACCACTGACACCTCACATATCAGCCACAGGTAACACATATACCACTGACACCTCACATGTCAGCCACAGGTAACACATACACCACTGACACCTCACATATCAGCCACAGGTAACACATATACCACTCACACACCATATATCAGCCACAAGTAACACATAATAATACTGACAGCTCTCACATGTCAGCCACAGGTAACACATATACCACTGACACCTCACATATCAGCCACAGGTAACACATATACCACTGACCCACCTCATATCAGCCACAGGTAACACATATACCACTGACACACCTCATATCAGCCACACGTAACACATATACCACTGACACACCTCACATATCAGCCACAGGTAACACATATACCACTGACACCTCACATATCAGCCACAGGTAACACATATACCTCTGAAACCTCACATATCAGCCACAGGTAACACATATACCACTGACACCTCACATATCAGCCACAGGTAACACATATACCACTGATACACCTCCTATCAGCCACAGGTAACACATATACCACTCACACACCTCACATACCAGCCACAGGTAGCACATATACCACTCACACACCACATATCGGCCACAGGTAACACATATATCACTGACACCTCTCATATCAGCCACAGGTAACACATATACCACTGACACCTCATATCAGCCACAGGTAACACATATACCACTGACACACCTCATATCAGCCACAGGTAACACATATACCACTGACATCTCACATATCAGCCACAGGTAACACATATACCACTGACACCTCACATATCAGCCACAGGTAACACATATACCACTGACACCTCACATATCAGCCACAGGTAACACATATACCACTGACACACCTCACATATCAGCCACAGGTAGCACATATACCACTGACACCTCACATATCAGCCACAGGTAACACATATACCGCTGACACCTCACATATCAGCCACAGGTAACACATACACCACTGACACCTCAAATATCAGCCACAGGTAACACATATACCACTCACACACCATATATCAGCCACAAGTAACACATATAACACTGACAGCTCTCACATGTCAGCCACAGGAAACACATATACCACTGACACCTCACATATCAGCAACATGTAACACATATGCCACTGACACACCTCATATCAGCCACAGGTAACACATATACCTCTGAGACACCTCATATCAGCCACAGGTAACACATATACCACTGACACATCTCACATATCAGCCACAGGTAATACATATACCACTGACACCTCACATATCAGCCACAGGTAACACTTATACCACTGATACACCTCCTATCAGCCACAGGTGACACATATACCACTCACACACCTCACATACCAGCCACAGGTAACACATATACCACTCACACACCACATATCGGCCACAGGTAACACATATATCACTGACACCTCTCATATCAGCCACAGGTAACACATATACCACTGACACACCTCATATCAGCCACAGGTAACACATATACCTCTGACACACCTCATATCAGCCACAGGTAACACATATACCACTGACACCTCACATATCAGCCACAGGTAAAACATATACCACTGACACCTCACATATCAGCCACAGGTAACACATATACCACTGACACCTCACATGTCAGCCACAGGTAACACATACACCACTGACACCTCACATATCAGCCACAGGTAACACATATACCACTGACACCTTACATATCAGCCACAGGTAACACATATACCACTGATACACCTCCTATCAGCCACAGGTAACACATATATCATTGACACCTCTAATATCAGCCACAGGTAACACATATACCACTGACACACCTCATATCAGCCACAGGTAACACATACACCACTGACACGTCACATATCAGCCACAGGTAACACATATACCACTCACACACCATATATCAGCCTCAAGTAACACATATAACACTGACAGCTCTCACATGTCAGCCACAGGAAACACATATACCACTGACACCTCACATATCAGCCACAGGTAACACATATGCCACTGACACACCTCATATCAGCCACAGGTAACACGTATACCACTGACACTCCTCATATCAGCCACAGGTAACACATATACCACTGACACACCTCACATATCAGACACAGGTAACACATATACCACTGACACCTCACATATCAGCCACAGGTAACACATATACCACTGATACACCTCCTATCAGCCACAGGTAACACATATACCACTCACACACCTCACATACCAGCCACAGGTAACACATATACCACTCACAGATCACATATCGGCCACAGGTAACACATATATCACTAACACCTCTCATATCAGCCACAGGTAACAAATATACCACTGACACACCTCATATCAGCCACAGGTAACACATTTACCACTGACACCTCACATATCAGCCACAGGTAACACATATACCACTGACACCTCACATATCAGCCACAGGTAACACATATACCACTGACACCTCACATATCAGCCACAGGTAACACATATACCACTGACACCTCACATATCAGCCACAGGTAACACATATACCACTGACACACCTCACATATCAGCCACAGGTAGCACATATACCACTGACACCTCACATCTCAGCCACAGGTAACACATATACCGCTGACACCTCACATGTCAGCCACAGGTAACACATACACCACTGACACCTCAAATATCAGCCACAGGTAACACATATACCACTCACACACCATATATCAGCCACAAGTAACACATATAACACTGACAGCTCTCACATGTCAGCCACAGGAAACACATATACCACTGACACCTCACATATCAGCAACAGGTAACACATATGCCACTGACACACCTCATATCAGCCACAGGTAACACATATACCTCTGACACACCTCATATCAGCCACAGGTAACACATATACCACTGACACATCTCACATATCAGCCACAGGTAATACATATACCACTGACACCTCACATATCAGCCACAGGTAACACTTATACCACTGATACACCTCCTATCAGCCACAGGTAACACTTATACCACTGATACACCTCCTATCAGCCACAGGTAACACATATACCACTCACACACCTCACATACCAGCCACAGGTAACACATATACCACTCACACACCACATATCGGCCACAGGTAACACATATATCACTGACACCTCTCATATCAGCCACAGGTAACACATATACCACTGACACACCTCATATCAGCCACAGGTAACACATATACCACTGACACACCTCATATCAGCCACAGGTAACACATATACCACTGACACCTCACATATCAGCCACAGGTAAAACATATACCACTGACACCTCACATATCAGCCACAGGTAACACATATACCACTGACACCTCACATGTCAGCCACAGGTAACACATATACCACTCACACACCTCACATACCAGCGACAGGTAACACATATACCACTCACACACCAAATATCGGCCACAGGTAACACATATATCATTGACACCTCTAATATCAGCCACAGGTACCACATATACCACTGACACACCTCATATCAGCCACAGGTAACACATACACCACTGACACGTCACATATCAGCCACAGGTAACACATATACCACTCACACACCATATATCAGCCACAGTTAACACATATAACACTGACAGCTCTCACATGTCAGCCACAGGAAACACATATACCACTGACACATCACATATCAGCCACAGGTAACACATATGCCACTGACACACCTCATATCAGCCACAGGTAACACGTATACCACTGACACTCCTCATATCAGCCACAGGTAACACATATACCACTGACACACCTCACATATCAGACACAGGTAACACATATACCACTGACACCTCACATATCAGCCACAGGTAACACATATACCACTGATACACCTCCTATCAGCCACAGGTAACACATATACCACTCACACACCTCACATACCAGCCACAGGTAACACATATACCACTCACACATCACATATCGGCCACAGGTAACACATATATCACTAACACCTCTCATATCAGCCACAGGTAACAAATATACCACTGACACACCTCATATCAGCCACAGGTAACACATTTACCACTGACACCTCACATATCAGCTACAGGTAACACATATACCACTGACACCTCACATATCAGCCACAGGTAACACATATACCACTGACACCTCACATATCAGCCACAGGTAACACATATACCACTGACACACCTCACATATCAGCCACAGGTAGCACATATACCACTGACACCTCACATGTCAGCCAGAGGTAACACATATACCACTGACACCTCACATGTCAGCCACAGGTAACACATTCACCACTGACACCTCAAATATCAGCCACAGGTAACACATATACCACTCACACACCATATATCAGCCACAAGTAACACATATAACACTGACAGCTCCCACATGTCAGCCATAGGTAACACATATACCATTGACATCTCACATATCAGCCACAGGTAACACATATGCCACTGACACACCTCATATCAGCCAAAGGTAACACATATACCACTGACACACCTCATATCAGCCACAGGTAACCCATATACCTCTGACACACCTCACATATCAGCCACAGGTAACACATATACCTCTGACACCTCACATATCAGCCACAGGAAACACATATACCACTGACACCACACATATCAGCCACAGGTAACACATATGCCACTGACACACCTCATATCAGCCACAGGTAACACATAGACCTCTGACACACCTCATATCAGCTACAGGTAACACATATACCACTGACACAGCTCACATATCAGCCACAGGTAACACATATACCACTGATACACCTCCTATCAGCCACAGGTAACACATATACCACTGATACACCTCCTATCAGCCACAGGTAACACATATACCACTCACACACCTCACATATCAGCCACAGGTAACACATATACCACTCACACACCACATATCGTCCACAGGTAACTCATATATCACTGACACCTCTCATATCAGCCACAGGTAACACATATACCATTGACACACCTCATATCAGCCACAGGTAACACATATACCATTGACACCTCACATGTCAGCCACAGGTAACACATATACCTCTGACAACTCACATATCAGCCATAGGTAACACATATACCACTGACACACCTCACATATCAGCAACAGGTCACACATATGCCACTGACACACCTCATATCAGCCACAGGTAACACATAAACCTCTTATACACCTCATATCAGCCACAGGTAACACATATACCACTGAGACACCTCACATATCAGCCACAGGTAACACATATACCACTGACACCTCACATATCAGCCACAGGTAATACATATACCACTGACACCTCACATATCAGCCACAGGTAACACATATACCACTGATACACCTCGTATCAGCCACAGGTAACACATATACCACTCACACACCTCACATACCACCCACAGGTAACACATATACCACTCACACACCACATATCGGCCACAGGTAACACATATATCACTGACACCTCTCATATCAGCCACAGGTAACACATATACCACTGACACACCTCATATCAGCCATAGGTAACACATATACCACTGACACACCTCATATCAGCCACAAGTAACACATATACCATTGACAACTCACATATCAGCCTGAGGTTACACATATACCACTGACACCTCACATATCAGCCACAGGTAACACATATACCACTGACACACCTTACATATCAGCCACAGGTAGCACATATACCACTGACAGCTCACATGTCAGCCACAGGTAACACATATACCACTGACACCTCACATGTCAGCCACAGGTAACACATACACCACTGACACCTCACATATCAGCCACAGGTAACACATATACCACTCACACACCATATATCAGCCACAAGTAACACATAATAACACTGACAGCTCTCACATGTCAGCCACAGGTAACACATATACCACTGACATCTCACATATCAGCCACAGGTAACACATATGCCACTGACCCACCTCATATCAGCCACAGGTAACACATATACCACTGACACACCTTATATCAGCCACTGGTAACACATATACCACTGACACACCTCACATATCAGCCACAGGTAACACATATACCACTGACACCTCACATATCAGCCTCAGGTAACACATATACCACTGATACACCTCCTATCATCCACAGGTAACACATATACCACTCACACACCTCACATACCAGCCACAGGTAACACATAAACCACTCACACACCACATATCAGTCACAGGTAACACATATATCACTTACAGCTCTCATATCAGCCACAGGTAACACATATACCACTGATACACCTCATATCAGCCACAGGTAACACATATACCACTGACACCTCACATGTCAGCCACAGGTAACACATACACCACTTACACCTCACATATCAGCCACAGGTAACACATATACCACTCACACACCATATATCAGCCACAAATAACACATATAACACTGACAGCTCTCACATGTCAGCCACAGGAAACACATATACCACTGACACCTCACATATCAGCCACAGGTAGCACATATGCCACTGACACACCTCATATCAGCCACAGGTAACACATATACCACTGACACACCTCATATCAGCCACAGGTAACACATATACCACTGACACACCTCACATATCAGCCACAGGTAACACATATACCACTGACACCTCACATATCAGCCACAGGTAATACATATACCACTGACACCTCACATATCAGCCACAGGTAACACATATACCACTGATACACCTCGTATCAGCCACAGGTAACACATATACCACTCACACACCTCACATATCAGCCACAGGTAACACATATACCACTGACACCTCACATATCAGCCACAGGTAACACATATACCACTGATACACCTCCTATCAGCCACAGGTAACACATATACCACTCACACACCTCACATACCAGCCACAGGTAACACATATATCACTCACACACCACATATCGGCCACAGGTAACACATATATCACTGTCACCTCTCATATCAGCCATAGGTAACAAATATACCACTGACACACCTCATATCAGCCACAGGTAACACATATACCACTGACACACCTCATATCAGCCACAGGTAACACATATACCACTGACACCTCACATATCAGCCACAGGTAACACATATACCACTGACACCTCACATATCAGCCACAGGTAACACATATACCACTGACACCTCACATATCAGCCACAGGTAGCACATATACCACTGACACCTCACATATCAGCCACAGGTAACACATATACCACTGACACCTCACATGTCAGCCACAGGTAACACATACACCGCTGACACCTCAAATATCAGCCACAGGTAACACATATACCACTCACACACCATATATCAGCCACAAGTAACACATATAACACTGACAGCTCTCACATGTCAGGCACAGGTAACACATATACCACTGACACCTCACATATCAGCCACAGGTAACACATATGCCACTGACACACCTCATATCAGTCACAGGTAACACTTATACCACTGACACACCTCATATCAGCCAGAGGTAACCCTTATACCACTGACACACCTCACATATCAGCCGCAGGTAACACATATACCTCTGACACCTCACATATCAGCCACAGGTAACACATATACCACTGACACCTCACATATCAGCCACAGGTAACACATATACCACAGACACACCTCCTATCAGCCACAGGTAACACATATACCACTCACACACCTCACATACCAGCCACAGGTAGCACATAAACCACTCACACACCACATATCGGCCACAGGTAACACATATATCACTGACACCTCTCATATCAGCCACAGGTAACACATATACCTCTGACACATCTCATATCAGCCACAGGTAACACATATACCACTGACACACCTCATATCAGCCACAGATAACACATATACCACTGACACCTCACATATCAGCCACAGGTAACACATATACCACTGACACCTCACATATCAGCCACAGGAAACACATATACCACTGACACCTCACATGTCAGCCACTGGTAACACATACACCACTGACACCTCACATATCAGCCACAGGTAACACAAATACCACTCACACACCATATATCAGCCACAACGAACACATATAACACTGACAGCTCTCACATGTCAGCCACAGGAAACACATATACCACTGACACCTCACATATCAGCAACAGGTAACACATATTCCACTGACACACCTCATATCAGCCACAGGTAACACATATACCTCTGACACACCTCATATCAGCCACAGGTAACACATATACCACTGACACATCTCACATATCAGCCACAGGTAACACATATACCACTGACACCTCACATATCAGCCACAGGTAATACATATATCACTGACGCCTCTCATATCAGCCACAGGTAACACATATACCACTGACACACATCATATCAGCCACAGATAACACATATACCACTGACACCTCACATATCAGCCACAGGTAACACATATACCACTGACACCTCACATATCAGCCACAGGAAACACATATACCACTGACACCTCACATGTCAGCCACTGGTAACACATACACCACTGACACCTCACATATCAGCCACAGGTAACACAAATACCACTCACACACCATATATCAGCCACAACGAACACATATAACACTGACAGCTCTCACATGTCAGCCACAGGAAACACATATACCACTGACACCTCACATATCAGCAACAGGTAACACATATACCACTCACACACCACATATCGGCCACAGCTAACACATATATCACTGACGCCTCTCATATCAGCCACAGGTAACACATATACCACTGACACACATCATATCAGCCACAGGTAACACATATACCACTGACACACCTCATATCAGCCACAGGTAACACATATACCACTGACACCTCACATATCAGCCACAGGTAACACATATACCACTGACACCTCACATATCAGCCACAGGTAACACATAACCACTGACACACCTCATATATCATCCACAGGTAGCACATATACCACTGACACCTCACATATCAGCCACAGGTAACACATATACCACTGACACCTCACATGTCAGCCACAGGTAACACATACACCACTGACACCTCACATATCAGCCACAGGTAACACATATACCACTCACACACCATATATCAGCCACAAGTAACATATATAACACTGACAGCTATCACATGTCAGCCACAGGTAACACATATACCACTGACACCTCACATATCAGCCACAGGTAACACATATGCCACTGGCACACCTCATATCAGCCACAGGTAACATATATACCACTGACACCTCACATATCAGCCACAGGCAATACATATACCACTGACACCTCACATATCAGCAAAAGGTAACAGATAAACCACTGACACCTCACATATCAGCCACAGGTAACACATATACCACTGACACCTCACATATCAGCCACAGGTAACACATATACCACTGATACACCTCCTATCAGCCACAGGTAACACATATACCACTCACACACCTCACATACCAGCCACAGGTAACACATATACCACTCACACACCACATATCGGCCACAGGTAACACATATATCACTGACACCTCTCATATCAGCCACATGTAACACATATACCACTGACACACCTCATATCAGCCACAGGTAACACATACACCACTGACACCTCACATATCAGCCACAGGTAACACATATACCACTCACACACCATATATCAGCCACAAGTAACACATATAACACTGACAGCTCTCACATGTCAGCCACAGGAAACACATATACCACTGACACCTCACATATCAGCCACAGGTAACACATATCCCACTGACACACCTCATATCAGCCACAGGTAACACGTATACCACTGACACTCCTCATATCAGCGACAGTTAACACATATACCACTGACACACCTCACATATCAGACACAGGTAACAAATATACCACTGACACCTCACATATCAGCCACACGTAACACATATACCACTGACACCTCACATATCAGCCACAGGTAACACATATACCACTCACACACCTCACATACCACCCACAGGTAACACATATACCACTCACACACCACATATCGGCCACAGGGTAACACATATATCACTGACACCTCTCAAATCAGCCACAGGTAACACATATACCACTCACACACCATATATCAGCCGCAGGTAACACATATACCATTGACACCACACATATCAGCCACAGGTAACACATATGCCACTGACACACCTCATATCAGCCAAAGGTAACACATATACCACTGACACACCTCATATCAGCCACAGGTAACCCATATACCACTGACACACCTCACATATCAGCAACAGGTAACACATATACCACTGACACCTCACATATCAGCCACAGGTAACACATATACCACTGATACACCTCCTATTAGCCACAGGTAACACATATACCACTCACACACCTCACATACCAGCCACAGGTAGCACATAAACCACTCACACACCACATATCGGCCACAGGTAACACATATATCACTGACACCTCTCATATCAGCCACAGGTAACACATATACCTCTGACACACCTAATATCAGCCACAGGTAACACATATACCACTGACACACCTCATATCAGCCACAGATAACACATATACCACTGACACCTCACATATCAGCCACAGGTAACACATATACCACTGACACCTCACATATCAGCCACAGGAAACACATATACCACTGACACCTCACATATCAGCCACAGGTAACACCTATCCCACTGACACACCTCATATCAG
The DNA here is from genome assembly GCF_046119375.1 of Phyllobates terribilis. NCBI lineage: Eukaryota > Metazoa > Chordata > Amphibia > Anura > Dendrobatidae > Phyllobates > Phyllobates terribilis. The sequence continues at coordinate 625,899,249 of NW_027362765.1, forward strand.
CCACAGGTAACACGTATACCACTGACACTCCTCATATCAGCGACAGTTAACACATATACCACTGACACACCTCACATATCAGACACAGGTAACAAATATACCACTGACACCTCACATATCAGCCACACGTAACACATATACCACTGACACCTCACATATCAGCCACAGGTAACACATATACCACTCACACACCTCACATACCACCCACAGGTAACACATATACCACTCACACACCACATATCGGCCACAGGGTAACACATATATCACTGACACCTCTCAAATCAGCCACAGGTAACACATATACCACTCACACACCATATATCAGCCGCAGGTAACACATATACCATTGACACCACACATATCAGCCACAGGTAACACATATGCCACTGACACACCTCATATCAGCCAAAGGTAACACATATACCACTGACACACCTCATATCAGCCACAGGTAACCCATATACCACTGACACACCTCACATATCAGCAACAGGTAACACATATACCACTGACACCTCACATATCAGCCACAGGTAACACATATACCACTGATACACCTCCTATTAGCCACAGGTAACACATATACCACTCACACACCTCACATACCAGCCACAGGTAGCACATAAACCACTCACACACCACATATCGGCCACAGGTAACACATATATCACTGACACCTCTCATATCAGCCACAGGTAACACATATACCTCTGACACACCTAATATCAGCCACAGGTAACACATATACCACTGACACACCTCATATCAGCCACAGATAACACATATACCACTGACACCTCACATATCAGCCACAGGTAACACATATACCACTGACACCTCACATATCAGCCACAGGAAACACATATACCACTGACACCTCACATGTCAACCACTGGTAACACATACACCACTGACACCTCACATATCAGCCACAGGTAACACATATACCACTGTCACCTCACATATCAGCCACAGGTAACACATATACCACTGATACACCTCCTATCAGCCACAGGTAACACATATACCACTCACACACCTCACATACCAGCCACAGGTAACACATATATCACTCACACACCACATATCAGCCACAGGTAACACATATACCACTCACACACCATATATCAGCCACAAGTAACACATATAACACTGACAGCTCTCACATGTCAGCCACAGGAAACACATATACCACTGACACCTCACATATCAGCCACAGGTAACACATATGCCACTGACACACCTCATATCAGCCACAGGTAACACGTATACCACTGACACTCCTCATATCAGCCACAGGTAACACATATACCACTGACACACCTCACATATCAGACACAGGTAACAAATATACCACTGACACCTCACATATCAGCCACAGGTAACACATATACCACTGACACCTCAGATATCAGCCACAGGTAACACATATACCACTCACACACCTCACATACCACCCACAGGTAACACATATACCACTCACACACCACATATCGGCCACAGGGTAACACATATATCACTGACATCTCTCAAATCAGCCACAGGTAACACATATACCACTCACACACCATATATCAGCCGCAGGTAACACATATACCATTGACACCACACATATCAGCCACAGGTAACACATATGCCACTGACACACCTCATATCAGCCAAAGGTAACACATATACCACTGACACACCTCACATATCAGCCACAGGTAACACATATACCACTCACACGCCATATATCGGCCACAGGTAACACATATATCACTGACACCTCTAATATCAGCCACAGGTAACACATATACCACTGACACACCTCATATCAGCCACAGGTAACCCATATACCACTGACACACCTCACATATCAGCCACAGGTAACACATATACCTCTGACACCTCACATGTCAGCCACAGGTAACACATACACCACTGACACCTCAAATATCAGCCACAGGTAACACATATACCACTCACACACCATATATGAGCCACAAGTAACACATATAACACTGACAGCTCCCACATGTCAGCCACAGGTAACACTTATACCATTGACACCTCACATATCAGCCACAGGTAACACATATGCCACTGACACACCTCATATCAGCCAAAGGTAACACATATACCACTGACACACCTCATATCAGCCACAGGTAACCCATATACCACTGACACACCTCACATATCAGCCATAGGTAACACATATACCTCTGACACCTCACATATCAGCCACAGGTAACACATATACCACTGACACCTCACATGTCAGCCACAGGTAACACATACACCACTGACACCTCAAATATCAGCCACAGGTAACACATATACCACTCACACACCATATATCAGCCACAAGTAACACATATAACACTGACAGCTCCCACATGTCAGCCACAGGTAACACATATACCATTGACACCTCACATATCAGCCACAGGTAACACATTTGCCACTGACACAGCTCATATCAGCCAAAGGTAACACATATACCACTGACACACCTCATATCAGCCACAGGTAACCCATATACCACTGACACACCTCACATATCAGCCACAGGTAACACATATACCTCTGACACCTCACATATCAGCCACAGGTAACACATATACCACTCACACACCACATATCGGCCACAGGTAACACATATATCACTGACACCTCTCATATCAGCCACAGGTAACAAATATACCACTGACACACCTCATATCAGCCACAGGTAACACATTTACCACTGACACACCTCATATCAGCCACAGGTAACACATATACCACTGACACTTCACATATCAGCCACACGTAACACATATACCACTGACACCTCACATATCAGCCACAGGTAACACATATACCACTGACACACTTCACATATCAGCCACAGGTAGCACATATAACACTGACACCTCACATATCAGCCACAGGTAACAAATATACCACTGACACACCTCATATCAGCCACAGGTAACACATTTACCACTGACACACCTCATATCAGCCACAGGTAACACATATACCACTGACACCTCACATATCAGCCACACGTAACACATATACCACTGACACCTCACATATCAGCCACAGGTAACACATATACCACTGACACACTTCACATATCAGCCACAGGTAGCACATATAACACTGACACCTCACATATCAGCCACAGGTAACACATATACCACTGACACACTTCACATATCAGCCACAGGTAGCACATATACCACTGACACCTCACATATCAGCCACAAGTAACACATATAACACTGACAGCTCCCACATGTCAGCCACAGGTAACACATATACCATTGACACCTCACATATCAGCCACAGGTAACACAAATGCCACTGACACACCTCATATCAGCCAAGAGTTTCACATATACCACTGACACACCTCATATCAGCCACAGGTAACCCATATACCACTGACACTCCTCACATATCAGCCACAGGTAACACATATACCACTGACACCTCACATATCAGCCACAGGTAACACATATACCACTGATACACCTCCTATCAGCCACAGGTAACACATATACCACTCACACACCTCACATACCAGCCACAGGTAGCACATATACCACTCACACACCACATATCGGCCACAGGTAACACATATATCACTGACACCTCTCATATCAGCCACAGGTAACACATATACCACTGACACACCTCATATCAGCCACAGGTAACACATACACCACTGACACCTCACATATCAGCCACAGGTAACACATATACCACTCACACACCATATATCAGCCACAAGTAACACATATAACACTGACAGCTCTCACATGTCAGCCACAGGAAACACATATACCACTGACACCTCACATATCAGCCACAGGTAACACATATGCCACTGACACACCTCATATCAGCCACAGGTAACACGTATACCACTGACACTCCTCATATCAGCCACAGGTAACACATATACCACTGACACACCTCACATATCAGACACAGGTAACACATATACCACTGACACCTCACATATCAGCCACAGGTAACACATATACCACTGATACACCTCCTATCAGCCACAGGTAACACATATACCACTCACACACCTCACATACCAGCCACAGGTAACACATATACCACTCACACATCACATATCGGCCACAGGTAACACATATATCACTGACACCTCTCATATCAGCCACAGGTAACAAATATATCACTGACACACCTCATATCAGCCACAGGTAACACATTTACCACTGACACACCTCATATCAGCCACAGATAACACATATACCACTGACACCTCACATATCAGCCACAGGGAACACATATACCACTGACACCTCACATATCAGCCACAGGTAACACATATACCACTGACACCTCACATATCAGCCACAGGTAGCACATATACCACTGACACCTCACATATCAGCCACAGGTAACACATATACCACTGACACGTCACATGTCAGCCACAGGTAACACATACACCACTGACACCTCAAATATCAGCCACAGGTAACACATATACCACTCACACACCATATATCAGCCACAAGTAACACATATAACACTGACAGCTCCCACATGTCAGCCATAGGTAACACATATACCATTGACACCTCACATATCAGCCACAGGTAACACATATGCCACTGACACACCTCATATCAGCCAAAGGTAACACATATACCACTGACACACCTCATATCAGCCACAGGTAACCCATATACCACTGACACACCTCACATATCAGCCACAGGTAACCCATATACCTCTGACACCTCACATATCAGCCACAGGAAACACATATACCACTGACACCACACATATCAGCCACAGGTAACACATATGCCACTAACACACCTCATATCAGCCACAGGTAACACATATACCTCTGACACACCTCATATCAGCCACAGGTAACACATATACCACTGACACACCTCACATATCAGCCACAGTTAACACATATACCACTGACACCTCACATATCAGCCACAGGTAATACATATACCACTGACACCTCACATATCAGCCACAGGTAACACATATGCCACTAACACACCTCATATCAGCCACAGGTAACACATATAACACTGACACACCTCACATATCAGCCACAGTTAACACATATACCACTGACACCTCACATATCAGCCACAGGTAATACATATACCACTGACACCTCACATATCAGCCACAGGTAACACATATACCACTGATACACCTGCTATCAGCCACAGGTAACACATATACCACTCACACACCTCACATACCAGCCACAGGTAACACATATACCACTCACACACCACATATCGGCCACAGGTAACACATATATCACTGACACCTCTGATATACCACTGACACACCTCATATCAGCCACAGGTAACACATATACCATTTACACACCTCATATCAGCCACAGGTAACACATATACCACTGACACACCTCACATATCAGCCATAGGTAACACATATACCTCTGACACCTCACATATCAGCCAGAGGTAACACATATACCACTGACACCTCACATGTCAGCCACAGGTAACACATACACCACTGACACCTCAAATATCAGCCACAGGTAACACATATACCACTCACACACCATATATCAGCCACAAGTAACACATATAACACTGACAGCTCCCACATGTCAGCCACAGGTAACACATATACCATTGACACCTCACATATCAGCCACAGGTAACACATTTGCCACTGACACACCTCATATCAGCCAAAGGTAACACATATACCACTGACACACCTCATATCAGCCACAGGTAACCCATATACCACTGACACACCTCACATATCAGCCACAGGTAACACATATACCTCTGACACCTCACATATCAGCCACAGGTAACACATATACCACTCACACACCACATATCGGCCACAGGTAACAAATATACCACTGACACACCTCATATCAGCCACAGGTAACACATTTACCACTGACACACCTCATATCAGCCACAGGTAACACATATACCACTGACACCTCACATATCAGCCACAGGTAACACATATGCCACTGACACACCTCATATCAGCCAAAGGTAACACATATACCACTGACACCTCACATATCAGCCACAGGTAACACATATACCACTGACACACTTCACATATCAGCCACAGGTAGCACATATACCACTGACACCTCACATATCAGCCACAGGTAACACATATACCACTGACACACTTCACATATCAGCCACAGGTAGCACATATACCACTGACACCTCACATATCAGCCACAGGTAACACTTATACCACTGACACCTCACATGTCAGCCACAGGTAACATATACACCACTGACACCTCAAATATCAGCCACAGGTAACACATATACCACTCACACACCATATATCAGCCACAAGTAACACATATAACACTGACAGCTCCCACATGTCAGCCACAGGTAACACATATACCATTGACACCTCACATATCAGCCACAGGTAACACAAATGCCACTGACACACCTCATATCAGCCAAGAGTTTCACATATACCACTGACACACCTCATATCAGCCACAGGTAACCCATATACCACTGACACACCTCACATATCAGCCACAGGTAACACATATACCACTGACACCTCACATATCAGCCACAGGTAACACATATACCACTGATACACCTCCTATCAGCCACAGGTAACACATATACCACTCACACACCTCACATACCAGCCACAGGTAGCACATATACCACTCACACACCACATATCGGCCAGAGGTAACACATATATCACTGACACCTCTCATATCAGCCACAGGTAACACATATACCACTGACACACCTCATATCAGCCACAGGTAACACATACACCACTGACACCTCACATATCAGCCACAGGTAACACATATGCCACTCACACACCATATATCAGCCACAAGTAACACATATAACACTGACAGCTCTCACATGTCAGCCACAGGAAACACATATACCACTGACACCTCACATATCAGCCACAGGTAACACATATGCCACTGACACACCTCATATCAGCCACAGGTAACACGTATACCACTGACACTCCTCATATCAGCCACAGGTAACACATATACCACTGACACACCTCACATATCAGACACAGGTAACACATATACCACTGACACCTCACATATCAGCCACAGGTAACACATATACCACTGATACACCTCCTATCAGCCACAGGTAACACATATACCACTCACACACCTCACATACCAGCCACAGGTAACACATATACCACTCACACATCACATATCGGCCACAGGTAACACATATATCACTGACACCTCTCATATCAGCCACAGGTAACAAATATATCACTGACACACCTCATATCAGCCACAGGTAACACATTTACCACTGACACACCTCATATCAGCCACAGATAACACATATACCACTGACACCTCACATATCAGCCACAGGTAACATATATACCACTGACACCTCTCATATCAGCCACAGGTAACACATATACCACTGACATCTCACATATCAGCCACAGGTAGCACATATACCACTGACACCTCACATATCAGCCACAGGTAACACATATACCACTGACACCTCACATGTCAGCCACAGGTAACACATACACCACTGACACCTCAAATATCAGCCACAGGTAACACATATACCACTCACACACCATATATCAGCCACAAGTAACACATATAACACTGACAGCTCCCACATGTCAGCCATAGGTAACACATATACCATTGACACCTCACATATCAGCCACAGGTAACACATATGCCACTGACACACCTCATATCAGCCAAAGGTAACACATATACCACTGACACACCTCATATCAGCCACAGGTAACCCATATACCGCTGACACACCTCACATATCAGCCACAGGTAACCCATATACCTCTGACACCTCACATGTCAGCCACAGGAAACACATATACCACTGACACCACACATATCAGCCACAGGTAACACATATGCCACTAACACACCTCATATCAGCCACAGGTAACACATATACCTCTGACACACCTCATATCAGCCACAGGTAACACATATACCACTGACACACCTCACATATCAGCCACAGTTAACACATATACCACTGACACCTCACATATCAGCCACAGGTAATACATATACCACTGACACCTCACATATCAGCCACAGGTAACACATATGCCACTAGCAAACCTCATATCAGCCACAGGTAACACATATACCTCTGACACACCTCATATCAGCCACAGGTAACACATATACCACTGACACACCTCACATATCAGCCACAGTTAACACATATACCACTGACACCTCACATATCAGCCACAGGTAATACATATACCACTGACACCTCACATATCAGTCACAGGTAGCACATATACCACTGATACACCTGCTATCAGCCACAGGTAACACATATACCACTCACACACCTCACATACCAGCCACAGGTAACACATATACCACTCACACACCACATATCGGCCACAGGTAACACATATATCACTGACACCTCTCATATACCACTGACACACCTCATATCAGCCACAGGTAACACATATACCATTTACACACCTCATATCAGCCACAGGTAACACATATACCATTGACACCTCACATATCAGCCACAGGTAACACATATACCACTGACAACTCACATATCAGCCACAGGTAACACATATACCACTGACACACCTCACATATCAGCCACAGGTAACACATATGCCACTGACACACCTCATATCAGCCACAGTTAACACATATACCACTGACACCTCACATGTCAGCCACAGGTAACACATACACCACTGACACCTCACATATCAGCCACAGGTAACACATATACCACTCACACACCATATATCAGCCACAAGTAACACATAATAACACTGACAGCTCTCACATGTCAGCCACAGGTAACACATATACCACTGACACCTCACATATCAGCCACAGGTAACACATATGCCACTGACCCACCTCATATCAGCCACAGGTAACACATATACCTCTGACACCTCACATATCAGCCACAGGTAACACATGTACCACTGACACCTCACATATCAGCCACAGGTAACACATATACCACTGACACCTCACATACCAGCCACAGGTAACACATAAACCACTCACACACCACATATCGGCCACAGGTAACACATATATCACTGACACCTCTCATATCAGCCACAGGTAACACATATACCACTGACACACCTCATATCAGCCACAGGTAACACATATACCACTGACACCTCACATGTCAGCCACAGGTAACACATACACCACTTACACCTCACATATCAGCCACAGGTAACACATATACCACTCACACACCATATATCAGCCACAAATAACACATATAATACTGACAGCTCTCACATGTCAGCCACAGGTAGCACATATGCCACTGACACACCTCATATCAGCCACAGGTAACACATATACCACTGACACACCTCATATCAGCCACAGGTAACACATATACCACTGACACACCTCACATATCAGCCACAGGTAACACATATACCACTGACACCTTACATATCAGCCACAGGTAATACATATACCACTGACACCTCACATATCAGCCACAGGTAATACATATACCACTGATACACCTCCTATCAGCCACAGGTAACACATATACCACTCACACACCTCACATACCAGCCACAGGTAACACATATACCACTCACACACCACATATCGGCCACAGGTAACATATATATCACTGACACCTCTCATATCAGCCACAGGTAACAAATATACCACTGACACACCTCATATCAGCCACAGGTAACACATATACCACTGACACACCTCATATCAGCCACAGGTAACACATATACCACTGACACCTCACATATCAGCCACAGGTAACACATATACCACTGACACCTCACATATCAGCCACAGGTAACACATATACCACTGACACACCTCACATATCAGCCACAGGTAGCACATATACCACTGACAACTCACATATCAGCCACAGGTAACACATATACCACTGACACCTCACATGTCAGCCACAGGTAACACATACACCACTGACACCTCAAACATCAGCCACAGGTAACACATATACCACTCACACACCATATATCAGCCACAAGTAACACATATAACACTGACAGCTCTCACATGTCAGCCACAGGTAACACATATACCACTGACACCTCACATATCAGCCACAGGTAACACATATGCCACTGACCCACCTCATATCAGCCACAGGTAACACATATACCACTGACACACCTCATATCAGCCACTAGTAACACATATACCACTGACACACCTCACATATCAGCCACAGGTAACACATATACCACTGACACCTCACATATCAGCCACAGGTAATACATATACCACTGACACCTCACATACCAGCCACAGGTAACACATAAACCACTCACACACCACATATCGGCCACAGGTAACACATATATCACTGACACCTCTCATATCAGCCACAGGTAACACATATACCACTGACACACCTCATATCAGCCACAGGTAACACATATACCACTGACACCTCACATGTCAGCCACAGGTAACACATACACCACTTACACCTCACATATCAGCCACAGGTAACACATATACCACTCACACACCATATATCAGCCACAAATAACACATATAATACTGACAGCTCTCACATGTCAGCCACAGGTAGCACATATGCCACTGACACACCTCATATCAGCCACAGGTAACACATATAACACTGACACACCTCATATCAGCCACAGGTAACACATATACCACTGACACACCTCACATATCAGCCACAGGTAACACATATACCACTGACACCTTACATATCAGCCACAGGTAATACATATACCACTGACACTTCACATATCAGCCACAGGTAATACATATACCACTGATACACCTACTATCAGCCACAGGTAACACATATACCACTCACACACCTCACATACCAGCCACAGGTAACACATATACCACTCACACACCACATATCGGCCACAGGTAACACATATATCACTGACACCTCTCATATCAGCCACAGGTAACAAATATACCACTGACACACCTCATATCAGCCACAGGTAACACATATACCACTGACACACCTCATATCAGCCACAGGTAACACATATACCACTGACACCTCTCATATCAGCCACAGGTAACACATATACCACTGACACCTCACATATCAGCCACAGGTAACACATATACCACTGACACACCTCACATATCAGCCACAGGTAGCACATATACCACTGACACCTCACATATCAGCCACAGGTAACACATATACCACTGACACCTCACATGTCAGCCACAGGTAACACATACACCTCTGACACCTCAAACATCAGCCACAGGTAACACATATACCACTGACACACCTCATATCAGCCACTAGTAACACATATACCACTGACACACCTCACATATCAGCCACAGGTAACACATATACCACTGACACCTCACATATCAGCCACAGCTCATACATATACCACTGACACCTCACATACCAGCCACAGGTAACACATAAACCACTCACACACCACATATCGGCCACAGGTAACACATATATCACTGACACCTCTCATATCAGCCACAGGTAACAGATATACCACTGACACACCTCATATCAGCCACAGGTAACACATATACCACTGACACCTCACATGTCAGCCACAGGTAACACATACACCACTTACACCTCACATATCAGCCACAGGTAACACATATACCACTCACACACCATATATCAGCCACAAATAACACATATAATACTGACAGCTCTCACATGTCAGCCACAGGTAGCACATATGCCACTGACACACCTCATATCAGCCACAGGTAACACATATACCACTGACACACCTCATATCAGCCACAGGTAACACATATACCACTGACACACCTCACATATCAGCCACAGGTAACACATATACCACTGACACCTTACATATCAGCCACAGGTAATACATATACCACTGACACCTCACATATCAGCCACAGGTAATACATATACCACTGATACACCTCCTATCAGCCACAGGTAACACATATACCACTCACACACCTCACATACCAGCCACAGGTAACACATATACCACTCACACACCACATATCGGCAACAGGTAACACATATATCACTGACACCTCTCATATCAGCCACAGGTAACAAATATACCACTGACACACCTCATATCAGCCACAGGTAACACATATACCACTGACACACCTCATATCAGCCACAGGTAACACATTTACCAATGACACCTCACATATCAGCCACAGGTAACACATATACCACTGACACCTCACATATCAGCCAGAGGTAACACATATACCACTGACACCTCACATGTCAGCCACAGGTAACACATACACCACTGACACCTCAAACATCAGCCACAGGTAACACATATACCACTCACACACCATATATCAGCCACAAGTAACACATATAACACTGACAGCTCTCACATGTCAGCCACAGGTAATACATATACCATTGACACCTCACATATCAGCCACAGGTAACACATATGCCACTGACACACCTCATATCAGCCACAGGTAACACATATACCACTGACACACCTCATATCAGCCACAGGTAACCCTTATACCACTGACACACCTCACATATCAGCCACAGGTAACACATATACCTCTGACACCTCACATATCAGCCACAGGTAACACATATACCACTGACACCTCACATATCAGCCACAGGTAACACATATACCACTGATACACCTCCTATCAGCCACACGTAACACATATACCACTCACACACCTCACATACCAGCCACAGGTAGCAAATAAACCACTCACACACCACATATCGGCCACAGGTAACACATATATCACTGACAACTCTCATATCAGCCACAGGTAACACATATACCACTGACACACCTCATATCAGCCACAGGTAACACATATACCACTGACACACCTCATATCAGCCACAGGTAACACATATACCACTGACACCTCACATATCAGCCACAGATAATACATATACCACTGACACCTCACATATCAGCCACAGGTAACACATATACCACTGACACCTCACATATCAGCCACAGGTAACACATATACCACTGACACACCTCACATATCAGCCACAGGAAGCACATATACCACTGACACCTCAGATATCAGCCACAGGTAACACACATACCACTGACACCTCACATGTCAGCCACAGGTAACACATACACCACTGACACCTCACATATCAGCCACAGGTAACACATATACCACTCACACACCATATATCAGCCACAAGTAACACATAATAACACTGACAGCTCTCACATGTCAGCCACAGGTAACACATATACCACTGACACCTCACATATCAGCCACAGGTAACACATATGCCACTGACCCACCTCATATCAGCCACAGGTAACACATATACCACTGACACACCTCATATCAGCCACTAGTAACACATATACCACTGACACACCTCACATATCAGCCACAGGTAACACATATACCACTGACACCTCACATATCAGCCACAGGTAATACATATACCACTGACACCTCACATATCAGCAAAAGGTAACAGATAAACCACTGACACCTCACATATCAGCCACAGGTAACACATATACCACTGACACCTCACATATCAGCCACAGGTAACACATATACCACTGATACACCTCTTATAATCCACAGGTAACACATATACCACTCAGACACCTCACATACCAGCCACAGGTAACACATAAACCACTCACACACCACATATCGGCCACATGTAACACATATATCACTGACACCTCTCATATCAGCCACAGGTAACACATATACCACTGACACACCTCATATCAGCCACAGGTAACACATATACCACTGACACCTCACATGTCAGCCACAGGTAACACATACACCACTTACACCTCACATATCAGCCACAGGTAACACATATACCACTCACACACCATATATCAGCCACAAATAACACATATAACACTGACAGCTCTCACATGTCAGCCACAGGTAGCACATATGCCACTGACACACCTCATATCAGCCACAGGTAACACATATACCACTGACACACCTCTTATCAGCCACAGGTAACACATATACCACTGACACACCTCACATATCAGCCACAGGTAACACATATACCACTGACACCTTACATATCAGCCACAGGTAATACATATACCACTGACACCTCACATATCAGCCACAGGTAATACATATACCACTGATACACCTCCTATCAGCCACAGGTAAGACATATACCACTCACACACCTCACATACCAGCCACAGGTAACACATATACCACTCACACACCACATATCGGCCACAGGTAACACATATATCACTGACACCTCTCATATCAGCCACAGGTAACAAATATACCACTGACACACCTCATATCAGCCACAGGTAACACATATACCACCAACACACCTCATATCAGCCACAGGTAACACATATACCACTGACACCTCACATATCAGCCACAGGTAACACATATACCACTGACACCTCACATATCAGCCACAGGTAACACATATACCACTGACACACCTCACATATCAGCCACAGGTAGCACATATACCACTGACACCTCACATATCAGCCACAGGTAACACATATACCACTGACACCTCACATGTCAGCCACAGGTAACACATACACCACTGACACCTCAAACATCAGCCACAGGTAACACATATACCACTCACACACCATATATCAGCCACAAGTAACACATATAACACTGACAGCTCTCACATGTCAGCCACAGGTAACACATATACCACTGACACCTCACATATCAGCCACAGGTAACACATATGCCACTGAAACACCTCATATCAGCCACAGGTAACACATATACCACTGACACACCTCATATCAGCCACAGGTAACCCTTATACCACTGACACACCTCACATATCAGCCACAGGTAACACATATACCTCTGACACCTCACATATCAGCCACAGGTAACACATATACCACTGACACCTCACATATCAGCCACAGGTAACACATATACCACTGATACACCTCCTATCAGCCACATGTAACACATATACCACTCACACACCTCACATACCAGCCACAGGTAGCACATAAACCACTCACACACCACATATCGGCCACAGGTAACACATATATCACTGACAACTCTCATATCAGCCACAGGTAACACATATACCACTGACACACCTCATATCAGCCACAGGTAACACATATACCACTGACACACCTCATATCAGCCACAGGTAACACATATACCACTGACACCTCACATATCAGCCTCAGATAACACATATACCACTGACACCTCACATATCAGCCACAGGTAACACATATACCACTGACACCTCACATATCAGCCACAGGTAACACACATACCACTGACACACCTCACATATCAGCCACAGGTAGCACATATACCACTGACACCTCACATATCAGCCACAGGTAACACATATACCACTGACACCTCACATGTCAGCCACAGGTAACACATACAATACTGACACCTCACATATCAGCCACAGGTAACACATATACCACTTCCACACCATATATCAGCCACAAGTAACACATATAACACTGACAGCTCTCACATGTCAGCCACAGGAAACACATATACCACTGACACCTCACATATCAGCAACAGGTAACACATATTCCACTGACACACCTCATATCAGCCACAGGTAACACATATACCTCTGACACACCTCATATCAGCCACAGGTAACACATATACCACTGACACATCTCACATATCAGCCACAGGTAACACATATACCACTGACACCTCACATTTCAGCCACAGGTAATACATATACCACTGACATCTCACATATCAGCCACAGGTAACACATATACCACTGATACACCGCCTATCAGCCACAGGTAACACATATACCACTCACGCACCTCACATACCAGCCACAGGTAACACATATACCACTCACACACCACATATCGGCCACAGGTAACACATATATCACTGACACCTCTCATATCAGCCACAGGTAACACATATACCACTGACACACATTATATAAGCCACAGGTAACACATATACCACTGACACACCTCATATCAGCCACAGGTAACACATATACCACTGACACCTCACATATCAGCCACAGGTAACACATATACCACTGACACCTCACATATCAGCCACAGGTAACACATATACCACTGACACACCTCACATATCATCCAGAGGTAGCACATATACCACTGACACCTCACATATCAGCCACAGGTAACACATATACCACTGACACCTCACATGTCAGCCACAGGTAACATATACACCACTGACACCTCACATATCAGCCACAGGTAACACATATACCACTCACACACCATATATCAGCCACAAGTAACACATATAACACTGACAGCTATCACATGTCAGCCACAGGTAACACATATACCACTGACACCTCACATATCAGCCACAGGTAACGCATATGCCACTGACACACCTCATATCAGCCACAGGTAACAAATATACCACTGACACCTCACATATCAGCCACAGGTAATACATATACCACTTACACCTCACATATCAGCAAAAGGTAACAGATAAACCACTGACACACCTCACATATCAGCCACAGGTAACACATATACCACTGACACACCTCATATCAGCCACAGGTAACCCTTATACCACTGACACACCTCACATATCAGCCACAGGTAACACATATACCTCTGACACCTCACATATCAGCCACAGGTAACACATATACCACTGACACCTCACATATCAGCCACAGGTAACACATATACCACTGATACACCTCCTATCAGCCACACGTAACACATATACCACTCACACACCTCACATACCAGCCACAGGTAGCACATAAACCACTCACACACCACATATCGGCCACAGGTAACACATATATCACTGACAACTCTCATATCAGCCACAGGTAACACATATACCACTGACACACCTCATATCAGCCACAGGTAACACATATACCACTGACACACCTCATATCAGCCACAGGTAACACATATACCACTGACACCTCACATATCAGCCACAGATAATACATATACCACTGACACCTCACATATCAGCCACAGGTAACACATATACCACTGACACCTCACATATCAGCCACAGGTAACACATATACCACTGACACACCTCACATATCAGCCACAGGAAGCACATATACCACTGACACCTCAGATATCAGCCACAGGTAACACACATACCACTGACACCTCACATGTCAGCCACAGGTAACACATACACCACTGACACCTCACATATCAGCCACAGGTAACACATATACCACTCACACACCATATATCAGCCACAAGTAACACATAATAACACTGACAGCTCTCACATGTCAGCCACAGGTAACACATATACCACTGACACCTCACATATCAGCCACAGGTAACACATATGCCACTGACCCACCTCATATCAGCCACAGGTAACACATATACCACTGACACACCTCATATCAGCCACTAGTAACACATATACCACTGACACACCTCACATATCAGCCACAGGTAACACATATACCACTGACACCTCACATATCAGCCACAGGTAATACATATACCACTGACACCTCACATATCAGCAAAAGGTAACAGATAAACCACTGACACCTCACATATCAGCCACAGGTAACACATATACCACTGACACCTCACATATCAGCCACAGGTAACACATATACCACTGATACACCTCTTATAATCCACAGGTAACACATATACCACTCAGACACCTCACATACCAGCCACAGGTAACACATAAACCACTCACACACCACATATCGGCCACATGTAACACATATATCACTGACACCTCTCATATCAGCCACAGGTAACACATATACCACTGACACACCTCATATCAGCCACAGGTAACACATATACCACTGACACCTCACATGTCAGCCACAGGTAACACATACACCACTTACACCTCACATATCAGCCACAGGTAACACATATACCACTCACACACCATATATCAGCCACAAATAACACATATAACACTGACAGCTCTCACATGTCAGCCACAGGTAGCACATATGCCACTGACACACCTCATATCAGCCACAGGTAACACATATA
Organism: Phyllobates terribilis; assembly: GCF_046119375.1. Taxonomy (NCBI): domain Eukaryota; kingdom Metazoa; phylum Chordata; class Amphibia; order Anura; family Dendrobatidae; genus Phyllobates; species Phyllobates terribilis. Next base: position 625,917,408 of record NW_027362765.1, read on the forward strand.
CCACTGACACACCTCTTATCAGCCACAGGTAACACATATACCACTGACACACCTCACATATCAGCCACAGGTAACACATATACCACTGACACCTTACATATCAGCCACAGGTAATACATATACCACTGACACCTCACATATCAGCCACAGGTAATACATATACCACTGATACACCTCCTATCAGCCACAGGTAAGACATATACCACTCACACACCTCACATACCAGCCACAGGTAACACATATACCACTCACACACCACATATCGGCCACAGGTAACACATATATCACTGACACCTCTCATATCAGCCACAGGTAACAAATATACCACTGACACACCTCATATCAGCCACAGGTAACACATATACCACCAACACACCTCATATCAGCCACAGGTAACACATATACCACTGACACCTCACATATCAGCCACAGGTAACACATATACCACTGACACCTCACATATCAGCCACAGGTAACACATATACCACTGACACACCTCACATATCAGCCACAGGTAGCACATATACCACTGACACCTCACATATCAGCCACAGGTAACACATATACCACTGACACCTCACATGTCAGCCACAGGTAACACATACACCACTGACACCTCAAACATCAGCCACAGGTAACACATATACCACTCACACACCATATATCAGCCACAAGTAACACATATAACACTGACAGCTCTCACATGTCAGCCACAGGTAACACATATACCACTGACACCTCACATATCAGCCACAGGTAACACATATGCCACTGAAACACCTCATATCAGCCACAGGTAACACATATACCACTGACACACCTCATATCAGCCACAGGTAACCCTTATACCACTGACACACCTCACATATCAGCCACAGGTAACACATATACCTCTGACACCTCACATATCAGCCACAGGTAACACATATACCACTGACACCTCACATATCAGCCACAGGTAACACATATACCACTGATACACCTCCTATCAGCCACATGTAACACATATACCACTCACACACCTCACATACCAGCCACAGGTAGCACATAAACCACTCACACACCACATATCGGCCACAGGTAACACATATATCACTGACAACTCTCATATCAGCCACAGGTAACACATATACCACTGACACACCTCATATCAGCCACAGGTAACACATATACCACTGACACACCTCATATCAGCCACAGGTAACACATATACCACTGACACCTCACATATCAGCCTCAGATAACACATATACCACTGACACCTCACATATCAGCCACAGGTAACACATATACCACTGACACCTCACATATCAGCCACAGGTAACACACATACCACTGACACACCTCACATATCAGCCACAGGTAGCACATATACCACTGACACCTCACATATCAGCCACAGGTAACACATATACCACTGACACCTCACATGTCAGCCACAGGTAACACATACAATACTGACACCTCACATATCAGCCACAGGTAACACATATACCACTTCCACACCATATATCAGCCACAAGTAACACATATAACACTGACAGCTCTCACATGTCAGCCACAGGAAACACATATACCACTGACACCTCACATATCAGCAACAGGTAACACATATTCCACTGACACACCTCATATCAGCCACAGGTAACACATATACCTCTGACACACCTCATATCAGCCACAGGTAACACATATACCACTGACACATCTCACATATCAGCCACAGGTAACACATATACCACTGACACCTCACATTTCAGCCACAGGTAATACATATACCACTGACATCTCACATATCAGCCACAGGTAACACATATACCACTGATACACCGCCTATCAGCCACAGGTAACACATATACCACTCACGCACCTCACATACCAGCCACAGGTAACACATATACCACTCACACACCACATATCGGCCACAGGTAACACATATATCACTGACACCTCTCATATCAGCCACAGGTAACACATATACCACTGACACACATTATATAAGCCACAGGTAACACATATACCACTGACACACCTCATATCAGCCACAGGTAACACATATACCACTGACACCTCACATATCAGCCACAGGTAACACATATACCACTGACACCTCACATATCAGCCACAGGTAACACATATACCACTGACACACCTCACATATCATCCACAGGTAGCACATATACCACTGACACCTCACATATCAGCCACAGGTAACACATATACCACTGACACCTCACATGTCAGCCACAGGTAACATATACACCACTGACACCTCACATATCAGCCACAGGTAACACATATACCACTCACACACCATATATCAGCCACAAGTAACACATATAACACTGACAGCTATCACATGTCAGCCACTGGTAACACATATACCACTGACACCTCACATATCAGCCACAGGTAACGCATATGCCACTGACACACCTCATATCAGCCACAGGTAACAAATATACCACTGACACCTCACATATCAGCCACAGGTAATACATATACCACTTACACCTCACATATCAGCAAAAGGTAACAGATAAACCACTGACACACCTCACATATCAGCCACAGGTAACACATATACCACTGACACCTCACATATCAGCCACAGGTAACACATATACCACTGATACACCTCTTATAATCCACAGGTAACACATATACCACTCAGACACCTCACATACCAGCCACAGGTAACACATAAACCACTCACACACCACATATCGGCCACATGTAACACATATATCACTGACACCTCTCATATCAGCCACAGGTAACACATATACCACTGACACACCTCATATCAGCCACAGGTAACACATATACCACTGACACCTCACATGTCAGCCACAGGTAACACATACACCACTTACACCTCACATATCAGCCACAGGTAACACATATACCACTCACACACCATATATCAGCCACAAATAACACATATAACACTGACAGCTCTCACATGTCAGCCACAGGTAGCACATATGCCACTGACACACCTCATATCAGCCACAGGTAACACATATACCACTGACACACCTCTTATCAGCCACAGGTAACACATATACCACTGACACACCTCACATATCAGCCACAGGTAACACATATACCACTGACACCTTACATATCAGCCACAGGTAATACATATACCACTGACACCTCACATATCAGCCACAGGTAATACATATACCACTGATACACCTCCTATCAGCCACAGGTAAGACATATACCACTCACACACCTCACATACCAGCCACAGGTAACACATATACCACTCACACACCACATATCGGCCACAGGTAACACATATATCACTGACACCTCTCATATCAGCCACAGGTAACAAATATATCACTGACACACCTCATATCAGCCACAGGTAACACATATACCACCAACACACCTCATATCAGCCACAGGTAACACATATACCACTGACACCTCACATATCAGCCACAGGTAACACATATACCACTGACACCTCACATATCAGCCACAGGTAACACATATACCACTGACACACCTCACATATCAGCCACAGGTAGCACATATACCACTGACACCTCACATATCAGCCACAGGTAACACATATACCACTGACACCTCACATGTCAGCCACAGGTAACACATACACCACTGACACCTCAAACATCAGCCACAGGTAACACATATACCACTCACACACCATATATCAGCCACAAGTAACACATATAACACTGACAGCTCTCACATGTCAGCCACAGGTAACACATATACCACTGACACCTCACATATCAGCCACAGGTAACACATATGCCACTGAAACACCTCATATCAGCCACAGGTAACACATATACCACTGACACACCTCATATCAGCCACAGGTAACACATATACCACTGACACCTCACATATCAGCCACAGGTAACACATATACCACTGACACCTCACATATCAGCCACAGGTAACACATATACCACTGACACACCTCACATATCATCCACAGGTAGCACATATACCACTGACACCTCACATATCAGCCACAGGTAACACATATACCACTGACACCTCACATGTCAGCCACAGGTAACATATACACCACTGACACCTCACATATCAGCCACAGGTAACACATATACCACTCACACACCATATATCAGCCACAAGTAACACATATAACACTGACAGCTATCACATGTCAGCCACAGGTAACACATATACCACTGACACCTCACATATCAGCCACAGGTAACGCATATGCCACTGACACACCTCATATCAGCCACAGGTAACAAATATACCACTGACACCTCACATATCAGCCACAGGTAATACATATACCACTTACACCTCACATATCAGCAAAAGGTAACAGATAAACCACTGACACACCTCACATATCAGCCACAGGTAACACATATACCACTGACACCTCACATATCAGCCACAGGTAACACATATACCACTGACACCTCACATATCAGCCACAGGTAACACATATACCACTGACACACCTCACATATCAGCCACAGGTAGCACATATACCACTGACACCTCACATATCAGCCACAGGTAACACATATACCACTGACACCTCACATGTCAGCCACAGGTAACACATACACCACTGACACCTCAAACATCAGCCACAGGTAACACATATACCACTCACACACCATATATCAGCCACAAGTAACACATATAACACTGACAGCTCTCACATGTCAGCCACAGGTAACACATATACCACTGACACCTCACATATCAGCCACAGGTAACACATATGCCACTGAAACACCTCATATCAGCCACAGGTAACACATATACCACTGACACACCTCATATCAGCCACAGGTAACACATATACCACTGACACCTCACATATCAGCCACAGGTAACACATATACCACTGACACCTCACATATCAGCCACAGGTAACACATATACCACTGACACACCTCACATATCATCCACGGGTAGCACATATACCACTGACACCTCACATATCAGCCACAGGTAACACATATACCACTGACACCTCACATGTCAGCCACAGGTAACATATACACCACTGACACCTCACATATCAGCCACAGGTAACACATATACCACTCACACACCATATATCAGCCACAAGTAACACATATAACACTGACAGCTATCACATGTCAGCCACAGGTAACACATATACCACTGACACCTCACATATCAGCCACAGGTAACGCATATGCCACTGACACACCTCATATCAGCCACAGGTAACAAATATACCACTGACACCTCACATATCAGCCACAGGTAATACATATACCACTTACACCTCACATATCAGCAAAAGGTAACAGATAAACCACTGACACACCTCACATATCAGCCACAGGTAACACAAATACCACTGACACCTCACATATCAGCCACAGGTAACACATATACCACTGATACACCTCTTATAATCCACAGGTAACACATATACCACTCAGACACCTCACATACCAGCCACAGGTAACACATAAACCACTCACACACCACATATCGGCCACATGTAACACATATATCACTGACACCTCTCATATCAGCCACAGGTAACACATATACCACTGACACACCTCATATCAGCCACAGGTAACACATATACCACTGACACCTCACATGTCAGCCACAGGTAACACATACACCACTTACACCTCACATATCAGCCACAGGTAACACATATACCACTCACACACCATATATCAGCCACAAATAACACATATAACACTGACAGCTCTCACATGTCAGCCACAGGTAGCACATATGCCACTGACACACCTCATATCAGCCACAGGTAACACATATACCACTGACACACCTCTTATCAGCCACAGGTAACACATATACCACTGACACACCTCACATATCAGCCACAGGTAACACATATACCACTGACACCTTACATATCAGCCACAGGTAATACATATACCACTGACACCTCACATATCAGCCACAGGTAATACATATACCACTGATACACCTCCTATCAGCCACAGGTAAGACATATACCACTCACACACCTCACATACCAGCCACAGGTAACACATATACCACTCACACACCACATATCGGCCACAGGTAACACATATATCACTGACACCTCTCATATCAGCCACAGGTAACAAATATACCACTGACACACCTCATATCAGCCACAGGTAACACATATACCACCAACACACCTCATATCAGCCACAGGTAACACATATACCACTGACACCTCACATATCAGCCACAGGTAACACATATACCACTGACACCTCACATATCAGCCACAGGTAACACATATACCACTGACACACCTCACATATCAGCCACAGGTAGCACATATACCACTGACACCTCACATATCAGCCACAGGTAACATATATACCACTGACACCTCACATGTCAGCCACAGGTAACACATACACCACTGACACCTCAAACATCAGCCACAGGTAACACATATACCACTCACACACCATATATCAGCCACAAGTAACACATATAACACTGACAGCTCTCACATGTCAGCCACAGGTAACACATATACCACTGACACCTCACATATCAGCCACAGGTAACACATATGCCACTGAAACACCTCATATCAGCCACAGGTAACACATATACCACTGACACACCTCATATCAGCCACAGGTAACCCTTATACCACTGACACACCTCACATATCAGCCACAGGTAACACATATACCTCTGACACCTCACATATCAGCCACAGGTAACACATATACCACTGACACCTCACATATCAGCCACAGGTAACACATATACCACTGATACACCTCCTATCAGCCACATGTAACACATATACCACTCACACACCTCACATACCAGCCACAGGTAGCACATAAACCACTCACACACCACATATCGGCCACAGGTAACACATATATCACTGACAACTCTCATATCAGCCACAGGTAACACATATACCACTTACACACCTCATATCAGCCACAGGTAACACATATACCACTGACACACCTCATATCAGCCACAGGTAACACATATACCACTGACACCTCACATATCAGCCTCAGATAACACATATACCACTGACACCTCACATATCAGCCACAGGTAACACATATACCACTGACACCTCACATATCAGCCACAGGTAACACATATACCACTGACACACCTCACATATCAGCCACAGGTAGCACATATACCACTGACACCTCACATATCAGCCACAGGTAACACATATACCACTGACACCTCACATGTCAGCCACAGGTAACACATACAATACTGACACCTCACATATCAGCCACAGGTAACACATATACCACTCACACACCATATATCAGCCACAAGTAACACATATAACACTGACAGCTCTCACATGTCAGCCACAGGAAACACATATACCACTGACACCTCACATATCAGCAACAGGTAACACATATTCCACTGACACACCTCATATCAGCCACAGGTAACACATATACCTCTGACACACCTCATATTAGCCACAGGTAACACATATACCACTGACACATCTCACATATCAGCCACAGGTAACACATATACCACTGACACCTCACATATCAGCCACAGGTAATACATATACCACTGACATCTCACATATCAGCCACAGGTAACACATATACCACTGATACACCGCCTATCAGCCACAGGTAACACATATACCACTCACGCACCTCACATACCAGCCACAGGTAACACATATACCACTCACACACCACATATCGGCCACAGGTAACACATATATCACTGACACCTCTCATATCAGCCACAGGTAACACATATACCACTGACACACATTATATAAGCCACAGGTAACACATATACCACTGACACACCTCATATCAGCCACAGGTAACACATATACCACTGACACCTCACATATCAGCCACAGGTAACACATATACCACTGACACCTCACATATCAGCCACAGGTAACACATATACCACTGACACACCTCACATATCATCCACAGGTAGCACATATACCACTGACACCTCACATATCAGCCACAGGTAACACATATACCACTGACACCTCACATGTCAGCCACAGGTAACATATACACCACTGACACCTCACATATCAGCCACAGGTAACACATATACCACTCACACACCATATATCAGCCACAAGTAACACATATAACACTGACAGCTATCACATGTCAGCCACAGGTAACACATATACCACTGACACCATACATATCAGCCACAGGTAACGCATATGCCACTGACACACCTCATATCAGCCACAGGTAACAAATATACCACTGACACCTCACATATCAGCCACAGGTAATACATATACCACTTACACCTCACATATCAGCAAAAGGTAACAGATAAACCACTGACACACCTCACATATCAGCCACAGGTAACACATATACCACTGACACCTCACATATCAGCCACAGGTAACACATATACCACTGATACACCTCCTATCAGCCACAGGTAACACATATACCACTCACACACCTCACATACCAGCCACAGGTAACACATATACCACTCACAGACCACATATCGGCCACAGGTAACACATATATCACTGACACCTCTCATATCAGCCACAGGTAACACATGTACCACTGACACACCTCATTTCAGCCACAGGTAACACATACACCACTGACACCTCACATATCAGCCACAGGTAACACATGTACCACTCACACACCATATATCAGCCACAAGTAACACATATAACACTGACAGCTCTCACATGTCAGCCACAGGAAACACATATACCACTGACACCTCACATATCAGCTACAGGTAACACATGTGCCACTGACACACCTCATATCAGCCACAGGTAACACGTATACCACTGACACTCCTCATATCAGCCACAGGTAACACATATACCACTGACACACCTCACATATCAGACACAGGTAACACATATACCACCTGACACCTCACATATCAGCCACAGGTAACACATATACCACTGACACCTCACATATCAGCCACAGGTAACACATATACCACTCACACACCTCACATACCAGCCACAGGTAACACATATACCACTCACACACCAAATATCGGCCACAGGGTAACACATATATCACTGGCACCTCTCAAATCAGCCACAGGTAACACATATACCACTCACACACCATATCTCAGCCACAGGTAACACATATACCATTGACACCTCACATATCAGCCACAGGTAACACATATACCACTGACACACCTCACATATCATCCACAGGTAGCACATATACCACTGACACCTCACATATCAGCCACAGGTAACACATATACCACTGACACCTCACATGTCAGCCTCAAGTAACACATACACCACTGATACACCTCCTATCAGCCACAGGTAAAACATATACCACTCACACACCTCACATACCAGCCACAGGTAGAACATATACCACTCACACGCCACATATCGGCCACAGGTAACACATATATCACTGACACCTCTCATATCAGCCACAGGTAACACATATACCACTGACACACCTCATATCAGCCACAGGTAACCCATAAACCACTGACACACCTCACATATCAGCCACAGGTAACACATATACCTCTGACACCTCACATGTCAGCCACAGGTAACACATTCACCACTGACACCTCAAATATCAGCCACAGGTAACACATATACCACTCACACACCATATATCAGCCACAAGTAACACATATAACACTGACAGCTCCCACATGTCAGCCACAGGTAACACGTATTCCACTGACACACATTATATCAGCCACAGGTAACACATATACCACTGACACACCTCATATCAGCCACAGGTAACACATATACCACTGACACCTCACATATCAGCCACAGGTAACACATATACCACTGACACCTCACATATCAGCCACAGGTAACACATATACCACTGACACACCTCACATATCATCCACAGGTAGCACATATACCACTGACACCTCACATATCAGCCACAGGTAACACATATACCACTGACACCTCACATGTCAGCCACAGGTAACATATACACCACTGACATCTCACATATCAGCCACAGGTAACACATATACCACTCACACACCATATATCAGCCACAAGTAACACATATAACACTGACAGCTATCACATGTCAGCCACAGGTAACACATATACCACTGACACCTCACATATCAGCCACAGGTAACGCATATGCCACTGACACACCTCATATCAGCCACAGGTAACACATATACCACTGACACCTCACATATCAGCCACAGGTAATACATATACCACTGACACCTCACATATCAGCAAAAGGTAACAGATAAACCACTGACACCTCACATATCAGCCACAGGTAACACATATACCACTGACACCTCACATATCAGTCACAGGTAACACATATACCACTGATACACCTCCTATCAGCCACAGGTAACACATATACCACTCACACACCTCACATACCAGCCACAGGTAACACATATACCACTCACAGACCACATATCGGCCACAGGTAACACATATATCACTGACACCTCTCATATCAGCCACAGGTAACACATGTACCACTGACACACCTCATATCAGCCACAGGTAACACATACACCACTGACACCTCACATATAAGCCACAGGTAACACATATACCACTCACACACCATATATCAGCCACAAGTAACACATATAACACTGACAGCTCTCACATGTCAGCCACAGGAAACACATATACCACTGACACCTCACATATCAGCCACAGGTAACACGTATACCACTGACACTCCTCATATCAGCCACAGGTAACACATATACCACTGACACACCTCACATATCAGACACAGGTAACACATATACCACTGACACACCTCACATATCAGACACAGGTAACACATATACCACTGACACCTCACATATCAGCCACAGGTAACACATATACCACTGACACCTCACATATCAGCCACAGGTAACACATATACCACTCACACACCTCACATACCAGCCACAGGTAACACATATACCACTCACACACCACATATCGGCCACAGGGTAACACATATATCACTGACACCTCTCAAATCAGCCACAGGTAACACATATACCACTCACACACCATATATCAGCCACAGGTAACACATATACCATTGACACCTCACATATCAGCCACAGGTAACACATATACCACTGACACACCTCACATATCATCCACAGGTAGCACATATACCACTGACACCTCACATGTCAGCCACAGGTAACATATACACCACTGACACCTCACATATCAGCCACAGGTAACACATATACCACTCACACACCATATATCAGCCACAAGTAACACATATAACACTGACAGCTATCACATGTCAGCCACAGGTAACACATATACCACTGACACCTCACATATCAGCCACAGGTAACGCATATGCCACTGACACACCTCATATCAGCCACAGGTAACACATATACCACTGACACCTCACATATCAGCCACAGGTAATACATATATCACTGACACCTCACATATCAGCAAAAGGTAACAGATAAACCACTGACACCTCACATATCAGCCACAGGTAACACATATACCACTGACACCTCACATATCAGTCACAGGTAACACATATACCACTGATACACCTCCTATCAGCCACAGGTAACACATATACCACTCACACACCTCACATACCAGCCACAGGTAACACATATACCACTCACAGACCACATATCGGCCACAGGTAACACATATATCACTGACACCTCTCATATCAGCCACAGGTAACACATGTACCACTGACACACCTCATATCAGCCACAGGTAACACATACACCACTGACACCTCACATATAAGCCACAGGTAACACATATACCACTAACACACAATATATCAGCCACAAGTAACACATATAACACTGACAGCTCTCACATGTCAGCCACAGGAAACACATATACCACTGACACCTCACATATCAGCTACAGGTAACACATGTGCCACTGACACACCTCATATCAGCCACAGGTAACACGTATACCACTGACACTCCTCATATCAGCCACAGGTAACACATATACCACTGACACACCTCACATTTCAGACACAGGTAACACATATACCACTGACACCTCACATATCAGCCACAGGTAACACATATACCACTGACACCTCACATATCAGCCACAGGTAACACATATACCACTCACACACCTCACATACCAGCCACAGGTAACACATATACCACTCACACACCAAATATCGGCCACAGGGTAACACATATATCACTGGCACCTTTCAAATCAGCCACAGGTAACACATATACCACTCACACACCATATATCAGCCACAGGTAACACATATACCATTGACACCTCACATATCAGCCACAGGTAACACATATACCACTGACACACCTCACATATCATCCACAGGTAGCACATATACCACTGACACCTCACATATCAGCCACAGGTAACACATATACCACTGACACCTCACATGTCAGCCTCAGGTAACACATACACCACTGATACACCTCCTATCAGCCACAGGTAACACATATACCACTCACACACCTCACATACCAGCCACAGGTAGAACATATACCACTCACACGCCACATATCGGCCACAGGTAACACATATATCACTGACACCTCTCATATCAGCCACAGGTAACACATATACCACTGACACACCTCATATCAGCCACAGGTAACCCATAAACCACTGACACACCTCACATATCAGCCACAGGTAACACATATACCTCTGACACCTCACATGTCAGCCACAGGTAACACATACACCACTGACACCTCAAATATCAGCCACAGGTAACACATATACCACTCACACACCATATATCAGCCACAAGTAACACATATAACACTGACAGCTCCCACATGTCAGCCACAGGTAACACATATTCCACTGACACACATTATATCAGCCACAGGTAACACATATACCACTGACACACCTCATATCAGCCACAGGTAACACATATACCACTGACACCTCACATATCAGCCACAGGTAACACATATACCACTGACACCTCACATATCAGCCACAGGTAACACATATACCACTGACACACCTCACATATCATCCACAGGTAGCACATATACCACTGACACCTCACATATCAGCCACAGGTAACACATATACCACTGACACCTCACATGTCAGCCACAGGTAACATATACACCACTGACATCTCACATATCAGCCACAGGTAACACATATACCACTCACACACCATATATCAGCCACAAGTAACACATATAACACTGACAGCTATCACATGTCAGCCACAGGTAACACATATACCACTGACACCTCACATATCAGCCACAGGTAACGCATATGCCACTGACACACCTCATATCAGCCACAGGTAACACATATACCACTGACACCTCACATATCAGCCACAGGTAATACATATACCACTGACACCTCACATATCAGCAAAAGGTAACAGATAAACCACTGACACCTCACATATCAGCCACAGGTAACACATATACCACTGACACCTCACATATCAGTCACAGGTAACACATATACCACTGATACACCTCCTATCAGCCACAGGTAACACATATACCACTCACACACCTCACATACCAGCCACAGGTAACACATATACCACTCACAGACCACATATCGGCCACAGGTAACACATATATCACTGACACCTCTCATATCAGCCACAGGTAACACATGTACCACTGACACACCTCATATCAGCAACAGGTAATACATATACCACTGACACCTCACATATCAGCAAAAGGTAACAGATAAACCACTGACACCTCACATATCAGCCACAGGTAACACATATACCACTGACACCTCACATATCAGTCACAGGTAACACATATACCACTGATACACCTCCTATCAGCCACAGGTAACACATATACCACTCACACACCTCACATACCAGCCACAGGTAACACATATACCACTCACAGACCACATATCGGCCACAGGTAACACATACACCACTGACACCTCACATATAAGCCACAGGTAACACATATACCACTCACACACCATATATCAGCCACAAGTAACACATATAACACTGACAGCTCTCACATGTCAGCCACAGGAAACACATATACCACTGACACCTCATATATCAGCCACAGGTAACACGTATACCACTGACACTCCTCATATCAGCCACAGGTAACACATATACCACTGACACACCTCACATATCAGACACAGGTAACACATATACCACTGACACACCTCACATATCAGACACAGGTAACACATATACCACTGACACCTCACATATCAGCCACAGGTAACACATATACCACTGACACCTCACATATCAGCCACAGGTAACACATATACCACTCACACACCTCACATACCAGCCACAGGTAACACATATACCACTCACACACCACATATCGGCCACAGGGTAACACATATATCACTGACACCTCTCATATCAGCCACAGGTAACACATATACCACTCACACACCATATATCAGCCACAGGTAACACATATACCATTGACACCTCACATATCAGCCACAGGTAACACATATACCACTGACACACCTCACATATCATCCACAGGTAGCACATATACCACTGACACCTCACATGTCAGCCACAGGTAACATATACACCACTGACACCTCACTTATCAGCCACAGGTAACACATATACCACTCACACACCATATATCAGCCACAAGTAACACATATAACACTGACAGCTATCACATGTCAGCCACAGGTAACACATATACCACTGACACCTCACATATCAGCCACAGGTAACGCATATGCCACTGACACACCTCATATCAGCCACAGGTAACACATATACCACTGACACCTCACATATCAGCCACAGGTAATACATATACCACTGACACCTCACATATCAGCAAAAGGTAACAGATAAACCACTGACACCTCACATATCAGCCACAGGTAACACATATACCACTGACACCTCACATATCAGTCACAGGTAACACATATACCACTGATACACCTCCTATCAGCCACAGGTAACACATATACCACTCACACACCTCACATACCAGCCACAGGTAACACATATACCACTCACAGACCACATATCGGCCACAGGGTAACACATATATCACTGACACCTCTCAAATTAGCCACAGGTAACACATATACCACTCACACACCATATATCAGCCACAGGTAACACATATACCATTGACACCTCACATATCAGCCACAGGTAACACATATACCACTGACACACCTCACATATCACCCACAGGTAGCACATATACCACTGACACCTCACATATCAGCCACAGGTAACAAATATACCACTGACACCTCACATGTCAGCCACAGGTAACACATACACCACTGATACACCTCCTATCAGCCACAGGTAACACATATACCACTCACACACTATATATCAGCCACAAGTAACACATATAACACTGACAGCTCCCACATGTCAGCCACAGGTAACACGTATACCATTGACACCTCACATATCAGCCACAGGTAACACATGTGCCACTGACACACCTCATATCAGCCAAAGGTAACACATATACCACTGACACACCTCATATAAGCCACAGGTAACCCATATACCACTGACACACCTCACATATCAGCCACAGGTAACACATATACCTCTGACACCTCACATATCAGCCACAGGTAACACATATACCACTGACACCTCACATGTCAGCCACAGGTAACACATACACCACTGACACCTCAAATATCAGCCACAGGTAACACATATACCACTCACACACCATATATCAGCCACAAGTAACACATATAACACTGACCGCTCCCACATGTCAGCCACAGGTAACACATATACCCTTGACACCTCACATATCAGCCACATGTAACACATATGCCACTGACACACCTCATATCAGCCAAAGGTAACACATATACCACTGATACACCTCATATCAGCCACAGGTAACCCATATACCAGTGACACACCTCACATATCAGCCACAGGTAACACATATACCTCTGACACCTCACATATCAGCCACAGGTAACACATATACCACTCACACACCACATATCGGCCACAGGTAACACATATATCACTGACACCTCTCATATCAGCCACAGGTAACAAATATACCACTGACACACCTCATATCAGCCACAGGTAACACATTTACCACTGACACACCTCATATCAGCCACAGGTAACACATATACCACTGACACCTCACATAGCAGCCACAGGTAACACATATACCACTGACACCTCACATATCAGTCACAGGTGACACATATACCACTGACACACCTCACATATCAGCCACAGGTAGCACATATACCACTGACACCTCACATATCAGCCACAGGTAACACATATACCACTGACACCTCACATGTCAGCCACAGGTAACACATACACCACTGACACCTCAATTATCAGCCACAGGTAACACATATACCACTCACACACCATATATCAGCCACAAGTAACACATATAACACTGACAGCTCCCACATGTCAGCCACAGGTAACACATATACCATTGACACCTCACATATCAGCCACAGGTAACACATATGCAACTGACACACCTCATATCAGCCAAAGGTAACACATATACCACTGATACACCTCATATCAGCCACAGGTAACCCATATACCACTGACACACCTCACATATCAGCAACAGGTAACACATATACCACACAAACACCTCACATATCAGCCACAGGTAACACATATACCACTGATACACCTCCTATCAGCCACAGGTAACACATATACCACTCAAACACCTCACATACCAGCCACAGGTAGCACATATACCACTCACACACCACATATCGGCAACAGGTAACACATATGTCACTGACACCTCTCATATCAGCCACAGGTAACACATATACCACTGACACACCTCATATCAGCCACAGGTAACACATATACCACTGACACCTCACATATCAGCCACAGGTAACACATATACCACTGACACCTCACATATCAGCCACAGGTAACACATATACCACTGACACCTCACATATCAGCCACAGGTAACACATATACCACTGACACACCTCACATATCAGCCACACGTAGCACATATACCCCTGACACCTCACATATCAGCCACAGGTAACACATATACCACTGACACCTCACATGTCAGCCACAGGTAACACATCCACATCTGACACCTCACATATCAGCCACAGGTAACACATATACCACTCACACACCATATATCAGCCACAAGTAACACATATAACACTGAGTGCTCTCACATGTCAGCCACAGGAAACACATATACCACTGACACCTCACATATCAGCAACAGGTAACACATATGCCACTGACACACCTCATATCAGCCACATGTAACACATATACCTCTGACACACCTCATATCATCCACAGGTAACACATATACCACTGACACATCTCACATATCAGCCACAGGTAACACATATACCACTGACACCTCACATATCAGCCACAGGTAATACATATACCACTGACACCTCACATATCAGCCACAGGTAACACATATACCACTGATACACCTCCTACCAGCCACAGGTAACACATATACCACTCACACACCACATATCGGCCACAGGTAACACATATATCACTGACACCTCTCATATCAGCCACAGGTAACACATATACCACTGACACATCTCATATCAGCCACAGGTAACACATATACCACTGACACACCTCATATCAGATACAGGTAACACATATACCACTGACACCTCACATATCAGCCACAGGTAACACATATACCACTGACACACCTCACATATCAGCCATAGGTAGCACATATACCACTGACACACCTCATATCAGCCACAGGTAACACATATACCACTGACACACCTCATATCAGCCACAGGTAACACATATACCACTGACACCTCACATATCAGCCACAGGTAACACATTTACCACTGACACACCTCATATCAGCCACAGGTAACACATTTACCACTGACACACCTCATATCAGCCACAGGTAACACATATACCACTGACACCTCACATATCAGCCACAGGTAACACATATACCACTGACACCTCACATATCAGCCACAGGTAGTACATATACCACTGACACCTCACATATCAGCCACAGGTAACACATATACCACTGACACCTCACATGTCAGCCACAGGTAACACATATACCACTGACACCTCACATGTCAGCCACAGGTAACACATATACCACTGACACCTCACATGTCAGCCACAGGTAACACATATACCACTGACACCTCACATATTAGCCACAGGTAACACATATACCACTCACACACCATATATCAGCCACAAGTAACACATATAACACTGACAGCTCTCACATGTCAGCCACAGGTAACACATATACCACTGACACCTCACATATCAGCCACAGGTAACACATATACCACTGACACACCTCATATCAGCCACAGGTAACACATATACCACTGACACACCTCATATCAGCCACAGGTAACACATATACCACTGACACCTCACATATCAGCCACAGGTAACACATATACCACTGACACATCACATATCAGCCACAGGTAACACATATACCTCTGACACACCTCACATATCAGCCACAGATAGCACATATACCACTGACACCTCACATATCCGCCTTAGGTAACACATATACCACTGACACCTCACATGTCAGCCACAGTTAACACATACACCACTGACACCTCACATATCAGCCACAGGTAACACATATACCACTCACACACCATATATCAGCCACAAGTAACACATATAACACTGACAGCTATCACATGTCAGCCACAGGTAACACATATACCACTGACACCTCACATATCAGCCACAGGTAACACATATGCCACTGACACACCTCATATCAGCCACAGGTAACACATATACCACTGACTCACCTCATATCAGCCACAGGTAACACGTATACCACTGACACACCTCACATATCAGCCACAGGTAACATATATACCACTGACACCTCACATATCAACCACAGGTAATACATATACCACTGACACCTCACATATCAGCAAAAGGTAACAGATAAACCACTGACACCTCACATATCAGCCACAGGTAACACATATACCACTGACACCTCACATATCAGCCACAGGTAACACATATACCACTGATACACCTCATATCAGCCACAGGTAACACATACCACTCACACACCTCACATACCAGCCACAGGTAACACATATACCACTCACACACCACATATCGGCCACAGCTAACACATATATCACTGACACCTCTCATATCAGCCACAGGTAACACATATACCACTGACACACCTCATATCAGCCACAGGTAACACATACACCACTGACACCTCACATATCAGCCACAGGTAACACATATACCACTCACACACCATATATCAGCCACAAGTAACACATATAACACTGACAGCTCTCACATGTCAGGCACAGGAAACTCATATACCACTGACACCTCACATATCAGCCACAGGTAACAAATATGCCACTGACACACCTCATATCAGCCACAGGTAACACGTATACCACTGACACTCCTCATATCAGCCACAGGTAACACATATACCACTGACACACCTCACATATCAGACACAGGTAACACATATACCACTGACACCTCACATATCAGCCACAGGTAACACATATACCACTGATACACCTCCTATCAGCCACAGGTAACACATATACCACTCACACACCTCACATCCCAGCCACAGGTAACACATATACCACTCACACACCATATATCGGCCACAGGTAACACTCTCCATAATCTTTGAAAATTCTTGGAGAACAGGAGAAGTCCCAGAAGACTGGAGAAGAGCAAATGTTGTTCCTATCTTCAAAAAGGGGAAGAAGGTGGACCCAGGGAACTACAGGCCGGTGAGTCTGACTTCTATACCAGGAAAGATCTTTGAACAAATTATTAAACAACATGTATGTAAGTACATGGATAAGGATGAAGTGATTAACCAGAGTCAGCATGGGTTTGTAACTAACAAGTCATGTCAGACTAACTTAATTTCCTTCTATGACAGAATCACTGACTGGGTGGATCAGGGAAATGCTGTAGATATAGTATATCTTGACTTCAGCAAAGCATTTGACAAAGTATCTCACACCATCCTTATTGAAAAAATGACCAAGTATGCAATGGACCAGGCAACTGTTAGGTGGATTCATAACTGGCTTAGTGATCGGACTCAAAGGGTGGTTGTAAATGGCTTCACATCCAGCTGGATGAATGTCTCAAGTGGGGTACCACAGGGCTCCGTCCTGGGACCTGTATTGTTCAACATCTTTATCAATGATTTAGATGAAGGAATTGAGGGTAAACTGATTAAATTTGCTGATGACACAAAGCTAGGAGGGATAGCTAATACTAGAGAAGAGAGAGAGAGGATTCAAAAAGACCTAAATAAACTGGAGCAGTGGGCAGCAACCAACAGAATGTTTTTTAACAGGGAAAAATGCAAAGTACTACATCTGGGCAATAAAAATGAAAAAAGCATATACAGAATGGGAGGAATAGAGCTAAGCAACAGTACATGTGAAAAAGACTTAGGTATACTAATAGATCATAGACTGAACATGAGTCAACAGTGTGATGCAGCAGCAAAAAAGGCAAATACAATTCTGGGATGTATTAACAGAAGCATACAGTCTAGATCACGTGAAGTCATTATCGGTCTTTACTCCTCTTTGGTCAGACCTCATCTGGAATACTGTGTACAGTTTTGGGCATCACATTTTAAAAAAGACATAGACAAACTGGAGCAAGTTCAGAGAAGAGCGACCAGAATGGTGACTGGTCTGCAAACCATGTCCTATGAGGAACGGTTGCAGGATTTGGGAATGTTTAGCTTGCAAAAAAGAAGACTGAGAGGAGACTTAATAGCTGTCTACAAATATGTCAAGGGCTGTCACATTGTAGAAGGATCATCTTTATTCTCATTTGCACAAGGAAAGACTAGAAGCAATGGGATGAAACTAAATGGGAGGAGACACAGATTAGATATTAGAAAAAACTTTTTGACAGTTAGGGTGATTAATGAGTGGAACAGGCTGCCACGAGAGGTGGTGAGTTCCCCTTCAATGGACGTCTTCAAACAGAGGCTGGACAGACATCTGTCTGAGATGATTTAGTGAATCCTGCTTTGAGCAGGGGGTTGGACCAGATGACCCAGGAGGTCCCTTCCAACTCTACCATTCTATGATTCTATGATTCTATGATATATCGCTGACACCTCTCATATCAGCCACAGGTAACAAATATACCACTGACACACCTCATATCAGCCACAGGTAACACATTTACCACTGACACACCTCATATCAGCCACAGGTAACACATATACTACTGACACCTCACATATCAGCCACAGGTAACACATATACCACTGACACCTCACATATCAGCCACAGGTAACACATATACCACTGACACCTCACATATCGGCCACAGGTAACACATATACCACTGACACACCTCACATATCAGCCACAGGTAGTACATATACCACTGACACCTCACATATCAGCCACAGGTAACACATATACCACTGACACCTCACATGTCAGCCACAGGTAACACATATACCACTGACACCTCACATGTCAGCCACAGGTAACACATATACCACTGACACCTCACATATCAGCCACAGGTAACACATATACCACTGACACCTCACATATCAGCCACAGGTAACACATATACCACTCACACACCATATATCAGCCTCAAGTAACACATATAACACTGACAGCTTTCACATGTCAGCCACAGGTAACACATATGCCACTGACACACCTCATATCAGCCACAGGTAACACATGTACCACTGACACACCTCATATCAGCCACAGGTAACACATATACCACTGACACACCTCATATCAGCCACAGGTAACACATATACCACTGACACCTCTCATATCAGTCACAGGTAATACATATACCACTGACACCTCACATATCAGCCACAGGTAACACATATATCACTGACACCTCACATATCAGCCACAGGTAACACATATACCACTGACACCTCACATATCAGCCACAGCTAACACATATACCACTCACTCACCCCACATATCAGCCACAAGTAATACATATATCACTCACTCACCTCTCATATCAGCCACAGGTAACACATATGCCGATGACACAAACCACATATCAGCCACAGGTAACAAATATACCAATGACTACAACTGAAGAAGCAGCAGGGCGTCAGATTGTGTATCTCCGCCGGCCATGGAGGGCACTGACAGCACCCAAGAGCTGCGGGCGCATCTCAAAGTCTGCTGTCACGCCGGCCGTGCTGTTGCATCCCTGCCGTGTACATGCACAAGAGCGGACACAGACCGGCCCGGGAAGACATCATTGCCAGGCATCTGTAATGTCCACACTCCTGTGTGTGGAGCACAAGGTTCCGTCAGCTCCATAACAGGCACGTACATCTCTGCCAAATGCACAAAAACAAAGACACTTAGGCGGCTCAAGTCTAGAGAAGCGACCCACAGCACGCACTGTCCATTGGGAAACCCTCCGTGTACTCAATCGACGTCAAGGTGGAGAGTGATGTCTCTCCCAGCAGACACCACAAGGCGAATTCTAGTGATGGGCAGAACCCGCCTGGAAAAGTTATTTATACCCAATTCAACAAAACACAAGCAACCTCCTTTTGGATGGTGCTAGCCCTGCCCCTCGTTTCGACATGCCTTCATCAGGGAAACGTGTTTCAATGTGTCTTCCTCAGGGAGTGCACACTCTGATGAAGTCACGTTCAAAACACGTGTCGGGTCTGGTGCCAATGTACCAGAGGCGAGAGAGCCTTTAAGAGAACTCTTATATGATGCTTCAAAGATGGAGAGAGACTGCCATCTGCTGGCCAGACACAGTCAAGTGGAACCAAGATATGCAAGAGAAGTTGAAGAGAGAGCAGATTTAGATGCTGGACCCGATCAGGTGACTTCCAGGAAGGAGTTCCTGGAGATAAGAGGCCAGCGCACCAAGTTTTTGGCGCCAAGCAGCAGAGAGGAGGAGACGCGTTCTCTGCATGCTGAGAAGCCCCGTGTGGCAGGCCTAAGCCAGAGGTCTGTGAGGTGCCACAGCCAGGTGCCGGTGGAAGAGCTCCAGATCCCTCACAGATGTGACCCGAGTGCTGTG
This sequence comes from Phyllobates terribilis, assembly GCF_046119375.1. NCBI lineage: Eukaryota > Metazoa > Chordata > Amphibia > Anura > Dendrobatidae > Phyllobates > Phyllobates terribilis. The sequence goes on from NW_027362765.1 coordinate 625,940,621, forward strand.
CCTACTGAGGAGACTCGGAGCCTGCTTGCGGTGCTGAGTGAGTTCGCGGAACCCGACGTCGCCCGCCGACAGACGAGGTCTGGACCCCCCTACCCAAGGCTTGAGAGATTGCCTCCAACAGCAAAGAAGAGAGCAGTTGAGAGACTGCTGAGCCAGGAAAGTCACGCCAGTGAAAGCAGAGGAGCTGCATATGACGCGCCCCCTGGGCCTGTGTTGTGCAGGGAATACCCGGAGCCGGATCGCTGGGGGTTGTAGTCTCCGTGGCGTTGACCCGGTCCGTGCCCAGGGTGGTCAATTCAGTGGCAGTCTTATTAGTGAGATAATAGTCCGACTACGCCACCCGTGGATTGCGGTCAGTGGGGACCGCCGCTGCAAGGCAGACCGCTGAGGCCGGTGTTATGTGTGCAGCTAAGAATGGGATGACTCCCCACGGGAGAAGTATAGCCTCAGGGCAGTTAGTGTGGATGATGGGAGTGATGGTGCACGAGCGTCCCAGCACTGGTAGTGCTGGTGCGGCGAAGAAGCACAGAGACGTGTGGTTGCAGTTTCCAATGCTTTACTCACAGTTCTTTACTGGTCCTAGTCACCTCGGTACCGGCGGTGACTGCCCAAGCCGTGCTGCTTCCACCAGGCAAGGGGCTCGACCAACTCCCAGGCAATTCCAGAGCATGGCACAGGGCTCCCTTCTCTTCCCTTCTCTGGCCGTGCCCCACCAGTGACTCTACGTTTGTCCGGCTGCCTCGGGCCTTCTCTTGGTACGCTGATCTCTGCGTCCCTGACCCTATGTGGTGTGCCTTCCTGGTAGGTGTAGTGAGGGGTCGCACTGAGATATAGTCACGACAGCCGGTCTTTGGCTGGTGGAGGCAACTAATCCTCAATTTGGGATCCGGTACCCTGTTCTGCCAACCCGCCACCCGCAATCTCCTGGGCCTATGGGGTTCCTTCTTCTCTCGTGTCTCTGGGCCTCTCTTAATGTGCTGTTCCTTGTTTCCTTTCTCTTCTGTTCCTGTTCTCTCTGCTGTTTCTGGCCTCCACTCCAGGCCTGCCTCGTGGAGCTGGGCCCAGACTGAGCCACAGCTCCCTCTCAGCCCTCTCTGGCTGAACTCCTCTCTGAGCAGACTCCCCGGACTGAACACTGTTCTAAGATGGTGCCCACCTTATGTACCTCCCTCTATGTGTGAGCCCAGGTGACTAGCAACCAATGGGCTCCTACCTTTGCCCAGAGACCCACCCCTATCTGCTCCTACACCACTGGGTTTTCCTCCCCCTCCCCACTCCAGCCAGGGACAGATGCTGTCGTGCCTGCACTTCTGTCTAGTGGGAGCACCGTTGAGCTGTCCCTCGGAAATTGGGTGTGTGTGGTGCATGCAGCCTACCGAGTCCTGGTCCACAATCCATCCTTACCCGGGAGTGGAATATCACACCTCTGGTTTGAGGTGCAATACCCCTGTAGCAGCCGAGCCCTCGGGGTGCTACACACACGTGAACAGGGCCGTCACTTCTACTGTTCACTCACGGTACCGGGGCCAATTGGGTTTAGGTACTCAGGTTGGGAGGGGAATGGTTGGGGTTAAAGGAGCTCAACGTGATCTAATTGAATTTGTCCGGAAAAGACTTTCGGCCTTACGGGAATAACCGGTGACCCCCGCTAGGGCCATATGCAGAGTTAAAGAACTCACGTGGTGTCTCCCATGACTGAGGGCACCACATTACTTTGAGAGACTTCGTATCTTGCTAATATTTCAAATTACATTTCATTACCCTTGTTGCCAGAATACCTGTTATATATTTATATACATATATAAACTGTTTATATTCATCTCTGACTGTTCTCGTCTTGTGTCTCTGTGCGTTGCATTCCGGCACCTGCATTACACCAACACAGAGAACGTTTTTTTTTTTTGGAGTATATATACCTTTTTCACTTGACTATATTTAGATGCGTGGTCATCTCCATTTTAGCTATGCACTTTGTGCCCTATACGTCACAACCGGCATTGTTCACTCCTCTTCATGAATCTGGAATGTCGGATGAGGCGTGTTTGCCTTTGTGAGCTACGCCAGAAATCTTAATCCACAATGTAGGTACATCAGCACCACAGAAAGGTTAAGAGACTTATAGGTCTTGCTGCAAGTGTTAGATATTTTGAACAGGCAAGGAGTCAAAACAGATATGGTCAAACAGTTTGACTGTGAGCTGTCTTTGTCATGGACATCTGCGTGGAGCAAGAGCTGGATATTAGGAAATGCAGCAAGTTGTGGCCCATGGGACTCATGGTCGAAATGTTGGATGTTGGTACTGAGGTACCTACTTTGATGTGTCTAGACCACGAGTACCTTTCACGAGCTCGCTATATTCAACGACAGTGCTGCCAGTCTTCCTCCTTTTATCAGAAATCTTACTCCAGTCAGGTACTGGAGTGAGATTTCTGGCGTTGGGAACGCCACAGCTTGTCATTTATTAGGTAACCTGTGGTGTGACACTCCCATCCCACTCCAGCTCCGTCCATTTCATCGGAGGTGGGAGAAATTGCCATGTAGATGCCAAATTTTGTGACTTATCAAAGTTTTTACACCAGAATTCTGATGTAAAAGCTTTGATGAATTGAGACCTTCATGTACATTCTTATGGCATAGCACTTTATATTGTATTAGAATCTGTTGCCATACAGTCATGGCCGAAAGTGTTGGCACTCTTGAAATTGTTCCAGAGAATGAAGTACCGTTTTTTGCGGATTATAAGACGCATCAGTTTATAAGACGCACCTCAAATTTTGGGGAGGAGAATAAGAAAAAAATGTTTTTTTTTTATAAACTGGTGCATGTTATAATCAGCTTACCTTGGCGGGCCGAGGCATTGGAGCGATGTCTCAGGTGGCAGGGTCGAGGCAGGATAGGGTGTTCGGAGGCTGGAGTCGGGAGATCGCTGCTGCCAGGAGATCACTGCTGGATTTCACCGTCTACAATTCATAGTTTTTTAGAGATATAGAATTAAAATATAACTTTTAATAAATACTTAATAAAATACAAAAGACAAAACACCCATGTGGGTAAACATACAGTATATATATAAAAAAGAAGAACTAAGTGTCCCTATAGTTCAATCAAATTCACCCCTGCCTATCGGCGGAGGTTGGCACCCTTATTCCTACACCAGTGGCGACCCGCTCCTCTGCGGCTGTCCCTTCTAGCCCTATAAGGCCCTGATACTAGATAGAATAAAAAAAAATATATGTACTGGTGCCAGGCACAGAATATCACTATATATATGAAACCTGTACCCCTATTTTGCTGATAACTTTGTTGGGAAAATACCCATAGGTACGTAACATATGTAAAGTTCTGGTGCTGTAAACTATAAATGTGTAGGAAAATGTCTACTTGCTCTATGTGATAATAGTATCTTTTGGACCGTAAAGAATATATATATACGGCAATCGTGGCACTTAGAAATCAATGGTGAGTGAGTAGCAGACCAAATGGTCATGTGTCACTATATCATAACTGGGGCCCCTTAACTAATATCAGTTTGTTTCAGCCTTTAAGCTTTAGTTAAGATGAGGAAAACCCTAGTAGGTTGGATGGAAAGGGTAATATCCCTTACATAGCCCTTGAACTGTCCCTGCCATCAGCGGAGGTTGGCACCCTTTATCCTTCGCAATGGCACCCCCACTCGTCGGCGGCTATCCCTCCAAGCCCTGTTTGACCCTGTTGTTGATACCGACGGGTGGGTAGGGGTAGAGCTGGCTATGGTAGAATTAATTAAAACAAATCAAAGAGGCACCGGTTGAAAATGGTCAGACATCATGACTTTACAAGTATAAATGACAGGTGCCAATGCAAGGCATAGATATCAAACACATAACAGAATCTGATAAGAATTCAATCAGAATTACAAGGGTGTGATAATCACACACCTCTAGTCAGTTGGCATATTATAACCACACAACTTGTTATAAAACTCAACACGTTTCTCCTTTCTATGAGGAGCATCAGGAGTACATGCAACAGGTAATGTTATAGAAGAAAAAAGAATGAATAACTTAGCTAGTCAGAGGCCTTCACATGTGGCATCACGTGTAGCAAGGAGACAGTGCTCAAACAAATGGTCGCTGCTGCCGGAAGCCTTCTGCCTTCCAGCAGAGGCAGGAGTCGGAAGATGGCTGCGGGCCCCATGCTGCGTGTCCCATGCAGCAGTTCCCATGCTGTGGGGTCCCTTGCTGCAGGCCCCTTGCTGCAGGTTCCATGCTGCAGGCCCCTTGCTTGTAGTAGTCGGTGTTCAGTGGTGCGGGGGCTCCGTCGACATTTTATAAAAGCCGGAGCCCCGCACCTTCCATACTTTCCTATGCGGCGGTCTCCGGGAAAATGTCCGCCGGAGGCTCAATTGCGCATGCGCCGCCTCTGGCTGCCATTTTTCCGGAGACCGCCGCATAGGAAAGTATTGATGGTACGGGGCACTGACTTTTACAAAATGTTGGCGGAGCCACCGCACCACTGAACACCAACTACTACAAGCAAGGGGCCCGCAGCATGGGGTCCGCAGCCATCTCCCGACTCCTGCCTCTGTCGGAAGGCAGAAGCTTCCGGCAGCAGCAATCTCCCAGCAGCAGCGATCCTGGGACCCTGCTCCACCAAGGCCGGTAAACGCGGTCAGATTATACAGTTCAGATTATAAGACGCACCCCCATTTTCCCCCAAAATTTGGGGGGAAAAAGTGCGTCTTATAATCCGAAAAATACGGTATTTCTCCCACACGTATTTTGTTGTACACATGTTTCCTTTTGTGTGTATTGGAACAACACAAAAAAAAACAGTGCAAAAAAGGCAATTTGGACATAATTTCACACATAACCCCAAAAATGGGCTGGACAAAATTGTTCTCACCTTTCCAAAATTGTGGGTAAACAACTTTATTTCAAGCATGTGATGCTCGTTCAAACTCACCTGTGGCAAAAAACAGGTGTGGGTAATATGAAAATCACACCTGAAGCCAGATAAAAAGGGGAGAAATTGACTCAATCTTTGCATTATGTGTCCATATGTGCCACACTAAGCGCGGAGAACATAAAGAGAAGAGAACTGTCTGAGGACTTGAGAACCAAACTCGTTGAACAATATCAAGAATCTCAAGGTTACAAGTCCATCTCCAGAGATCTTGATGCTCATTTGTCCACGGTGTGCAATATAATCAAGAAGTTGACAATCTATGGCACTGTAGCTAATCTCCCTAGATATGGACGGCAGAGAAAAACTGATGAAAGGTTGCAATGCAGGATAGTCTGGATGGTGGATAAGAAGGCCCAATCGAGTTCCAAAGAAATTCAAGCTGTCCTGCAGGCTCAGAGTCCATCAGTGTCAGTTCAATCTATCCGTCGACATTTGAATGAAATGAAATGCTATGGCAGGAGACCCATGAGGACCCCACTCCTGACACCGAGACATAAAAAAAGCTAGTCTGCAGTTTGCAAAAATGTACATTCTTCTCTCTACCCATCAAATGTTCCCGTACCATTGGCTGAAACACAACCTCAATGCATGATTGACCCACCCCAATGCTTAATAGTTGGTGAGATGTTCTTTTTCTGAAATTATGCGCCCTTTTTTCTCCACACATACCTTTGATCATTGTGACCAAAGAGTTCTATGTTATCCTCATCAGTCCACAGGACTTGTTTCCAAAATGCATCAGGCTTGCTTAGATGTTCTTTTGCATACTTCTGAGGCTGAATTTTATGATGAGGACGCAGGAGAGGTTTTCTTCTGATGATTCTTTTATGAAGGCCATATTTGTGCAGGTGTCTCTGAACAGTAGAACAATGTACCACAACTCCAGAGACTGCAAAAACTTTGTGAAGATCTTCTGCAGTCAAGCGTGATGTCAGGATTAGAGATGAGCGGTGTTCGACTAGAACTGTTCGTCAATCTCAAATTCGAGCTGTTTTGGGCAGTGTTCAAGCCGTTGGACGAATGCGAATGATTTGCAAAAAATTTGGCTGTTCGAAGTTATGTTCGATAACTGTTCGTGCACCAAAAGCGTGTCCTGCATGTCTGGCGCTATTTAGAGCACCAATCATGCAGGGATTGTCTGTCACTCACTGTAATGCCACAGCCATGGTGGTTGTGGCATTATAGTGGTTGCCCAAATCGATGGGAACAGTGATCACAGAGAAATATGAAAAGCTGGCAATTCAGCAGCGGCATACACCGGTACCCGACAATTTAGAACAGAAAGAATAGAGCATCACACATCGATTAGATAGATAGAAACATGTCAGTCACATATATAAGAAGTACAGTGACAGTGTTGCTTACTGTACTTGTCATTTAGTGTTAAAGGATTTATTAAAAAAAATATTAGTGTTTTCATGCACCGTCTCTTTAAAAAAGCCGGCCGGCAATTCAGCAGCGTTACCCGTCAATTTAGAACAGAAAGAATAGAGCATCACACATAGATTAGATAGATAGAAACATGTCAGTCACATATATAAGAAGTACAGTGATAGTGTTGATTACTGTACTTGTCATTTAGTGTTAAAATAAAGGATTTATTAAAAAAAAAATTGGCGTGGGGCTCCCCGGAATTTTAGTCTCTAGCGGAGGTTAAGCAGATGGCTGGGGCAGATGTTTGAAGCCTGGGAAGGGGGTAATACCCACGGAGCTTCCCAGGCTACTAATATCAGCCCCCAGCTGAATACCTAGCCTTTAATAGCTATTAAAATGGGGGACCCAAAAAAAAATGACGTGGGGTCCCCCCTATTTTAATAGCTAGCAAAGGCTAGGCAGACAGCTGGGGGCTGATATTAATAGCCCAGGAAGGGTGCCATGAATATCGGCCCCCTCCCAGGCTAGAAACACCAGCCGTCAGCCGCCCCAGAAATGTCGCATCCATAGGATGCGCCAATTCTGCCACTTAGCCTTGCTCTTCCCACTGCTCTGTAGCGGTGGCAGTGGGGTAATAGGGCTGGGGTTGATGTCAGCTTATAATGCCAGCTGACATCAAGCCCAGGTTAGTAATGGAGAGGCGTCTATAAGACACCCCCATTACTAACCCCATAGTCAAAGTTAAAAAAAACACAAACACCCAGAATAAAGTTCTTTAATTGAAATAAACACACAATTCTTTATTGTTCTAAATTAAACCATACATACCATCACGCCCATTCCAGCTGAAGCCAATGTCTTCTGCAATAAAAGTAAAATAATAAAGCAACATCATCCTTACCTTTCCATGGTTCCCAGGACGGCTCCAGCTCTGCTACATTCACATGACAGGCTGGATCGCAGCCGAAAGCTGCCATCCAGCTTGCCATGCCGCAGACACTGAGAAGCGCATGCATGCTTGTGCTCCTCAGTGTCTCGCTGTGACGGCATAAAGATGAGCCGAGGTCATGTCCAATGAACTCAGCTCACCTCATGCACGTCACTGACAGCGTGGGAAAATTCTCTTGCGCTTGCAGTCAGCGTGAGAGAATTCTCCTGCTGAAGCGCTGAGCGCAGGAGAATTTTCCCGCGCTGTCAGTGACGTGCATGAGGTGACCTCATGTCCAATGAACTCAGCTCACCTCATGCACGTCACTGACAGCGTGGGAGAATTGCCTGCGCTCTGCAGTGTCTATGAAGGATGGCATGCTGGATGGCAGCGCTCAGCTGCCATCCAGCCTGTCATCTCAATGCCATCCCAGCATGGGAGAATTCTCCTGCTCAAGCGCTGAGCGCAGGAGAATTTTCCCACGCTGTCAGTGACATGCATGAGGTGAGCTGAGTTCATTGGACATGACCTCGGCTCATCTGGATGCCGTCGCAGTCAGACACTGAGGAGCGCAAGCATGCCTGCCTTCTCAGTGTCTGTGGCGTGGCAAGCTGGATGGCAGCTTTCGGCTGCCATCCAGCCTGTCATGTCAATGTAGCAGAGCTGAAGCTGTCGTGGGATCCATGGAAAGGTAAGGATGAGGTTGCTTTATTATTTTACTTTTATTGCAGGAGATTGTTGGCTTCAGCTGGAATGGGCGTGATGGTAAGTATGGTTTAATTTAGAACATTAAAAAATTGTGTGTTTATTTCAATTAAAGGACTTTATTCTGGGTGTTGTGTTTTTTTAAATACTTTACTAGAAATTCATGGCGGTCATGTCTAATATTGGCATGACCCCATGAATTTCGGGCTTAGGGCCAGCTGATAATGCCAAGCTGGCCCTAACCCCTTTATTACCCAGTGAGCCACCGCACCAGGGCCCTGGATGAGTTGGGTACAGCGCCAGCATATGGCGCTTCTATGAACGCGCCATTTTCTGGGGTGGCTGCGGACTGCAATTTGCAGCGGTGGGGGGCCCAGAAAGCTTGGGACTCCCTGCGCTGCGGATTCCAGCCCTCAGCTGCCTAGTTGTACCTGGCTGGACACAAAAATAGGGCGAAGCCCCACGTATTTTTTTTTTTTAATTATTTCATGAAATTCATGAAATAATTTTAAAAAAAAGGGCTTCCCTATATTGTTGTTGTCCGGCCAGGTACAAATAGGCAGCTGGTGGTTGGGGGCAACCCGTTCCTGCCTGCTGTACCTGGCTGGACACAAAAATAGGGCAAAGCGCCACCTATTTTTTTTTTTAATTATTTCATGAAATTCATGAAATAATAATAAAAAAAAGGGTTACCTATATTGTTGTGTCCGGCCAGGTACAAATAGGCATCTGGTGGTTGGGGGCAGCCCGTTCCTGGATGCTGTACCTGGCTGGCATACAAAAATATGGCGAAGCCCACGTCAAAATTTTTGTGAAAAGTTAATTAAAGAATAAAGTAAAAAAATAATAATTTAGGGACTGCATCTTTATTAACCCCTCACGTGGAGGGGTTAATAAAGATGCAGTCCCTAAATGTGTTTTTTTTTTTTTTTTTAATTTATTGAATTTTTCACCAAAAATTTGACGTGGCCTTCGCCATATTTTTGTGTCCAGCCAGGTACAGCAGGCAGGAACGAACCCCCAGATGCCTACACTATGTGCAGAATTATTATTCAAGTTGTATTTTAGAGGATTATTTTTACTATTGATCGACAACTATGCTCTCAATCAACCCAAAAGACTCATAAATATCCAAGCTTAATATTTTTGGAAGTTGGAGTGGGTTTTTTTTAGATTTGGCTATCTTAGGAGGATATCTGTTTGTGCAGGTAACTATTACTGTGCCGAATTATTAGGCAACTTAATAAAAACCAAACATAATCCCATCTCATTTGTTTATTTTCACCAGGTAAACCAATATCAGTGCACAAAATTTAGAAATAAACATTTCTGACATTCAAAAACAAAAACCCAAAAAATTAGTGATCAATATAGCCACCTTTCTTCATGATGACACTCAACAGCCTTCCATCCATAGATTCTGTCAGTTGCTTGATCTGTTTTCGATCAACATTGCATGCAGCAGCCACCACAGCATCACAGACACTGTTCCGAGAGGTGTACTGTTTTCCCTCCCTGTAGATCTCACATTTTATGATGGACCACAGGTTCTCTATGGGGTTCAGATCAGGTGAACAAGGGGGCCATGTCATTATTTTTTCTTCTTTTAGACCTTTACTAGCCAGCCACGCTGTGGAGTAGTTGGATGCATGTGATGGAGCATTGTCCTGCATGAAAATCATGTTTTTCTTGAACGATACCGACTTCTTCCTGTACCACTGCTTGAAGAAGTTGTCTTCCAGAAACTGGCAATAGGTCTGGGAGTTGAGCTTCACTCCATCCTCAACCCGAAAAGGTCCCACAAGTTCATCTTTGATGATACCAGCCCATACCAGTACCCCACCTCCACCTTGCTGGCGTCTGAGTTGGAGTGGAGCTCTGCCCTTTACTGATCCAGCCTCTGGTCCATCCATCTGGCCCATCAAGAGTCACTCTCATTTCATCAGTCCATAAAACCTTTGAAAAATCAGTCTTAAGATATTTCTTGGCCCATTCTTGATGTTTTATCTTATGTTTCTTGTTCAAAGGTGGTCGTTTTTCATCCTTCCTTACCTTGGCCATGTCCCTGAGTATCGCACACTTTGTGCTTTTTGATACTCCAGTAACGTTGCAGCTATGAAATATGGCAAAACTGGTGGCGAATGGCATCTTGACAGCTTCACGCTTGATTTTCCTAAATTAATGGGCAGTTATTTTGCGCCTTTTTTGGCCAACACGCTTCTTGCGACCCTGTTGGCTATTTGCCATGAAACGCTTGATTGTTCGGTGATCACGCTTCAAAAGTTTGGAAATTTCAAGACTGCTGCATCCCTCTGCAAGACATCTCACAATTTTGGACTTTTCAGAGCCCGTCAAATCTCTCTTCTGACCCATTTTGCCAAAGGAAAGGAAGTTGCCTAATAATTAAGCACACCTTATATAGGGTGCTGATGTTATTAGTCAACACCCCTCCTCATTACAGAGATGCACATCACCAGATTTACTTAATTGGTAGTTGGCTCTCAAGCCTATGCAGCTTGAAGTAGGACAATATGTATAAAAAGTATCATGTGATCAAAATACTCATTTGCCTAATAATTCTGCACACTGTATTTGTACCTGGCTGGAAACAAAAATACAGGGAAGCCCTTTTTTAATTATTTCATGAATTTCATGATATAATTTTAAAAAAATTGCTGTGGGGTTTCGCCCTATTTTTGTGTCCAGCCAGGTACAGCAGGCAGGAACGGGTTGCCCCCAACCACCAGCTGCCTATTTGTACCTGACCGGACACAACAATATAGGGAAACCCTTTTTTTTTTAATTATTTCATGAATTTCATGAAATAATTAAAAAAAAAATACGTGGGGCTTCGCCCTATTTTTGTGTCCAGCCAGGTACATCTAGGCAGCTGGGGGCTGGAAAGTTTTCTGGGCCACCCCCGCTGCAAATTGCAGTCCGCAGCCACCCCAGAAAATGGCGCGTTCATAGAAGCGCCACCTTCTGGTGCTGTACCCAACTCATCCAGGGCGCTGGTGCGGTGGCTCACTGGGTAATAAAGGGGTTAGGGCCAGCTTGGCATTATCAGCTGGCCCTAAGCCCGAAATTCATGGGGTCACGCCAATATTAGACATGACCGCCATGAATTTCTAGCAAAGTATTTAAAAAAACACAACACCCAGAATAAAGTCCTTTAATTGAAATAAACACACAATTTTTTAATGTTCTAAATTAAACCATACTTACCATCACGCCCATTCCAGCTGAAGCCAACGATCTCCTGCAATAAAAGTAAAATAATAAAGCAACCTCATCCTTACCTTTCCATGGTTCCCACGACAGCTTCAGCTCTGCTACATTGACATGACAGGCTGGATGGCAGCCGAAAGCTGCCATCCAGCTTGCCACGCCACAGACACTGAGAAGCGCAGGCATGCTTGCGCTCCTCAGTGTCTGGCTGTGATGGCATCCAGATGAGCCGAGGTCATGTCCAATGAACTCAGCTCACCTCATGCACGTCACTGACAGCGTGGGAAAATTCTCCTGCGCTCAGCGCTTGAGCAGGAGAACTCTCCCACGCTGGGATGGCATTGAGATGACAGGCTCGATGGCAGCTGAGCGCTGCCATGCAGCATGCCATCCTTCATAGACACTGCAGAGCGCAGGCAATTCTCCCACGCTGTCAGTGACGTGCATGAGGTGAGCTGAGTTCATTGGACATGAGCTCACCTCATGCACGTCACTGACAGCGTGGGAAAATTTTCCTGCACTCAGCCCTTCAGCAGGAGAATTCTCCCACGCTGGGATGGCATTGAGATGACAGGCTGGATGGCAGCTGAGCGCTGCCATCCAGCATGCCATCCTTCATAGACACTGCAGAGCGCAGGCATGCTTGCACTCTGCAGTGTCTCTGAAGGATGACAAGCTGGATGGCAGCGCTCAGCTGTGATCCAGCCTGTCATCTCAATGCCATCCCAGCGTGGGAGAATTCTCCTGCTCAAGCCCTGAGCACAGGAAAATTCTCCCACGCTGTCAGAGATGTGCATGAGGTGAGCTGAGTTCATTGGACTTGACCTCGGCTCATCTTTATGCCGTCACAGCGAGACACTGAGTAGCACAAGCATACCTGCGCTTCTCAGTGTCTGCGGCATGGCAAGCTGGATGGCAGCTATGGGCTGCGATCCAGCCTGTCATGTGAATGTAGCAGAGCTGAAGCTGTCATGGAAACCATGGAAAGGTAAGGATGATGTTGCTTTATTATTTACTTTTATTGCAGAAGACATTGGCTTCAGCTGGAATTGGTGTGATGGTAAGTATGGTTTAATTTAGAACAATAAAGAATTGTGTGTTTATTTCAATTAAAGGACTTTATTCTGGGTGTTTGTGTTTTTTTTTTTAACTTTGACTATGGGGTTAGTGATGGGGTGTCTTATAGACACCTCTCCATTACTAACCTGGGTTTGATGTCAGCTGGCATTATAAGCTGACATCAACCCCAGCCCTATTACCCCACTTCTACAGAGCAGTGGGAAGAGCGAGGCTAAGTGCCAGAATTGGCGCATCCTATGGATGCGCCATCTCTGGGGCGGCTGACGGCTGGTGTTTCTAGCTTGGGAGGGGGCCGATATTCATGGCACCCTTCCTGGGCTATTAATATCAGCCCCCAGCTGTCTGCCTAGCCTTTGCTAGCTATTAAAATAGGAGGGACCCCACATCATTTTTTTGGGGGTCCCCCATTTTAATAGCTAGTAAAGGCTAGGTATTCAGCTGGGGGCTGATATTAGTAGCCTTGGAAGCTCCGTGGGAATTACCCCCTTCCCAGGCTTCAAACATCTGCCCCAGCCGTCTGCTTAACCTCCGCTAGAGACTAAAATTACGGGGAACCCCTCGCCAATTTTTTTTTTATAAATCCTTTATTTTAACACTAAATGACAAGTACAGTAATCAACACTATCACTGTACTTCTTATATATGTGTCTGACATGTTTCTATGTATCTAATCTATGTGTGATGCTCTATTCTTTCTGTTATAAATTGTCGGGTACCGATGCTGAATTGCCGGCAGGCTTTTTTAAAGAGACGGTGCATGAAAACACTATTATTTTTTGTAATAAATCCTTTAACACTAAATGACAAGTACAGTAAGCAACAATGTTACTGTACTTCTTATATATGTGACTGACATGTTTCTATCTATCTAATTTATTTGTGATGCTTTATTCTTTCTGTTCTAAATTGTCGGGTACCGGTGTATGCCGCTGCTGAATTGCCGGCCAGCTTTTTAAAGAGAGTGTCTTCTGAGCAGTTTGTCAGCTTTTGAACACCTTTGAATGTGTTTTCTATGTGTTTCTATGTGTTTTTGTTTGCCTACCATTGGTTTTAACGGTGTTCGATGGTGTTCTAAGGTGTTCGACGAACCGAACCCGAACTCTACGGGGGTGGCTCAACACTAGTCAGGATTTGAACCCAGCAGCTCTTGTGCACCAGGCGGAAGCTCTTCCCACTGAGCTATTCAGCTTGCTGGACAGTTCCTAAACTACATTCCAGTACCTGTTTTGTTCCTGTGCAGCTCCACTCTATGTTGTTCCTGATTGGCTTCATCCTGTGAGTTACTGATTGAACACCCTATTTAAACCTGGCCTAGGACCTCCTTCCTTGCGAGATTATTGAGCTCCCAGCCTTTAGTCAAGCTCTCCCTTCACCTCCTGCCTCATACAAGAGTATACTGCTGTTCCTGTGCACCGACTCCGGGCTCTTCCTGACGATGCAACCTGCTAAATCCTTCAAGACTATACTGCTGTTCCTGTGTATCGATTCCTGTCTTTTCCTAACAATGCTACCTGCCGATGCTGCCCCTAGTGGTTGCAATACCACCACTCCAATCCAGTTTCGTTCCAAACACGGGGGTTCTGATTTGCCGCTCTAGCAATCCTACGAGCAGCTCTCACTGAAATTTTGCTTGGTCTTCCAGACCTTATGTTGACCTCCACTGGTCCTGTTAACTGCCATTTCTTAATTACATTTTGAACCGAGGAAAGAGCAAAGTGTTTTCAAGTTGCCCTCTTCTTATAGCCATCTGCTTTGTAGGCCTCCACCATTTTCATTTTCAGAGTGCGAGGCAACTGCTTAGAAGAACCCATGGCTGCTGTTTTTTGGCACAAGGCTAGAAGAGACTGGGTTTTTATGAAGCTGAGAAATTTGCATCACCTGGCCTTTCCTAAAGATGATAGTGATCAAGCCATAACCCTAACATGCTTATTAAGGTCTGAAACCTTGGTCAAAGTTATCTGAGTACACACATCTCCAAGGGTGCCCAGACTTTAGCAGCTTCCCATTTTGCTTTTTGTAATTTTTAAAATGTAAAAAAAGACTGTATATATATATTTATTTTTTTTGCCTAAAATACAAAGAAAACGTGTCATCTTTAACTATAGGCCTTTTAGAGATCATTTCATTCAACTTGCATAACTGTTCACAATAACAGTCATTTTGCCAGGGGTGCCCAAAACTTTTACATGCAATACCACTGTATCATATTTTTCGGACTATAACACACCTCACTATAAGACGAAGCTGTGTTTTTGATGGAAGAAAAATTAAGAAAAAAATTTCAAGCTGAATAGTATGCTACAATGTTTGACACACTATTATGGGAGACCTGTGGATGACACACTGTTATGGAAATCTGTGGATTGCACACTATTATGGGGTGATCTATAGATGACGCCCTGTTATAGGTGGGATCTGTGGATGATGCTCTGTTATGGGTGGGATCTGTGGATGATGCACTGTTATGGGGAGGATCTGTGCATGACGCACTGTTATGGAGGGGATCTGTGGATGACGCACTCTTATGGAGGTGATCTGTAGATGACACACTATTATGGAGGGGATCTGTGGATAATGCTCTTTTTTGGATGAGTTTATGGATGACATGAGAAGAGCATATTCATATTAAGAAGGGGGTAAGATGGTATTTGTTCTTTAACCCATTCACCCATCAAGGCTGTTTGAACCTTCATGACCAAGCCAAATTTTACAATTCTGACCAGTATCATTTTATGAGATTATAACTCTGGAACACTTCAACGGATCCCAACGGATCTAATTTTCATGACATACAGTTAGGTCCATATATATTTGGACAGAGACAACATTTTTCAAATTTTGGTTCTAGACATTACCACAATGAATTTTAAACAAAACAATTCAGATGCAGTTGAAGTTCAGACTTTCAGCTTTCATTTGAGGGTATCCACATTAAAATTGGATGAAGGGTTTAGGAGTTTCAGCTCCTTAACATGTGCCACCCTGTTTTTAAAGGGACCAAAAGTAATTGGACAGATTAAATAATTGTAAATAAAATGTTCATTTCTAGTACTTGGTTGAAAACCCTTTGTTTTCAATGACGGCCTGAAGTCTTGAACTCATGGACATCACCAGACGCTGTGTTTCCTCCTTTTTGATGCTCTGCCAGGCCTTCACTGTGGTGGTTTTCAGTTGCTGTTTGTTTGTGGGCCTTTCTGTCTGAAGTTTAGCCTTTAACAAGTGAAATGCATGCTCAATTGGGTTGAGATCAGGTGACTTACTTGGCCATTCAAGAATATTCCACTTCTTTGCTTTCATAAACTCCTGGGTTGCTTTGGCTTTATGTTTTTGGGTCATTGTCCATCTGTAGTATGAAACGACGACCAATCAGTTTGGCTGCATTTGGCTGGATCTGAGCACACAGTATGGCTCTGAATATATCAGAATTCATTCGGCTGCTTCTGTCCTGTGTCACTAGTGACCCAGTGCCACTGGCAGCCATGCATGCCCAAGCCATCACACTGCCTCCGCCGTGTTTTACAGATGATGTGGTATGCTTTGGATCATGAGCTGTACCATGCCTTCACCATACTTTTCTCTTTCCATCATTCTGGTAGAGGTTGATCTTGGTTTCATCTATCCAAAGAATGTTCTTCCAGAACTGTGCTGGCTTTTTTAGATGTTTTTTAGCAAAGTCCAGTCTAGCCTTTTTATTCTTGATGCTTATGAGTGGCTTGCACCGTGCAGTGAACCCTCTGTATTTACTTTCATGCAGTCTTCTCTTTATGGTAGATTTGGATATTGATACGACTACCTCCTGGAGAGTGTTGTTCACTTGGTTGGCTGTTGTGAAAGGGTTTCTCTTCACCATGGAGATTATTCTGCGATCATCCACCACTGTTGTCTTCCGTGGGCGCCCAGGTCTTTTTGCATTGATGAGTTCACCAGTGCTTTCTCAGAATGTAACAAACTGTAGATTTTGCCACTCCTAATATTGTAGCAATTTCTAGGATGTTTTTTTTTCTGTTTTTGCAGCTTAAGGGTGGCTTGTTTCACCTGTATGGAGAGCTCCTTTGACCACATGTTTACTTCACACAAAAACCTTCCAAATGCAAGCACCACACCTCAAATCAACTCCAGGCCTTTTATCTGCTTAATTGAGAATGACATAACAAAGGGATTGCCCACACCTGTCCATGAAATAGCCTTGGAGTCAATAGTCCAATTACTTTTGGTCCCTTTAAAAACAGGGTGGCACATGTTAAGGAGCCGAAACTCCTAAATCCTTCATCCAATTATAATGTGGATAGCCTCAAATGAAAGCTGAAAGTCTGAACTTCAACTCTATCTGAATTGTTTTGTTTAAAATTCATTGTGGTTATGTCTAGAACCAAAATTAGAAAAATATTGTCTCTGTCCAAATATATATGGACCTAACTGTATTATACTTCATGATAGTGGTAAAATTTATTTGATATGACTTGCATTTATTTATGAAAAAAAATGGAAATTTGGAGAAAATTTTGAAAATGTTGCAATTTTCAAACTTTGAATTCTGTGAGATATGTCACACAAAATAGTTAATAAATAACATTTCCCACATTGTTTGATTTAGAGATTATGTAGCACAGTAGCAATATATTGATATCAGTGTTTAATTTGGTCAATCTTTGCTGATCACAATGTTTAGACACAACCACATAGGATATGTTTCATCATATCACCTTTGTCACTCTGCCCTTTTTCTTATGGTGGTGACTATGTCCAGTGTATGATCTACTCATTGATTATACAGCATTGAGGCATAGTGTCTGTCTGGGTACATTTTAATAATATATTCTTTGGTCATACATATTTACACATAGAAAAGCTCTACATAAAGGTGTTTGATTATTCTTTGATGTAGCCAGCTCCTTTATCCATCATAGTCTTATTATTTAGCTGGCTGCACATATATTAGTTTATGTACCCCATTGTACCCATTGTATATACCTCCACAATATATGAAAATACATAACTCGCTTCCTTTCATCATCAGGGGTTGGATGGGTGTGCGCACTGCACATGCACTGCTGCCTTGCGGTGTAGGGGCGCTCTGCATGTGATGCGTCACTGTGGTTATGAACCGGGTCACATGACCGGGTCACCTGATAATGGTGATGCGCGCATTGAGAGCGGCTTCCTCTGTGATGCAGCAACATGGCGGATTGGTGCCGATACCGACATCTAACCAGTGAAATACAGACGAAGCATATTTAACACCGGCACTTCCGTGACACTCCTACCTCCTGACGAAACAGCGGTAGCGGTGAAGGGCGCGCTGAGGGCTCTGGCAGCAGACCACACATACCCACTATCATCACTACAGGTATTTGATCAGTGTTTGACTATATGATTCTTCCCTTGTACTTATGTAATTTCATTTACTTAGCATTGCACTTTAGTTCATTCAATACACTGGAGTGCCCACCTTTGCCTCCAGTATAGGGGATATACAATACTGCATTGTCAACTGCATCTACTCTGTATGGGCATTATGTGAGGTATTCTTTACTTTGTGTGGTCATGCTTTGTGGTCTCTGCACATTATATCCCATTTAGCCCGTTTTTATCCTGTGTGTACACGTTGTATGTTGTTATTCTTATTGACTTTATACATAATAAAATTGATATTTCTATATTCTATTTGGATCATCTGCTCCTTCATAGTTCTGTTCAGGTTTATACAACATTTCCCACATGTCTACTTTACATCATGTGGTAAAGCAACTTGTCGGCTCTCAAAGAGGCAGACACAGGACACTTGCCTCGGGTTAACTTCTTGCTGGTTTATTATACAGCATAAACTCTCACAGGGTTCCACAAAAATAAACAAGCCCTCTCTGGGATAATGGGAAAACAAAAGATAAAGTATAGCACAGTGCATACGTAAGCAGGGTTTCACTCGCTCCGAGTAACACAGTGAAGTTCCACCAAGCACAAGTCCTTCAGTGGAACTCTCTGGCTTCACCACACACAACCTGGAGACTTCACTCTCCAGACCACACTAGAGAAAAAAAGTAGTGACTGAGCATTTAACCTTGTTCAGCCACACCATGAGGGGAGGTAGGGTGAATGACTTCCCTCCCATCTCTATGTCATTCACATAAAACCACTCCCATCAAAATGGTGATTAAACCTTCCAATATATAACCTGCTAGAGAAAAGTTGTAGTTCAGTTCCCTAGGGCTAACACGTGTAACTTCCCAGGCCTATGCTCCACATGGAAATTAAAGTCATGGAGACCTAAAACCCTTGTAGTTATACCCAGGTATTTTTATCCCTCTTTTCCCTCAACCATCTCAAAGAAGCATGGTCTGACACCAGTTTAAACTTCCGACCTAGTAGGTAATATCTCAGTGTATCTAGAGTCCATTTTATGGCTAAGCACTCTTTTTCTACTATAGCGTAGTTCTTCTCACAGGAGGAGAGTTTCCCGCTCAGATCGAGAATGGGATGTTCTTCCCCATTTATCTCTTGAGAAAGTATGGCTCCTAGGCCTAATGTCTGTCTGGACCACAAATTCTTTATTAAAGTCTGTTGCTACCAGGCCCGGCTGTTTACACAATGCTAGCTTCAACTGTTGGAACGCCATCTCTGTTTCCTCCATCCATTTCACCATCGTTGACCTGGTGCTTTTAGGAGTTCCGTAAGTGGCGCGGCCATCATGGCAAAATTTGGGATAAACCGCCAGTAATATCCCACAATTCCCAGGAATGCTCTCACTTGTTTTTGGAGAGCAGTTGCGGCCAGTTTTGGATTGCCTCCACTTTATTGAGTTGTGGCTTTATTTCACCTCTCTTGATGACATAGCCCAAGAACTTGGCCTCCTCCTTTCCAAAGGCACATTTTTTCAGATTTATAGTAAATCCCGCCTTCCTCAGAACATCCATAATCGCCTGTACCTTAGGTAGATGGCTAGCCCAGTCTGGGCTAAAGACCACAATGTCGTCAAGGTAGGCTGCGGCATACTTCTTATGTGGGGCTAGGATCCGATCCATGCCCTCTGGAAGGTGGCTTGGACCCCCAGCAGTCCGAGCGGCATCCGAGTGTATTGGAAACAGAGAAAGCCGTCTCCTCCTTGGCCGTCTGGGACATGAGGATCTGCCAGTAGCCCTTTGTCAGGTCTAGGGTGGTAATATACCTCGCAAGTCCAACCCTTTCGATGAGTTCATTGACGCGGGCGGGGCATAGGGAATGCATCACACTTGGACACCTTATTCAGCCGGCGGTAGTCGTTATAAAACCTCCACTGTTGGGTTTTGGCATGAGGACGATGGGACTCGACCATCCACTCTTTGACTCCTCTATCACACCAAGGTCTAACATCCGTTTCACCTCGGTTGAGATCACCTCCCGGCTTGCTTCAGGGATCCTGTAGGGCTTCAGGTTCACCCTTATATGCGGCTCTGTTAGCACGTCATGCTCTACCACTTGTGTATTCCCCGGCAACTCTGAGAACAGGTCACAATTCTGCTGTAGCAGTTCTTGACACTGTTGCTTCTGGGCAGGCGATAGAATCTCTGCTATTGTGACATCTTCCACTTTGCCTTCGGGAGTGCCTCCCAGGAGCTCCCATGGGTTCCCGATCTTGCTACGGCCTGAGCAGGTTTACATGATATACCTGATGTGGCTTTCTTCGGCCGGGCTGGTGGACTTTATAATTAACTTTGCTGAGTTTCTCCACCACCTCATACGTGCCTTGCCACTTGGCCAGAAGCTTCCTCTTGACCGTGGGGATTAGAACCAGAACACGGTCCCCAGGCTGGAACTGCCTCAGCCTTGCTGATCAGTTATAGATCCTTGCCAGGGCCTCCTGTGCCTGGAGGAGATGCGCCTTCACGATAGGCATCACTTTCGCCATTCTCTCTTGCATCTGGGCAACATGTCCAATGATGCTAAGGCGTGGCATAACCTCGGCTTCCCAGGTTTCCTTGGCAATATCCAGGAGCCCTCGCGGATGTCGTCCACACAGTAGCTCAAATGGGGATAAACCAGTAGACGCTTGCAAACCTGCCTTAGCGAGAAGAGCAGGAACGGTAGCAGGTAGTCCCAGTCATGACCATCCTTCTCTACGACTTTCTTGAGCATCGTGTGATGCCTCTTCTCGGTAGCTCTTTATTTTACCCTGGGAGATGGGGGACTCGGAGTCGGGTCCTATGATGTAGAGATGGGGTGCAGCCGTGGCCCGGACCCGACCTGTGCTCAGGGCCGTCACATTAAAAAGGATGGTGTGGGCTTATCCGGGTTGAGTGGCTGATTTACGACTACGCCACCTGTGGCACCTGGTGAAGGCCACCAGCGCCGCTGCTGTCCGCTGAGGCATGGTGTTATGGCAGCCAAAGTTATTACTACACCCCACAGGTGGAGCAGGGACTCAGGGCAGAGGGACAGGATGGAGGGGGTAGTAGTAGAGGAGAACGGATGCCGCGTCGCAGAATAAACAGTCCGAAGGCCATAGGGGTGAACTTCCAAGGCTTTACTCACTTTAGAGATGGCAGAAGGAAGGCGACTCCCTGCTCCCCGCGGAGTCCTGCGGTCACCAGGGACGGGGGTGCGACAACCTCCGAGTAAGTCCAGGATTCAATCGAGACCCTACACCAGAGTGTTCCTGAACTACAGACCAAATCCTTTCCTGTCCGTGTGTGTGCGAATAGGCTGGGTCTCCCTCTGAGCTCCTCTCAGAACAAGGGCACGCGTGGCAGCTCCGCTCCGTCCGATACCCGGTGGGATCCTCAGGGCCTACCGGGCTTTTCCGACCAGGACGTGGAGTAGCAAGGTCAGGTGTCGGGGGCCGGTACCCCTCTTGCAGCCGGACTCCCTCTGAATATATCAGGTGGTGAGGACAGGTGGTGAACACCGCTCCATCTGCATCCTCCCCGGGATCCATTTGCTATGGAGCCACACTCTTAAGCTCTGGGCCTTCTTGGTCCTGGTCCTTGACCGGGTCGAGACATTCCTTGTCTACAACCTATCCCTCGTCCCAAGGCCGGGGCACGAGGGCTGTGTCTCCATCCGATGCGGGCCCACACAGGATCCACGTTAGGGTGGGAGATCACAGTCCACTCAGCAATTGACAGCATAGAGACAGTCAAAGAGCGATTGAAGGCAGTCAAAAGAACCAAGACGCAAGATGGCTTTTTATTAAATATGAAATTTAAAGTGTAACTAACTTGTAAGTCCTCCACCCTCACCCACTAACTGGTTCCCCTAACTCTTGGTTCCCCAGTCTCCCTGTAACCAGGGGAGCAGCACCTAGTGCATACTAGCCCCCTCTGGTGGAGAAATGTGGTGTTGGATGCAAAGGTTGGGTCACGACTACCACACTGTTCTTACCTCAGAGGAGGAATACTACACTCCATTAAAGAAGTGCAGCATCCCTGTGGCGGTCGAACCCTCAGAGGCGCCACAATCGCTTTTAAGGTTTTATTAAAGCTCTCCACTAGGCCGTCTGTCTGCAGATGGTAAATGGAGGTTCGCAGCTGGGCAATCTGGAGAACCTTACACAGCTCCTTCATTACCTTGCTCATGAATGGAGTTCCTTGATCGATTAGCATCACCTTCGGCAGACCGGTCCTGGCAAATATATGGACAAGTTCCCGGGCTATGCTCCTACTCGATGAGTTCCTAAGTGGTACCACTTCTGGTTACCGGGTTGCATAGTTCATGATCACCAAAATGTATTGGTGGCCCCGTGCCGATTTAACTAAGGGCCCCACTAGGTCCATGGCAATCCTCTCAAAGGGGATTTCTATCACCGGTAGGGGGATTAGCGGACTACGGAAGTGGGAAGAGGGAGCGGTTATCTAGCAGGTGGGGCAGGAACTGCAATAGTTTAGGATCTCCCGGTAACATCCTGGCCAATAAAACCTCCTTAATATCCTCTCCTGAGTTTTCTCGACCCCTAGGTGTCCCCCAGAACATGTGAATGGGCCATACCTAATACCTTCCGTCGGTATGGCCCCGGAACTAACAGCTGTTCCACTATCTCACCTCCCCTTAGTTTAGTCACCTGATATAACAACTCCCCCTGAACTGTAAAGTGGGGGAATCTGGTGTCGGCCCCCGGCTCTTGAGCAACCCCATTACGTACAGTTACCTGGTCAAATGCCCCCTTTAAGGTCAGGTCCAAAACTTGAGCAGTCCCAAAGTTCTCTGTGGACACATCAAACTCAGGAAGGTCGGCCTCCTCAGTCACTGTCTCACCCTCATCCCTGGGTGCAGCTGACCGGTCTTAATGAACAACTATCATTTACCACTTTTTTGTAGATGAGTGGATTTTGTTGGGACAGCAAGTTTAGGGGGAACCGTCGTTGAGTGTGGGCACCAATTGTGCAGGTCCCTAGGATGTCAACCTCTGTGATAGGTAGGGTATAGACGAGGATAGATGGATGTAGGATCAGAATAGCTCCCCATCTTACCCCCACTCCTACCCTACATTTCTTCTTTCATTCTCTCCTTGATATATTTCGGCATGTCTGTATGGGAGGCAGGTCGTGGTTGAGGCATGCGAATTCATGGGCTTTTAATTCACCTACAAAAATGTAGATTTAGAGTACAATAGGGGCATTTATCTCCCATTTCTGGTATAATGCACCACTTCCTCTTCTGTGTGCTGTTTGATCTTTATAGAATCCTTTTGGTAATCCATCGATCATGTATATATAACCCCTTACTGACCGCCGTAACGCATATTCAAGGTAGTCATTAAGGGTACTTATGCCTCAGCACCGCTCTTTCACATCACTGAGGTATAACAGTATAGCGCCCCCCAGCATCGGAAAATATCTGGGGGTAGCTGAGACCCAAGAGAACATGATCAGGGCAGTTTTTTGGGTCCACTGTCACGTGATCGCTGTTATTAACCATATAACTGCGATCACATAAAAAAGTCAGATTAAGGCTATGGGCATTCGAAGTGTTTTCAATGCGCTTCCACAGTGTTTTTTTCAGCAGCAGAAATGCTGCGAAAATGCTTGTTAATTGGTCTGCCAGCTATAGCAACTATTACCACTGTGGAAAAAAAACGCAGCATGAGCATTGTTTGCGCGATTCCGCAGCAAATTCACGCCCATTGACTTGAATTGAACTGCAGCAAACCCGCAGCTATAGTATTTATACCTGTGGCTTTGCTGCATTTCAATTAAAGTCAATAGCCGCAAATTCGCAGCGAAAACGCGGTACAGGTGGTACCCGGGTTGGGAAAGGAGGACTACTACTCCTCCCATCCGACCCCTGCTCCCGCTGATAACAGCAAGAGCGGGTCGGCTGGGGGGTGCAGTAGTCTCCTCTGCCATGCTGGTGTGCCCGCGGTAAAACATTTTTTAAAAAAGTAAAAATTAAAATAAAAAACCTTTTACTCACCTGTCCGGCACCCACCAGTGTCCTCCTGGTTCCCGGTGACGTCTTCAGCCCGGCGGCCAGTGGTACACTGCTCGCTCCCAGCGTACTGCGCTGCCAGGACCTGCAGTCACGTGAGCGATCAGTTGATCGCTCACGTGATCTAACCGTGGGAAAATTGAGAAGAATGTTTCCATGATGGTGAGCTCACAGGGGCTGATCAGCTGATCTTCAGCATGTATACTGATAGTAGTGATTTTACACGCCTGTCAGCATATAGTGCTGTATTCTACATCAGTGACATCAGTGATTGCTGATGTCACTGCTGTAGAAGTGACCCGGATCGTCGAGGGACAATCGTTGGCGTAATCGTGGACTGCGTCGTTGGCGGCGGACAGGTGAGGGATATGGTTGTTGGTTTTTTTACTTTTTTTTTCAGAAGATAGATGGCTTCACGGACGGAGTGCAATAAAAAAAATTATTAAAGCCGTGTGTTTTTTATTTCATTAAAATACTTTATTTTGGCCGTGTCTTTTGTTGAAAAAGCGGCAGCCACTTTACTACGCGGTTAGTAATGGGGGCGTCTTATGGAAGCCCTCCATTACTAACCTGGACTTCACATGAGCCGCCAATACAAGGTTGACGTGAACCCCAACCCCATTACCCCCCTCGCCACCGCTACAGGGCAGTGGGAAGAGCGGAGGCTAAGAGACAGATTTGGCGCATCTTATGGATGAGCCATTCCTGGGACTGCTGAGGGGTGATATTAATAGCCGCGGAGGGGGCTAGTGTTCGCAGCTATCTGTTTAGACTTTTCTGGTTAGATTTTATAGCGGAACCCCACATCAATTTTTTTCTGGGGTCCCTCTGTAATCTAGCCAGTAAAGGCTAAACAAACAGCTGTGGACTGAAATTAATAGCCAAGGAACATTGTTGGCTAATGGCCCCTTCCCCGGCTACTACTATCAGCCCCCATGCTGGTTATAAAAATGATGCAGGAGCCCACACCATTTTTTTTTTATTTTAGGCTCTGTGCCCATGATCCAGATGTAGCAGCGCTTTGGACGCATATATTTTGCTGCGTCCTAAACGTTGCATTCTATTGAACGCAGGTAAATCCACATATGTTCACTGAACCATGCGTATTTACCGCATTTAAAACATTCTATTGGCCAAATTTATGTTGCAGAGACTAGTGACTCCGCAAGACAATTTGACATGCTGCGGTCCTGAAAGACGCACCACATGTCAGTGTCCACTGGTGATCCGCAGCCTCTGATGCACGCATAGTGGACATGGGATTTCTAGAGATCCCATCCACTATGCTGTAACATCTGGACGCTGCGGGTTTGACGCTGTATAAACATGCAGCGTCAAACCTGCAGCAACTCCTGATCATGGCCATGTACCCAAACTCACCTGCAGTATGTCAATTTCTGTAGCGGACACGCTTGTCTCCACTGCAGATTTTGACTGATTGAAATGTCATTATATGCGGTGGATTCACATGTACTGTACCTACAACAAAAGTGCTGATCCGGGGGGACGTAGCGGCTAACAAAACAGCTGTGAGCTGTTAATAATGGCCAGGGACCATGTTTTCCAATGGAACCTTCCTAGGCTAAAAATAGCAGTTCACAGCTGCCCCAGAAATTACAATGACATTGGGGAATGGGATTAACTGACACCTAGCTCTTTTGTTTGGTGATGACAAGGTATCAATCAGACCTAATTAAAGTTAAATAAACACACAAACACAGATTAAACTCTTTATTTCAAATACAACAGGCACACTCTTTAATCATTTAAATTAACCAATATACTCACCCTAGTTCTGAGAGTAATCCAAGGGTTTAATCAATGTTCCACCAAATAACTTTATTTAGCACCAAAAAGCATTCAGTGATGTACAAAAACGCTTCAAAAACCGAGTCAAAAATGCATCAAAACCGCACGGTTTTTCTGCAGCGTTTTTCCTACCAAGGAGATGCAGAAACGCTCAGGAAATTTCTGCTTCAAATCCTGATCATGCACACATAGCCTTAAAATCCATTTCTCTCTCCTCTGAGAGAATTGCAATTGCGTTCTTAACCACCAAAAATATGTGTATCAAGATGGCTCTATACTTTTTATTTATGCTTTCAATTTCTAAGGAAAGGAGAGCTAGTTGTGAAGAGACCTTTAATTTGCTACCAATGATTTTCTCAATTAGATTGCAAATTTCTCTCCAAAAACTTTTTAATTTTGGGCAATACCAGAATGTATGAATCAGATCTCCGGCGTGCCCACATTCTCTCCAACAATCAGAGGAAAAATTGGGAAAGGCTTTAGATAACTTGTTTGGGGTAAGGTACCATCTTGAATGTATTTTAAAAAAGGATTCATGGAGAGAGTTTAATGAATATGTCGTAGATAGAGCTATTTTCCACTGTTCAATATAGAAGGATTTCTTTAGATCTCTTTCCCAGTTGTTCATTTGTGAACTTTTATAGAGTCCAAGATCTTTATTGAAAATGTTATATATTTTTCTTGTTTTCCAAGAAGAATCGCTTATAGGATTGCATAGTAACAACCCAATATATTCCGGGAAAGCCTGTTTAGAATTAAGCAAGTCTCTAATAGTTTTCCTTAACCTAATATAGTGTATTAAATAGTTTTCTGGGATATTGAATTTCAATTTTAGTTGGATAAAAGGGATAACATTTTTACCGTCATGAACATTTTTGATGACTTTTAATCCAAGTCAGTTCCATGAAGACAAAATGTCCTTGTTAATTATGATATTGATCAGTTTTAATTGAAGATTTCTGATTTGGTCAAATTTAGAAATTTTATTTGGTATATTTGCAAACTTTTTCCAAGCAGTCAATCAAGCAAGGATAGCTTGTGAGATTGGTATTGGAAAGTTAGATTTTAATAAAAAGGATAGCACAAGAGAGCTTAGTTGTAATTTTTCGCTTAAAGGAGATTCGCAGTCTACCCAAGCTGATAAATAATTATTTTTAAACCAGTTTTGGGTCTGTTTAATCAAATTGGTGTAATAATATGCTGTCAAATTTGGAAGTCCAACTCCTCCTGTTAATTTGCTCTTCCTAAGAGTGATTTTTGAAACTCTAGGTTTACCTTGATTCCAGGTGAATTTATTCAATAATTCTTGAAGATTTTTAATATATTTAAGAGGAAAAAGTAAAGAAATCCCCCTAAATATATATAACATTTTGGTAATTAGACACATTTTGAACACTATTAATTTACCCATCCAAGAGAATACAAATTTATAGAAATTCTTTAAATCCTCCTGAATAAGTCAGATCTTTCATATTGCGTTGTATTGTGGTTTGATGGTTTTTACATAAAACGACACCTAAGTAATTACTAGAGTCAGTTTCTGTCATGGGTGTATCAGATGTGACAGACAGTCGCTCTTCAGTTGGCTGCAGAAGATCTCTTCGTTTGGCATTGCAGATGTCTTCTTAAATCTGTCTTACTTTAGGACCCAGCAGCTATCTCCCTCCTGCTCTGATTGACACCCTGGCCTGGGTGTTTAAATACTTTCAGTTTGCTACAGGGAGGCGCCGGTGATATTCACATGTTCCCTTGTGAAGGCTTGGAGCTATTGCAGTCTGCTGACTTCCTCTCTGGTGCTTGGTGTTATCTCTCTGAAGTCGGCTCAAGCTAAGTTGCTTTCCCCTGTGTTTGTCTCCCTTGTTGTCTTTAGTTGTTAGTGGGGACTGACCAGCTGACCAGTGCTCATCCCTCCCTTCTCTATCCAGGGCCTAGCTCCAGGGATATACAAGGCTTAGGTTTCCTGTTCGGCTATTGGTGAGGAACCAATATAGGGATGGTAAGGGAGACAGGGTGACATTCTTCACTTTCTGACTCCGGAGGGTGTGGACATGCCTGTCTGCCTCTCTGCTAGATTGTGGAGACAATACGGCGCCGGACTACTGGCAGCCCATTGCAGCAGCAGAAGCTTCTACTTTATTTCAGTTACAGTTTTGTTACAGTTATTTTATTTTATTATTTTATTACCTTCTCTGGATTGCAACGTTCCTGTATACTCGTCTATTGGGGATGGAAGATACAACACTTCCCACACTATCAACTGCTGCTGGGCACACAGCACGAGATCTGCACCTGGATCTTCTTCCACCACTTACAAGTCTCCTGCAGGTACAGACACTCTGGGGCACGCAATACGGACCATCTCAGCTAATGCTACTGAAGGATGCATGCTGCTACCCACAGCCTGTGACAGGGATACAGCCATATGTGAGCGGTGGAGGTCACTGCATACGATTTGCCATGGAGAGGACTGGTGTGACGGGTGGAAACAATGACGGGATGGTGGACCCTAGGTCTGTTGCTAAACGAGCAGTGTATTCTAGGGATCATCTTCTGGAACTGCGCAGGATAAAGTCTTCTCCAGCAGTGGCAATACTGAATGTTCCACGGGAAATAAGGAGACCTTTCAGAGGCTGCAGAGCAGGCAAGAAGATCAAGTCCTGGAGGAGAAGGTTTAAACCAGTGGTCCCATCCATTATCATGGGTAACGTACGATCGCTGGGAAATAAGTCGGATGAACTGCTGGCTCTGAGTAAGACCCAGAAGGAGTTTAGGGAATGCAGTCTCATGTGCTTTACAGAAACCTGGCTGCATGAGGAGGTCCCAGATTCATGTGTCTTGGTACCAGGGTTTCAAATGGTTCGGGCTGATAGAGAGAGAGTTAGATGCGGCAAGAAAAAAGGTGGAGGAGTGATACTCTACATTAACAACAGATGGTGCAATCAGGGGCATGTAACTGTTAAGGAGAAACATTGCTGTCCAAATATTGAACTGTTAGCAGTGGGCCTCAGGCCTTACTATCTGCCTAGAGAATTCACTCTTGTTATTGTAGTTGTGATGTATATACCACCATGTGCGAACCCAGAGGCTGCTGGGGATGTGTTGTCAGGGGTGATGGCCCGGCTTCAGACTAAACACCCAAACTCTCTAACTGTAATTTCTGGGGATTTCAATCGAGTAAAGATCTCATCTGCAATACCAAAGTTCTATCAATATGTCAAATGTCCTACACGGGACAACAACACACTGGATCTCCTCTTTGCTAATGTTAAGAATGCTTATTCATCGGCTGCATTACCCCCCCTGGGGAAATCTGACCACAACCTCATACTATTGTCTCCTGCTTACCAACCAGACGTCCGCAAACAACCAGTGACAATTAAAAAGATAAGGAAGTGGTGTCCAGCAGCAGAGGAGGCGTTACAAGACTGCTTTGATTGTACAGACTGGGAGGTGTTGTGTACCATGAAAGAGAATTGTGATGTTAATGAGATTACTGGCAGAGTTACTGATTACATCAACTTCTGTATGGACATTGTAGTACCTGTTCAAGAGATTCGGTGTTATGCAAACAATAAGCCATGGATTACAAAAGAGTTGAAACATTTACTAAACATGAAAAAACTGGCTTTTAAAAGGAAGGACAAGGAGGCATTGAAAATTATACAGCGAGACCTAAAGGGGAAAATTAAGATTGCCCGTGAGGCATTCAGAGTTAAATTAGAAAATCAATTTGCACGAAAAAGCTCCAGAGAGGTGTGGGCTGGAATGAAGCTAGTGACTGGGTTTAAGGCAAGGTCGGAGCAGGTGGGTGGTGGACTTAGAATGGCTAATGAAATGAATGAGTTCTTCAATAGATTCAGCAATAAAGGTGCGGTAGCAGCAGGGAAGGGGGAGGAGGCCGGGGAACAACTAGCTAAATTAACAGGGGGTGAAATAGATCATTTCTCGGTCTCCAAAAATGACGTGAGGGACCAGTTTAGTAAGCTGGCCATTGGCAAAGCAGCAGGGCCTGACGGTCTCAGTCCACGTGTCCTCAGAGTGTGTGCAAATGAGTTGTGTACTGTCTTCCAGCATCTCTTTAACCAGAGCTTACAATCAAAGAGAGTACCAGTGCTATGGAAGACTTCCTGCCTGGTGCCGGTTCCCAAGACTACCTTCCCGGCTTCCCCGGGGGACTATAGACCGGTGGCCTTAACATCGCATGCGATGAAGTCCTTGGAGAGAATAGTACTTGCTCACTTGTGTCCGAGGGTGATGGCGCATACTGATGCTCTTCAGTTTGCGTACCGGCAGGGACTGGGGGTGGACGATGCTGTAGCGTCTCTGCTACAAACAGTACATTCCTTTTTGGACAATGATGGAACCACAGTGCGTGCTTTGTTCTTTGATTTCTCTAGTGCGTTCAACACATTACAGCCACTCTTACTGCGTGGAAAGTTGATTAAAATGGCGGTGGATGAGGGACTTGTGAATTGGATAATTGACTACCTGTCGGATAGGCCACAGTTTGTTAGGTGGGGGACGGCTACATCAGATAGTGTACTGAGCAGTGTCGGAGCCCCGCAGGGAACAGTGCTGTCGCCATTCCTCTTTACATTGTACACAGCTGACTTTCAGTATAAATCAGACCGTTGTTACCTCCAGAAGTACTCGGATGACTCTGTGATAGTTGGCGGTATTGGGAAGGACCAGGATGAAGAGGAATATAGAAGGGTGGTTGCGGACTTTGTAGTATGGTGCCAGGCTAACCATCTAGAACTAAATGTTAAGAAAACCAGGGAGTTGGTGATGAGCTATGGAAGGTGCAAGAAGGTATGCCTACCTGTTACCATTGACGGTCAGGATGTGGAGATGCTGGACAGTTTCAAATATTTGGGGGTTTACCTGGATAGCAAGCTAGACTGGAAGTGCCACGTGGAGAAGGTCTACAAGAAGGGGATGAGTAGATTGTACTTCCTAAGGAAGTTAAGGTCTTTTAATGTGTGTGGCAAAATGCTTGAGGTGTTCTACCAATCCATTGTGGCTAGTGCCACCTTTGCGGCAATAATTTGCTGGGGTAACAGTGTGCGTGTTGCTGACGCCAACAAGCTCAACAAACTTATAAAGAAGGCTAGCGCGACGGTGGGCCTACAGCTTGGGACTTTTGAAGAGGTGGTAGAGGATAGGATTAAGAAGAAGTGCAGAGCTATAATGGGCAACAACACACACCCGCTTTATGAACTGTTTGCGAAACAGAAGAGCACATTCAGCAATCGCCTAATACAACTAAGGTGTAAAAAGGAAAAATACAGGAGATCGTTTGTTCCAACAGCTATGGGGGTGTTTAACAAATGTCTGAAAAGCAATGTCTAAAGTATTGCAAATGTTATGTTATCATATGTGTCATGTTCGAGATCTGTGTTCTGCTGCTGTGATACCGCAATTTCCTACGGGATAAATAAAGTATATCTTATCTTATCTTATCTTATCTTATCTTATTAGATCAGCCTAGGAGGTCTCCACTCCCCCTTTCCCTAGTGTCTGGGCTCACTTCCCCTAGTGTTGCACTTTGTTTTTCCTACACTGTGCATGACAGTTTCCCATACAAATGCTGATATGTTTTTATATAACTACTAGTTTGGACATCTATATAGAATGGAAGTAATTTTGATTTATTTTAATTTATTTTATAATATGAGACTTCACTACATTTTTTAAGAGTGTCTAAAGCTTCTTTGATGGAATTTAAAGGATCACACATTGTTAAGATAATATCATCAGCAAAAAGTCTGATCTTATAATTTTTTGTAAGTATGCCTTTTATCTTATCATTAGATCTTATTTTTTCAGCTAAGGGTTCAATGGCTAATGAAAATAGTAAAGGTGAAAGCGGACACCCTTGGCAAGTTCCATTAGTGATATAAAATGGGTTGGATAAACAATTATTGGCAAGAACTTTGGCGGATGGATGCGAGTAAAGAGACATAATATTTTTACTTAGTTGTTCATTAAAGCCAAATTGTTTAAGGATTTTACTAAAAAATAACCAATTTATTCTATCGACCGCCTTCTCGGCATCGAGTGTAAGCAATAAAGGTTTTTTTTCTCTATCTAAAAATTATATTATATTAAGTGCCCTTCTCGTCCCATCAGACGTTTGTCTACCTTTCATGAAGCCTAATTGGTCATTGTGTATTAAATGGGGGAGAATGTTATTTAGTCTGTTTGCAAGCAATTTAGAATAGATGTTTATAGCTGTGTTAATTAAAGAAATGGGCCTAAAGCTTGTAACTAGTTCTGAGTCATTTTTTGACTTGGGGATTACTACAATTGCTGCCTGCGGCATTTCTTCAGGAAATTCCCCTGTCTTTGTAGCGTAATTAAAGAGTTTATTCAGATAAGGGGTTAATAATGTTGCGTAATTCTTATAAAACTCATTAGGAAAACCATCCTGACCTGGTGACTTACCAGATTTAAGAGCGTTTAATTGTATCTAAAAAATTTTCATCAGAAATCGGAAGATCCAAAGTTTCCATCTGCTGTTGGGAGATCTTAGGTAAATTAATATTTTCCCCCAAAAAATTCTATAGTAGTTAAATTAGGTTGGGGGATTAATGAATTTTCCTTTAACCCCTTTCTGACCCAGGGCATATTAGTACGTATCTGTGCCCTGGGCCTTATGGGCGTGATACGTATTAATACGCCATGGCGATTTCGCCCGCACACAAGCGGTGCAGGCAAGATCGCCGCCGGGTGTCAGCTGATTGTCACAGCTGACACCCTGTGCTATGTGCAGGGAGTGATCCCGTACCGCTCCCGGCACATTAACCCGCGAAATGCTCCAATCAAAATCGATCGCAGCATTCCGGTGGCAAGAGGAGGTAAGTGCGATACTTACCTTCTCTGCCGGCGTCCAGCGGCATCTGAATCCGATCCCGGATGTTGCCATGGTGACCCGACGTCATCATGACAACTTCCGGGTCACCAGGAGGCAGTAAGTTGCTTTGGCCATGCGCAGTGCACGACCAAAGTAACTTCTCCCTGTGCAGCGCTGACACGCTGCATGGCATAGGGAACTGATGCTCTCTATGCCATGCAGGCAATCAGGCTGCAAAAAGTGAAAGTCCCATAGTGGGACAATGTGAACAAGTAATAAAAATGTCAGAAAGTGAAAAAAAATAAAATGTAAAAAAATATTTAAAAAAAAATGAAAAAAGTAATAAAAAAAAATATATACTACCGTTCAAAAGTTTGGGATCATCCAGACAATTTTGTGTTTTCTATGAAAACTCATACTTTTATTTATCAAATGAGTTGCAATATGATTGGAAAATATAGTCCAGACATTGACAAGGTTAGAAATAATGATCTCTATTTGAAAGAATAATTTTCTCTTTCAAACTTTGCTTTCGTCAAAGAATGCTCGCTTTGCAGCAATTTAAGCATTGCAGACCTTCGGCATTCTAGCTGTTAATTTGCTGAGGTAATCTTGAGAAATTTCACCAAATGCTTCCTGAAGCCCCTCCTACAAGTTGGATTGGCTTGATGGGCACTTTTTGCATACCATACGGTCAAGCTGCTCCCACAACAACTCAATGGGGTTGAGATCTGGTGACTGCGCTGGCCACTCCATTACAGATAGAAAACCAGCTGCCTGCTTCTTCCCTAAATAGTTCATGCATAATTTGGAGGTGTGCTTTTGGTCATTGTCCTGTTGTAGGATGAAATTGGCTCCAATCAAGCGCTGTCCACAGGGTATGGCATGGCGTTGCAAAATGGAGTGATAGCCTTCCTTATTCAAAATCTCATTTACCTTTTACAAATCTCCTACTTTACCAGCACCAAAGCAACCCCAGACCATCACATTACCTCCACCAAGATTGACAGATGGCGTCAGGCACTTTTCCAGCATCTTTTCAGTTGTTCTGAGTCTCACAAATGTTCTTCTGTGTGATCCAAACACTTCAAACTTTGATTCGTCTGTCCATAAAACTTTTTTCCAATCTTCCTCTGTCCAATGTCTGTGTTCTTTTGCCCATATTAATCTTTTCCTTTTATTAGCCAGTCTCAGATAAGGCTTTTTCTTTGCCACTTTGCCCTGAAGGCCAGCATCCCGGAGTCGCCTCTTCACTGTAGACGTTGACACTGGCGTTTTGCGTGTACTATTTAATGAAGCTGCCAGTTGAGGAGCTGTGAGGCGTTGATTTCTCAAACAAGAGACTCTAATGTACTTGTCTTATTGCTCAGTTGTGCAGCGGGGCCTCCCACTTCTCTTTCTACTCTGGTTAGAGCCTGTTTGTTCTCTCCTCTGAAAGGAGTAGCACACACCGTTGTAGGAAATCTTCAGTTTCTTGTCAAACTCTCGCATGGAATAGCCTTCATTTCTAAGAACAAGAATAGACTGTCGAGTTTCACATGAAAGTTCTCTTTTTCTAGCCATTTTGAGAGTTTCATAGAACAAACAAATGTAATTCTCCAGATTCTCAACTAGCTCAAAGGAAGGTCAATTTTATAGCTTCTCAAATCAGCCAAACCTTTTTCAGCTGGGCTAACATACTTGTGCAAGGGTTTTCTAAACATCCATTAGCCTTCTTACACAGTTAGCAAACACAATGTACCATTAAACACTGGGGTGGTGGTTGTTGGAAATGGGCCTCTATACACCTATGTAGATATTGCAATAAAAACAAGACGTTTGCAGCTAGAATAGTCATTTACCACATTAACAATGAATAGAGTGTATTTCTGAATTAATTAATGTTAGCTTCATTGAAAAAAATGTGCTTTTCTTTCAAAAATAATGCAATTTCTAAATGACCCCAAACTTTTGAACGGTAGTGTATATTGTACCCATAAATAAATAATCTTATGAAAAAAAATAAACCAATAAAAGTACACATATTTGGTATCGCCGCGTCCGGAACGACCTGACCTATAAAACTGTCCCACTAGTTAACCCCTTTAGCGAACACGGTAAAAAAAAAAAAAAAAATGAAACATAAAACGATGTTTTATCATCGTACTGCCAAACAAAATATGGAATAAAATGCGATCAAAAAGACGAATTTAAATAAAAACAGCCGCAATACAGCTCCAACAACAGAAAAATAAAAAAGTTATAGCTCTCAGAATAAAGCGATGCAAAAACAATAGTTTTTATTGTGTAAAAGCGCCAAAATATATAAAAAAAGAAAAATGCGGTACCGCTGTAAATGTACTGACCCGAAGAATAAAGCTGCCTCATCAATTTTACCACATGCAGAACGGCATAAAAAAAACCCCAAAAAACAATTCCAGAATTGTTGGCTTTTGTTTATTCTGTCTCCCAAAAATCGGAATAGAAAGTGATCAAAAAATGTCATTTGCCCGAAAATGATACCGATAAAAATGTCAACTTGTACCGCAAAAAACAAACCATCACATGACTCTGTCGGCCAAAATATGGAAAAATGATAGCTCTCAAAATATGGCGATGCAAAAACTAGTCTTTGCAAAAAAATGCGTCTTTTAGTGTGTGACAGCTGTCAATCATAAAAACCCGATATGAATCTGGCATTGCTGTAATTGCGCCGACCCGAAGAATAATGTCATCTAATCACTTATACCACACGAGGAACGGTGTAAAAAATAAACTTTAGGGTTAGGGTTGTGCTAGGGTTTGGGTTAACGTTGGACTAGGGTTAGGGTTGGGCTAGGGTTGGGGTTAGGGTTGGGGTTAGGCTTGGGCTAGGGTTGGGGTTAGGGTTGGGCTAGGGTTAGGGTTAGGCTAGGGTTAGGGTTGGGCTAGGGTTAGGGTTGGGCTAGGGTTAGGGTTAGGCTAGGGTTAGGCTAAGGTTAGGGTTAGGCTAAGGTTAGGGTTAGGCTAGGGTTAGGGTTGGGCTAAGGTTTGGGTTGGGGT
The DNA here is from genome assembly GCF_046119375.1 of Phyllobates terribilis. Lineage (NCBI taxonomy): Eukaryota > Metazoa > Chordata > Amphibia > Anura > Dendrobatidae > Phyllobates > Phyllobates terribilis. Next base: position 625,975,966 of record NW_027362765.1, read on the forward strand.
TGGGATTTTTTCAGAAGTAAAGAAAACAAAAATGACGACGATATGGCGACTAGTGAGCGCAAGTGCTTGCTACTTGAGTTTGCATCGGGTGCTTGGGTATGCACCAAGTATCGCGGGTGCTCAAGTAACATGCTCGAGTCCCTGCCCCGCATGTTTTTTTATTGGACACCCAGAAAAAGACATGCGGGGATCGCTCGTGCATGGCAGGCAATCCCCGCAAGGTTTTTTTGGGCTGTATAACAGCTGCAAAACACTTGGGGAGGCGGCGTAGTGTGTTACTGATGGTAGCCTGTGTAACAATGGTCCCAACTCTCTGCAGGTCATTCACTAGGTCCCCCCATGTCGTTCTGGGATTTTTGCTCACCGCTCTTGAGATCATTTTGACCTCATGGGGTGAGATCTTGTGTGGAGCCCCAGATCGAGGGAGATTATCAGCGGTCTTGTATGTCTTCCATTTTCAAATTATTGCTCCCAAAGTTGATTTCTTCACACCAAGTTGCTTGCCTATTGCAGATTCAGTCTCCCCAGCCTGGTGCAGGGCTACAATTTTGTTTCTGGTGTCCTTCGACAGCTCTTTGGTCTTCACCATAGTGGAGTTTGGAGTGTGACTGTTTGAGGTTGTGGACAGGTATATTTTATACTGATAACAAGTTCAAACAGGTGCCCATACTACAGGTAACGAGTGGAGGACAGAGGAGCCTCTTAAAGAAGAAGTTATAAGTCTGTGAGAGCCAGAAATCTTGCTTGTTTGTAATTGACCAAATACTTATTTTCCACCAAAATTTGAAAAAAATTTCTTTCCAAATCAGACAATGTGATTTTCAGAATTAGTTTTCTCATTTTGTCTCTCATAGTTGAGGTCTACCTATGATGTCAATTACAGTCCTCTCTCATCTTTTTAAGTGGGAGAACTTGCACAATTGGTGGCTGACTAAATACTTTTTTTCCCCCACTATATCACAAATTGTGACTTTAGTAAATTTTGAAATGGTATTATAATCAAAAATGACCAAATCGATACGAGAGAAGGATTTATGTACAGGTGAGTAGAATGTATATTGTAATGATGATGTTCATGCATCTAAACACATCTTTCAACTGTCTTGCATACTTTCAGATATTTGGGAATTGTCCCTTTTTGGTGTTATTACCGATGTATGCATTTGTGGTGCTATTAATATACACCCCTAATTGTCGTCTACATTGGGTTATTGTGGGGGCCTTTTGGTGTCCTTGGTTTTTTAACTACATATGTGGCACTCTGTGCCTTTAAGCTCTTTAATGTATTATCTTTTGACTTGTGTATTTAATAAAAATTATATTTTTTCTATGCTTATTTGGGGCTTTGTTGTCGCTTTTCTTTTTCTCTCATTTTTTCATCTTTCAACTCCTGTTTCACAAGCCAATTTTTGAGATTAGGGACATATTGTTTATGAACTGCCATGGAATCTATACTTTTTTCCGGGACTCTATTAAAGTCCCCTACAATTATAAAATATTTCCCCTTTTAATTTAGTCTCTTGGAGACAGATTATAACTGCTTTGCTTATTTTAATCTCTTTCCATGTCTTTTCCTTGGGTTGTTTAATCCTTTAACATTTAGGGACAGTATTTTGGTGCTCATTTTAATTATTATCGCAAAAAGGGAAATGTATTAAGTAATTGACTGACAAAATTTACTAAGTGGTTACCAATTCTGTACTTAAGACCTAAAAGGGAAAATAGTTAAGAAAATAATAAAAGAAAAAAGAAACAAAACTTATTTAAAAATACAAACAAAAAAAATTTAAAAATATAAGTAAAGTGGAAGACGGATGCTACAACAGGGTAAAAAAACTCAACAATAAATATACCAATATCACTTGGAAGAAAAATTATACTCCTGGAGAGGCCTTAAATTTCAGGCACTACTCCAAATTGGGGTAAATAAAGTTTATGGCAGTTATGCTCATTGGAGATACAACGTGTTAGATAAAAGATTATATAAGTAAAATATGAACAAATAAATTTGCCAGACCTTTAAAATAAAAAAGAACATGTAGAGTTCAGATATTACTTCTGAGACAGTCTTTAGACAGATGAGGATCTCGCAAATGAATTCTGATGACTCTGTCTAGAATTTCCTCTGGAGATAGTTCTTCAATTAAGTGTTTGCAATGAATTCTTACATCTGAAGACGATAGAATATTGTCCCAAAAGTAAAGTCTAAGTCTTGTTCAAATCTTAGTAAAATTCTTTTACCAGATAGGTAGTACTACTAAAGAATTGTAGTGAAGGATGTAAGACCAAAAAGTAAAGCTCAAAAATAATATCTGGAGTATAAGATGGTTAAAGTAAAAAATATATGTTTGAGTAAATACATGAATATTAGATCCTATGTTACGGGTCCGGGTGGTGGAACCTCTGTGCTTCGGTGAAAGCAGGGACCAGAGGGGCGTGACTAAGTGCCTACTCGGCCTGTCCCTGGTCACACGGCGGCTTAGTTGACTCCGTGAACCAAGGAGGGACCAGGCAGGTGAACCAGGTGCCACTCTGGGACTGACCTTGAGTGAGAGCAGGCGACTCCCACGGGTTAGATGACAAGAGCTGACCGGTACAGTGGATAAGCACTGCAGCCAGGCTGGCGGGTAGTCTTGATAGATAAGCAGGCAGGTACGGCTAATAGCCAGACAGGCGCTCCGGGTAGGCAAGCAGGCGGGCACGACAGGTTACTTGGCAGGTGCTCCGGGTTGGCGGGCTGGCAGGCACGGCAGGTAACAGGCAGGTGCTCCGGGTTGGCAGGCTGGCGGGCACGGCAGGTAACTGGCAGGTGCTCCGGGTAGACAGGATGGCAGGCATGGCAGGTAACTGGCAGGTGCTCCAGGCAGACAGGCTGGCGGGCACAGCAGGTAACTGGCAGATTGGCGGGCAGAACTATAGACAGACTGGCGGGCTGGATTGTAGACAGACTGGTGGGCTGGATTGTTAGACAGACTGACGGGCTGGACTGTTAGACAGACTGGCAGGCTGGACTGTTAGACAGACTGGCGGGCAGGACTGACAGGCAGCGGGACCTGAGGGCTGAAGCAAGTGTTAGCACACGGAACATCAACCTTGCACAGGAACCTCCATGTTGGAGGAGGTGCCTTATATAGGAGAAGTCCTCCGGCCATTGGCAGGGGACTTTTTAGGACTGCGCGCGGCCCCTTTAAGAGGGAGGGAGCGCGCGCTCTAAGCACAGTGCCTGGGAAGCTACGCGCGGTGCGCGCCACAGCAGTAGGGGAGCAGGAAGACGCCGGATCTGGACCGCGGCAGTGAGGGGAACGGTGTCTCTGCCCGGCAGGAGGCAGAGACACCGGTGTAACATCCTATACATGGGTAGTAAACAATCAAAAGTTAACAATAAAAATAGGGACATTTAGTTTTACATTTGAGCTATAATATACATGAGTTCTCTAAAATTAAAACTATAAATTAGTATGTACTTAAAAGCATAAAGTTGTCACTTTGATCAGGAACGTTGTAGCATATCGGCTTTAGAGTACATTTAGCACATCCAGGAGATTCTCAATGGTGAGAGATTCACCAGGAACTAGAATCAAAGTATTATAATCCAATTGGTCTATAAAGTCTTTTCCTTTGTCCCGGAAGTACATTACTCTTCCAGGTCTTAAGAAGAGACCTATAACATAGATGTGTCCTCTCTAATATAGAATGTCCAAACAGTCTTTAATAGGTTCTCAACGAAGTCCAGGATTCATGTCTCTTGAATTGTCCATAGAATCAATAAAATTTTTCCCTTCCTCGCATTGGCTAGGTTTTTCCCTTAAACAAAATTAGGAGCTTAGCAGGAAAGCCCCATCTATATGGAATTCCAATTTGTCTTAAATAATTAGTTATTTCTGTGAGCGAATTTCTAAATTTAATCGTTTGTAATGTAACCACCCCTGTGCCCAGCTAAGGAAAGCACAGCTCTGCTCTCTGCCTTTGAACAGATTGACAGCATAAACTGTCAATCTGCAATTCTTTTGATGGGGCTTATCCTGTCTTTTCTAGGCACCTCTGAGCCTGGGTAGGTTCAGTGGAGCCAGAATCCAATAGTTCCCGGCTTCCACCGCTGCGGTCTTGCCGGAGATTATAGTCAATAGCTCCGGTGTGCCTAGTCCTATCTTGATGGTAATGGTGTCAAAATGGTCCAGGAGGTATTCTGAGGCCAGCAAGAGATGTCTGGCACCCGCAATCCAGTCCCAATTAGCTTAAATCAGTTGCTTTCGTCGTCCAGCTCTCTCCTTGAGTTCTCTGCAAGGGAATTCCTGGCACTGCGGACCCTCCAGAGACTTTGTCTAATAACTCCAGTGTGCCTGGTCCTACATAGCTGGAACTGGTGTCAAAATGTGCTGGAAGGTCTTATGAGTTCAGCAGAGGTGGTATGGCACATGCACTACTCTTTTAAGTAGCTTAAATTAGTAGCTTTGGTCTAACTCCTCACGGAGTTCCGGACAAACGCGCCTCATTCCTCCGGCATTCAGGCCACACCCTTTTCCATTCAGTTTTAACATTGGCAGCAAGTTTCACACATATCAGAAATGTTTTCAATTATCTCCTGAACTAAAAAGCGATCAACTCATCATCTTCAAATCTTGTCCGGCATGGTGAAAGGAGCAGAGAAACACAACATTTTTCAGAATCCAACCTTTCCAACCACAGATGGATTAGTCAGGCAGCAAAGTTTAGGATAGATTGGAGGGGTGCGAGAGTGTTGGAAGGGAGGCCACAGAGTAGTAGGTTGCAGTAGTCAAAGCGGGAGATGATGAGGGCGTGCACTAGTGTTTTTGCAGATTCATGGTTGAGGAATGTGCGGATCCAGGAGATATTTTTGAGTTGGAGTCGGCAGGAAGTGGAAAGGGCTTGGATACGTGGTTTGAAGGAGAGATCAGAGTCCAGGGTTAAACCAAGGCAGCGAGCTTGCGGGACTGGGGAGAGTAAACAGCCATTGACGCTGATAGATAGTTCAGATGGGGGTGTTGAATGAGATAGTGGAAAGATGATGAATTTTGTTTTAGCCAGAGATTGTGGGATTTTGGTTAGTAGGGAGAAGATATCGGGTCCAGAGAGGTAGATCTGTGTGTTATCAGGATAGAGGTGATACTTAAAGCCGTGAGACTCTATGAGCTGTCCCACGCCGAAGGTGTAGATGGAGAAGAGCAGGGGTCCTAGAACTGGACCTTGGGGGACACCGACAGATAAGGGGTGAGATAAGGAGGCTGTTTGTGAGTGGGAAACACTGAATGTCCTGTCTGCTAGATATGAAGAGATCCAAGATAGGGCCAAGTCTGTGATGCCGAGAGATGAAAGAGTCTGTAGTAAGAGGGAATGGTCCACTGAGTCAAAGGCAGATGACAGGTCTAGGAGGAGGAGGACAGAGTAGTGTCGCTTGGATTAGAAAGTCGTTGGTGACTTTAATCAGGACAGTTTCAGTAGAATGGTGCAGTCGGAAGCCAAATTGGAGGCGGTCAAAGAGAGAGCAGGAGGAGAGGTGGGAGGACAGTTCAAAGTGGACATGTTGTTTTAGTAGTTTTGAGTCATAGGGGAGAAGTGATATGGGGTGGTAGCTAATCAGAGAGGATGGGTCAAGGGAGGGCTTTTTGTGACTGGGTGTGATCGAGGCATGTTTGAACATGAGGGGAAGACACCAGTTGTTAGTGACAGGTTGAAAAGGTGGGTTAGGGTTGGGATGAAGATAGTGGTAAGATTGGGAATGAGGTGAGATGGGATAGGGTTAAGTTCACATGTGGTGAGGTGTGATTTAGAGAGTAAAGAGGAAAATTGATCTTCCATAATGATGGAGAAGCTGGTTTTGGAGGAGGATTGATTAGGTGTGAGGAGGGCTGAGAGGACTTTAGGCAAAAGCTTTGTCTGATGGTGTCAATCTTCCTCTTGAAGAATGAGGCAAAATCTTCGGCTGAGATGAAAGGAGAGGGAGGAGGCGCTGGGGGGGTGGAGGAGAGAATTGAAGGTGTTGAATAGCTGTTTAGGGTTGTGAGACAGGGAGGATATGAGAGATGAGAAGTATGTTTGGTTTGCTGCAGTGAGTGTGGTCTTGAAGGTAGTGAGGGACTGTTTGACTGCGATGAAGTGCTCATTGGAGTGGGACCTTTTCCATCTACTCTCAGCAACCCTGGAGGCCCGTCGCAGTTCTTTGGTTAGGCTGGTGTGCCAGGGTTGCCTGTTGATTGTGCAAGCTTTGGTATGTGTGAGGGGGGAGACTGAATTGAGAGCTGCAGCTGTTGTAGTGTTGTATAAAGCAGCAGCAACATCTCCATTATGTAAGGAAATAATGTCTGCAAGAGGGAGGATTCAGAGAGTGAGGTTAGGTCAAGTTGTTTAAGATTTCTGCAAGCAAGGGCGTGCGAGTTTGTGGAGTGGGGATTGTGGCCATGGAGAGGAGAGAGTAGAGAATGTAAGTAGGTTGTGGTCACAAAGAGGGAGGGGTGAGTTAGAGAGGTTAGATAGAGAACAGAGGCAGGTGAAGATGAGACCCAGAATGTGGTCATCTTTGTAATTGGCTGCAGAAGGCCATTGAGTAAGGTCGAAGGAGGAAGCGAGGGATAGAAGCTTAAAGGCAGCTGAGAGGAAAGTGTTGATGGGGATGTTGAAGTTGCCAATGATGGTATCAGAAATGTTTTCAATTATCTCCTGAACTAAAAGAGCAATCAACTCATCCTCTTAAAATTTTGTCTGACATGGTGAAAGGAGCAGAAAAACGCAAAAAAATTCCGAACCCAACCATTCCAACCAGATATATGAGTGTTCTTTCTATATGAATTTTCTATTCATTTTTGCCATTGGGAGCCAGTTTCGCACATATCAGAAATGTTTTCAATTATCTCCTGAACAAAAAAAGAGATCAACTCATCCTCTTTAAATCTTGTCCAGCATGGTGAAAGGAGCAGAAAAACGCACAAATTTTCAGAATCCAACCATTCCAAATAGAGATTTGAGTGTTCAATCAATATGAATTTCCCATTCATTTTTGCCATTGTGTACTAGTTTTGCACATATAAGAAATGTTTTCAATTATCTCCTGAACAAAAAAAGACTGACTCATCCTCCTCAAATCTTGTTTGGGATGGTGGCAGGAGTAGAAAAATGAAAAAATTTTCAGAATTCAACCATTCCAATCAGAGATATGATTGTTCGTTCAATATGAATTTTCCATTCATTTTTGTCATTGGGAGCCAGTTTCGAACATATCATAAATGTTTTCAATTATCTACTGAACTAAAAGAGACTTCAACTCATTCTCTTCAAATCTTGTCTGGGATGGTGAAAGAAGCAGAAAAACGCAAAATTTTTGGGATCCAACCATTCCAACCAGAGATATGAGTGTTCTTTTGATATGAATTTTCAATTTATTTTTGCCATTGGGAGCCAGTTTCACACATATCATAAATGTTTTCAATTATCTCCTGAATAGTGATGAGTGAGCACTAAATGCTCAGGTACTCGTTGCTTGGGTCGAGCAAATTGGAATACTTGAGTGCTCGGACCGAGTAACGAGCCCAATGTAAGTCTATGGGAAACTCGAGCATTTTTCAGGTCGGCTCCCCCCAGCGGTCTGCAGAGGGCCTAAAAATTGCCCAAATCGATGGGAACAGTGCTCAAATGACATGGGAACAGCATGGGTCCCAGGTCACTGCTGTCAACAACGTTGTCAGAGGTATTATGCCACTTTTACCGACTCACAATAAAACATGCAAGACGAAACCAAAATGGATTTTCCTGGTAAATATGATAAAGAACATCCTTTCTAGGATAATGACTTATATATAAGGCAAAATAAATAACCAAAAACAAAAATTCTCCTCCACACCTTGGGCTATGTTCACACATAGCGTTTTTGTAAATGTTTTTTCCCAGCAATATGCGCTCCTGAAGGATGATGATGGAACTTGATATTCGGATTCAAAGAATTTTTATTTCAAACTAAAATACAACCGGTTTCGACTTCTTTGAGTCTTCCTCAGGTATAACATCATTTTAACATTTTACAACCTTATCTGGTAATATGGTGTGTGACACATCATCAGACACATGCATACAGTGCTGAAAAGACATGGAAACAGCATGGGGAAGACCCCTGGAAGCATCTCTGTCTCCCAGGTCACTGCTTAAGTGTGCCCATCATAAGTGATCCTTGGTGCATGCGAAGATGCCTCCCGCCATGCACCTGTCATTGCAGAATTGCAACAATCACTGTGCACGTCCTTGTCCCAGCGCAGCGTTCAGTTGTCCCTACGCCATATCTTGGAATGCAAGCGCAAGTATGCAGCCAGCCACCCACCCACAGGCTGCAATAGTATACTGCTAAATTTTTGACAGCTGCTTGCACTTGAAATCTGGCCTTTTAGGCTCGTGGTTGCAAAAGCTGTCCACAAACTTATGGCGGCGGCCGGGTGTCCATACTTGGTCCCCAGCCGCCACTATTTCTCCTGGTGTCGTCTCCGCCTTCCACAAGCACGGGTCCTACAACATTACCTGTGCCCTCCCCAGTGCACTTACTGGGAAGGACCGCCTAACCACAAAAACGTGGACAAGTGAATGTGGCCAAGGACGGTACGGAGCCAGTCCACAGCTTGGTGGTGAGTTGTATTTTACCACAGCCATATTTTTTAGCTTGGTGAAAGGACTGACTTGGGAAACCGTATTTACTCCAGCTTTAATTTCTCCGTCACCAGGTTCCGCCCATTGTCACACACGACTATGCCTGGCTGTATGTTCTGCGGTGAGAGCCACAGATCAGGCTGCTGTGTTACAGCTTTCAACAATTCTGCAGCAGTGGGCGGTTTGTCACCTAAGCATTAAGCATGTTATCTTCAGCACAGCCTGTTGCCGCTTGGCCAAGGCAGTGCTGCAGTGGTCTCAGTTTGTGACTGATGTAGTTTTTCGGAGATGGAGGCCGAACTGGAGGAGGAGGTGCAGAAGCTGAACAATGTGATTACATTGAGGTTACATTGACGACTCTGGTTTTTATACTAAAGAAACATCCTACTGTTTTTTTTTTTATGTTATTTTTTAAGACAAATGTATTCACCGGGAAATGTCATTTTAACATTTTACAACCTAGCCTGGCCATATGGTGTGTGACACATCATCAGACACATCTTGTTTAATTTATGATGGAGGGACTCTGAAAGTCACAAACCTATTTTTATAGGGCCATCAGGTGGCTCTTACTATTCTTAAAGGGCCAGCAGTCGGCCCTTGCTATTGTTAGAGAGCCATCAGCCGGCTATGCTTTGTTGTTCCCATTATTAACGAGTGGGTCTCCTACAGTGGGTACGGAAAGTATTCAGACCCCTTTAAATTTTTCACTCTTTGTTTCATTGCAGCCATTTGGTAAATTCTAAAAAGTTCATTTTTTTTCCATTAAAGTATACCTTGCAACCCATCTTGATTGAAAAAAAAACAGAAATGTAGACATTTTTGCAAATTTATTAAAAAAGAAAAACTGAAATATCACATGGTCATAAGTATTCAGACCCTTTGCTCAGAAATTCATATTTAAGTCACATGCTGTCCATTTCCTTGTGATCCTCCTTGAGATGGTTCTACGCCTTCATTGCAGTCCAGCTGTGTTTAATTAAATTGATAGGACTTGATTTGGAAAGGCACACACCTGTCTATATAAGACCTCATAGCTCACAGTGCATGTCAGACCAAATGAGAATCACGAGTTCAAAGGAACTGCCCAAAGGGCTCAGAGACAGAATTGTGACAAGGCACAGATCTGGCCAAGGTTACAAAAGAATTTCTGCATTACTCAAGTTCCTGAGAGCACAGTGGCTTCCATAATCCTTAAATGGAAGACGTTTGGGACCACCAGAAGTCTTCCTAGACTTGGCTGTCCAGCCAAACTGAGTGATCATGGGAGAATAGCCTTGGTGAAAGAGGTAAAGAAGATCCTCAAGATCACTGTGGCTGAGCTCCAGAGATACAGTAAGGAGATGGCTTTTATTTCAGAGTGGCCCGACGGAAGCCTCTCCTCAGTGCGAGACATATGAAAACTTGCATAGAGTTTGCTCAAAAACACATGAAGGACTCCCAGACCAGGAGAACTAAGATTCTCTGGTTTAATGAGACGAAGATAGAACTTTTTGGTGATAATTCTGGTATGTGTGGAGAAAACCAGGCACTGCTCATCACCTGCCTAATACAATCCCAACAGTGAAACATGGTGGTGGCAGCATCACGCTATGGGGGTGTTTTTCAGCTGCAGGGACAGGACGACTGGTTGCAAATAAAGGAAACATGAATGCGGCCAAGTACAGAGATATCCTGGATGAAAACCTCTTCCAGAGTGCTCTGGACCTCAGACTTGGCAGAAGGTTCACCTTCCAACAAGACAATGACCCTAAGCACACAGCTAAAATAACAAAGGAGTGGCTTTAGAACAACTCTGTGACCATTCTTGACTGGCCCAGCCAGAGCCCTGACCTAAACCCAATTGAGAATCTCTGGAGGGACCTGAAAATGGCTGTCCACCATCGTTCACCATCCAACCTGACGGAACTGGAGAAGATCTGCAAGGAAGAATGGCAGAGGATCCCCAGATCCAGATGTGAAAAACTTGTTGCATCATTCCCAATAAGACTAATGGCTGTACTAGCTCAAAAGGGTGGTTCTACTCAATACTGAGCAAAGGATCTGAATACTTATGACCATATGATATTTAAGTTTTTCTTTTTTAATAAATTTGAAAAATTTCTACATTTCTGTTTTTTTCAGTCAAGATGGGGTGCAGAGTGTACTTTAATGAGAAAAAAATTAACTTTTTAGAATTTACCAAATGGCTGCAATGAAACAAAGAGTGAAAAATTTAAAGGGGTCTGTATAATTTCCGTACCCACTGTATACTGTTATTGTGTATGCAGTGACTGCAAGGGTTGCCAAAAATTTGGAGGCACTCCAATGCCCCTTTCAAGAGACGTAGAGGTCAGAGAGCCTCCTTAAAACAATTTTCCCATTATTAGGAAGTGGGTCTTGACGCGCCCCCTGGGCCAGTGCTGTTAGGGGATTACCCGGAGCCGGATCAGATGGGGGTTGTAGTCTCCGAGTGGCGGTGACCCGGTCCGTGCCCAGGGTGTCAAGCTCAGTGTGTGGCAGTCCTACAGATGTTATTAGAGTTCTTTGTGTCGACTACGCCACCCGTTGATTTGCGGTCAAAAGGCCGCCGCTGCAGCAGGGTCCGCTGAGGCTGTTGGTATGTGTGCAGTTTTGGTAGTATAACCCCCAACGGGAGGGGTATAGCCTCAGGGGGTCAGATGTAGAGGATGGTGGTTGTGAAGGTGCAGGATGAATCAGCAAGAAGACTCAGAGTCGGGCTGTGCAGTTCAGGGGTTTTTACTTACGGGTGTTCTTATGGTCACTCTGGCCTGAAGCGACCACCCGAGCCGTGCTGCGTCCACCAGGTCCTGGACTCGGCTAACCCCCAGGCAGTTCTGGAGCATGGTCCTGAGCTCCTGTCTGACTTTCCCTCTCTTCTGGCCGTTCTCACCAGGGATCCACCTATGTCCGGCTCCCTCGGGTCTCTTGGTGGGTACACCTCCTCTGGGTTCCCTGACCCTATACTTGGTCTGCCTTCCTGGTGGATTTGGTGAGGGTCGTGGCAGATCCTGCCCACGACCTCCGGTCTCTGGCTAAGGTGTGCTTTTCTCTCTGCCAGCTTGGGATCCGGTACCCTAGGTGCCAACTCTTCACCCTCTGATCTAATTTTGGGTTCTTGGAGTTCCCTCTTGTTTTCTCTGGGTCCTTCTGACTCCTCTCTCTCTCTCTTGGCCTTGGAGCTGGGCCCAGCCGGAACCACAACTCCCTGTCAGCCCTTCTGGCTGAGCTTCTCTGCTCTGCTCCTCAGGTTACACTCTGACAGACTGACTCACTCTACAAAAGACCCTGTCCTAAGATGGTGCCCACCTTATATACTCCCTCTATGTGTGAGCTCAGGTGACCAGCACCCAATGAGCTCCTAGCACTACCCAGACTGCTCCCCCTATCTGCCCCTACACTACTGGGATGTTCCACCCCCCTCCCACTCCAGCCAGGAACAGACACTGTCGTACCTGCACATTTCTCTAGTGGGAGTACCATCGGTCTGTTCCTCGGAAATGGGATGTGTGTAGTGCATGCAGCTATCTGAGCTCAGTTCCACACTCCATCCTTACCCGGGAGTGGAATATCACACCTCTGGCTTGAGGCGCAATACCCCTGTAGCAGCCGAATCCTCAGGGTGCTACAGGTCTCCCATAGTGTTTGCCTATACAGTGAAGTAACGGCTGCCAAAAATTTGGAGGAACTCCAATGCCCCTTGCAAGAGACGTAGAGGTCAGAGAGCCCCCTAAAAACAATGTTCCCATTATTAGGAAGTGGGTCTCCCATAGTGTTTGCCTATGCAGTGAAGCAATGGCTGTCAAAAATTTGAAGGCACTCCAATGCCCCTTGCAAGAGACGTAGAGGTCGTTGAAGTGGTACATATGTTGGTGATATGGTGGTGAAGGATGAGGATGCAAAGAAGGAGGAGGACAAGAGCAAATAGACAAAATCAATAAGCGTATACCCATGTCTGAGTGTGAAAACAGAGGTGCACGGGAATAAAGTTAGACCTCCCCAAAAAAGACACTGTATTTGAGTTTATGTTACACTGCTATCATTCGGTGGTGTTGAGAAGTCTGGCCTAATCCAGCCCTTGTCCATTTTTATAAGAATCAGCCTGTCACCATTTTCAGTTGACAGGCGAATGCGTTTATCAGTAATAAGTCCACAGGCTGCACTAAAAACCCACTCTGACAAAGCGCTAGCGGCACGGCAGGCCAGGACCTCCAAGGTGTAGAGAGCCAGTTCATGCCACGTGTACAGCTTGAATACCCAATAATTACAAGGCACAGAGGAATCACAGAGGATGTTGGTACAGTCTGCAAGGTACTCCCTCACCATCTTCCGAAACTTTGCACTCCTTGTGAGAGTACCCCCACCTCAGGGCCTGTGCGATGGAAGGGTATGGGAAAACTGTCCCAGAACTTTGACAGTGCTCCCTTGCCTCTGCTGGATTGCATTTGTGGCTCTCTCGTCTGTACTCCTTGGTTGTCCAACGAACTGTGACCTCTGCCGCCAGCGTTGTCAGATGGGAATGGTTTCAATAATTCCGCAACAAGTGCCTTCTCGTACTGCCCCATTTTATTAGGCTTGCCCTGCAAGGAAATAAGAGACCTCCCTGTAGCGTGGGTCTAGAAGTGTCACCAACCAGTAATGACTGTCACCCAAAATTTTGACAATGCGAGGGTCACGGGAAAGGCACCATAACATAAACTCAGCCATGTGTGCCAGGCAAGACCTCCGTGTCCTCACCAAAAGGATGACTGACCATGCTCTCCTCCTCATCCTCCTCCCTGGCCATTTACGCTGAACAGACTGTATGGCAGTTGTGCAGGTAGTACCGTCTATAGCGCAGGAAACTAGCTTCTGCTCTTCCTCCTCCTCCTCCTCTTCCTCATTGTCACCCAATCCACGTTAGGATGAGATGAGGCTGGGCTGTGTGTAATCACCCTGTATGGTTCCTTGCTCCATCTCATCGTGCTCCGTCTGCAATGCATCCTCTTTCAATGAGAGCAGAGAGCATTTCAGAAGACAGAGAAGTGGTATGGTGATGCTAATTATGGCGTCATCGCCGCTCACCATCTTGGTGGAGTCCTCAAAGTTTTGGAGGATGGTACAGATGTCTGACATCCATTTGCTCACAAGTCCTTCCCAACATCTGCAACGTAGAGTTCCAATGCTTGGGGACATCGCAGATCAGTCGGAGAGCTGGAAGCTGCAAATGCTGCTGAAGCAAGAGCGGCGGAAGCTGTAGCTAACTTTCTAAAATGGGCACACAGGCGGCATACTTTGACAAGCAGATCCAACAGATCCGGGTAGGTTTTGAGAAACTGCTGAACCACGAGGTTAAGCACATGGGCCAGGCATGGTACGTGTGTGAGCTCGCCTCGACTCAGAGCCGCCATCAGGTTCCGGCCATTGTCACACACGACCATGCCTGGCTGTAGGTTCAGCAGTGTCAGCCACAGATCTACCTGCTCTTTCAGAGCTGTCCACAATTCTTCAGCGTTGTGTGATTTGTCACCTAAGCATATTAGCTTCAGCCCAGCCTGTTGCCGCTTGGCCAAGGCAGTGCTGCAGTGCTTCCAGATTGTGACTGATGTGGTCATTTCGGAGATGGATGCTGAAGAGGAAGAGGAGGAGGAGGTGCAGGAGCTGTAGAATGTGGGGGCGACCCTGATTGAGCTAGGGCCCGCAATCCTCGGCGTCGGGAGGACGTGTTCCGTCCCAAGGTCCGACTGGGTCCCAGCTTCCACTATGTTAACCCAGTGTGCCGTCAGCGAGATGTACAGTCCCTGCCCACAAGCACTTGTCCACGTGTCTATGGTTAGGTGGACTTTCCCAGTAACTGCATTGTTGAGGGCACGGCTTATGTTGTGGGACACGTGCTTGTGTAATGCGGGGACGGCACACCGGGAGAAATAGTGGCGGCTGTGGACCGAGAAGCTTCCATCTCCATGAGCCTAAAAGGCAACATTTCGAGCGCAAGCATTCGCGAAATGTGGGAATTTAGTAGTGTGGCCTGTGGGGCGTTTTTGCGCTTGCGTTCCAAGGACTGGGGTAGGGACAACTGATTTCTGCGCTGGGACAAGGACGTGGACATGCTAGTTGATGGTGCTAGTTGAGAGTGTTCAACGACAGGTGCAGGGCAGGAAGCATCTTGGCATGCGCCATGGACAGGGGATTGTCGCACACGCACAACAGCGGAACAAGCAGTGGTGTCACCCGCAGACACTGTTGCTGGACCCTGGGGTTCGGCCAACTTAGTCAGGTGCTTTGCTGCAATGTGCTTGATCATGCTGGTGGTGGTCAAGCTGCTAGTTTTGCTACCCCTGCTGATGCCGGCCTGGCAGTTGGTGCAAATTGCCTTTTTGGGGTTATCGGCAGAGTCTTTAATATCAACCAGACTCGGGAAGACCTAACAGTTGTACTGGCAACTTCTGTCGTGTTGATGCTACAGGGAGCAGTTGCACGCCTTCTGTCTGTGGCCACCACACTGCTTTTTCTTGCCTGTTATGGTGCTACGCCTCCCTCCCCCTGTGTGCTGCTGTCCTTGCTCTGCATGTCACCTTGCCAGGTTTGGTCATTGACTTCATCATCCACCACCTCATCTTCCACTTCCACACCCTGGTCCTCCTCCTGACTTTCTGGCAATTGTGTCTCATCATCATCCACCTCTTGTGACAGTTTCCCACAGTCGCCTTCATGTGACCGTGGCTGCTCAAATATTTGGGCATCGCTACATGCGATCTCCTCTTGCCCCGCTTCAAGTAGACCAGGCGAGAGGCCAGAATCTATAAATGGAAAAGTGAACAGCTCTTTGGAGTGTCCAAGTGTTGGATCAATTGTCTCTGGGCACTCGGCATGGTGGGAGGAAGTAGGATCAGGGTGAGGAATATGCAGTCCAGACTCAAGGCTACTGAGACTTGACCGTGTGGAAGACAGGGTGGTGGTGGTGGTTAAGTGACTGGAAGCATTATCTGCTATCCAACCAATAACCTTTTCACACTGCTTTGTGTTCAATAGTGGTGTTCTGCGGTCCCCTATTAATTGGGACAGGAAGGTCGAGCGACAAGATGTGGGTGTTTGTTGTGGCACAATTTCAGCTTGCCCACAGCCTCGGCCTCGTCATCTGCATGCACCATCATCACCATCACGTCCACTTTCCCGTCCCTTGCCACGTGCCTTGCCCATTCTAAATAGAGAACAATATTTTCCATGTTCACTACAAATGGCTGGGTTTGAACCACAGTTTTAAATAGCTGGCCTGTAGGTTACTATTTTTCACAGCGACCTGGTGTCAATAACTTCACTAACACACTGCAACAAAATTAAAATGGAGGCCAGAAATGCCTGCATTTGGAGCACACTTATATGTGATATATGTGACGGAAAACCACAGTTTTAAATAGCTGACCTGTAGGTTACTATTTTTCACAGCAACCTGGTGTCAATAACTTCACTAACACACTGCAACAAAATTGAAATGGAGGCCTGAAATGCCTGAATTTGGAGAACACTTATATGTGATACGTGTGGTGGAAAACGACAGTTTTAAATAGCAGGCCTGACCTTGAGTAATGCATAAGTTCTTTTGTAACCTTGGCCAGATCTGTGCCTTGCCAAAATTCTGTCTCTGAGTAGTGTTGAGCCACCCCCGTAGTGTTCGAGTTCGGTTCGGTTCGTCGAACACCCGTGTGTTCGCCGAACTGTTCGTCGAACTGTTCGTCGAACACCTTCGAACACCGTTAAAACCAATGGCAGGCAAACATAAACACATAGAAACACATAGAAAACACCTTCAAAGGTGTCCAAAAGCTGACAAACTGCTCTGAAGACACAACTAACACATGGAAAAGTGACAAGTACATATAGTCATGCGAAAAGAAAAGAGGTGGAGGAGTAAAAGGAGGGGGAGACACAGATATAGGCATGTCATGCCCTTCTAAAATCCAAAAAGTGAGAAGCCGACACGTTCAGTCCGCTCCTGCCCGTGCCACCTCCGTGTCGCCGGGTTTGTGCCAGAGCCGCGGTGAACCCTGACGGCCAGCCCCCCTCTCCCAATACTGGTGCCTGTCCGCTGGTGGGTCGAGCGAGCCCCCCTGTGGTGGAGGCAGCTCTAAGCTTTTTAATTTAAATTGTCTCTCTAATTTGAATGAATACACTTTAAATCCATTTACAAGTCTCATGCCAGCAGCCGCGTAATTCCAGCTCCAGTAGCGTCCACTAAAGCTGCTGCAGTTAAAAAGCTTTTATAAGGATCGAGCTCGGCTGTCCACCGCAAGGCATCCTACTGCCAGTCCCAGCCCCTATGCCTTGGGGTGCCTCCTGATGCTCTTCACTGAGTATCCCGTGGTCCCGAAGCATTTCCTTTGAAAAAATTAAGTGTCAAAACTACAGGTGGTGTAGCTTGCTTAACAGCCGGGATAATCCGCTGACTAGCAGACACTGCTACTAGGCACAAAGTATTTCCTGGGCTAGATGCAGTTAAAAATTTGTAATTAGATACTCTCGTTGGATGCTGAGAAAGCATTCCATAGAGTCTCCTGGCACACCATATATGATTCTCTTAAAAAGCTTGGGGTAGGGGTCTAGGGGACCCTTTTATAGCCAAAATCACGGCCCTGTATCGCAATACGTCACCTAGGCTGAAGATAAATGGAACTGTATTACCCTGAGGGCTCGGTTGCTACAGAGGTATTGCACCTCACCCAGAGGTGTGATATCTCACTCTCAGGTAAGGATGGAGTGTGGATCAGGACCCAACACCTGCATGCATTACACCACATTGCCGTGGGGCAGGGCGACCAATATGCCCCTGACATGGGCACGACAGTCCCTGTCCCTGGCTGGAGTGGGGGGAGGGAACACTGAGGAAGGGGAACCCTGTAGTGCAGGAGCAGGGAGGAAGCAGTTCCTGGGTGCATTGAGAAGGGAGTATAAAAGGTGGGCACCATCTTAGTTCAGTGCAGAGAAGTCTGAGCAGAAGTGGCAGGGAGCAGGGGCTCTGCATGAGCTCTGCTCCGGAGGTGGGCCTAGTAACAGAGGCCCAGGCCTGGAAGAGGGAGAAGGAAGGAAGAGGAGCGGAGAAGGCTCCAGGAACGAGGAACGAAGGGATCCCAGGGGTGCGGACGGGCGAGTCGCTACCGCACGCCCGAATCCACCTGCGTGGAGGGGTCAGGCCAAAGGGGGAGACCGGTCCCCGAAACTAGTGGAGGCAGGAAACGACCCTCAGCTAGAAACAGGAGGCTGTGACATTTTATGTGGCGCAGCCCCTCGCTACACCCGCTAGGAAGGCACCGCATAGGGTCAGGGAAACTGGCGCCAAGTTTACCAAGAGGAGGCCCGAGGCAGCCGGACAGAAGGGTTGGTAAGAAAGGCCAGACAAAGGACACACAAAGGGGGTCCTGTGAAGCGCTCCAAAGTTATCTGGGAGTTGTCTGAGCCCCTCACCTGGTGAGCACAGTACGACGTGGGCAGCCGTTACCTGCAGACGTGATCTGGATAATAAGAACTGTGAGTAAAGGCCCTGGACTGCATCACTGACTCCGTGTCATTACTGCTGCTGCCCTGCACCATCACCCCCATCCTCCGCATACACTGCCCTGAGGCTATACTCCTCCCGTGGGGAGTTATGCTACGCTCTGCTGCACCCACAACACCAGCCTCAGCGGTCTGCCCTGGAGCGGCGGTTCACTCTGACCGCAATCCACGGGTGGCGTAGTCGGACATTTAAACATCAAAACCACATAAATAGTTCCGCCACTGGTTTGACTGCCCTGAGCCACGGAACCGGGTCGCCGCCACGGAGACTACAACCACCAGCATCCACCAAAAAGGGTCCGGCTCCGGGTGTCCCAAGGCCCAGGGGGCGCGTCAGAACATTTTCATCACCTTTCACAATCACCAATGGGACAAGGCAGGGATGTTCTCTGTCCCCTCTCTTATACATCCTAGTGACGGAGCACCTGCTCTCATCAATTCGCCATAACCCCAATATTAGGTGGATTGAGGTGGGAGGCACCGAGTACAAGTGCTCTCTATTTACTGATGATGTCCTAGTATATATCACTCAATCACATATATCCATCCATGCTGTTATGGCTGAAATAGATCACTTTGTTACATGGTCAAATTTTAAAATCAATGCAGCGAAGTCTGAGGCCCTCGATGTCTCCCTCCCCAAATCCATATAGGATTCCATCCAGTCCAACTTTCCCTTTGCCTGGCCCTCACAGGGTATCAAATACTTAGGAATTCCTATTCATAGAGACCTCTCCCATCTATGTTATCTTAATTTTGGGCCCTTTATTGAACAACTCCATACAGACCACGGTTGGCAAGTTAGAACTATAAGATTCACTACGTGAACCACTGGTGTTTTGTGGAAAAGCACATGTACACTGTGTTCCAAATTATTATGCAAAAAGTGTTTAGGAGTGATAAGGGAAGAATTTGTTTGTTTGTCAGTTAAACTCATTGATGGTGATGTGTGTCAGGGCTCTTTATATCACTGTAAGCAATTGCAGACACCTGTGCTAATTAGTTTGGCAGGTGTGTCCAATGAAAGGCAAGACTACTTAAGAAGGCTGCATGCAGAGAAGAACGCAGCACAACTGGACCGGGGTGCACGAGTAGGATCCAACACCGTAGTATCAATAGTAAAATCTCGGCACACCAATGGTTAGAATTTAACTGAATATTTATTTAGAGCAGTCCACATATACGTTTCGGTCCGATAATTGGACCTTCATCAGTGTACTGCAGGTGAGAAAGATCAAAAAGAGAGATTGTCGCTTTTACAAATGACAATTGAAATACAAGTGTAACAACATAGGTCAAAAATGTGCCTCAATTAGTTAAATGCATTAACAGATTCCGTCAACAATATCAAAGCTGTATAGTATATAGCCGATGAACACTTACTGAGTGTGGAGTGGAGGAAGGGGAAAATAGAAAAGAAGAACGCTGTGTTCTTAATGGGGAACCTGTGGGTATAAGGGACATTGGTGGTTTCAGTGAGATAGCCCGAACAGTAAAAATCGCTAGGTTGGTCAATAATACCTGGAAGATCCTGCTATACCTGAGCGCAGATAGAGTTGGCATGCGGTATCCACCGCTAATGACCGGCATGGTGCTATGAGGAAGCGCGCCGTGTGTAACTAGAGGGTGGGCGGGTTCAGAAGCAAGCGGTAGCCAATCAGAAGACGAGAGTATGATTGACGTATTGGCCATATCCGGTGACAATACCGGAAGTGACGTTAGCGACTAAGGGGAACGCTCGTGATTGGTGGAAGTACGCGCATGCGTTTATGCGTGCGTGTCAGCCGATAGGAGAGTGCGTTCCACAGAGTAGGAAGGGGAAATAACCAGCTGTTCTGTGCGTTCCACCTTAGGGGAGTCGTAGATTACGTGATGGGTGTAGAGGGAAGAGGCAGGAGGAGGGCGGATGACGGAATACAGGGAAATCTGGAATGGAAGAAGATAACAGTTAGTATAAATAGAGGTAGACATCTCTGTAGGATGAAAAAATTGTTTAAGAGAGGGGGACTTCAGGTAGGACAGTGATAATATTTGATGAGACATCACACAGTAAATAATAAATGATATCAAGCAAAGCACCATAAGATAATCACAGTACTGATAAAGTGTCACATGAAAGCAAGAGGGTCATAGTCTCTGTTAAGCCCTCTAGGGGCTAGGGATTGTAGTTCATGTATCCAGTAAGCCTCTTGAAACAAACTCCACACTCAGTAAGTGTTCATCGGCTATATACTATACAGCTTTGATATTGTTGACGGAATCTGTTAATGCATTTAACTAATTGAGGCACATTTTTGACCTATGTTGTTACACTTGTATTTCAATTGTCATTTGTAAAAGCGACAATCTCTCTTTTCGATCTTTCTCACCTGCAGTACACTGATGAAGGTCCAATTATCGGACCGAAACGTATATGTGGACTGCTCTAAATAAATATTCAGTTAAATTCTAACCATTGGTGTGCCGAGATTTTACTATTGATACTTAAGAAGGCTGTCTCACATTATTAAGCAGCCTACATTTTCTGCCAAAATGGGAAAGAAAAAGGATGTGTCGGCTGCTGAGAAGCAACAAATTGTGGAGTGTTTAGGTCAAGGCATGACTACAATCAACATTGTGCGATGATCAGGATGAAGTGTCTTGGCAATCAAGAAGTATGTAGCTGATTCACAGTACACACGTGTGCGTGCTGATAAGGGCAAATTGAGGACTCTTTCCTACAGGCAATTACGTCAGGTTAAAAGAGCAGCGGCAAAAAAGCCTTGTCATAGCAGCAGACAAGTTTTTGAAGCTGCTGGTGCCTCCAACGTCCCCCGAACAACAAGATGCAGGGTCCTTCAGAGGTTTGCAGCTGTGCATACGCCATCCTGTCAACCTCCTCTATCCACTTCACACAAGCAGAAACGGCTCCAGTGGGCCAAACATTACATGAAGACTGATTTCAAAACTGTTTTGTTCACGGATGAGTGCCGTGCAGCGCTCAATGGTCCAGATGGATGGAGTGGAGGATGGCTGGTTGATGGACACCCCACGCAAACACGGCTACAGCGCCAACAAGGAGGAGGTGTAGTAATGTTTTGGGCTGGAATCATGGGGAGAGAGATTGTCGGCCCCTTTAGGATCCCTGAAGGCGCTAAAGATGAACTCCATAATGTATGTGGATTTTCTCAAACAGCACTTCCTGCCATGGTTCAAGAAGAAGAACCGTGTATTTCACAGCAAGATCATTTTTTTTGCATGATAATGCACCATCTCATGCTGCACATAAAACATCTGCATCTCTGGCTGATATGGGCATAAAAGGGGACAAACTTATGGTGTGACCCCCATGCTCCCCTGACCTCTACCCCATTCAGAACCTCTGGAGCATCATCAAAAGGAGTGGCTATGATGGCGGGAGGCAGTTCACATCTAAGCAACAGCTCTGGGAGGGTATTCTGTCCTCATGCAAAACAATTGAAGCAGAAACCATCCAAAACCTGACAAATTCAATGGACGAGAGAGTTCAGAAGCTCCTTTCGAACAAGGGGTCCTATGTGAAAATGTAACATCACCTAGAATAAAGTTTTGAGTTGAAAACTGTTTGATTTCAGTTTCTAATAACCTGCTAATGCTTATAATTTCAAAAATGACCATTTTTTTGGTCTTTATTAAAATGAAAAGGTTGATCGAAAAGTTTGGGGGATCTAAGAGTGTGGCAACCCAGTAGTCATGATTACTTCGAATTCTGACAATATGAGGGTCATGTTGCAGGTAGTGCAGCAAGAAGGCACTTATGTGTCTTGCGCATCTCGGAACCCCAAAATTATTTTCCGGGCTAGATGCTGCTAAAAATTATTATTAATTTTAAATCTGGTGGAGCTTAGTATAGATGGCCTAATAGGATCAGTGCTGCACACTGCTACAAAGCCCAAATTATTTTCCAGCCAAGATACAGATAAACATGATTAGTAATTTGAAATCTGGTGGAGCTTATTATAGATGGCCTAATAGAATCAGTGCTGCACACTGCTACAAAGCCCAAATTATTTTCCAGCCAAGATACAGATAAACATGATTAGTAATTTGAAAGCTTAAAACGGTTGGTAGGGTGATTTTAACCAATCATCCATCTTTTACTCTCCCCAGGATGACACAGGGGTAGAAAAGTCGTTTCGGATCCATGATTTGTTCATCTTTATGAACGTGAGTCTGTCTACATTATCAGTGGAGAGCCGCGTGCGCTTATCTGTCAGCACACCACCAGCAGCGCTGAACACACGTTCAGACAGAACGCTGGCTGCGGGGCATGACAAGATCTCCAAGGCGTAAGTGGCTAGCTCCGGCCATTTATCCAGATTGGAAGCACAAAAAGAGCAAGGGTCCAGTGACACAGTCATGGCTTCAATGTTTACTTGGAGATACTCCTGTACCATCGTCTCTAGGCGTTGACTATGTGTCAGACTTCTTGTCTCCTGTGGCCTTGCAAAGGATGGGCTAAAAAAGTGGTGAAATGATTGCGCAAAATTGATGTTACCAGCAGATACTGTGGTTCTGTTATGGTTTGAGTGCTGAACACTTGACGGTCCCACGGTTGGCAAGTTGGAACTGTGAGATTCACTACGTGCACCACTGGTGTTTTGTGGAAAAGCACATGTAAGATTCTGCAACAGTCTCTGCTGATACTCCTGCATGCGTGCATCCCTTTCTATGGCAGGAATAATTTCTGCAAATTTACTTTTGTACCGGGGATCTAACAGTGTGGCAACCCAGTAGTCAGGATTATTTCTAATTCTCACAATTCGAGGGTCATGTTGCAGGTAGTGCAGCAAGAAGGCACTCATGTGTGTTGCGCATCCAGGAGCACCAAGTCCCTGTTGTGTTGGTGGCGAGGTAACAATCATGCTTCCTTCCTCTGTCCTCTCCCCCCAACCTCGCACAACAGAAATGTGATCAAGGTCTCCCTCATCTGATGAGTCTTCCATCAGTTCGTCCTCCACTTCTTCCTGGGCTCCTGCACCTTCCTCACTAGTTTGGCTGCTACCATGCGCCCTGGTAAAACCATCTCCCCCACCCTCACATGCCTGCCACCTTGGTGCTGCCGACCGTCTGGACCTTGCAGATGTTAGCCCTTCCGCATACAACTCCTCCTCCTCTACTTCCTCCACCTCCTCTTGTGCCACCACCTGACTCCGAATTCTGTTTAACATGTGCTCCAGCATGTAAATCACCGGAATAGTCATGCTGATAATGGCATCGTCAGCACTAAACATCTTCGTCGCCATTTCAAAACTGTGCAGAAGGGTGCAGAGGTCCCTGATCTGAGACCACTCCTCCAGCGTGATTTGCCCCACGTCTGGATCTCGTTGGCCCAGGCTATACGTCAGAACGTATTGCACCAGGGCTTGTCGGTGCTGCCACAGTCGCTGCAACATGTGCAGAGTTGAATTACACCGGGTAGGCACATCGCATTTTAGCCGGTGAAGTGGCAGGCCCAACGACTTCTGTAGTGATGTAAGTCGCTGAGCTGCGGGATGCGAACGGCGGAAGTGAGCACACAGCGACCGTGCCCTCTGCAGAAGGCCATCTAGTCTGGGATAGTGGGCTAAAAATTGCTGGACAACCAGGTTCAACAAGGCACGTGTGTGACATTGCCCCGGCGAAGGGCCGCACCCAGGTTTGCAGCATTGTCGTACACGGCCTTCCCGGGTTTCAGGTCCAGTGGAGACAACCATTCATGAAATTTGTTCTCCAGAGCTGACCACAACTCCTCAGCTGTGTGACTCACATTTCTCAGACATTTCAAAGTAAAAACCGCCTGATGACGTTGAGCCCTACTGCCAGCATAGTAAGGAGGTATGCAGGATCCCTTCTGCGCAGTTAGAAAGCTTGTGGCATGACCAGACAGGCTTTGGGTGCAGGTGGAAGACCAAGAGGAGGTTGAGGAGGCAGAAGCAGTGGAGGAACTTTGACATAAAGAGGATTGACGCACAACTCGTGAGGACGGCAAGACTTGGACAGCAGCCCCTTGTCCTGCTGTCACCATAGTTACCCAGTGCCCAGTCAGCGACATGTAACGTCCCTGTCCATGCCTACTCGTCCAAGTGTCTGTGGTGAAATGCACCCTGTCACACACAGAGTTTCTCAAAGAAGCGGTGATGTTGTGTGCGACATGCTGGTGGAGCGCAGGCACACCTTTCTTTGAGAAGTAGTGCCGACTGGGCATCTGGTACTGGGGCACTGCGACGGACATAAGGTCTCGAAAATCCTCTGTGTCCACCAGGCGGAAAGGCAGCATTTCTGTAGCCAAGAGCTTGCAGATGGTGAAATTCAACCTCTTAGCTTTCTCATGGCTAGGAGGAAATGGTCTTTTACTTGTCCACATCTGAGGGACCGAGGGCTGGCTATTGTGCTTAGACGGGGTTGATAAGGGTGTCCCCGGCAAACTGCCGGTCTGTGAGGAAGATGCAGGCGGACATGTTAGGTTGCCTTGATCCAAAGGTGGTGCTATCGATGTCGGACAGCGCTCAACACCAGCTGGTGTTACCACCTCCAAAGAAAATGATGACCTGCCAATCACGCTGGCTGTTGCGGGTAAAGAGGTGGCAGGTCTGTGCCCCAAAACAGGTGTGACTGCTGTCCCCCCAGTCACAGAGGATGAAGAGGCCGCGGATGCACAAGATATGGCAGACAGTGGTTGGCCCGGCCGGCTAGGCCGCATTGTAGCACACTGAGCTTCCCACTGCAACTTATGCTTCATGTCCATGTGCCGGTTCATGCATGAAGTACTCAAACTATGTATTTTTTGGCCTCTACTTAGCTTTTGCTGACAAATGTTACAGATAACACAAGTTGGGTCATCTTTATCGATCTGAAAAAATGCCCAGGCTATGCAAGGCTTAGCACCCATGCGACCTGAAGAGCCACCACGACTTGTGGTGAGATGGCAGAGTTGTGTTTGAGGATGCAGTTGTTGACGTGCTTCCAGTACTACGTCTCTGTCCAGGAAGGCGCAACCTGACCTCGTCGTCACTAGCATCTTCCTCCACCTCCTCTGCTGACCTCATCTCTTGGCTGACTGTGGGTTGACAGTAAGTGGGATCTCCAACCTCATCATCATCACCCTGTGCGTTATCACACCCGTCGTCCTCAGAGCCAACCTGTTCCTGCCCTGACAAAAAACTAAAGTTGTCGCTCCAATCAGGTATTTGAGTCTCATCATCGTCTTCCTCATTGTCTCCACCAACAGGAGTTACAGTTTGGGAATGAGGGTCTACATTATGGTCAGAACCTTCTGCGTCTGGTCCTGGATCCGACTCATAAAGATTCTGGGCATCAGTGCAGATCATTTCCTCGTCTGGATTCACAGAAGCGCTGGAGTCGACCTCTGATTCCCAGGCTATAGTATGAGTAAACAGCTCTGCAGACTCAACCATCTGTTCTACCTCATACTCAGACGGGCAGCTGGAGATTTGGGAGCTGTGAGGAAGCAAGTGCGATTGGGGTGACACCTTTGAGGACTGGAGTATTTGTGATGTTGAAGTTGATGTGGAGGAGAGTCCACTTAAAGGAGCACTTGATATCCGTTGAAGCACCTGCTGTTTTTGTGCCTCATCTGGAATTTGTAGCGATTGGCGTGGCCGTAAGAAAGGGATCTTATCACATTGTCCACTAAAAGAAGTAGACATTTTAGTTTGGCTGGAAGATGGTCTTTCTTCTGCAGATGTTACTGTTGCTTTAACACCTACCCCACGGACACAACCTTTTTTCCCCTTCCCAACACGCCTATTCCCCTTTCCACCAGCAGCAGGCCTTTTTCCACTCATTTTGGTGGTTAACTAATTCACAACTCTGGAGTTGTTTGCACAAAAAAACAATGGATGGGAACCGAGCAGAGCTGAGTGGCCAAACTGTGGTATTAGGCCAAAACTATTGGCTGGGTTAGATGCAGAAAAAAATTATATTCAATTTGCAACCTGATGGAGGTCAGTATAGATGGACTAATAGAACAAGTCCCACACACAGCTAGAAGCCCAAATATTTTTTCAGAGGTAGATGCAGAAAAAAATATATTCAGTTTGCAACCTGATGGAGGTCAGTATAGATGGACTAATAGAGAAAGTCCCACACACTGCTAGAAGGCCAAATATTTTTTCAGAGCTAGATACAGACAAAAAATTATTTTGAATTTGCAACCTGATGGAGGTCAGTATAGGTGGACTAATTGAACAAGTCCCACACACTGCTAGAAGGCCAAATATTTTTTCAGAGCTAGATGCAGAAAAAAATTATATTCAGTTTGCAACCTGATGGAGGTCAGTATAGATGGACTAATAGAGAAAGTCCCACACACTGCTAGAAGGCCAAATATTTTTTCAGAGCTAGATGCAGAAAAAAATTATATTCAGTTTGCAACCTGATGGAGGTCTGTATAGATGGATTAATAGAACAAGTCCCACACACAGCTAGAAGCCCAATATTTTTTCAGAGGTAGATGCAGATAAAAATATATTCAGTTTGCAACCTGATGGAGGTCAGTATAGATGGACTAATACAACAAGTCCCACACACAGCTAGAAGCCCAATATTTTTTCAGAGCTAGATGCAGAAAAAAATTATATTCAATTTGCAACCTGATGGAGGTCAGTATAGATGGAGTAATAGAACAAGTCCCACACACAGCTAGAAGCTCAAATATTTTTTCAGAGCTAGATGCAGATAAAAATTATTTTTAATTTGCAACCTGATGGAGGTCAGTATAGATGGACTAATAGAGAAAGTCCCACACACTGCTAGAAGGCCAAATATTTTTTCAGAGCTAGATGCAGACAAAAAATTATTTTGAATTTGCAACGTGATGGAGGTCAGTATAGATGGACTAATAGAACAAGTCCCACACACAGCTAGAAGCCCAAATATTTTTTCAGAGGTAGATGCAGATAAAAATTATTTTTAATTTGCAACCTGATGGAGGTCAGTATAGATGGACTAATAGAGAAAGTCCCACACACTGCTAGAAGGCCAAATATTTTTTCAGAGCTAGATACAGACAAAAAATTATTTTGAATTTGCAACCTGATGGAGGTCAGTATAGGTGGACTAATAGAACAAGTCCCACACACTGCTAGAAGGCCAAATATTTTTTCAGAGCTAGATGCAGAAAAAAATTATATTCAGTTTGCAACCTGATGGAGGTCAGTATAGATGGACTAATAGAGAAAGTCCCACACACTGCTAGAAGGCCAAATATTTTTTCAGAGCTAGATGCAGAAAAAAATTATATTCAGTTTGCAACCTGATGGAGGTCAGTATAGATAGACTAATAGAGAAAGTCCCACACACTGCTAGAAGGCCAAATATTTTTTCAGAGCTAGATGCAGAAAAAAATTATATTCAGTTTGCAACCTGATGGAGGTCTGTATAGATGGATTAATAGAACAAGTCCCACACACAGCTAGAAGCCCAATATTTTTTCAGAGGTAGATGCAGATAAAAATATATTCAGTTTGCAACCTGATGGAGGTCAGTATAGATGGACTAATACAACAAGTCCCACACACAGCTAGAAGCCCAATATTTTTTCAGAGCTAGATGCAGAAAAAAATTATATTCAATTTGCAACCTGATGGAGGTCAGTATAGATGGAGTAATAGAACAAGTCCCACACACTGCTAGAAGGCCAAATATTTTTTCAGAGCTAGATGCAGACAAAAAATTATTTTGAATTTGCAGCGTGATGGAGGTCAGTATAGATGGACTAATAGAACAAGTCCCACACACAGCTAGAAGCCCAAATATTTTTTCAGAGGTAGATGCAGATAAAAATTATTTTTAATTTGCAACCTGATGGAGGTCAGTATAAATGGACTAATAGAGAAAGTCCCACACACTGCTAGAAGGCCAAATATTTTTTCAGAGCTAGATGCAGAAAAAAATTATATTCAGTTTGCAACCTGATGGAGGTCTGTATAGATGGATTAATAGAACAAGTCCCACACACAGCTAGAAGCCCAATATTTTTTCAGAGGTAGATGCAGAAAAAAATATATTCAGTTTGCAACCTGATGGAGGTCAGTATAGATGGACTAATACAACAAGTCCCACACACAGCTAGAAGCCCAATATTTTTTCAGAGCTAGATGCAGAAAAAAATTATATTCAATTTGCAACCTGATGGAGGTCAGTATAGATGGAGTAATAGAACAAGTCCCACACACAGCTAGAAGCCCAAATATTTTTTCAGAGCTAGATGCAGATAAAAATTATTTTTAATTTGCAACCTGATGGAGGTCAGTATAGATGGACTAATAGAGAAAGTCCCACACACTGCTAGAAGGCCAAATATTTTTTCAGAGCTAGATGCAGAAAAAAAATATATTCAGTTTGCAACCTGATGGAGGTCTGTATAGATGGATTAATAGAACAAGTCCCACACACAGCTAGAAGCCCAATATTTTTTCAGAGGTAGATGCAGAAAAAAATATATTCAGTTTGCAACCTGATGGAGGTCAGTATAGATGGACTAATACAACAAGTCCCACACACAGCTAGAAGCCCAATATTTTTTCAGAGCTAGATGCAGAAAAAAATTATATTCAATTTGCAACCTGATGGAGGTCAGTATAGATGGAGTAATAGAACAAGTCCCACACACAGCTAGAAGCCCAAATATTTTTTCAGAGGTAGATGCAGAAAAAAATTATATTCAGTTTGCAACCTGATGGAGGTCTGTATAGATGGATTAATAGAACAAGTCCCACACACAGCTACAAGCCCAATATTTTTTCAGAGGTAGATGCAGAAAAAAATATATTCAGTTTGCAACCTGATGGAGGTCAGTATAGATGGACTAATAGAGAAAGTCCCACACACTGCTAGAAGG
Source organism: Phyllobates terribilis (assembly GCF_046119375.1). Lineage (NCBI taxonomy): Eukaryota > Metazoa > Chordata > Amphibia > Anura > Dendrobatidae > Phyllobates > Phyllobates terribilis. The sequence continues at coordinate 626,004,998 of NW_027362765.1, forward strand.
CCAAATATTTTTTCAGAGCTAGATGCAGAAAAAAATTATATTCAATTTGCAACCTGATGGAGGTCAGTATAGATGGACTAATAGAATGATGCTATGCCCAAAAGATTTTACTTCACTAGGTGTAGTAAAAAAATTGGTATTCTATACACAGGTGGTATATCTTGCAACACAGATAGGCTACTCCACTGACTAACACACTCTGCAATAGGCCAAAAAGGATTAGCTTTGCTAGATTCAGCCAAATGCTGTGAAAAAAACTTGCACAGCACTGGCACAGACCTGCCTGGCAAAAACTGATGGGAACTGATGTAACCTAGTCCTGAAAAGGACTCCAATTACAATTAGTCTTTACTCCCACAACCTATCTATTTAAGAGCACAGACCTGCCTGATAAAAGTCGTAGGAAATGCTGTAACCTAGTCCTTAAAAGGACTGCAATCACAACTATTCCCTACTCCCAAGCTATCTGTAGATTTGTGCGAAAATTGGCTTGAAATTAACAAGGTATAGCGCACACAGCAACAGCGGTGCCGTCTAACACGCAGCTGCAGCAGTGAGAAAATGGTGGCGACGGGGAAAATGGCTTGGTCTTATAGGGCAAGGACATGTGACATACACTGCCAATGACACATGCCCTTGCTTGTGTGAAAAAAAGGACTTCGCTCCGTGTGTGCGCTACTGATAGGCTGACAGATTGCACCTCCCCACTGTAAATGCGGGAAAGAGAAAAAAAAATGGAGATCTTCATTATTCCTGCAGAGATCCATCCCCTGCCCCTCCCCCCACCCCGCTGTACACTCAAACTGCGTATTAACATTAATTTTCATCATTACTGAGAAAAAATCCAGTTATGATTTTGGTGCACGAACAGTTATCGAACATAACCTCGAACAGCCGAATTTTTCTCAAATCGTTCGTGTTCGCCGAACGGCTCGAACACCGCCCAAAACAGCTCGAATTTGAGATTGGCGAACAGTTCGAGTAGAACAACGCTCATCTCTATCTCTGAGCTCCTTGGGTAGTTCCTTTGAGCTCATGATTCTCATTTGGTCTGACATGCGCTGTGAGGTCTTATATAGACAGGTGTGTGCCTTTCCAATTTGTAACATACCTGGCGGCGTCTTTGCATAGTGGTCCATCTCCCACTGTGCAAGAGCGCGCACTTGAGAATGTCTCTCTGGCTTCCCTCCATGCTGTCTGTTTGTGTCTGTTTCTGCTGCTTAAGGGCGGCGCCCGATCACTTCCTGCTTTTTGTACCTGCTGTGGGTCACACCCCTTGTGCGTCCTCAGCCTATTGCTGTCTGTCACCTGGTATTTAACCCAGCTGCTCCAATCAATCCCTGCCTGAGCATCTTGCCCTGTCAGTTGGCTTTTGTCTCTGACATGCCAGGTCCTGTCTATGTTACCTGTCTTGCAGTATCTGTTCCCATGTCTGTACTGTGTCCTATCTGTGTACCCTAACCTGCAGTCTGTACACGTTCCTTGCCTGTTTGTTCCGCCTTCCTGGAGGCTGTATTTCTAGGCCAGTCTGAACACGCTCCTTGCCTGTTCGTCCCGCCTCTCTGGGGGCCGTATTCCCAGACCCGCTCCTGTATCCCGCTGCAGTGTCGGTCTCCTCCGTACATTCAGTTCCAGTCTGAATTCTCTCCTATCTTTTACCTGTTTTGCCTCTATGTCCATCCCTTCCCTTTTCCTGCATTGTCTGAACCTGTACCTAACTCCCTCTTGTTGTCGCTGTACTTCAGTTGTGAGTTTTGTGCTCTCTTGTTACTTCTTTGTAAGTATCTAGTTTGTTTCTGGTTCCGCCTTTCCCTTCCTGCCTGTCCTGTGTGAACAGTGTTCTGTCTCCTCTGCCCAGCTCTGACCCTTTGCTTGCTGCTCCGGCAGTCTCGCTCTGCTCCCTCTTTCTCACTGCTCTGGCAGTCTCGTTCTGCTCTCTTCCTTTACCTCACTGCTCCGGCAGTCTCGCTCAGCTCCCTCTTTCTCACTGCTCCGGCTGTCTCGTTCTGCTCTCTCCTTCTTTCTCACTGCTCAAGCAGTCTCGCTCTGCTCCTTCTTTCTCACTGCTCCGGCAGTCTCGTTCTGCTCTCTCCCCTTTGCTCGCTGCTCTGGCAGTCTCGCTCTGCTCCCTCTTGCTCGCTGCTCCGGCAGTCTGCTCTTACCCTTTGCTCGCTGCTCCGGCAGTCTCGCTCTGCTCTGACCCTTTGCTCGCTGCTCCGGCAGTCCTACTCTGCTCTGACCCTTTGCTCGCTGCTCCGGCAGTCCTACTCTGCTCTGACCCTTTGCTCGCTGCTCCGGCAGTCCTACTCTGCTCTGACCCTTTGCTCGCTGCTCCGGCAGTCTCGCCCTGCTCCCTCTAGATTGCTGCTCCGGTAGTTTGCTCTGATCCTTTGCTCGCTGCTCCGGCAGTCTCGCTCTGTTTCCTCTTGCTCACTGCTCCGGCAGTCCTACCCTGCTCTTACCCTTTGCTCGCTGCTCCGGCAGTCTCGCTCTGCTCAGACCCTTTGCTCGCTGCTCCGGCAGCCTCGCTCTGCTCTGACTCTTTGCTCCGCTCCTGGCGGCCTCGTCTTGCTCTGCTCTTGCCCGCCGCTCCGGGCGGTCTCAACCTGCTGTGTTTGTATACCGCTTCTGCGGTTCTGTTCCAGAAGTCCCAGTCTGTACTGGGTCCTATCCTCTCTGTGCTCCAACCTGTTGTACCTGCCAGTACCTCCCCGTCTGTATACCAGTGTGCCAGCCTAAACCTTCCAGTTCCTGTATTCCCCGGTGTGGGCCAACAGCCGTGTCCGGAGTCTGACCTGGAGTAGACCCTGGTCCCTCTGCTCGGTTCCTCCCTGGTGCACTGGCGCCGTATGCCGTCGTGCGATCTTGGTCGGATCGGGCAGACACTTAGTTACGCCCCTCCAGGCACTCTCCGGTACGGTACAGTGGAATCACTACAATCACACGCACACGCCGCTCAGCCCGGGCGTGTGCATTACAGCATGCTCAGGCCATGGTTCCCGTTGAGCCCCACGGCCTTCGTTCTCTGAGACGTTTTCTAGTGAATACATGCATTAAAAATAAATAAATAATTTTTTTTTTCCTTAGCTGAGTGCCAGGCGAATTACGCACCCGTCCAGATGGATCTATCAGCTCTCGTTCCTGCGGATCCGCCACGTTACTATGGGGATCCAAGACAGTGTCGTGCATTTGTGGAGCAATTCATGCTACACTTCAAGTTCTACCCTCTATGTTTTCCCACAGATCGGGCTAAGGTGGGATTCATGATGTCTTACCTAGCGGGTGATGCCTTGAATTGGATCACCCCCCTATGGGACGCACAGGATCCTATCGTCCTGGACATAATGGCCTTCCTGGTGGCCTTTCTAATGGTCTTCGATGATCCTAACCCAGAGGCTCCTGCTGAAGCTTCACTTCCCAATATCCCGGAGCAGCCCCGATGGGTAATGTGTGTGGGTAGCGCAATAGTCCTCCAGCCCAATGAGACTACTGCCCACCCAGAATCCTCACAGGGTGACTACGCTCTCCGGAATACTTCTCCCAACCTCAAGAGGCAGTCCAGACGTGCTAGACGTAGAGGCAAGCCGTCACGCCAGGGTCTGTCCTCCCTGAGACCTTCTGACCCCAACCTTGAAGTCCCTACTGAAGCTTCATCTCCCTGTATCCCGGAGAAGCCCCAACGGGTAATGTGCGTGGGTAGTGCACCAGTTCTCCTGCCCGAAGAGACTGCTGCCCACCCAGAATCCACACCGGAGGACCCCCTGTTGCCTCCTGAATCCCCCGGGATACCACTTGATGACAATTGGAGAGAGACTTCCCTATACTCTGCACCTGATACCTCGCCCGCTTCGTCCAGTGAGTCCGACCTGGTGTTCTCCGAAGCAGAGGTTACCCCCGAGTCTCTACACCCCTCTGATCAGGCGGAGGATCTCCAGTTGTCTCCTGAACCCTTCGGGGTGCTACCTGGTAGCGAATGGACAGAGACTTTCCTATACTCGGTACCTGATACCTTGGCTGCTTCATCCAGTGAGTCCGACCTAGTGTACTCCGAAGCAGAGGTTACCCCCGAGTCTCTACACCCCTCCGATCAGGCGGGGGACCTCCAGTTGTCTCCTGAGCCCGTCGGGGTGCTACCTGGTAGCGAAAGGACAGAGACTCTCCTATACTCTGTACCTGATACCTTGCTCGCTTCGTCCAGTGAGTCCAACCTAGTGTACTCCGAAGCAGAGGTTACTCCCAAGTCTCTACACCCCTCCGATCAGGCGGAGGACCTCCAGTTGTCTCCAGAACCCTTCGGGGTGCCACCTGGTGGTGAATGGACAGAGACTTTCCTATATCCAGGATCTGATATCTAGCTCGCTTCGCCTAGTGAGTCTAACCTAGTGTACTCCGAAGCAGAGGTTATTCTTGAGTCTCTACACCCCTCCGACCAGGTGGAGGACCTCCAGTTGTCTCCAGAACCCTTCGGATGCCGTCGTGCAATCTTGGACGGATCGGGCAGACACTTAGTTACGCCCCTCCAGGCACTCTCTGGTACGGTACAGTGGAATCACTACAATCACACGCACACGCCGCTCAGCCCGGGCGTGTGCATTACACAATTCAAGTCCTATCAGTTTAATTAAACACAGCTGGACTCCAATGAAGGAGTAGAACCATCTCAAGGAGGATCATAAGGAAATGGATATCATGTGATTTAAATATGAGTGTCTGAGCAAAGGGTCTGAATACTTACGACCATGTGATATTTCAGTTTTTCTTTTTTAATACATTTGCAAAAGTGTACTGAGCGTACTTTAATGAAAAAAAAAATTAACTTTTTAGAATTTACCAAATGGCTCCAATGAAACAAAGAGTGAAAAATTTAAAGGTTTTGAATACTTTCCGTACCCACTGTATATATCTATATATATATGACGCGCCCCTTGGGCTGTGGGGGATACCTGGAGCCGGGCCTTGTAGGTGCTGGGGGTTGTAGTCACCCTGGTGGTGACCTGGTCCGTGACCCAGGGCGGTCAAACCAGGGTAGTTTATGTGAATCTGTTTGTATAGTCCGACTACGCCACCTGTGGAATGCGGTTATTGGGAACCGCCGCTGCGGAGCAGTCCGCTGAAGCTGGTGGTATGTGCTGCAAGGTGATGTGACTCCCCACAGGAAGAGTGTAGCTTCAGGGCAGCGTGTATGGATGATGGTGGTGATAGAGCCTGGATCAGCAATGATAACACGGAGTCTTTGCAGTGCAGTCCTAGGGTCTTTACTGGTGGCAATTATATAGGCCCAACGGGAGTACTCGCTAGGGATGAGGGCCTGATCAGTCTGGGAGCAATCCTAGAATTCCCCTGGCCAGGTGGGGTTGTAGGCCTGCCGTTCTGACTGTACTCTTTTGGCTATCCTGCTTATAGTCGTGTTGTAGCCCACGTCCCTGAGTGTGACGTGCTGTGCTTACCCGTATAGCTGGCAATTCGGATCCCGTGTATTCCTCGCTCCTCTGTGGCGGTACTGGTCCTTTCATGTGGCTGAGCCTCCGGGCTTCTGTGGGCCAGGAGACCTACAATCTCCTGCCGTGCTGTTTCTGCTGCTGGATATACAATCCCCACAGCCTCGGACTCCGGTGTCCGGTTCTCTGTATGTACTCTGGCCAGGACGAGCTCTGCCTGCTCCAGTCCTCAGCTCCTTGCTCCTTCGTGTCCTATCTCACTCCTGACACTGAACTTCACTTCCTAACCCCGCCTCCAGACCCAGTTATAAAGGGCAGGATCATCCCCTCTCTGGTCTGGAGCAGGAGGTGTTGCATGTAATGTGTTCCCTGACTAGGAAACTCCTGTTTTGCTCCCAGACATGGTATTACTATCACTGTGGCAACCAGACCCTCTGGGGTGCCACATTCCCCCCCTAGTAAATTTCAGTTTTCCGGGGCTGAACATATGTTGCAAAAATAACAGGTAACAATAAACAAGGTACATTAGAATATTACAAACATTACAGTCTTTATAGGTCACGGTATCATCCGTAACCAGGTGTCCATTCCACTGAAGGTGTAGTTTGAGGGACCCATCCCAAACCCTCCACGGGGGCCCTGGGGTGGCTACAGGGCATTGATGATCCGGATGTTGGACCATGTCTTCAGCCACCTCCACGGGTTTTTGTTCTGTGGTCTGGCACAAAAGGGGCACTTTATAGGTGCAACTATTTACAGGCAAAGTTTTTGGTTATCCATTGTCCATAACCTGAAAGTCTTTTTGGACCCTGTAGGGTAACTGGGAAAACATATTTAATACACACATATACAACATTTGCAATAATACAGTTATACATTACACTTAAATTCTCCAACGAGCAGGGATCTGACCTCTGGTGATTCTGGTCGATCTACGGAGTACACTTTCTGTCAGTGCTCTACCTTGGTCCCCTGTATTTACCCCTGGTGTGGTGGGCTCAATGATCACCTCACTACAGGTGTTTGGAGGTGTCTCTGGTAGGTTGGGCAGCTTCCTACGGATCCTTTGGCTTACCGTGGGTATGACAGGCTCGCTACTAGCAGAGGGTAGATTCTCCTGGTCTGCTGATGAGGAATCTTCTGTCTCCGGGGCCAATGGTTTTTCCAACTCTACTGGAACTTCTACAGCTTCTTGAGGGGCTGGTTGGAGAAATGTAAGGACTGGCACAACTATTGCATTATTTACTTGTGTCCATGACCATGGAAATTCTCCGAGTACTGTGCTGACCATTTCTTCCACTTCCTCTGTGGGTTCAGGGATATCTTGGCCTTCTTCAGCATGCTGTAGCTGCTTGGGATATTTCTTCAGGTGGTCTCTGGAAAATGTTGCTGTTGTCTCACCTCCGTCATTACTTATGAGGCACACCCTGTTGTCTTTTCATCAGGGCTCTGATCTCTGTCGACAATAATCAGTGACTTGATGGTAGAATGGTGTACGGCTCTTTTTCCCACTGGTCATCCAACTTGCGGAGTCGCCTCTTCCTCTTTAGGACTTGCTCTCCAGGTGACAAGGGGGAAGCAGGTGCATGTTGATTGTAAGTCCTCTCTTGCCTTTCTCTGGCTTGGGATAGACTTCTTTCAACACTTTCCTGTACCTTACGGTATTGCTGTTGCTGCTCAGCGTCCCAATCCGCATCCGGTGAGGCGTCCTCTGGTGTCAGAACTCCCATATCCAGATCGATGGGCAGCTTACCAGGTCTCGCTCTCATCAGGTAAGCTGGTGTGCAGTTGGTGGAATTCACTGGGATATGATTATAGAGGTCCACCAGGTCTGGCAACTTTTCTGGCCACAGGCTGCGTTCCTCCAGGGTCAATGTCTTCAGTAGGTCTATCACCACCTGGTTCATCTTTTCATACATCCCGTTGGTCTGGGGTTGATAAGGCGTTGTCCTGATCTTCTTGCAGCCATACAGGTTGCAGAACTCCTGGAATACTTCTGCTTCGAAGGCCGGATCTTGGTCAGTTAGCACACGTTCTGGGTAACCATGCGGGCGGCAGAAGTGCTGCTGGAAAGCTCTGGCTGCTGTCTGAGCCATTTGGTCCTTGACTGGCACTACTACCAGGAACCGGGAGTAGTGGTCTACGATGGTGAGAGCGTAGACATAGCCTGACCTGCTCGGGGATAGCTTCACATGGACTAGGGATACCTGTTCGAGTGGCTGCTTGGTGATGATGGGCTGCAGGGGAGCCCTCTGGCTGTCACGGTCTTTTCTTCTCAGGTTGCATGGTCCGCATTCTCGACACCACCTCTCGACTGCTTTCCTCATGCCAACCCAATAGAACCGTTCACGTAGCAGGACTTCCAGCTTCTTCCATCCAAAATGTCCCGCTCCATCGTGGTACGCTTCCAGGACCATAGACGCATTTCGCCTCGGGACTACCACCTGCCAGACCAGCTCATGTGTCTGGGAGTTGACGGTTCTTCGACACAGCTTCCCTTCATAGATGAACAGCTTGCTCTTTTCTTTCCACAGCTGTTTGGTCTCTTCTGGAGTATCTGAATCAGGGTATGAGTCAGCTTGTGTCAGCAACTCTTTGACTAGGCGAACAGCCGGGTCACTGTCTTGTGTTTCTGCCCATCCATGTTGGGGCAATGGATTGAACGTGGCTTCTCTGTTTGCAGAGCACCTGTTCTTCACACAATGGGAGCACTGCTTTATCCCATGGTGGTGGAACGCGGGGATTTCTATCTCTTCCAGCTCCTCTGGGTCTTCTCCCCCGTCTGGAAAGTTAGGCATTCTGGACAGCGCATCTGCATTTGCATTCTTGTGCCCAGCCCGGTACTTGATGGTGAATTCGTAATTAGACAGCCGGGCCATCCATCTTTGTTCCAGGGCACCAAGTTTTGCAGTGTCCAGGTGTGTCAGAGGGTTATTATCCGTGAAGACGGTGAATTTGGAGGAGGCGAGATAATGCTTGAAGCGCTCTGTCACGGCCCAGACGATGGCAAGGAACTCCAACTTGAAGGAGCTGTAGTTCTCTGGGTTTCTTTCGGTGGGCCGGAGCTTCCTGCTGGCGTAGGCTATTACCCTTTCTCTGCCTTGCTGGATCTGGGACAGCACCGCTCCTAGTCCCACGTTGCTCGCGTCCGTGTGGAGGATGAAGGGCTGTCCATAATCAGGGTAGGCCAGGACCTCGTCTCCTGTTAGGGCCATCTTCAACCTGGTGAAGGACTCATCTTCTAGCTTGTCCCATTTGAATGGTGGTTTCTGGTTCTGGGTCTTCCTGGACTGGCCTATCAGGAGGTCCTGCATAGGTGCCGCCATCTTGTTGAAGCCTGGTATAAACCTTCGGTAGCAGCCTACCAATCCGAGGAACTGCCACACTTCTTTGATGGTGGAAGGTCTCGGCTAGTCCTTGATTACGGTGATCTTATTGGGGTCTGGTGCTACACCGTCAGCACTTACCACATGTCCTAAGTAATGTACTTTGGGCTTCAGCAGGTGGCACTTTGATGGCTTCACCTTCAGGCCAAAGTCAGCCAGGGCTTCAAACACTTCCGCCAGGAGCTTCAGATCATCATCATATGTTTTGGAGTATACTATGACGTCATCCAGGTACAGGAGGACCGTCTCGAAATTCTTATGTCCTAGACAGCACTCCATCAACCGCTGGAAGGTTCCTGGGGTGTTGCAGAGCCCGAATGGCATGCAGTTGAACTCACTGAGGCCAATCGGGGTGGTGAATGCGGTCTATTCCTTATCCGCCTCTGCTACAGGAACCTGCCAATACCCACTAGTAAGATCCAAAGTAGAGAAATAATTATCAGATTTTAATGCAGCTAGTGACTCCTCTCTCCTGGGTAGCGGGTATGCATCTTTATGAGTTATGCGGTTAATTTGCCTGTAGTCTACACACATTCTCATTGTGCCATCCTTTTTCTTTACAAGAACTAATGGAGCTGCCCAGGGGCTACAACTGTCTCTTATTACCCCAGCCCCCTTCATCTCTCGCAACATCCCTTTGGCATTTTGGTAGTGTGCTGGCGGTACAGGCCGGTACCTTTCTTTAATGGGTGGATGGTCTCCCATGGGGATATGGTGTTGAAACCCCTTTACCTGCCCGAAGTCGAGTGCGTGTTTACTGAAGACCCTCTCATACTCCTGGACCACCCGGTATACTCCTTGTTTTTGATGTGGAGGGGTGGAGTCAGTGCCCACATGCAGCTTCTGGCACCAGTCCTCCATCTGTCCCTTGGAGCCATTATCCTCCGCCTGTTTGGATGGAGGTAAGGGTTCCACTGTCTTTATAGAATTTTGATTGACGGTGAATAGCTTGGCTGGGGTGGCATACCGGGGCAAATGAACTTCTTTTTCCCCAGTGTTCAGGATGCGGACTGGCACTCTCCCTTGGTGAACATCAACCACCCCCTGGCTGTCAAAATGGTGAGCCTACTGTCAGAGTAGACGGGCTCTACCAGGTCCTGGTAATCTCTACCCCTTAGACCGATGGCTGCCCGGCACCATATCATCATTTCACTTCTTGGGGGCATGACAATAGGGAATGAGTCACTCATCCTAACACTGCCAATCTCACCACCAGATAGTTCTACCTGTTGTCTTTTCATCAGGGCTCTGATCTCTGTCGACAATAATCAGTCCTTGTGCTGGCAGTTCAACCTTGTCAACCTTTATGGTCACTTCTTTGAACCCCACCTGAGGTACGGGCTGACCATTGCTGGCATAAATGCTCAAATGTTCATCTGGACGGCGGATGATGTCAGAGTCAGTCCAGTACCATTTGAAAAGAATGTAGGGGATGGTGGTCACCTGGGATCCAGTGTCCAGCAATGCGCTCATTGGAAAGCCATCCAGCACGACAGGTAGGAACGGTCATCCTCCCACATATTTGTCTCGCCAGCTTGATGGGCCTGGTGGTCTTATGCCTGAGCGTTGGCCCTATGCCCCAGGTTTTGCTCGTTTAAATGACAGTACCTTGCATAATATCCTGGCTGGTTGCAGCGGCGGCAGATGGGTTGTCGGTCCTGGTCGTAGCAGTCTCTGTTCCTCCCTCTGGATGGTGGAATCCTCTTCTGTCGGCGCCACGGGACGTCCTCCGGACTGGAAGCCTGCTGGATCTTTCCTTTGGGAGACACCTACAAGGACTGCACAGTTTTGGTTAGTGCTGCTACACTTTTAGTTAACTCTTGGAGCTGATGGTGCAGGTCTGTAGACTGGGCATTGTCCAGAGTCTGTGCATCAGCTCCTACAGGCTCTGTGGAAAAGGGTGCCACCTCCTGGTGCTAGGTGATAGCTGGGCGGCGGTGAGCTGTAGCGCCACCTGGTGCTGGTTCTCGTAGCACCCGGATGGCCCTGTCCTTAAACTGAGCAAAGTCTAAGTCAGGGTTTTGCAGAGCCATTATGCGCAGCTGGGTTCGGTGGGCGCTGGACAGTAAACCCTCAATTAATTGCTCAGTTAACAGTCTGTTTTCATCACGCACACTGTCAGGGTCTACCTGTTTGATGGCCCTCAGCGCCTCTTGCAGGTTTAAAGCATAGTCCGTTACACTGTCCTGCGCCCGTTGTTTGCACCCATAAAACTTCATTTTTATCTCTGCCGTAGTACGGGTGTCAAAAGTGTCCTTTAAGCGGGCCAGTATCTCTTTTACAGTCCCTTTTTCTCTGGCTGACCAGGATTTTACTTCTCTCTGGGCTTCACCAATCAACTGGCCTATGAGGATGCTCACTTTCTGCTCCTCGAACAGGGGGTATACTTTAAATAAACTGCTTAGTCTCTCCTTGAAGTCACTCAGGGTGTGCGACTCTCCTGAGTACTGGGGCAACCACGCTGCCCCCGGTATATAAGGCATGGTAAATGGCATTACGGCGGCAGCGGCCGCGCCAGTGGTTGAAGTTCCCTCCATATCGGGTGCCTTCCTCCCCCCTAGTGAACCGTGGCCTACCTTCCTTCTCTTTCCTTCCGTAGGCCGCAGTTCCGCAGGCGATGGTCTCTGTCGAGGACCTGGCGTCGCACGCGTCTGACGTCTGCGTGCGCTGTGGCTCCTTCCAGGACCTGGCGCTGCGTCAGTGCGTGGGGCGTGGCTTTGGACTTCGCGCGTTTTCAGCGATCACGCCCCTCTTCTTCCCGCCCGGCGACCCGAAAATGGCGGACAATGGCGGGAAAACGGTAACAGATGGCGGGAAATCTTCACCACGATATGCGACACAGTATGTGAAGGCGCGCAGTACCCGGTGATAGCGGGCACGTAATCTTGCCGACTACGCCAAAGTTGACGCGCCCCCTGGGCCATGGGGGATGCCCACAGCCGGGCCCTTGTAGATGCTGGGGGTTGTAGTCATCGTGGCGGTGACCCGGTCCGTGACCCAGGGCGGTCAAACCAGGGTAGTTTATGTGAATCTGTTTGTATAGTCCGACTACGCCACCTGTGGAATGCGATTATTGGGAACCGCTGCTGCGGAGCAGTCCACTGAAACTGGTGGTATGTGCAGCAAGGTGATGTGACTCCCCACAGGAAGAGTGTAGCTTCAGGGCAGCGTGTATGGATGATGGTGGTGATAGTGCCTGGATCAGTAATGATAACGCGGAGTCTTTGCAGTGCAGTCCTAGGGTTTATACTGGTGGCAATTATATAGGCCCAACGGGAGTACTCGCTAGGGATGAGGGCCTGATCAGTCTGGGAGCAATCCTAGAATTCCCTTGACCAGGTGGAGTTGTAGGTCTGCCGTTCTGACTGTACTCTTTTGGCTATCCCGCTTATAGTCGTGTTGTAGCCCACGTCCCTGAGTGTGACGTGCTGTGCTCACCCGTATGGCTGGCGACTCGGATCCCGTGTATTCCTCGCTCCTCTGTGGCGATACTAATCCTTTCATGTGGCTGAGCCTCCGGGCTTCTGTGGGTCAGGAGACCTACAATCTCCTGCTGTGCGGTTTCTGCTGCTGGATATACAATCCCCACAGCCTCGGACTCTGGTGTCCGGTTCTCTGTATGTACTCTGGCTAGGACGAGCTCTGCCAGCTCCAGTCCTCAGCTCCTTGCTCCTTCGTGTCCTATCTCACTCCTGACACTGAACTTCACTTCCTAACCCCGCCTCCAGACCCAGTTATAAAGGGCAGGATCCTCCCATCTCTGGTCTGGAGCAGGAGGTGTTGCCTGTAATGTGTTCTCTGACCAGGAAACTCCTGTTTTGCTCCCAGACATGGTATTACTACCACTGTGGCAACCAGACCCTCTGGGGTGCCACATATATGTTGTGAAATACCTAGACTAAGAGGACGTTCAATGGACCCTTTTGCTATATGCACTGCAGTCTGCCACATACAGTGCCTGCCTGCCTAATTCCTGCTATCACCACGGATTACATGCAGCTGGATTAGTCCTCAGAAGGACTGTTAGTTCAGATGGATATTATAGATATATGTTGTGGAATACCAATACTAAATTTAAACAAGCGTATCTCTCCCTGACGCAGCAGCACCTCTCCCTACTCTGCCTGATTCCAGGGAAGACTGTGACGAGCATGGCGGCGCCCGGTCTTATATATACCTGATGATGCTGTGAGGTCAGCCAATCACTGTAATGCCACAACCAACATGGCTACGGCATTACAGTGTGTGGCAGGCAATCCATGCATGTTCATTGGCTCTCTAAAGAGCTCCAGACATGCAGGGAGGTGACCCGAGCTCCCGCCCGAGCAACAAGGAAATACTCGAAGAGCGCCGAGCATCTCAAGCAGTGAGATGCTCGGGCAAGTACCGAGCAGTGGTGAGCATGTTCACTCATCATTACTCCTGAACTAAAAGAGACATAAACTCATCCTCTTTAAATCTTGACCGGCATGGTGAAAGGAACAGAAAAATGCAAACATTTTCCAAATCCAACCATTCCAGCCAGAGATATGAGTATTTATTAGATAAGAATTTCCCTTTCATTTTTGCCATTGGGAGCCAGTGTTGCACGTATCAGAAATGTTTTAAATTATTTCCTGAACTAAAAGAGCGATCAACTCAACCTCTTCAAATTTTCTTCGACATTGTGAAAGGAGCAGAAAGACACAAAAATTTTCAGAACCCAACCATTCCAACCAGAGATATGAGTGTTTATTCGATATTAATTTTCTATTCATTTTTGCCATTGGGAGCCAGTTTCGCACATATCAGAAATGTTTTCAATTATCTCCTGAACTAAAAGAGCAATCAACTCATCCTCTTCAAATCTTGTCCAGCATGGTGAAAAGAGTAGAAAAACGCTAATTTTTCAGAATTCAACCATTCCAACAAGAGATATGAGTGTTATTTCGGTATGAATTTGCTATGCATTTTTGCCATTGGGAGCCAGTTTCGCACATATCTAGTGATGAGCGAGCACTAAAATGCTCGGGTAGTCGTTGCTCGGGTCAAGCAAATTGGAATACTCGGGTGCTCGACCCGAGCAATGAGCCCATTGTAAGTCTATGGGAAACTTGAGCATTTTTCAGGCGGCTCCCCCCCGGCGGTCTGCAGAGGGCCTAAAAATTGCCCAAATCGATGGGAACAGTGCTCAAATGACATGGGAACAGCATGGGGAAGACCCCTGGAAGCATTTCTGACTCCAAGGTCACTGCTGTTAACAATGTTGTCAGAGTATTACGCCACTTTTACGGACTCACAATAAAACATACAAAAACGAAACCAAAATGGATTTTCCTGGGAAATATGTTAAGGAACATCCTTTCCAGGGTAATGACTTGCATAGAAGGCAAAATAAATAACCAAAACCAAAAATACTCCTTCACACCTTGGGCTATGATCACACGTTGCGTTTTTGATGCGTTTTTGCACTTTTGCATTGCTTTCAACGAAGACAATGCATTCACCAGGAAATTTCATTTTAACATTTTACAACCTTATCTGGCCGTGTGGTGTGTGACACATCATCAGACACATGCATACAGTGCTGAAAAGACATGGGAACAGCATGGGGAAGACCCCTGGAAGCATCTCTGACTTCCAGGTCACTGCCTAAAAGTGTGCCCATCATAAGTGATCCTTGGCGCATGTGAAGATGCCTCCCACCATACACCTGTCGTTGCAGACTTGAAACAATCACCGTCCACGTCCTTGTCCCACTGCAGCGTTCTGTTGTCCCTACCCCATTCCTTGGAATGCAAGCGCAAGTATGCAGGCAGCCAGCCACCCACCCACCCACAGGCTGCAATACTATACTGGCAAATTTTTGACAGCTGCTTGCACTTGAAATGTGGCCTATTAAGCTCGTGGAGGCGGAATCTTATCACAACCTCATGCCGGCGGCGGCCGGGTGTCCATACTCGGTCCCCAGCCACCACTATATTTCCCGGTATCGCCTCCGCCTTCCACAAGTACGGGTCCCACAACATTACCCGTGCCCTCCCAAGTTCACTTACTGGGAAGGGCCGCCTAACCACAAACACGTGGACAGGTGAATGTGGCCAGGGACGATACGGAGCCAGTTCACAACTTTTTTTGCTGACAGTTGTATTTAGCTCAGTGAAAGGACTGGCATAGAGGGAAGTCCTGTAAAGCTGCTTGCACTTGAAATGTGGCCTTTTAGGCTCGTGGAGGCGGAAGCTTTTCACAACCACATGCCTCATGCCTCGTGTCCATACTCGGTCCCCAGCCGTCACTATTTCTCATGGTATTGTCTCCGTTTTCTTCAAGCGCGGGTCCCTGAACATTACTGCTGGTACTTTTCTGTGGGAATTTGCTTGCCTCCTACCAGCCTGGAATATTTCCAGCAAGCTATGGTACGACGCCATGGCATTAGCACTGCCCCCAGTACCAGTAGCGAAGCCATCCCCAATTTCCTTCTCAGGAATTTTATTTGGTAGACTGAGTGGCTGCCCAAATACATTTTCTCACAAAGGAGCTGAAGATAGAGTGGCAGCAGGTGCAAGTTTCTCCAGCCTGTTAGATATTAGAGGGTGAACGGCAGCACATTGGATCAGTGGCTAGCACTGAAGACTTGCAGCGCTGGGATCCTGGGTTTAAATCCCAGGAAGGACAACATCTTCAAGGACTTTGCATGTTCTCCCCGTGTTTGTGTGGGTTTCCACATCAGTAAAAAAGCAGCCATAGAGTGTCCGGGAACCTTTCCACACACTTTTCTTAGCCAGGACTGCTTCTCGGCAGGGTTGGACGGTCCCACCAGAGAATCCTCTGGTGTGCCTTGGCTTCTACCTCAGGAGAGTTCATGATAGCGCTAACTTTGCAGCTGCTATGGGGCTCTTGAACGGGGGGAAAAAGGTTAGCCCTCAGAATCAAATCCTCTGGTGGGCACAATGTTTTCAGTCTGAAACAGCTTCTCAGTGGGAGTTGTATTTCACCACAGCCATATTCTTTAGCTCGGTGAAAGGACTGGCATAGAGGGAAACCGTATCTACCCCGGCTGTCATTTCTCTGTCACCAGGTTACACCCATTGTCACACACGATCATGCCTGGCTGTATGTTCAGCGGTGAGAGCCACAGATCAGGCTGCTGTGTTACAGCTTTCAACAACTCTGCAGCGCTGGGAAGTTTGTCAATTAAGCATTAAGCATGTTATCTTCAGCACAGCCTGTTGTCGCTTGGCCAAGGCAGTGCTGCAGTGCTGTCAGCTTGTGACTGATGTGGTCATTTCAGAGATGGAGGAGGAGGTGCATGAGCTGAACAATGTGATTACATTGTTAAATTGGTGACGTTGTTTTTTATACTAAAGAAAGATCCTATTGTTTTGTTTTTTTAAAGTTTTTTTTTAAGACAAATGCATTCACCGGGAAATGTCATTTTAACATTTTACAACCTTAGCTGGCAATGTGGTCTGTGACACATCATCACACACTTCCTGTTTTATTTATGATGGAGGGACTCTGAAAATCATAAAGCCTATTTTACAACATTTTACAACCTAGTCTGGCCATGTGGTGTGTCACACATCATCAGACACATCCTGTTTCATTTATGATGGAGGGACTCTGAAAGTCACAAACCTATTTTTTTAGGGACATCAGACGGCCCTTACTATTCTTAAAAGGCCAGCAGTCGGCCCTAGCTATTGTTAGAGAGCCATCAGCCGGCTATGCTTTGTTGTTCCCATTATTAACAAGTGGGTCTCCTATACTGTTATTGCGTATCCAGTGACTGCAAGGGCTGCAAAAAATATGTACGCAACCCAATACCCCTTTGAAGAGACATAGAGGAGGGTCTCAGTAAAAAAAAATGTTCCCATTATAAAGGAGCTGGTCTCCTATAGTGGTAATGCCCATGCTGTGACTGCAAGGGCTGGCAAAATTTGGGAAAAACCCCACTAAGAATTTAAAGACACCCGGAGTAGGGCCACACTAACAAAGTACGACATGTTCCCATTAGAAAGGAGAGGGTCTGCTATACAGTTATAGGGTATGCAGTGAGTCCAACGGCTGACTAATTTTAGGAAAAACCCCACTAAGAATTTAAAGACACACGGAGCAGGGCCACAGTAACAAGGTACGACATGTTCCCATTAGAAAGGAGAGGGTCTGCTATACAGTTATAGGGTATGCAGTGAGTCCAACAGCTGACTAATTTTAGGAAAAACCCCACTAAGAATTTAAAGACACACGGAGCAGGGCCACAGTAACAAGTTACGACACGTTCCCATTAGAAAGGAGAGGGTCTGCTATACAGTTATAGGGTATGCAGTGAGTCCAACGGCTGACTAATTTTAGGAAAAACCCCACTAAGAATTTAAACACACACGGAGCAGGGCCACAGTAACAAGGTACGACATGCTCCCATTAGAAAGGAGAAGGTCTGCTATACAGTTATAGGGTATGCAGTGAGTCCAATGGCTGACTAATTTTAGGAAAAACCCCACTAAGAATTTAAAGACACACGGAGCAGGGCCACAGTAACAAGGTACGACATGTACCCATTGGAAAGGAGAGGGTTTGCTATACAGTTATAGGGTATGCAGTGAGTCCAACGTCTTACTAATTTTAGGAAAACCTCCACTAAGAATTTAAAACACACAGAGCAGGGCCACAGTAACAAGGTACGATATGGGATGGGAATTTTTTTAATAGTTCCGCAACAAGGGCCTTCTGATACAGTCCCATTTTTGTAGACCTGTCCGCCTCAGGAATAAGAGATATAAAGTTCTCCTTGTAGCGTGGGTCTAGAATTGTCACCAACCAGTAATGGCTGTCACCCAAAATTTTGAGAACGCGAGGGTCATGGGAAAGGCAGCGTAACATAAACTCAGCCATGCGTGCCAGATTACTAACAGGCAAGACTTCCGTGTCCTCACCAAGAGGATGACTGACCATGCTCTTCTCCTCCTCCTCCTCCTCTCTGTCCTCTGGCCATCCACGCTGAACAGACGGTATGACAGCTGTGCAGGTAGTACCGTCTATAGTGCATGAAACTAGCTCCTGTCCTTCCTCCTCCTCCTCTTCCTCATTGTCACCTAATCTACATTGGGATGAGATGAGGCTTGGCTGTGTGTAATCACCCTGTATGGTTCCTTGCTCCATCTCATCGTGCTCCACCTGCAATGCATCCTCTTTGATTGTGAGCAGAGAGCGTTTCAGAAGACAGAGATGCGGGATGGTGACGCTAATTATGGCGTCATCGCCGCTCACCATCTTGGTGGAGTCCTCAAAGTTTTGGAGGATGGTACATATGTCTGACATCCATGTCCACTCCTGAGGTCTTATGTATGGAGTCTGAACTGAATACCGACGGGCTTGTTGATGCTGGTACTCAACAACTGCCCTCTTCTGCTCACAAATCCTTCCCAACATCTGCAGTGTAGAGTTCCAACGCATGGGGCATCACACACCAGTCTGTGAGCCGGAAGCTGCAAACGCTGCTGAAACACTGCAAGGGCGGCGGAAGCTGTAGCTGACTTTCTAAAATGGGTACACAGGCGGCGTACTTTAACAAACAGATCCGGCAGCTCCGGGTAGGATTTGAGAAACCTCTGAACCACGAGGTTAAGCACATGGGCCAGGCATGGTACGTGTGTGAGCTCGCCTCACCTCAGAGCCGCACCAGGTTCCGGCCATTGTCACACACGACCATGCCTGGCTGTAGGTTCAGCGGTGTGAGCCACAGATCTGCCTGCTCTTTCAGAGCTGTCCACAACTCAGCATTGTGCAGTTTTTCACCTAAGCATATTAGCTTCAGAATAGTCTGTTGCCGCTTGACCGAGGCAGTGCTGCAGTGCTTCCAGCTTGTGACTGATGTGGTCATTTCAGAGATGGAGGCTGAGAGGAGTAGGAGGCTGAGGAGGATGAGGTGCAGGAGCAGTAGACCGTGGGGGCAACCCTGATTGACCTAGGGCCCGCAATCCTTGGCGTCGGGAGGACGTGTTCCGTCCCAAGGTCTGACTGGGTCCCGGCATCCACTATGTTAACCCAGTGTGCCATCAGCGAGATGTACCATCCCTGCCCACAAGCACTTGTCCACGTGTCCATGGTTAGGTGGACTTTACCGGTAGCTGCGTTGTTGAGAGCACGGCTAATGTTTTGGGACACGTGCTTGTGTAATGCGGGGACGGCACACCGGGAGAAATAGTGGTGGCTGGGGACCAAGTACCGAGGGACGGCCGCCGCCATCAGGTTGCGGAATGCTTCCGTCTCCACGAGCCTAAAAGGCAATGTAGCACCCTGAGGACTCGGCTGCTACAGGGGTATTACACCTCAAGCCAGAGGTGTGGTATTCCACTCCCGGGTAAGGATGGAGTGTGGAACTGAGCTAGTAGGCTGCATGCACTGCATACATCCCATTTCCGGGGGACAGAACGACGGTACTCCCACCAGTTTATGTGCAGGTACGACAGCGTCTGTCCCTGGCTGGAGTGGGAGGGGGGTGGAACATCCCAGTAGTGTAGGGGCAGATAGGGGGAGTAGTCTGGGTAAATGTAGGAGCTCATTGGGTGCTGGTCACCTGAGCTCACACATAGAGGGAGTATATAAGGTGGGCACCATCTTAGGACAGGGTCAGTCAGTCAGTCAGTCTGTGAGTCAGCAGTAACTCCAGGAGAGGAGAAGGAAGAGGGACCCAGAGGCGCAGGACGAGAGGGGACCCCAAGATCCCAGAATAAGGACAAAAGGGTGAAGGGTCGGCAAAAGGGTACCGGATCCCAAGCTGGCAGAGGCCAAAAAGAACCTTAACCAGGAACCGAAGGTTGTGGGCAGGATCTGCCACGACCCTCACCAAGTCTACTAGAAAGGCACACCGAGCATAGGGTCAGGGAGCCCAGAGGAGGCTTGACCAACAAGAGACCCGAGGGAGCCGGACATAAGTGGATCCCTGGTGGGAACGGCCAGAGGAAGGGAGAGTCAGAAGGGAGCTCAGGACCACGCTCCAGAATTGCCCGGGAGTTGACCGAGTCCCGCACCTGGTGGACGCAGCACGGCTTGGGTGGTCACTGCTGTACAGAGTGACCCGAGCCACACCAGTGAGTAAAAACCCTGAAACTGCATTTCATGCCTCTGAGTCTCCTTGCTGCACCTTCACAACCACCATCCTCCACGTCTGACCCCCTGAGGCTATACCCCTCCCGTTGGGGGTTATACTACCACAGCTGCACACACACCACCAGCCTCAGCGGACCATCCTGCAGCGGCGGCCTTTTGACCGCAAATCAACGGGTGGCGTAGTCGACACTAAGAACATCTGCAAGGACTGCCGCACACTGAGTTTGACACCCTGGGCACGGACCGGGTCACAGCCACTCGGAGACTACAACCCCCATCTGATCCGGCTCCGGGTATCCCTAACAACATGGCCCAGGGGGCGCGTCAGCAACATTTCGAGCGCAAGCAGTCATGAAATGTGAGAATTTAGTAGTGTGGCCTGTGGGGCATTGGCTGTATATTTGCGCTTGCGTTCCAAGGACTGGGGTATGGACAACTGAACACTGTGCTGGGACAACGACATGGACTTGCTTCCTGATGCTGCTACTTGAGAGTGTGCAACGACATGTGCAGGGCAGGAGGCATCTACGCATGCACCATGGACAGGGGATTGGCTTGCATCCACAAAAGCAGAAGAAGCAATGGTGCCACCCGCAGACACTGTTCCTGGACCCTGGGGTTTGGCGCACAAAGTCGGGTGCTTTGCTGACATGCGCCTGATCATGCTGGTGGTGGTCAGGCTGGTCGTTTTACCACCCCTGCTGATGATGGCCTGGCATGTGGTGCAAATGGCATTTTTGGGGTTATCGGCAGAGTCTTTAAAAAACAACCAGACTCGGGAAGACCTAACAGTTGTACTGGCAACTTCCTTCGTGTTGTTGTTATGGGGAATGGTTGCCTGCCTTCTGTCTGCGGCCACCACACTGCTTCTTCCTGCCTGTTGGGGTGCTCTGCCTCCCTCCCCCTGTGTGCTGCTGTCACCACTCTGCATGTCCTCCTGCCAGGTTGGGTCAGTTACTATATCGTCCACCACCTCGTCTTCCACTTCCACACCCTGGTCCTCCTCCTGACTTTCTGGCAATTGTGTCTCATCATCGTCCACCTCTTGTGACACTTTCCCACCGTTGCCTTCGTGTGACCGTGGCTGCTCAAATATTTGGGCAATGCTACACACGATCTCCTCTTGCACCGCTTCAAGTGGACCGGGCGGGAGGCCCGAATCTATAAATGGAAAAGTGAACAGCTCTTCAGAGTGTCCAAGTGTGGGATCAGTTGTCTCTGGGTACTCGGCATGGTGGGAGGAAGGAGGATCAGGGTGAGGAATATGTGGTCCAGACTGACGGCTACTGAGACTTGACCGTGTAGAAGACAGGGTGGTGGTGGTGATGGTGGCTAAGTGACTGGAAACATTATCCGCTATCCAACCAACAACTTTTTGACACTGCTCTGGGTTCAATAGTGGTGTGCTGCGGTCCCCTAGAAATTGGGACAGGAAGGTCAGGCGAGAAGATGTGGGTGTTTGTTGTGGCACAATTTCGGCTTGACCACTGCCTTGTCCTCGGCCTCTGCATGCACCATTACCATCACGTCCAGTTCCCCGTCCCTTGCCACTTGTCTTGCCCATTTTAAATGGAGGACAGTATCTTCCACGCTCACTACAAATGACTGAGTTTGGAGCGAACTAATATGTGAGCCGTTTGACGGAGAAAACACAGTTTTAAATGCCTGGCCTGTAGGTAAGTAGATTGAACAGCAAACTGCTGTGAATTGCTTCACTGACACACTGAAATTTTTTTTTAATGGAGGCCAGAAATGGCAGTTGTAACATACCTGGCGGCGTCCTTGCATAGTGGTCCATCTCCCACTGTGCAAGAGCGTGCACTTAATCTCCAGTCCAGTCTGCTAGCCTGTCTTCCCTCCATGCTGTCTGCTTGCCTCTGTTTCTGCTGCTTAAGGGTGGCGCCCGATCACTTCCTGCTTCTTGTAGCTGCTGCAGGCACACCCCTTGTGCATCCTCAGCCTATTGCTGTCTGTCACCTGGTATTTAACCCAGCTCCTCCCTGGAATCCAGGCCTGAGCATTGTGTTCTGTCAGTTGGCTTCTGGTCACTGATGTGCAAGGTCCTGTCTATGCTTCCTGCCTTGCGGTATCAGTTCCCGTGTCTGAACTGTGTCCTGTCTGAACTATCTTCTAACCTGTTGTCTTCTGCCTATCCTGGAGGCTGTATTTCCAGGCCAGTGTGAACACGCTCCTAGCCTGTTCTTTCCGCCTTCTAGGGGCCGCATACCTAGACCCGTTCCTGTATCTTGCCTGTTCCTGTCTGAACACGCTCCTAGCCTTTTCGTTCCGCCTTCTAGGGGCCCCATACCTAGACCCGCTCCTGTATCTTGCAGCTATGTCTGTTCTTGTCTGAATACTCTCCTAGCCTGTTACCTGTTTATCTCTATGTCCATACCTTCCCTTTCCCTGCAGAATCTGATCCCGTACCTACTCCTACTCGTTGTCCCTGTACTCCCGTTTGTTTAGAGTCCACTCGCTACTTCATTGCAAGTATCCTGTGTGTACCTGGTTCTGCCTTTCCCTTCCAGTCTGTTCCGTGTGAACAGAGCCCTGTCCCCTCTGCTCTGGCCCTTTGCTCGCTGCTCCGGCAGTCTTCCTCTGCTCTGACCCTTTGCTCGCTGCTCCAGAAGTCTCGCTCTGCTCTGACCCTTTGCTCGCTGCTCCGGCAGTCTCGCTCTGCTCTGCCCCTTTGCTCGCTGCTCCGGTAGTCTCGCTCTGCTCTGACCCTTTGCTCGCTGCTCCGGCAGTCTCGCTCTGCTCTGACCCTTTGCTCGCTGCTCCGGTAGTCTCGCTCTGCTCTGACCCTTTGCTCGCTGCTCCGGCAGTCTCGCTCTGCTCTGAGCCTTTGCTCGCTGCTCCGGCAGTCTCGCTCTGTTCTGACCCTTTGCTCGCTGCTCCGGTAGTCTCGCTCTGCTCTGACCCTTTGCTCGCTGCTCCGGCAGTCTCGCTCTGCTCTGAGCCTTTGCTCGCTGCTCCGGCAGTCTCGCTCTGCTCTGACCCTTTGCTCGCTGATCCGGCAGTCTCGCTCTGCTCTGACCCCTTTCTCGCTGCTCCGGCAGTCTCGCTCTGCTCTGACCCTTTGCTCGCTGCTCCGGCAGTCTCGCTCTGCTCTGACCCTTTGCTCGCTGCTACGGCAGTCTCGCTCTGCTCTGACCCTTTGCTCGCTGCTCCGGCAGTTTCGCTCTGCTCTGACCCTTTGCTCGCTGCTCCGAGAGTCTCGCTCTGCTCTGACCCTTTGCTCGCTGCTTCGGCAGTCTCGTCCTGCTCCTCTCTCGCTCGCCGCTCCAGGTGGCCTTGTCCTGCTCTTCTCTCGCTCTCCGCTCCAGGCGGTCTCGTCTTGTTCTGCTCTTGCTCGCCGCTCTGGGCGGCCTCACTCTGCTGTTTGTCCACTGCATCTGCGGTTCTGTTACTGAGTCCCAGTCTGCACTGGGTCCTATCCACTCGGTGCTCCAACCTGTCATACCTGCCAGTACCTCCCTGCCTGCATACCAGTCGTGCTTACCAGCATCCGCCAGTCTGCATACCAGCCGTGTCTGCCTATACCCAGCAGTCTGTGTGCCAGCCTAACCTGCCTGTTCCTGTATTCCCCTGTGTGGGTCAACCGCCGTGTCCGGGGTCTGTCCTGGAGTAGCACCTGGTCCCTCTGCTCGGTTCCTCCTTGGTGCACTGGCGTCGTATGCCGTCGTGCGACCCTGATCGGATCGGGTGGATACTTAGTTACGCCCCTCCAGGCATTCACTCTCCGGCACGGTCCAGTGGAATCACTACATATACACGCACACGCCACTCAGCCCGGGCGTGTGCATTACAGCATGCTCAGGCCATGGTTCCCGTTGAGCCCCACGGCCTTCGCTCTCTGAGACCTTTTCCAGCAAATACGTGCATCTAGAAGAAATTTTTTTATTTTTATTTGCTACTAGCTGAGTTCCAGGCGAATTTCGCATCCGTCTAGATGGAGCTTTCTGCACCCGTTCCTGCGGATCCGCCACGGTACTATGGGGATCCAAGACAGAGTCGTGCATTTGTGGAGCAATGCATGCTACACTTCAAGTTCTACCCTCTTTGTTTTCCCACCGATCGGGCTAAGGTGGGATTCATTATGTCTTACCTAGCGGGTGATGCCTTGAAATGGATCACCCCCCTATGGGACGCACAGGATCCTATCGTCCTGGACATAATGGCCTTCCTGGTGGCCTTTCTAATGGTCTTCGATGACCCTGATCCGGAGGCTCCTGCTGAAGCTTCACTTTCCAATAACCCGGAGCAGCCCCGTTGGGTAATGTGTGTGGGTAGCGCACTAGTCCTCCTGCCCGAAGAGACTACTGCCCACCCAGAATCCACACAGGATGACTACGCTCTCCGGAATACTTCTCCCAACCTCAAGAGGCAGTCCAGACGTGCTAGGCGTAGAGGCAAGCAGTCACGCCAGTGTCTGTCCTCCCAAAGACTTCCTAACCCTAACCTTGAAGTCCCTGCTGTAGCTTCACTTCCCTGTATCCCGGAGCAGCCCCGACGGGTAATGTGCGTGGGTAACGCACCAGTTATCCTGCCCGAAGAGACGTCTGCCCACCTAGAATCCACACAGGAGGACTTCCTGCACCCGGTATCTGATGCTTCACCCACTTTAACCAGAGAGCCTGTCCAAGGGTACTCCGAAGCAGTGATTACCTCCGAGTCTGTGCATCTCTACTACCTGGCGGAGGACCCCCTGTTGCCTCCTGAATCCTCCGGGATACCACCTGATGACAAATGGAGAGAGACTTCCCTACACCCGGTACCCGATACTTCATCCGCTCCGTCCTGTGAGCCTGACAATGGGTACCTCAAAGCGGCAGTTAACCCCGAGTCTCTACACCCCTCCGACCAGGCGGAGGACCTCCAGTTGTCTCCTGAACCCTTCGGGGTGCTACCTGATAGCGAATGGACAGAGACTCTCCTATACTCGGTACCTGATACCTCGGCAGCTTCTTCCAGTGAGTCCTACCTAGTGTACTCCAAAACAGAGGTTATCCCCGAGTCTCCACACCTCTCCGACCAGGCGGAGGACCTCCAGTTGTCTCCTGAACCCTTCAGGGTGCTACCTGATAGCGAATGGACAGGAACTCTCCTATACTCGGTACCTGATACCTCGCCCGCTTCTTCCAGCGAGTCCGACCTAGTGTACTCCAAAGCAGAGGTTACCCCCAAGTCTCTGCACTCTTCCGACCCGGCGGAGGACCCCCAGTTGTTTCCTGAATCCTCCAGGGTACCACCAGATAACAAAGGGACAGAGACTTTTCTACACCTTGTACCTGATACCTCGCCCATTTCATCCTGTGAGCTTGACAAGATGTATCCCAAAGCAGAGGTTACCCCCGAGTCTCTGCACCCCTCCAACCCGGCGGAGGACTTCCAGTTGTCTCCTGAACCCTCTGGGGTGCTACCTGATAATAAGTGGAGAGAGACTTCCTTGTATGCTGTTGTCACGCTGTCTCTGTATACTGGAGGTAGGGGGCCTAAGCTGACCCTAAGCTGGGGCCCTGACTAATCCCTCAACCTGGAGGTACTGTTAAAGGTACAGAGGTCCAGGCCGCCAGCGTAACCCCTACCTCCTGAAGATCCCTGCACCTCAGTAATCTAGTCCTGAGAAGGACCCCGATCACAACCAAAGGGAACAAGAAATAATATGCCCAAACACAGTATTTAGACGAACGAGACAGTACAAGGGAAAAACCAAAACCATCTTGCATACAAACAACTTCTCAACTACAACAGAGGGAAAACCAACGGGAAAGGAGATAAATGATAAAGCGAGGAAAGGGAAAAAACACTTCCAAATACACTTATCTCAGCAACTCCAAACACCACGATCCGCTCTGTCAGTCTGAATGAAATGCTTTCACCGACACCTCCCAAACAGACCAGCAGGTATATGAAGGAGTCTCACTACAGAAGTATTGATTGCAGCTGGGCGAGGCTGGACCTCATCTAGCCCAGAGAGAGAGAGAGAATTAACTCCCTCACTGCCGAGAAACACAAAGCACCAACAAGTCAGCTGCGAGAAGTCAGGCTGTGTACTCGTGATGATCTTCGTGGCAACACACCCGTGACAGTACCCCCCCTTCTACGAGGGGCCTCCGGACCCTCAGGGCCAGGTTTATCCGGGTGAGTCGTGTGGAAGGCCCGAACTAATCGGTCTGCGTTAATATCCGACGCAGGAACCCACATCCTCTCCTCAGGACCATACCCCTTCCAATGAACCAGGTACTGAAGGGACCGGCGATTAAAGCGTGAATCAATGACCCTCGATACCTGGAACTCCAAGTTACCATTGACAACCACTGGAGGGGGAGGTAAAAGTGACGGTACCACCGGCGCCACATACCTCTTAAGCAATGATCTGTGAAACACGTTGTGAATTTTAAACGTAGGGGGGAGGTCAAGACGGAATGCCACCGGATTAATAATAGAACTGATTCTGTACGGCCCGATGAACCTGGGACCCAGTTTCCAGGAGGGAACCTTAAGTTTTATATTCCTGGTAGACAACCATACCCGATCGTTCACACTTAGGTCCGGACCAGACACTCTCCTCCTATCAGCCATACGTTTGTATCGGTTCCCCATAGTATTCAGATTCTTCAGCACCCCTCTCCATACTGAAGCGAGTGATGAGGAAAATCGTTCCTCCTCAGGAACCCCCGAAGAGCCCCCCCCACTGAAAGTACAAAACTGGGGGTGAAAACCATATGCCCCAAAAAACGGGGACTTACCAGTGGACTCGCTCCGCCTATTATTAAGAGCAAACTCTGCCAGAGGTAAGAAAGAAGCCCAGTCCTCCTGGTTCTCTGACACAAAACACCGGAGATATGTCTCCAAGCTCTGGTTCATACGTTCCGTCTGACCATTGGTCTGAGGATGAAAAGCCGATGAGAATGACAACTGCATCCCCCGCCGTGCACAAAACGCCTTCCAGAACTTAGACACAAACTGAGACCCCCGATCAGACACCACCTCGGAGGGTACCCCGTGAAGCCTCACAATCTCCCCAATGAACACCTGCGCAAGAGTTTTAGCATTAGGGAGAGCCGGAAGAGCGATAAAATGTGCCATCTTGCTGAACCTGTCCACTACAACGAGTATGACCGTTTTACCCGAAGACGGAGGGAGGTCCGTAATAAAGTCCATAGACAGATGAGTCCAAGGACGCTCCGGGATCTTCAAAGGTAAGAGGGCCCCAGACGGACGGGTATGTGAGGTCTTAGAGCGCGCACAAACCCCACAGGACGCGACAAAAGTTACCACCTCCTTATGTAAATTAGGCCACCAAAACCGACGCGAGAGGAGATCCACAGTTGCTTTACTCCCCGGGTGTCCTGCAAAAACTGAGTTATGGTGTGCCTCGATCACCTTTTGTCGCAACTGATCTGGAACAAACAATCTCCCTGGAGGTCCAACAGGGGCGTCCCCCTGAGCCTCCAATACCTCCTCCTCCAGCTCAGAGCATACTGCCGAAACCACCACCCCCTCCTGAAGGATAGGAATCGGGTCGTCCGTATTCCCGGCCCCCGGGAAACTACGAGATAAGGCATCCGCCTTTACATTTTTTGACCCAGGACGATATGTAACGACAAAATTAAACCTGGTAAAAAACAATGACCACCTAGCTTGTCTGGGATTCAGACGTTTCGCGGACTCCAGATATAGCAGGTTCTTGTGATCGGTGATGACGGTGACCGGATGAACTGCCCCCTCCAGAAAATGGCGCCACTCCTCAAAAGCTAACTTAATGGCCAAGAGTTCCCTATTGCCGACATCGTAATTCCTCTCAGCGGACGACAATTTTTTAGAGAAAAAGGCGCACGGATGCCACTTACCAGGGGACGAACCCTGTGACAATACTGCTCCCACCCCTACCTCGGAAGCGTCTACCTCTACAATGAATGGCTGAGACGCATCAGGTTGAATGAGTATGGGCGCCGAGGCAAAACATTTTTTCAAAGAGGAGAATGCTTGACAAGCCTTGTCAGACCACCTAGAAAAATCCGTCCCCTTTTTAGTCATGTCAGTGAGAGGCTTAACCATGGACGAGAAATTACGAATGAACTTTCGGTAATAATTAGCAAACCCCAGGAAACGTTGTAGTGCCTTAAGATTCTCTGGCCGATCCCACTCAAGAACTGCCCGCACTTTCCCAGGGTCCATACGAAAACCGGACGCTGAAACCAGGAAGCCTAAAAACTGGAGTTCCTGTACGGCGAACACACACTTTTCCCACTTGGCATACAGTTTATTATCCCGCAAGATCTGTAACACCTGCCTAACGTGCTCCTGATGAGACACCAGATCCGGCGAGTAAATTAGGATATCATCCAGATATATGACAACAAACTGTCCCACCAAGCGGCGAAAAATGTCATTAACAAAGTGTTGGAACACCGCCGGGGCATTAGTCAGACCGAATGGCATGACAAGGTTCTCATCATGCCCCTCCAGAGTGTTAAACGCCGTCTTCCACTCATCCCCCTCCTTCATCCTAATCAGATTGTACGCCCCCCTGAGATCCAACTTAGAAAACCATTTGGCGCCCACGATCTGATTAAAGAGATCGGGAATAAGTGGGAGCGGATACGGATCTCGGACCGTAATCCGATTAAGTTCACGGAAATCCAGGCAAGGGCGTAGGCCTCCATCTTTCTTCTTAACAAAGAAGAACCCCGCAGCCACCGGTGAAGATGAAGGTCTAATATGCCCCTTAGCCAGACTTTCAGAAATATAATCCTTCATGGCCTGCCTCTCAGGACCAGAAAGGTTATACAACCTAGCTTTAGGTAACTTGGCCTCAGGGAGCAGTTTTACAGAACAGTCATACACGCGATGAGGAGGTAGTTCCTGACACCCTTTCTCCGAGAATACATCCTCAAAGTCCGCCAGAAATGGAGGTAAGACCCAAGGAGTAACCGCACCAATGACCGTGTTCATGCAGTTTTTATTACAGAATTTACTCCATTGGCTTATCTCCCTGGTTTGCCAATTAATAACCGGGTTATGCTTAGCTAACCAAGGAAGGCCCAACACAATAGGAGTGGGAAGACCCTCCAACACGTAGCAAGACAACAGTTCTTTATGTATTGCCCCCACTTGAAGTTTTACATCATGCACAACTTGCAAAAAACTTCCCTGCCCGAGAGGCCTGGCATCGATCGAGAATATGGGGATGGGTTTAGCCAACTCACTCAACCGCATACCTTGAACCCGGGCAAACCGAGCATCAACCAGATTAGCCCCGGCCCCACTATCCAGAAGAACAGATATCCTCTCAGTTCTCGTACCCACCACCACCTCCGCCGGTACGAGAAACTGAGACGAACCTAGGGACGAAATACCTACTCCCAGATTGCCGTCCACCACACAACCTGGGATCAACAGTTTTCCGACGACTCTTCACTCTGCAAGGGACGGGATGGACACCCCCCAATAAAATGTCCCTTTCTCCCGCAGAAGAAACACCTTCCTGCCTTATGGCGCACCACCGGTCCCCTCCCCCAAAATGATGTCCCTCCTAATTGCATAGGCTCCTCTGGACTGACCAGGGGAACCACCATATGAGGGGACCTTGTAGGAGGTGGAGTCATCACAGGGGGTAGAGTTATCCCGCACCTCTCCCGAAGCCGTCTGTCCACGCGAATAGCGAGGGCCATAGCGGCTTCCAGAGACACGGGAGAGTCATACTGTGCCAACACATCCTGTAATTTGTCAGATAAACCATGACAAAACTGGCTCCTAAGAGCCGGGTCATTCCACTGGGTGTCCGTGGCCCACCTACGGAACTCCGAACAGAATTCCTCCGCCGGACGATCTCCCTGCTGGATCCTACGTAACTTAGACTCAGCCAGGGAGATCCGATCTGGGTCATCATATACGAGTCCCAGGGCAGCGAAAAACCTATCCACTGACTGGAGAGCCGGGGAACCCGGGGGAAGAGAGAACGCCCAAGATTGTGGGTCCCCTTGTAAGAGCGAGATGACAATTCCCACCATTTGTTCTTCACTCCCCGATGACCGAGGCCGCAGCCGAAAGTACAATTTACATGCCTCCCGGAAAACAAAAAACTTGTCCCGCCCCCCAGTGAACCTATCAGGGAGAGCTACTTTAGGTTCTGGTCCGGCTTGCTCCTGAGGATGCCAAACCTTGGACCTAACGTCCGCCAGCTCCATGGACAAACTCTGCAATTGCCGAGCTAGACCGGCTACTGGATCCATAGTAGCTGGAGAAAAACTAAGTGGGTCGGTGAAAATGTCACGCTGTCTCTGTATACTGGAGGTAGGGGGCCTAAGCTAACCCTAAGCTGGGGCCCTGACTAATCCCTCAACCTGGAGGTACTGTTAAAGGTACAGAGGTCCAGGCCGCCAGCGTAACCCCTACCTCCTGAAGATCCCTGCACCTCAGTAATCTAGTCCTGAGAAGGACCCCGATCACAACCAAAGGGAACAAGAAATAATATGCCCAAACACAGTATTTAGACGAACGAGACAGTACAAGGGAAAAATCAAAACCATCTTGCATACAAACAACTTCTCAACTACAACAGAGGGAAAACCAACGGGAAAGGAGATAAATGATAAAGCGAGGAAAGGGAAAAAACACTTCCAAATACACTTATCTCAGCAACTCCAAACACCACGATCCGCTCTGTCAGTCTGAATGAAATGCTTTCACCGACACCTCCCAAACAGACCAGCAGGTATATGAAGGAGTCTCACTACAGAAGTATTGATTGCAGCTGGGCGAGGCTGGACCTCATCTAGCCCAGAGAGAGAGAGAGAATTAACTCCCTCACTGCCGAGAAACACAAAGCACCAACAAGTCAGCTGCGAGAAGTCAGGCTGTGTACTCGTGATGATCTTCGTGGCAACACACCCGTGACAGCTGTTCCTGGTACTCCACCCGTTTCGTCTGTTGCTGTGGATGGCTGGATAGGAGGTAGCATCCTAGCTACTCAGATGAGACCAGTTTTTCCTGTGGACAGTGGAAGTGATCTCCTTGAAGTGAAGGATTGGCCCTCGAATTCCCTGCGGAACATTCTGGCAGGCCTGAAGAAGAGGGGGCGTAAGGGGGGGGTACTGTAACATACCTGGCGGCGTCCTTGCATAGTGGTCCTTCTCCCACAGTGCAAGAGCGCGCACTTGATCTCCAGTCCAGTCTGCTAGCCTGGCTTCCCTCCATGCTGTTTGCTTGCCTCTGTTTCTGCTGATTAAGGGCGGCGCCCGATCACATCCTGTTTCTTGTACCTGCTGCGGGCACACCCCTTGTGCGTCCTCAGCCTATTGCTGTCTGTCACCTGGTATTTAACCCAGCTCCTCCCTGGAATCCAGGCCTGAGCATTGTGTTCTGTCAGTTGGCTTCCGGTCACTGATGTGCCAGGTCCTGTCTATGCTTCCTGCCTTGCGGTATCAGTTCCCGTGTCTGAACTGTGTCCTGTCTGAACTATCTTCTAGCCTGTTGTCTTCTGCCTATCCTGGAGGCTGTATTTCCAGGCCAGTGTGAACACGCTCCTAGCCTGTTCTTTCCGCCTTCTAGGGGCCGCATACCTAGACCCGTTCCTGTATCTTGCCTGTTCCTGTCTGAACACGCTCCTAGCCTTTTCTTTCCGCCTTCTAGGGGCCGCATACCTAGACCCGCTCCTGTATCTTGCTGCTGTGTCTGTTCTTGTCTGAATACTCTCCTAGCCAGTTACCTGTTTTTCTCTATGTCCATACCTACCCTTTTCCTGCAGAATCTGATCCCGTACCTACTCCTGCTCGTTGTCCCTGTACTCCCTTTTGTGAGTTTAGAGTCCACTCACTACTTCATTGCAAGTATCCTGTGTGTACCTGGTTCTGCCTTTCCCTTCCAGTCTGTTCCGTGTGAACAGAGCCCTGTCCCCTCTACTCTGACCCTTTGCTCGCTACTCCGGCAGTCTCGCTCTGCTCTGACCCTTTGCTTTCTGCTCTGGCAGTCTCGCTCTGCTCTGACCCTTTGCTCGCTGCTCCGGCAGTCTCACTCTGCTCTGACCCTTTGCTCGTTGCTCCGGCAGTCTCGTTCTGTTCTGACCCTTTGCTCGCTGCTCTGGCAGTCTCGCTCTGCTCTGACCCTTTGCTCGCTGCTCCGCCAGTCTCGCTCTGCTCTGACCGTTTGCTCGCTGCTCCGGCAGTCTCGCTCTGCTCTGACCCTTTGCTCGCTGCTCCGGCAGTCTTGCTCTGCTCTGACCGTTTGCTCGCTGCTCCAGCAGTCTCGCTCTGCTCTGACCCTTTGCTCGCTGCTCTGGCAGTCTCGCTCTGCTCTGACCCTTTGCTCGCTGCTCTGGCAGTCTCGCTCAGCTCTGACCCTTTGCTCGCTGCTCCGGCAGTCTCGCTCTGCTCTGACCCTTTGCTCACTGCTCCGGCAGTTTCGCTCTGCTCTGACCCTTTGCTCACTGCTCCGGCAGTCTCGCTCTGCTCTGACCCTTTGCTCGCTGCTCCGGCAGTCTCGCTCTGCTCTGACCCTTTGCTCGCTGCTCCGGCAGTCTCGCTCTGCTCTGACCCTTTGCTCGCTGCTCTGGCAGTCTCGCTCAGCTCTGACCCTTTGCTCGCTGCTCCGGCAGTCTCGCTCTGCTCTGACCCTTTGCTCGCTGCTCCGGCAGTCTCACTCCGCTCTGACCCTTTGCTCGCTGCTCCGGCAGTCTCGCTCTGCTCTGACCCTTTGCTCGCTGCTTCGGCAGTCTCGTCCTGCTCCTCTCTCGCTCTCCGCTCCAGGTGGCCTTGTCCTGCTCTTCTCTCACTCTCCGCTCCAGGCGGTCTCGTCTTGTTCTGCTCTTGCTCGCCGCTCTGGGCGGCCTCACTCTGCTGTTTGTCCACTGCATCTGTGGTTCTGTTCCTGAGTCCCAGCCTGCACTGGGTCCTATCCACTCGGTGCTCCAACCTGTCGTACCTGCCAGTACCTCCCTGCCTGCATACCAGTCGTGCTTACCAGCATCCGCCAGTCTGCATACCAGCCGTGTCTGCCTATACCCAGCAGTCTGTGTGCCAGCCTAACCTGCCTGTTCCTGTATTCCCCTGTGTGGGTCAACCGCCGTGTCCGGGGTCTGTCCTGGAGTAGCACCTGGTCCCTCTGCTCGGTTCCTCCTTGGTGCACTGGCGTCGTATGCCGTCGTGCGACCCTGGTCGGATTGGGTGGATACTTAGTTACGCCCCTCCAGGCATTCACTCTCCGGCACGGTCCAGTGGAATCACTACATATACACGCACACGCCACTCAGCCCGGGCATGTGCATTACAGCAGTATTTTCTGAAAACATATATGTGATCCGTGTGATGCAGAAAACACAGATTTAAATACCTGGCCTGTAGGTAAGTAGTTTGAACAGCAAACTGCTGTGAATTGCTTCACTGACACACTGAAATTTTTTTTTAATGGAGGCCAGAAATGGCAGTATTTTCTGAAAACCTATATGTAAGCCGTGTGACGGAGAAAACACAGTTTTACATACCTGGCCTGTAGGTAACTATTTTGAAAAGCAATCTGGTGTCAATTGCTTCACTGACACACTGAAATTTTTTTTAATGGAGGCCAGAAATGGCAGTATTTTGTGAAAACGTATATGTAATCCGTGTGACGGAGAAAACACAGTTTTAAATACCTGGCCTGTAGGTAACTGTTTCGAACAGCAAACCAGTGTCAAAAACTTTGCTGACACACTGAAAGAAATTTTTAATGGAGGCCAGAAATGGCAGTATTTTCTGACAACGTAAATGTGAGCCGTGTGATGGATAAAACACAGTTTTAAATACCTGGCCTGTAGGTAACTATTTTGAACAGCAATCTAGTGTCAATTGCTTCACTGACACACTGAAAATTTTTTTTAATGGAGGCCAGAAATGGCAGTATTTTCTGACAACGTATATGTGATCTGTGTGACGCAGAAAACACAGTTTTAAATACCTGGCCTGTAGGTAACTATTTTGAACAGCAATCTGGTGTCAATTGCTTCACTGACACACTGAAAAAATTTTTTAATGGAGGCCAGAAATGGCAGTATTTTCTGACAACGTATATGTAATCCGTGTGACGGAGAAAACACAGTTTTAAATACCTGGCCTGTAGGTAACTGTTTTGAACAGCAAACCAGTGTCAAAAACTTAGCTGACACACTGAAAAAAAAATTTAATGCAGGCCAGAAATGGCAGTATTTTCTGAAAACGTATATATGTGATCTGTGTGACGGAGAAAATAGAGTTTTAAATAGCTGGATTTTAAGCACTGTAATATGGAAAGGACCTGGCTGTATTCTGCAGTGCCAACAAGCAAATGGCGCAGAAAACCAGTGTTCTCTGGATTGCTTTTTAAGCAAATTATGAGGATTAAGATGCAAAAAAAATTATTCCTGGCCCCTGAGACCTGGGCCTATTTCTAGAAATATAACAGCAGCAGAAGGCAGAACTGGAATGGAGCCCCTTGTCCTATGTGCACTGCAGTCTGTTATATTCCCTGCCTGCCTATATACACTGTCGGCCTGATATCTCTGCAGATGGATTAGTTAGTCCTCAAAAGGTCTGTTTGTTAAGATGGATATGTGTAATGTATGGTTTTTCTCCCTACACTACTTAATACTCTATTAAATCTCTCCCTGACAGCAGCAGCTCTCCCTACACTATCTTATCCGGAGTGACTGTGACGAGCATGGCGGCGCCAGGTCTTATATAGACCTGATGACGCTGTGCGGCCAGTCAATCACTGTAATGCCCACAACCAACATGGCTACGGCATTACAGTGCATGGCAGGCAATCTCTGCATGTTCATTGGCTCTCTAAAGAGCGCCAAACATGCAGGCAGGGGACCCGAGTTCACGCCCGAGCAACCCGGAAATACTCGCCGAGCGCCGAGCTTGTCGAGCACCATGATGCTCGGGCGAGTACCGAGTAGTGGCGAGCGCGTTCGCTCATCACTACACATATTAGAAATGTTTTCAATTATCTCCTGAACTAAAAGAGGCTTCAACTGATCCTCTTCCAACCTGGTCCGTTATGGTGAAAGGAGCAGAAAAATGCAAATTTTTCAGAATAAAACCATTCCAACCAGAGATATGAGTTCTCTTTCGCTATGAATTTTCGATTCATTTTTGTCATTGGGAGCCAGTTTCGCACATATCAGAAATGTTTTCAATTATCTCCTGAACTAAAAGAGCGACCAACTCATCCTCTTTAAATTTTGTCCGGCATGTGAAAGGAGCAGAATTTTTCATAATTTTCATAATCCAACCATTCCAAACAGAGAAATGAGTGTTCTCCATTAATTTTTGCCATTGGGAGCCAGTTTCACACATATCACAAATGTTTTCAATTTCCCGCTGAAAGAAAACAGCAATCAACTCATCCTCTTCAAATCTTGTCCTGCATGGCAAAAGGAGCAGAAAAACACAAGCAATGTCAGAATCCAACCATTCCTTTCCAATAATTTTTATTAACATTTTAAAACAAATAAATAAAAAGATTGGGGAGGGAAAGGGAAGGGGAAGGGTGGTAGTTGTAAAGGAAAGGGGTGACAAAGACCTTTGAAAAAAGGGAAGGAAACAAAATGAGGAGGGAGAACTCAGTAATATTGAAGGGGTAACAATCAAAAGTGTGTATGGTGTGACATTAATAAATGTAGAGTATAACAGAGTATTATAAATTAATTAAGCTAAAGTAATACATATACCCATAAAACAGATGAGACAAAAAGGCATTTAAATTTAAGCAGTAGAACAAGAATGGGCTTCAGACCAGCGTGACCATTTTTTAAGATATTTGTCAAAGCAATCATTGAAAATGGCAAATCTTTGTTCATATGACATATGAAGAGTAATTCTTTCCATAATATCTGTGAATTTGGGTGGATCAGGCTTTTTCCAGTGGAAAGCTATAGCGTTTTTGACAACAAGAAGGGTGTGAATTATAATGGGCCTTTCTGAGGGTTTTATGTCCTCCATTCCCAAAGAAAGTAAAGCCATCTGAGGGGTAAATGTAATTTTGTTGCTAGATAGTTTATTAATAAGGTTAGATGTATGGGCCCACAAGGATCGGATTTTAGGACAACTCCAAAAGATATGAAGGAGATTTCCGTAAAGACCACAATTCCTCCAGCACAGAGGCGAATTGTTTTAATTAATGTGGAAAAGTCTGAAGGGGGTATAGTACCACCTGGAGATAAGTTTATAGAATGTTTCATGGAGCGACATTGAAATATTAGATGCATAAGAATAAGTTAATGCGTTTTCCCAGTTTTCAAGTTGGAAAGATAATTTAAGATCTGATTCACACCTAAGCATATAAGTATTTTTAACTAACTCGGTGTCATTATTGAACCAGTTATAAATGCTCTTGCAACTCCAGAAAAATTTGTGATGAATGTTACATAAGAGGTTGGCCTCAGAAATTAAAGGTTTACTAAGGAGAAAATTATGAATGTGATCCTTAATTGTTATATATTGAAAAAAGTCAGTTGTGGAAAGATTAAATTTCTTTTTTAAGTCTTTAAATGAAGAGAAATTAGTCCCGTCATAAATATCTTTTAGTTTAATTAAACCATGTTCTGACCAAGAAGGAGGAATAGTATACTTGTATAAGGAGGAAATGAAGGATAATGGGAGATTTTTAAGGAAGTTGAATTTATCTACACCTCTTTTGGGTTTGGCTAGTTTCTTCCATGCAAAAATAGAGGCTTGAAAAATAGGATGTGTAGGGACATTAGAACACTTATTAAACAAATGTTTGTATAACAGGTCGCATGGAGGTTTATTATAATTTAATGAGGTTTCCAATTCAAGCCAGGCCGGAAAATCATCTTGTGTTAACCAATACATGCTTTGTTTAATAAGGTTGGCTAAATAATAGGCTGTGGTATTTGGGAGACCAAAACCACCTTATAATTTCCTTTTATAAAGAATGTTGGTAGCAATTCTAGCTTTTTTATGGTTCCATATGAATGAGTTAATCAGATTTTGAAGACTCATTAAGTATGAGGTAGAAATTTTAAGAGGGAGGGTTCTAAAAATATATAAAATTTTGGGAAGGATAAAGGTTTTAACCGTTAGAGATTTGCCCAGCCATGAAAGATCTTTTTCTCCATAAATAGAAAAATCCTTAGAGATGGTACTAATTAAGGAGTCCAAGTTAGAAGGTATTAACCCCTTAAGCCCCGAGGGTGGTTTGCACGTTAATGACCAGGCCAATTTTTACAATTCTGACCACTGTCACTTTATGAGGTAATTACTCTGGAACGCTTCAACGGATCCCCCTGATTCTGAGATTGTTTTTTCGTGACATATTGTATTTCATGATTGTGGTAAAATTTCTTCGATATCACTTGCGTTTATTTGTGAAAAAAATGGAAATTTGGCGAAAATTTTTAAAATTTTGCAATTTTCAAAATTTGAATTTTTATGCCCTTAAATCAGAGAGATATGTCACACAAAAGAGTTAATAAATAACATTTCCCACATGTCTACTTTACATCAGCACAATTTTGGAACCAAAATTTTTTTTTGTTAGGGAGCTATAAGGGTTAAAAGTTGACCAGCGTTTTCTCATTTTTCCAACAAAATTTACAAAACCATTTTTTTAGGGACCACATCACATTTGAAGTCACTTTGAGAGGTCTTAATGACAGAAAATACCCAAAAGTGACACCATTCTAAAAACTGCACCCCTCAAGGTGCTCAAAACCACATTCAAGAACTTTATTAACCCTTCAGGTGCTTCACAGGAATTTTTTGAATGTGGAAGAAAAAAATAAACATTTAACTTTTTTCACAAAAATGTTACTTTAGACCCAATTTTTTTATTTTCACAGGGGTAACAAGAAAAAATAGACCCCAAAATTTGTTATGCAATATCCCCTGGGCACGCAGATACCCCATATGCGGGGAAAAAACACTGTTTGGGCAGTGCTCGGAAGGGAAGGAGCGCCATTTGACTTTTTGATTGTAAAATTTGCTTGAATAATTAGCGGACACCATGTTGTGTTTGGAGAGCCCCTGTGTGCCCAAACATTGGAGCTCCCCCACAAGTGACCCCATTTTGGAAACTAGACCCCCAAGGCACCTATCTAGATGCATAGTGAGCACTTGGAACCCCCAGGTGCTTCACAAATTGATTCGTAAAAATGAAAAAGTGTTTTTTTTTTTCACTTTTTCATTTTTACGAATCAATTTGTGAAGCACCTGGGGGTTCCAAGTGCTCACTATGCATCTAGATAGGTGCCTTGGGGGGTCTAGTTTCCAAAATGGGGTCACTTGTGGGGGAGCTCCAATGTTTGGGCACACGGGGACTCTCCAAATGCAACATGGTATCCGCTAACAAATTGAATATAAAATCGACTCAAATTGTTAGCGGACACCATGTTGCCTTTGGAGAGCCCCTGTGTACCCAAACATTGGAGCTCCCCCACAAGTGACCCCATTTTGTAAACTAGACCCCCCAAGGCACCTATCTAGATGCATAATGATCACTTGGAACCCCCAGGTGCTTCACAAATTGATTTGTAAAAATGAAAAAGTGAAAAAAAAAACACTTTTTCATTTTTATGAATCAATTTGTGAAGCACCTGGGGGTTCCAAGTGCTCACTATGCATCTAGATAGGTGTCTTGGGGGGTCTAGTTTCCAAAATGGGGTCACTTGTGGGGGAGCTCCAATGTTTGGGCACACAGGGACTCTCCAAATGCAACATGGTATCCGCTAACAAATTGTCGGCTCAAATTGTTAGCGGACACCATGTTGCATTTGGAGAGCCCCTGTGTGCCCAAACTGTGGAGCTCCCCCACAAGTGACCCCATTTTGGAAACTAGACACCCCAAGGCACCTATCTAGATGCATAGTGATCACTTGGAACCCCCAGGTGATTCACAAATTGATTCGTAAAAATGAAAAAGTGAAAAAAAAAACCTTTTTCATTTTTATGAATCAATTTGTGAAGCACCTGGGGGTTCCAAGTGCTCACTATGCATCTAGATAGGTGCCTTTGGGGGTCTAGTTTCCAAAATGGGGTCAATTGTGGGGGAGCTCCAATGTTTGGGCACACAGGGACTCTCCAAATGCAACATGGTATCCTCTAACAAATTGTCGGCTCAAATTGTTAGCGGACATCATGTTGCGTTTGGAGAGCCCCTGTGTGCCCAAACATTGGAGCTCCCCCACAAGTGACCCCATTTTGGAAACTAGACCCCCCAAGGCACCTCTCTAGATGCATAGTGAGCACTTGGAACCCCCAGGTGCTTCACAAATTGATTCGTAAAAATGAAAAAGTGAAAAAAAAACACTTTTTCATTTTTATGAATCAATTTGTGAAGCACCTGGGGGTTCCAAGTGCTCACTATGCATCTAGATAGGTGCCTTGGGGGGTCTAGTTTCCAAAATGGGGTCACTTGTGGGGGAGCTCCAATGTTTGGGCACGCAGTAGCTCTCCAAACGCAACATGGCGTCCACTAACAATTTGAGCCGATTTTCCATTCAATTTGTTAGCGGACACCATGTCGCGTTTGGAGAGCCCGTGATGTGGCTAAACAGTGGAGCTCCCCCACAAGTGACCCCATTTTGTAAACTAGACCCCCCAAGGCACCTATCTAGATGCATAATGATCACTTGGAACCCCCAGGTGCTTCACAAATTGATTTGTAAAAATGAAAAAGTGAAAAAAAAAACACTTTTTCATTTTTATGAATCAATTTGTGAAGCACCTGGGGGTTCCAAGTGCTCACTATGCATCTAGATAGGTGTCTTGGGGGGTCTAGTTTCCAAAATGGGGTCACTTGTGGGGGAGCTCCAATGTTTGGGCACACAGGGACTCTCCAAATGCAACATGGTATCCGCTAACAAATTGTCGGCTCAAATTGTTAGCGGACACCATGTTGCGTTTGGAGAGCCCCTGTGTGCCCAAACTGTGGAGCTCCCCCACAAGTGACCCCATTTTGGAAACTAGACACCCCAAGGCACCTATCTAGATGCATAGTGATCACTTGGAACCCCCAGGTGATTCACAAATTGATTCGTAAAAATGAAAAAGTGAAAAAAAAAACCTTTTTCATTTTTATGAATCAATTTGTGAAGCACCTGGGGGTTCCAAGTGCTCACTATGCATCTAGATAGGTGCCTTGGGGGGTCTAGTTTCCAAAATGGGGTCAATTGTGGGGGAGCTCCAATGTTTGGGCACACAGGGACTCTCCAAATGCAACATGGTATCCTCTAACAAATTGTCGGCTCAAATTGTTAGCGGACATCATGTTGCGTTTGGAGAGCCCCTGTGTGCCCAAACATTGGAGCTCCCCCACAAGTGACCCCATTTTGGAAACTAGACCCCCCAAGGCACCTCTCTAGATGCATAGTGAGCACTTGGAACCCCCAGGTGCTTCACAAATTGATTCGTAAAAATGAAAAAGTGAAAAAAAAACACTTTTTCATTTTTATGAATCAATTTGTGAAGCACCTGGGGGTTCCAAGTGCTCACTATGCATCTAGATAGGTGCCTTGGGGGGTCTAGTTTCCAAAATGGGGTCACTTGTGGGGGAGCTCCAATGTTTGGGCACGCAGTAGCTCTCCAAACGCAACATGGCGTCCACTAACAATTTGAGCCGATTTTCCATTCAATTTGTTAGCGGACACCATGTCGCGTTTGGAGAGCCCGTGATGTGGCTAAACAGTGGAGCTCCCCCACAAGTGACCCCATTTTGGAAACTATACCCCTCAAGGATTTTATTAAGGTGTATAGTGAACATTTTGAACCCAGAGGTACGACACAGAGTTTGTTTACATTAGGTCATCATATTGAATAAGTTGTCATTAGTCTTGAGCGCAAGTGCTCGCTACTTGAGTTTGCATCGGGTACTCAGGTATGCACCATGTACAGCGTGTGCTCGAGTGACATGCTCGAGTCCCTGCTCCGCATGTTTCACGGTTATTAGACACCCAAAAAAAACATGCGGGGATCGCTCGTGCATGGCAGGCAATCCCCGTAAAGTTTTTTTGGCCGTGAAGCATATGGGGCAGAGACTCGAGCATGTCACTCAAATACCCACGATACTCAATGCATACCAAAGCACCCGATGCAAACTCAAGTAGCGAGCACTTGCGCTCAACACTAGTCGCCATATCGTCATCTTTTTTTCTTACTTTTGATAAAAATCCCAACCCCATCACAACCCTAACCCCAACCCTAACCCCAACCCCAGCCCTAACCCTAGCACAACCCTAACCCTAGCACAACCCTAACCCTAGCACAACCCTAACCCCAAACCCAGCCCTAACCCTAGCCCAATCCTAACCCAAGAGTTTATTTTTTACGCCGTTCCTCGTGCGGTATAAGTGATTAGACGACTTTATTCTTCGGGTCGGTGTGATTTCTGAAAGTTTATATACTTTATTACTTTGTCCCACTCTGGGACTTTCACTTTTTTTTCTCTAATCGCCTGCATGGCACAGGAATGCAGCACCATCCCTGTGTTATGCAGGCTGTCAGCGCTGGACAAGGAGAAGATTGTTTGGAGATGCACTGCGCATGTCCAAACAATCTTCCTGCTGTCTGGTGACCCGGATGTTGTCATGACGACATCGGGTCGTCATGACAACACCCGGGAAGCCTTTGCAGACAGCGCTGGAAGCCGGAAGAGGAGGTGAGTATCTGCGATCACCTCCCCTTGCCCCCGCAATGCTGCGATCGACTTAGATCGACTTCGATCGCAGCATCGCGGGGGTTAATGTGCTGGAAGCGGTGCAGGACCGCTCCCTGCACATAGTATCGGGTGTCAGCTGTGACAATCAGCAGCCTGTGTGCGCGCGCAATCGCCATGACGTACTAATACGGGTCTGGCTCTTAAGTCCCAGGGCACAGACGCGTATTAGTACGTCAGATGTTGTTAAGGGGTTAAAGAGTTAGCATTTTTAGTAATAATTATACCTAGATATGTAATATCCTTTTCAGCCCAACCTAGAGAAGACACATATTTTATTTTGTTGATTAGAGCGTCGCTTAAGTTGAAGTGTAACATTTTTTATTTTTCTACGTTGATTTTGAAGTATGATGTGTCCGAAAAGAGTTTAACCCTTTCGCAACCTTGGGTTTTGTCATTTTTGCTTTTTCGTTTTTTGCTCCCCTTGTTCCCAGAGCCATAGCGTTTTTATTTTTTTGACAATATGGCCGTGTGAGGGCTTATTTCTTGTGGGACAAGTTGTAATTTTCAACGCCATTACTAGTTTTACCATCTCGTGTATGGAAAAACGGGAAAAAAATTCCAAGTGCGGTAAAATTGCAAAAAAAGTGCAATACCACAGTTGTTTTTTATTTATTTTTTTTACCACGTTCACTGAATGCTAAAACTGACCTGCCATTCTTATTCTCCAGGTCATTACGAGTTCGTAAACACCAAACATTTATAGGTTATTTTATATTTAAGTGGTGAAAAAAATTCCAAAATTTGGTAAAAAAAAAAAAAAAAGCGCCATTTTCCGAGACCTGTAGCGTCTCCATTTTTCGTGATCTGGGGCGGGTGAGGGCTTATTTTTTGCGCGCCGGGCTCACGTTTTTATTGATAACATTTTGGGGTAGATCCGATGTTTTGATCGCCCGTTATTGCATTTTATTGCAATTTTGCGGCGACCAAAAAATGTAATTCTGGCGTTTAGAATTTTTTTCTCGTTACACCGTTTACCGATCGGATTAATTCTTTTTTTATTTTGATAGATGGGGCGATTCTGAACGCGGCAATACCAAATATGTCTATGTAGGTTGTTTTTTTAATATTTTATTTTGAATGGGGCGAAAGGGGGGTGATTTAAACTTTTATATATATTTTTTTTTTTTTATATTTTTAAAAACTTTTTTTTCACTTACTGCATGCTTCAATAGTCTCCATAGGAGACTAGAAGCAGCAGTTGTCTGATCGGCTCTGCTACATACAGGGGACCAGCAGATCCCCTGTATGCAGCAGAAATGTTCCTGTGCTATGAGCGCCGACCACTAGGTGGCGCTCATAGCGACCAGATCATGACAACCACAGGCATCTGCTGCAGACCCTGGGTTGTCATGCCCACCCATCGGTGACCCGCGATCACGTGACGGGGTCGCCGATGGGCGGGGCTTATGACGCGCAACCCGGAAGCGCGCGTTAAATGCCGCTGTCGGAGATTGACAGCGGCATTTAACTTGTTAACAGCCGCGGGTGGATCGCGATTCCACCCGTGGCTGTTGCGGGCACATGTCAGCTGTAAGAATCAGCTGACATGTGCTCGGTTCAGTGAGGGCTCAGCGCAGCAGCCCTCACTGAACGGGGGGTACGCAAATGTGCGTACTAATACGGCATGGGCTGTAAAGGGGTTAAGTATGTTAGAAAGTTCTTTAATAGAATTTAAGGGGTTCGAGAGGGTCAACAGTAGGTCATCTACAAAAAGACTTATTTTGAACTGACGAGATGAAGTATTAATACCTAAGATTTTTTGATTTTCACTAATTATTTGGGCCAAGGGTTCCATAGCTATTATAAACAGGAGAGGAGAAAGGGGACATCCCTGTCTAGTGCCATTAGTAATCGAGAAAGAATTGGATAAATGGTTATTGGTGTCAATTTTGGCACTAGAGTGAGAGTAAAGAGCCATGATATATAACAAGAATTGTTCATTAAAGCCAAATTTTAAAAGTGAAAATTTTAAAAAATCCCAAATAAGTCTGTCGAACGTCTTTTCAGCGTCCAGGGTAATAATAGCTGCAGGAAGTCTTGATGAATTGATCAACTAGATGATATTGATGATTCTTCTAGTACCATCAGTAGGTTGCCTTCCTTTGACAAAGCCTATTTGGTTATATTAATAAGTAGTGGGAGAACACAATTCATTCTGTTAGCTAAGATTTTGGAATATATTTTAATATCTGAATTAATTAAAGAAATTGGCCTGTAATTTTTTACTTTATCCAGTTCACCTTTTGATTTAGGGATTAAGATGATGGTGGCTTCTAGCATTTCTGCTGGGAAAGAACCTTGAGAGCATGCTAGGTTAAAAATTTGAGATAAATGCGGGGAAAGAAGCTCATTGAATGTTTTATAGTACTCGTTAATAAAACAATCTGGGCCTGGGGATTTAAAGGATTTTAGATGTTGGATAGCAACAGCAATTTCTTTAATCGTAAAAGAGGCGGTTAATAAATCTAAATCATTACAATTTAGTTTGGGAAGATTAATGGATGAAAGGAAAGACTCGATAATATTTTTATCTGGTTGAGGGGAAGAAGATTGAAGATTAATATTATAGAGATTGTAATAAAATTTAGCGAATGCGTCAACTATATCTTTAGGGTGTGAGAGAGGTATGCCATCAGGGGAAATAATTTTGTCTATTCTATTATGAAGTCTTTTTTTGTTTCAGTCGGTTCGTCATATATCTGGTAGGTTTATTTAAAAACTAGTAGAGTTTGTATTTAGAAGTTTTAATTACCGATTCATAATGCGAAAAAATTTCCGATTTTAAATCTTGTCTAAGCTTCAGAATTTCAAGTTGTACTATGGTAGAGGGGGGAGAAAGACTAGATTGTAGGGTTTCTTTTCCTTTTATTTGGGATTGTAGTTCATTAATTTTTGCCCTATTAGCTTTTTTGTATCTGGAGGAGATTTGCATCATAATACCTCTTATAAAGGCTTTATGCGTGGTCCAACGAGTAAATTGATTTAATGAATCGGAACTATTATCCTCAAAGTAATTTTTTAAGGATGTTTTAATGTCTTCTTTGAATAGTGGATTATATAAAAGGGTGGAATTGCACTTCCATAGGAATTTTTTTTTTAAAGAGAGACCCAAGATGATTTCACCTATGACTGGAGCATGATAAGAAATAGTTTTTGCTCCAATTGTGACTTTTTTAAATTTAGAAAGAGTAAATATGTCGGTGACGAAAAGATCGATACGTGATGCAGACTGATGGATGTCCGAAAAGTGTGTGAATTCTTTGGATGTGGTG
The DNA here is from genome assembly GCF_046119375.1 of Phyllobates terribilis. Classification (NCBI taxonomy): domain Eukaryota; kingdom Metazoa; phylum Chordata; class Amphibia; order Anura; family Dendrobatidae; genus Phyllobates; species Phyllobates terribilis. Next base: position 626,049,884 of record NW_027362765.1, read on the forward strand.
TTCATACATCTGAAAACGTCAAATAATTTGTTTTTAAAGAGCCAATTGTTGAGGGTAATAGAAAGGTGACGAGTTGTGGATGAAGAATCTAGGTGGCTATCAGGGACTATGTTAGAGTCTCCTAAAATAATTAAATTGCCTCTCCTGATCATTGTAATTTTTTAAAATAATTTAAGAACTTATTGTGTCGATTGTTGGGGGCATACACATTTGTTATTGTACATAGTTGATTATTAAGTTGGCAAACCAAGATATGGTATCTGCCTTGAGTATCACAGTATTCCTCCATAAATTCGAATGGAATGGAATTTTTTATAATTGTTAATACACCTGCTTTTTTTGTGTGTTTAGGGACTTAAAAATATGTGGAAATTTTTTGTGGGAGAATTGGGGGTAATTATCCTTCATAAATTTGGTTTCTTGCAAACATATTAGATCTGCATGCGAGTTATTAATTTCTCTCCGTAAAGTAAACCTTTTGTTGGGGCTATTTACATTATAGGACATAAGATTGATACTCATAGTAATATGTGGTGGGTAAGAGTTGGAATCAAAATATACTTGTGTTTTCTATATAAGTGCCTCACAAAGCGTTACAAGATGGGTATGGGTGAGTTAACTGAAAGTATACAAGAAATAAAACGATATACAATAATAAATAAAATCAGACAATAAAGTATAATGATAATAAGTAAAGAATGTAAAAACAAAGTAATACTCAAAACTACAAAACTAGAGTCCTCCTGAAGGAATCCTATACGTTGGAGGATTCTACTTCTTCTTTCAGGGAAAAGTCAGTGGAAAGAGATCGCGAGGTAACAACCTCATATATATGAAGTGACAATATAAATTAAGCTTAGGAGAAAAGGTTATGTATACACATTTAACAAAAGTGAAATATAGAGTAGAGAGATGCAAAACTAATAAACATAGTTTATATAATGTAATAAAACTATCAAATAGTTATTACTGAACTAAGATGAAGTAAGTACGTAAGTGATACATTGGATACATGAGCTAATACCAAAGAGCAAATTAAATTTAGATTAGAATCAAGTTTTAAAATTTTAAAGGAGCCTAATTTAACGTTTATCGTTGGGATGATGATTAGGCTTTAGGTGAGAGGGATCTTTTAATAAGGAAATAAAATTAGATCCATCTTCAGGTGAAAATAGGGGGATAAAAGAACTAAAAGAGCAATCAACTCATCCTCTTCAAATCTTCTCCGACATCGTGAAAGGAGTAGAAAAACGCAAAAATTTTCAGAATCCAACCATTCCAACCAGACATATGAATGTTCGTTCGATATAAATTTTCCATTAATTTTTGCCATTGGGAGCTAGTTTCGAACATATCAGAAATGTTTTCAATTATCTACTGAACTAAAAGAGCGATTAACTCATCCTCTTCAAATCTCGTGGGCATGGTGAAAGGAGCAGAAAAAAATTTTTAGAATCCAACCATTCCAATCACACATATGAGTGTTAGCGTGATATGATTTTCCCATTCTTTTTTGCTACTGGGAGCCAGTTTCACACATATCAGAAATGTTTTCAAATATCTCCTGAACTAAAAGAGAGATCAACTCATCCTCTTCAAATCTTGTCCGAGATGGTGAAAGAAGCAGAAAAAAGCACAAAAATTTTCAGAATCCAACCATTCCAACCAGAGATATGAGTGTTGGTTCGATATTAATTTTCTATTCATTTTTGCCATTGGGAGCCAGTTTCGCACATATCAGAAATGTTTTCAATTATCTCCTGAACTAAAAGAGCGATCAACACATCTTCTTCAAATCTTGTCCAGCATGGTGAAAGGAGCAGAAAAACGCAAATTTTTCAGAATTCAACCATTCCAACCAGAGATATGAGAGTTCTTTCGATATGAATTTTCTATGCATTTTTGCCATTGGGAGCCAGTTTCACACATATCAGAAATGTTTTCAATTATCTCCTGAACTAAAAGAGACTTCAACTGATCTTCTTTAAACTTGGTCCGGAATGGTGAAAGGAGCAGAAAACCACAAAATTTTTCAGAATAAAACCATTCCAACCTGAGATATGAGTGTTCTTTCGATATGAATTTTCTACACCGCGTGCAGAATTATTAGGCAAATGCGTATTTTGATCACTTTGATACTTTTTATACATGTTGTCCTACTCTAAGCTGCATAGGCTTGAGAGCCAACTACCAATTAAGTAAATATGGTGATGTGCATCTCTGTAATGAGGAGGGGTGTTGACTAATGACATCAACACTCTATATAAGGTGTGCTTAATTATTAGGTAACTTCCTTTCCTTTAGCAAAATGGGTCAGAAGAGAGATTTGACGGGTTCTGAAAAGTCCAAAATTGTGAGAGGTCTTGCAGAGGGATGCAGCAGTCTTGAAATTTCCAAACTTTGGAAGCGTGATCACCGAACAATCAAGCGTTTCATGGCAAATAGCCAACAGGGTCGCAAGAAGCGTGTTGGCCAAAAGGGGCGCAAAATAACTGCCCATGAATTGAGGAAAATCAAGCATGAAGCTGCCAAGATGCCATTCGCCACCAGTTTTGCCATATTTCAGAGCTGCAACGTTACTGGAGTATCAAAAAGCACAAGGTGTGCGATACTCAGGGACATGGCCAAGGTAAGGAAGGCTGAAAAACAACCACCTTTGAACAAGAAACATAAGATAAAACGTCAAGAATGGGTCAAGAAATATCTTAAGACTGATTTTTCAATGGTTTTATGGACTGATGAAATGAGCGTGACTCTTGATGGGCCAGATGGATGGGCTAGAGGCTGAATCAATAAAGGGCAGAGAGCTCCACTCCGACTCAGATGCCAGCAAGGTGGAGGTGGGGTACTGGTATAGGCTGGTATCATCAAAGATGAACTTGTGGTACCTTTTCGGATTGAGGATGGAGTGAAGCTCAACTCCCAGACCTACTGCCAGTTTCTGGAAGACAACTTCTTCAAGCAGTGGTACAGGAAAAAGTCGGTATCGTTCAAGAAAAACATGATTTTCATGCAGGACAATGCTCCATCACATGCATCCAACTACTCCACAGTGTGGCTGGCCAGTAAAGGTCTAAAAGAAGAAAAAATAATGACATGGCGCCCTTGTTCACCTGATCTGAAACCCATAGAGAACCTGTGGTCCATCATAAAATGTGAGATCTATAGGGAGGGAAAACAGTACACCTCTCAGAACAGTGTCTGGGGGGCTGTGGTGACTGCTGCACGCAATGTTGATCGAAAACAGATCAAGCAACTACCAGAATCTATGGATGGAAGGCTGTTGAGTGTCATCATAAAGAAAGGTGGCTATATTGATCACTAATTTTTTTGTTTTTTGTTTTTGCATGTCAGAAATGTTTATTTCTAAATTTTGTGCACTGATATTGGTTTACCTGGTGAAAATAAACAAGTGAGATGGGATTATATTTGGTTTTTATTAAGTTGCCTAATAATTCTGCACAGTAATAGTTACCTGCACACACAGATATCCTCCTAAGATAGCCAAATCTAAAAAAAAAACACTCCAACTTCCAAAAATATTAAGCTTGGATATTTATGAGTCTTTTCGGTTGATTGAGAACATAGTTGTTGATCAATAATAAAAATAATCCTCTAAAATACAACTTGCCTAATAATTCTGCACCCAGCGTATGCATTTTTGCCATTGGGAGCCAGTTTCACACATATCAGAAATGTTTTAATTATCTCCTGAACTAAAAGAGCAATCAACTCATCTTCTTTAAATCTTGTCTGGCATGTGAAAGGAACAGAAAAATTAAAACATTTTCAGAATCCAACCATTCCAAACAGAGATATGAGTGCTTGTTCGATATGAATTTTCCATTCATTTTTGCCATTGGGAGCCAGTTTCACACATTTCACAAATGTTTTCAATTTTCTCCTGAAATAAAAGAGCAATCAATTCATCCTCTTCAAATTTTGTCCTGGATGGCAAAAGGAGCAGAAAAATGCAAAAAAAATCAGAATCCAACCATTCCAAGCAGAAATATGAGTATTTGGTCGCTATGAATTTTCCATTTATTTTTGCCATTGGGAGCCAGTTTCGCACATATCAGAAATATTTTCAATTACACACGTGGTCAAAATTTTTGGTACCCCTCGTAAAAAAGAAAAACCCACAATGGTCACAGATATAACTTGAATCTGACAAAAGTAATAATAAATTAAAAATCTACAAAAATGAACAAATGAAAGTCAGACATTGCTTTTCAACCCTGCTTCCACAGAATTTTTAAAAAAATTTAATTCATGAAATAGGCCTGGACAGAAATGATGGTACTCTTAACTTTATATTTTGTTGAACAACCTTTTGAGGCAATCACTGCAATCAAACAAATCCTGTAACTGTCAATGAGACTTCTACACCTCTCGACAGGTATTTTGGTCCACTCCTCATGAGCAAACTGCTCCAGTTGTCTCGCATTTGAAGGTTGCCTTTTCCAGATGGCATGTTTCAGCTTTTTCCAAAAATGCTCAATAGGATTTAGGTTACGGCTCATAGAAGGCTACTTCAAAATAGTCCAATGTTTTCCTCTTAGCCATTCTTGGGTGTTTTTAGCTGTGTGTTTTGGGTCATTATCCTGTTGCAAGACCCATGACCTGCGACTGAGACCAAGCTTTCTGACACTGGGCAACACATTTCTCTCTAGAATCCCTTGATAGTCTTGAGATTTCATTGTACCCTGCACAGATTCAAGACACCCTGTGCCAGATGCAGCAAAGCAGCCCCAGAACATAACAGAGCCTCCTCGATGTTTCACAGTAGGGACAGTGTTCTTTTCTTGATATGCTTCATTTTTCCATCTGCGAACATAGAACTGATGTGCCGTGCCAAAAACTTCCAATTTTGTCTCAACTGTCAATAGGACATTCTAGCAAATTCCAGTCTGGCTTTTTTTATGATTTTTTTTTCAACAATGGTTGGTTTTCTCCTTGGTTGTCTTCCATGAAGTCCACTTTGGATCAAACAACGACGAATGGTGCGATTTGACACTGATGTTCCTTGAGCCTGAAGTTCACCTTTAATCTCTTCAGAAGTTATCCTGGGCTCTTCGTTTATCCGTCTCTTTGAGTTGTCATCAATTTTCCTCCTGCGGCCACGTCCAGGGAAGTTGACTGCAGTCCCATGGATCTTAAATTTCTGAATAATATGTGCAACTGTAGTCACAGGAACATCAAGCTGCTTGGAGATGGTCTTATAACCTTTACCTTTAACATGCTTGTCTATAATTTTCTTTCTAATCTCCTGAGACAACCCTTTCCTTTGCTTCCTCTGGTCCATGTTGAGTGTGGTACACACTATGTCACCAAACAGCACAGTGAGTATCTGTAGCCCTATATACAGGCCCACTGACTGATTACAAGATTGTAGACACCTGTGATGCTAATTAGTGGACACAACTTGATTTAACATGTCCTTTTTGTCACATTGTTTTCAGGGGTACCATCATTTCTGTCCAGGCCTATTTCATGAGTTTAATTTTTTTTATAAATTCTGTAGAAGCAGGGTTGTTCATTTTCATAGATTTTTAATTTATTACTTTTGTCAGATTCGAGTTATTTCTGTGACTATTGTGGGTTTTTCTTTCATTAAACGAGAGGTATCAACAATTTTGACGACGTGTGTAAATTTCTGAAATATGTGATTTAGACGGAACCCACGGCAGAAGATTCCATTTAATGAGGCAGATGGAGGCACTGTGGACGCCGTCTGGCCTGTGATCCCACGGTGTCTGTCTTTTTATTAGGTGTGCATAAAAGTGCCGTCGACCACAGTTTTGTGCACTTCTGAAAAGAAGGACACAGCTGAACAGAGGCTAGATGGAGTCCAGAGTAACTCTGCTGCCTCATTATAGTAAATGGATCGCTTGGGGATTTCATCTGAATCACGTCATTTGGAGATTTAGATGGAAACCTCGATATAAGTGCTCAGCGTAGAGCGCAGGATAAACGTGATCCAAAATGTTATGTAAAATGTTCCTAATAAAAGCTTAAACTCCATTCACAAGAAAAGCAAGTCCCCACTCAAGTCAGTCATCTGATAACATTAATATAGGGGCTTCCACATTACTGGTAGCACAGAGGCTCTGGGAAAACTAAATGGCTCCTCGTCCTCCAAAAGAAATCCAATGAATTCTGCGCTCCCAAATCCAAATGTCCCCCTCCTTTCTGAGCTCCAGTGTGTGTCTAAACCGCAGTTAATGTCCACATGTTTGGCATTTTTGTAGCAATAACAGCCTGCCTAATTTACGGGTGCATGTCTCTAGAAGCACGAGCTGGGCATAATGTACTGGTAACCACAATGTACTGGTAACTACAACATACTGGTCACTACAACGGCAGTTTGCAATCTTCACTTAGCAACATCCACTGCTGCTTGTTTGTGGAAAACACCGATGGAGTCAAAATCGTCACTACACCCATAGATAAATTCAAAAAGGGGTATAATTTCCAAAATGGGGTCACTTGAGGGGGATTCTGCTCTTCTAGCACGTAGGGGCTCTGTATCCAGGAGGCAAATGGTGCTCCGTCCTTCCCGAGTCTCGCCGTGTTGCTAAGAAGTACTGCACAGTCACATATGAGGTATTTCTAAATTCAGCAGAAATTGTGGGACACATTTTGGTGCCATTTTTACCCATTTCCCAGTGTGAAAATGTAAAATCTGGGGTGGAAGCAAAATTTCTGTGTTAAAAATGTAACTTTTTCTTCACTGCCCAATGGTATAAAATGACGTGACCCATCTGTGGTGTCGATATGATCACTGCACCCCTAGATGAATTCATTGAAAGATGCAGTTTGTAAAATTGGGTCACTTATGGGGGGTTCAGCTGCTATGGCACCTCATGGGCTCTACCAATGTGACATGGCACCCTAAAACCAGTCCAGCAAAATCTGAACTCCAATATGGTGCTTTTTCCCTTCTGAGCTTTGCACTATGCCTCAAAAGTAGTTTTCAACCTCATATGGAGTATCTACATACTCAAGAGAAATTGCACAACAAATTTTGGGGTCCATTTTCTCCTGTTATCCTTGTGAAAATGCAAAATTTTGTGAAGTACCTGGGAGTTCAAGGTGCTCACCACATATCTAGATAAATTCCCTAAGGGTCAGCTTCACGATAGCTCAATTATTAATATTATTCTCTGCCACCACTGTCCAGATTTGAAATACAATACAGGCCTGGGCGGAAGCCTGCGTTTTGGTAGCGTATATGGCTTCGGGGGAGGGAACGATTACAGGACAAAAGAAACAGAACTATTAAATTTTATGTTTAATCCAAAAGGGAGGTAGTGTTTAGGAAAAATATATACACAAGGATGTTACAAAGGAGACATTAAAAATACATAAGCAGTTACATAAAATAAACAGGATAAAAGAAGACAACTTACTCTATACAGTTCGCAGGAACGAATCAGCATAGGTTGAGGAGGGGCTCCCCAGTTGATTTGAGCGATATCGAACATGACCCGTTGCTTATAATCCTTATACCCCCCTGGCAATGAGTTCTTCTGTAATGTCCATGAGTTCTCTTATACCTAAGGGGAGATTTACCCACAAGCCCCTTGTGGTGACATCATGTGGGCTGGTCTCCAGCCTGTACATTTTTATTAAAAATGATAACTTCTGTGATAACTCATCTCTTGTTGATCGCAGAGGCGTGCAAACGACGCCATTTTTTCCCTTATGATTTTATCTTCAGTTAGAGACCACACATCGCAAAGTTGCAGTCTGCTATTCTGGTGTTTTTGCGCCACAGTTCTACGTAGCATATTTCAGCTGCAGAAAAAATATCCCTATCATTCTCTTGCTGATTTTACCTCTAAAAATATGGGTCCCGTTATTGCCGGACGTATGGAACTCACAATATTTCATATTTCATATCGAAGTCGATGTGACTATGGCTGGTGGCCGGGAATTGTTTGTGAGTACATTTGAACTTAACAAACCATTTCCTCTTTCCTCCAAACTCTGACCTGGGAGAAGGTGTCAATCTATCTCAGGTCTGTGTTAAGAGGAAATACAGTTGCATTTTAATTAGCTTGTAACACTTCATGGCTGGCATTTGTTTGTGTAAGGCCTCCATCATGACTGTGTTAATTGGGGCTTTTGTGCTGAGCAGAAGGGGAAGAATGGTCAATATCTAGGTCAGTGAAATATGGAAGAACATTTTCAATATTCCTCAATACTTCCCTGGCAGCGCTCCTTCCCTTCCGAATCCTGCCGTGCACCAAAACAGTGGTTTTCTCCCACATATGGGGTATAAGCTAACACATGAGAAATTGCACAACAAATAGTATAGTGCAATTTCTCCTGTTACCCTTATGAAAATGCAAAATTGGTGGCTGAAAAACATTTTTGTGGGAAAAATGTGAAAATTTTATTTTTACGGCTCAATGTTATAAACTGCTGTGAAGCACCTGGGGGTTCAATGTGCTTACCACACATTTAGATAAGTTCCCTGAGGGGTCTAGTTTCCAAAATTGTGTCACTTGTGGGGGATTTCCACTGTTTAGGCACATCAGGGGCTCTCCAAACGCAACATGGCATCCGCTAATTATTCCAATAAATTTTACATTCAAAAAGTCAAATGGCGCTCCTTCCCTTCCGAACCGTGCCGTGCACCCAAACAGTGGTTTTCTCCCACATATGGGGTATCGGCTTACTCAGGAGAAATTGCACAACAAATTTTGGGGTCCATTTTTTCCTGTTACCCTTACGAAAATAAAAATACTTGGGTCTAAAGTAACATTTTTGTGAAAAAAGTTAAATGTTCATTTTTTTCTTCCACATTCCAAAAGTTCCTGTGAAGCACTTGAAGGGTTAATAAACTTCTTGAATGTGGTTTTGAGCACCTTGAGGGGTGCAGTTTTTAGAATGGTGTCACTTTTGGCTATTTTCTGTCAAAAAGGCCCCTCAAAGTCACTTCAAATGTGATGTGGTCGCTAAAAAAATGGTTTTGTAAATTTTGTTGGAAAAATGAGAAATCTCTGGTCAACTTTTAACCCTTATAACTTCCTAACAAAAAAAAATTTGGTTCCAAAATTGTGCTGATGGAAAGTAGACATGTGGGAAGTTATTTATTAACTATTTTTTGTGACATGACTCTCTGATTTAAGGGCATAAAGATGAAAATTTTGAAAATCCAACCATTCCAAGTAGAGATATGAGTGTTGGTTTGATATGAATTTTCTATTAATTTTTACTATTGGGGGCTAGTTTCGCACATATCAGAAATGTTTTCAATTATCTCCTGAACTAAACGAGAGATCAATTCATCCTCTTTAAATTGTGTCCAGGATGGTGAAAGGAAAAGAAAAACGTAAAAAAATTTCAAAATCCAACCATTCCATCCAGAGTTATGAGTGTTCATTTGATATGAATTTCCATTCATTTTTGCCATTGGGAGCCAGTTTCGAACATATCAGAAATATTTTCAATTATTTCCTGAACAAAAAGAGCGATCAACTCATCCTCTTTAAATCTTGTCTGGGATGGTGAAAGGAGCAAAAAAACGCAAAAAATTTCAGAATCTAACAATTTCAACTAGAGATATGAGTGTTCCTTCAATATGAATTTTCCATTTATTTTTGCCATTGGGGGCCAGTTTCGCACATATCATAAATGTTATCAATTATCTCCTGAATTAAAAGAGACTTCAACTGATCCTTTTCAAATCTTGCCCAAGATGTTGAAAAGAGCAGAAAAACGCAATAATTTTCCGAATCCAACCATTTCAAACAAAAATATGAGTGTTCATTCGATATGAATTTTCCTTTTATTTTTGACATTGGTAGCCAGTTTCACACATATCAGAAATGTTTTCAATTATCTTCTGAACTAAAAGAGACTTCACCCCATGCTCTTCAAATGTTGTCCAGGATGGTGAAAGGAGAAGAAAAACACAACATTTTTCAGAATCCAAGCATACCAACCAGAGATATGAGTGTTCGTTCGATATGAATTTTCCATTCATTTTTGCCATGGGGAGCCAGTTTCACACATCAGAAATGTTTTCAAATATCTCCTGAACTAAACGAGAGATCAATTCATCCTCTTTAAATTGTGTCCAGGATGGTGAAAGGAAAAGAAAAACGTAAACAAATTTCAAAATCCAACCATTCCATCCAGAGATATGAGTGTTCATTTGATATGAATTTCCATTCATTTTTGCCATTGGGAGCCAGTTTCGAACATATCAGAAATATTTTCAATTATTTCCTGAACAAAAAGAGCGATCAACTCATCCTCTTTAAATCTTGTCTGGGATGGTGAAAGGAGCAAAAAAACACAAAAAATTTCAGAATCTAACAATTTCAACTAGAGATATGAGTGTTCCTTCAATATGAATTTTCCATTTATTTTTGCCATTGGGGGCCAGTTTCGCACATATCATAAATGTTATCAATTATCTCCTGAATTAAAAGAGACTTCAACTGATCCTTTTCAAATCTTGCCCAAGATGTTGAAAAGAGCAGAAAAACGCAATAATTTTCCAAATCCAACCATTTCAAACAAAAATATGAGTGTTCATTCGATATGAATTTTCCTTTTATTTTTGACATTGGTAGCCAGTTTCACACATATCAGAAATGTTTTCAATTATCTTCTGAACTAAAAGAGACTTCACCCCATGCTCTTCAAATGTTGTCCAGGATGGTGAAAGGAGAAGAAAAACACAACATTTTTCAGAATCCAAGCATACCAACCAGAGATATGAGTGTTCGTTCGATATGAATTTTCCATTCATTTTTGCCATGGGGAGCCAGTTTCACACATCAGAAATGTTTTCAAATATCTCCTGAACTAAAAGATCGATCAACTTATCCTCTTCAAACCTTGTCCGGCATGGTAAAAGGAGCAGAAAACCATAAACATTTTAAGAATCCAACCATTCCAACCAGAGATATCAGTGTTTGTTCGATGTGAATTTTTCCTTTCATTTTTGTCATTGGGAGCCAATTTTGACACGTATCAAAAATGTTTTCAATTATCTGCTGAACTAAAAGAGAAATCAACACACCCTCTTCAAATCTTGTCCAGCATGGTGAAAGGAGCAGAAAAACGCCAACATTTTCAGAACCCAACCATTTCAACCAGAGATATCAGTGTTCATTCAATATGAATTTCCCATTCATTTTTGACATTGGGAGCCAGTTTCGCACGTATCAGAAATGTTTTCAGTTATCTCCTGAACTAAAAGAGCGAACAACTCATCCTCTTCAAATCTTGTCCGAGATGGTGAAAGGATCTTAAAAATACAAAAATTTTCAGAATCCATCTGGATTCAGTACCATCTGGATAAAATTTTGAAAAAGGACTCATGGAGGAGAATGGAGATTTGGAAGAAAAGGAGTAGTCTAGTGCATTCTCCCATTGCTCAGGAGTGAATGTTGTATTTAAATCTGCTTCCCACTTAAGCATGTAGGAAGATTTGGAGAAGCAAGGGTCGTTATTCGTGATGAGCGAATCTGCTCACCACTGCTCAGTACTCACCCAAGCATTTCACTGCTCGAGATGCTCGGCGCTCAACGAGTATTTCTGGGTTGCTTGGGAGGGAGCTTGGGTATCCTCCCTGCATGTTTGGCGCTCTTTAGAGAGCCAATGAACATGCAAGGATTGCCTGCCATTCACTGTAATGCCGTAGCCATGTTGGTTGTGGGCATTACAGTGATTGGCTGGTAGCACAGCATCATCAGGTGTATCAGGCTCTCGTGTTGGAGCCATGATTCATGTCAGTCCACTTGGTGCAACAGCTCTCCAAGGTGTGATCACTCCTTTTTAGATGCAGACTAATGAGCAGATGTAATTTGATGCAGATGTTAGTTTTGGAAATGAAAATTTACAGGGTGATTCCATAATTCTTTCCTCAGAATTGAGTGATTCCATAATTTTTTCCCTCTGCTTGGTCTGAAAAAAATTACCCTTACTGAGTACCACATTTTTTATCTTGATTTATTTTAGTGTTTCTTAAAGCCCTAAAGTTGCCATTTGAAATGACTTTAGTTTTGTGACATGTCTGTGATCTGCTTTTTTTCAATAACATTAAACAACTGAATGAACATCCTCCGAGCCCGGTGATTCCATAATTTTTGCCAGGGGTTGTAAGACGGGGTGCCGCCATGCTCGTTACAGTCTACCCCGGAATCAGGCAGAGTAGGGAGAGGTGCTGCTGCGTCAGGGAGAGATTTGCTTGTTTAAAGTTAGTATAGGTATTCCACAACATATATCTCTAATATCCATCTGAACTAACAGTCCTTCTGAGGACTAATCCAGCTGCATATAATCCGTGCTAGGCAGGCAGGCAGTGTATGTGGCAGACTGCAGTGCATATAGTGCAAGAGGGTCCATTGAACATTCCTGCTGCTGCTGTTCTTATAGATATTTGTAGACATAGCCCCAGATATCAGAGGCCTGGGAAATTTTTTTTTATCTTAATCCTGGTTATTTGCTTAAAAAGAAATCCAGAGTATGCCATTTTTCTGCTCCATTTGCTTTTTGTCACTGCAGAATATAGCCAGATCCTTTCCATATTATAGAGATAAAAATCCAGAAATTTGTAGTGAATGTGGAAAATATTGGCCTCCATTTAAATTTTGCTGCAGTGTGTTAGTGAAGTTATTGACACCAGGTCGCTGTGAAAAATAGTAACCTACAGGCCAGCTATTTAAAACTGTGGTTTTCCATCACACGTATCACATATAAGTGTGCTCCAAAATTCAGCCATTTCTGGCCTCCATTTAAATTTAGTTGCAGTGTGTCAGTGAAGTTATTGACACGAGGTCGCTGTGAAAAATAGTAACCTACAGGCCAGCTTTTTTAAAACTGTGGTTTTCCGTCACAGATATCACATATAAGTGTGCTCCAAATTCAGCCATTTCTGGCCTCCATTTCAATTTTGTTGCAGTGTGTCAGTGAAGTTATTGACACGAGGTTGCTGAGAAAAATAGTAACCTACAGGTCAGCTATTTAAAACCATGGTTTTCCATCACACATATCACTGCGGTTCAAATCCAGCCATTTGTAGTGAACGTGTAAAATATTGTCCTCCATTTAAAATGGGCAAGGCACCTGGCAAGGGACGGGGAAGTGGACGTGATGGTAATGGTGAATGCAGAGGATGAGGCTGAGGCCGTGGGCAAACTGAAATTGTGCCACAACAAACACCCACATCTTGTCGCTCGACCTTCCTGTCCAAATTAATAGGGGATCGCAGAACACCACTATTGAACACAGAGCAGTGTCAAAAGGTTATTGGTTGGATAGCAGATAATGCTTCCAGTCACTTAGTCACCACCACCCTGTCTTGCACACGGTCAAGTCTCAGTAGCCGTGATTCTGGACTGCATATTACTCAACCTGATCCTCCTTCCTCCCACCATGCCGAGTGCCTGGAGAAAACTGATCCCACACTTGGACTCGCCGAAGAGCTGTTCACTTTTCCATTTATAGATTTGGGCCTCTCGAACCGGTCCACTTGAAGCAGAGCCAGAGAAGATCGCATGTAGTGATGCCGAAACATTTGAGCAGCCATGGTCACATGAAGATGATGGTGGGAAACTGTCACAAGAGGTGGATGATGATGAGACAGAATTGCCAGAAAGTCAGGAGGAGGACCAGGGTGCAGAGATGGAAGATGAGGTGGTGGACGATGAAGTCACTGACCCAACCTGGCAAAGTGACATGAAGAGCGAGGACAGCAGCACAAAGGGGGAGGGAGGTGTAGCACCACAACAGGCAAGAACAAGCAGTGTGGTGTCCGCAAACAGAAGGCAGGCAACCATTCCCCGTAACATCAACACAACGGAAGTTGCCAGTACAACTGTTAGGTCTTCCAGAGTCTGGTTGTTTTTTAAAGACTATGCTGATAACCCCAAAAAGGCCATTTGCACCACATGCCAGGCCAGCATCAGCAGGGGTAGCAAAACTAGCAGCCTGACCGCCACCAGCATCATCAGGTAGTAAAGCACCCGACTAAGTGGGCCGAACCCCAGGGTCCAGCAACAGCATCTGCGGGTGACACCACTGCTTGTTCCGCTGTTGTGCATGCACGCCAATCCCCTGTCCATGGCGCATGCCAAGATGCCTTCCACTCTGCACCTGTCTTTGCACACTCTCAACTAGCACCATCAGCAAGCACGTCCACATCCTTGTCCCAGCGCAGCGTTCAGTTGTCCCTACCCCAGTCCTTGGAATGCAAGCGCAAATACGCAGCTAACGCCCCACAGGCCACACTACTAAATTCACACATTTCGCGAATGATTGCGCTCAAATTGTTGCTTTTTAGGCTTGTGGAGACAGAAACTTTCCACAACCTGATGGTGTCGGCGGTCCCTAGGTACTCGGTCCCCAGCCACCACTATTTCTCCCAGTGTGCCGTCCCCTCATTACACAAGCACATGTCTCACAGCATTAGCCGTGCCCTCAACAATGCAGTTACTGGGAAAGTCCACCTAACCATGGACACGTGGACAAGTGCTTGTGGGCAGGGACGGTACATCTCGCTAACGGCACACTAGGTTAACATAGTGGAAGCTGGGAGCCAGTTGGTTGCCCCCACATTCTACAGCTGCTGCACCTCTCCTCCTCCTCTTCAGCCTCCATCTCCGAAATGACCACATGAATCACAAGCTGGAAGCACTGCAGCACTGCCTCAACCAAGCGGCAACAGGCTATAATGTAGCTAATATGCTTAGGTGACAAACCGCACATTGCTAAAGAGTTGTGGACAGCTTTGAAAGAGCAGGCAGATCTGTGGCTGACACTGCTAAAGCCCATGTGCTTAACCTCTTGGTTCAGCCGTTTCTCAAAACCTACCCTGATCTGTCGGATCTGCTTGTCAAAGTACGCCGCCTGTGTGCCCATTTTAGAAAGTCAGCTACAGCTTTCGCCGCCCTTGCCGTGCTTCAGCAGCATTTGTAGCTTCCGGCTCACAGACTGGTGTGTGATGTCCCCACGCGTTGGAACTCTACATTGCAGATGTTGGGAAGGATTTGTGAGCAGAAGAGGGCAGTTGTTGACTACCAGCATCAACAAGACCGTCGGTATTCAGGTCAGACTCCACACATAAGACCTCAGGAGTGGACATGGATGTAAGACATCTGTACCATCCTCCAAAACTTTGAGGACTCCACCAAAGGATGAGCCTCAATGATGCCATAATTAGCGTCACCATCCCACTTCCCTGTCTTCTGAAACGCTCTCTGCTCTCAATTAAAGAGGATGCATTGCAGGTGGAGCACGATGAGATGGTGCAAGGCACCATACAGGGTGATTACACATAGCCCAGCCTCATCTCATCTCAACGTGGATTGGGTGACAATGAGGAATAGGAGGATGAGGAGGAAGAGCAGGAGCTAGTTTCCTGCGCTATAGACGGTACTACCTGCACAACTGTCATACCGTCTGTTCTGCATGGATGGCCTGAGGACAGGGAGGAGGATGAGGAGGAGAGCATGGTCAGTCATCCTTTTGGTGAGGACACGGAAGTCTTTGCAGTCTGGCACACATGACTGAGCTTATGTTACGCTGCCTTTCCCGTGACCCTCGCGCTGTCAAAATTTTGGGTGACAGTCATTACTGGTTAGTGACGCTTCTAGACCCACTCTACAGGGAGAAATTTATGTCTCTTATTCCTTTGCAGGACAGGCCTAATAAAATAGGGCAGTATGAGAAGGCCCTTGTCGTGGAATTATTAAAATAATTCCCGTCTAAAAAATGCTGGAGGCAGAGGTCACAGTTCATTGGACAACCAAGGAGTACAGGCGAGAGAGCCACAAATGCAATCCAGCAGAGGCAGGGGAACACTGTCAAAGTTCTGGGACTGTTTTCTCAGACCCTCCCATCGCACAGGCCCTGAGGCGGGTGGTACTCTCACAAGGAGTGCAAAGTTTCGGAAGATGGTGAGGGAGTACCTTGGCGACCGTACCAACGTCCTCTGTGCCTTATAATTATTGAGTATCCAAGCTGGACAAGTGGCATGAACTGTCTCTCTACGCCTTGGAGGTCCTGGCCTGCCCTGCCGCTAGCATTTTGTCAGAGCTGGTTTTTAGTGCCGTCGGTGGAATTATAACTGATAGGCGCATCCGCCTGTCAAACAACAAAAATGCTGGCAGGCTGACTCATAAAAATGAACAAGGGTTGGATTCGGCCAGACTTCTCAACTCCACCAAATGATAGCAGCGTAACATAAACTCAAATACAGTGTCATTTTTTTGGGAGGTCTAACTCTATTCCCATGCACCTCTGTCTTCACACCCAGGCATGGGTATATGCTTCCTGATTTTGTCTATTTGCTCTTGTCCTCCTCCTTTTCCGCATCCTCCTCATCCACCACCATATCACCACCATATGTACCATATCAACATATCTACGTCTCTTGCAAGGGGCATTGGAGTTCCTCCAAATTTTTGGCAGCCGTTGCTTCAGTGCATAGACAAATAGTATGGAAGACCCACTTCCTAATAATGGGAACATTGTTTTCATGAGACCCTCCGACCTCTATGTCTCTTGCAAGGGGCCTGGGAGTTCCCCCAAATTTTTGGCAGCCATTGCTTCACTGCATAGGTAAACAGTATGGGAGACTCACTTCCTAATAATGGGAACATTTTTTTCAGGAGGCCCTCCAACATCTACATCTCTTGAAAGGGGCTTTGGAGTTCCTCCAAATTTTTGGCAGCCGTTGCTTCACTGCATAGGCAAACAGTATGGGAGACACACTTCCTAAAAATGGGAGCATTTTTTGCAAGAGGCCCTCCAACCTCTACGTCTCTTGCAAGGGGCATTGGAGTTCCTCCAAATTTTTGGCAGCAGTTTCTTCACTGCATAGGCAAACAGTATGGGAGACATACTTCCTAATAATGGAAACATTTTTTTCAGGAGGCCCTGCGACCTCTACGTCTCTTGCAAGGGGCATTGGAGTTCCTCCAAATTTTTGGCAGCCGTTGCTTCACTGCATAGGCAAACAGTATGGGAGACACACTTCCTAATAATGGGAGCTTTTTTTGCAGGAGGCCATCCGACCTCTATGTCTCTTGCAAGGGGCATTGGAGTGCCTCCAAATTTTTGACAGCCATTGCAGTCACTGCATAGGCAAACAGTATGGGAGACCCACTCCTTTCTAATGGGAATATGTCGTTACTGTGGCCCTGCTCTATGTGTCTTTAAATTGTTAGTGGGGTTTTTCCTAAATTTTGGCAGCCATTGGACTCACTGCATACCCTATAACTGTATAGCAGACCGGCTCCTTTCTAATGGAAACCTTTCGTTATTGTGGCCCTGCTCTATGTGTCTTTAAATTGATAGTGGGGTTTTTCCTAAATGTTGGCAGCCGTTGGACTCACTGCATACCCTATAACTGTCTAGCAGACCCTCTCCTTTCTAATGGGAGCATGTCGTTACTGTGGCCCTGCTCTATGTGTCTTTAAATTGCTAGTGGGGTTTTTCCCAAAGTTTGGCAGCCATTGGACTCACTGCATACCCTATAATTGTATACCAGACCTTCTCCTTTCTAATGGGAACATGTCATTACTGTGGCCCAGCTCTATGTGTCTTTAAATTATTAGTGGGGGTTTTCCCAAATTTTGTCAGCCCTTGCAGTCACAGCATGGGCATTAGCACTATAGGAGACCTGCTCCTTCATAATGGTAACATTTTTTTTACTGGGACCCTCCTCTATGTCTCTTCAAAGGGGTATTGGGTTGCGTCCAAATTTTTGGCAGCCCTTGCAGTCACTGCATATGCAATAACAGTATAGGAGACCCACTTGATAATAATGGGAACAACAAAGCATAGCCGGCCGATGGCTCTCTAACAATAGTGAGGGCGACTGCTGGCCCTTTAAAAATAGTAAGGACTGCCTGGTGACCCTATAAAAACAGGCTTTGTGACTTTCAGAGTCCCTCCATCATGAATGAAACAGGATGTGTCTGATGATGTGTCACACACCACATGGCCAGATAAGGTTGTAAAATGTTAAAATGACATTTCCCGGTGAATGCATTTGTCTTAAAACATAACGTAAAAAAAAAAGAAAAATAAAAAATAAAAACACAGTAGGATATTCGTTTAGTATGAAAACCAGAGTCGCCAATATAATCTCAATTTAATCACATTGTTCAGCCAGGCATGGTCGTGTGTGACAATGGGCAGAACCTGGCAACGGAGAAATGACAGCAGGATTAGATACGGTTTCCCTCTATGCCTCTGATGTCCTTTCACCGAACTAAAGAATATGGCTGTGGTGAAATACAACTCCCGCTGAGAAGCAGTTTCAAACTGAAAAACATTGGGCCCACCAGATGATTTGATTCTGAGGGCTCACCTTTCTCCCCCGCTCAAGAACCCTATAGCTGCTGCAAAGTTTGCGCTATCATGAACTATCCTGATGGAAAAGCCAGGGCCCACCCGAGGATTCTCTGGTAGGACTGTCCAACCCTGTCGAGAAGCAGTCCTGGCTAAGAAAAGTGTGTGGGAAGGTTCCCGGACACTCTATGGCTGCTTCTTTTAATGTAGATTGGACGTGCCTAATTGCATGTTATTTCTGAAACCGCATTGCAGATCAGGCCATTGCCCAACTCTGTAGTCATGAAATTTAAGGGCAAAGAAAGATGTTTGTGTGTCAAAGCACCACCGACAAGTGCGAGCTGCTGTTGGATGGAATGGGGTAGGGACAACTGAACACTGCGCTGGGACAAGGACGTGGACGGTGATTGTTGCAAGTCTGCAACGACAGGTACATGGCGGAAGGCATCTTCGCATGCGCCAAGGATCACTTATGATGGGCACACTTTTAGGCAGTGACCTGGGAGTCAGAAATGCTTCCAGAGGTCTTCCCCATGCTGTTCCCATGTCTTTTCATCACTGTATGCATGTGTCTGATGATGTGTCACACACCACATGGCCAGATAAGGATAAGGTTGTAAAATGTTAAAATTACATTTCCCGGTGAATGCATTTGTCTTGGTTGAAAGCAATGCAAAAACGCATCAAAAACGCTATGTGTGAACATAGCCCAATGTGTGGAGGAGCATTTTTGTTTTTGGTTATTTATTTTGCCTTATATACAAGTCATTACCCTGGAAAGGATGTTCCTTAAGATATTGCCCATTTTGGTTTAGTTTTTGTATGTTTTCTTGTGAGTCTGTAAAAGTGGCGTAATACCTCTGACAACATTGTTGACAGCAGTGACCTGGGAGTCAGAGATGCTTCCAGGGGTCTTCCCCATGCTGTTCCCATGTCATTTGAGCACTGTTCCCATCGATTTGGGCAATTTTTAGGCCCTCTGCAGACTGCCAGGGGGAACCGCCGGAAAAATGCTCGAGTTTTCCATAGACTTACATTGGGCTCATTACTCGTACCGAGCACCCAAGCATTTTAGTGCTTACTCATCACTAGTCGTTACTGAAAGTATTGTAAAGGTATTTCGCACTCCAGAAGACCCTATGACCACCATCATTAATTAGATTGCAAGCAGCCTCAGACAGAGGAGCTTTATTGGATAAGATAGTGTTTACATTATCTTTCAGAGACAAATAATATAAGGAATCAGTCATAGGAAGATTAAATTTATTTTTTAAATCTTTGAAAGGAATGAAATTGGAGCCATTATAAATATCTTTGATCTTTTGGAGACCAGCTAAATTCCACAAGAAAAGTAAATGTTGATTGAGAATTAAGTTGACAGACAAGAAAGAGAGGTTTTTGATTTGTTTGGTTTTTTTTTATTTTTTTCTTGGATTTGGCCAGAGTTTTCCAAGCGAAAATGATGGCCTGTAAAATGGGGTGGCTTGGTTCATGTAATTTTGGATTAAGTAAGTGTTTGAATAGGAAGTTTCTCACAGGTTGGTACTTATTATGAGCAAATTCAAGGTCTAGCCAAGCAGGTGTGGATTCAAAGTTAAACCATCCATTACTTTGTTTAACTAAGTTAGCTAGATAGTAGGCGTGAAGATTTGGTAGACTTAATCCACCATGAAGCTTGTTTTCATAAAGAACATTGGAAGCTATTCTAGTTTTTTTATGATTCCAAATGAAATCAATTAGTAACTTTTGTAGCTTAGTGAGGTAGAACTGAGGAATGACAATGGGGAGAGTCCAGAAAATATAGAAGATTTTGGGGAGTATATAGGTTTTGACCACCATTACCCTACCTTCTCAGGATAATTCAGAGGAATTAAAAGAAACAAGGTCATTAGAAATAATTTTAGAAATATTATCCATGTTTGTAGATATAAGGGATTTCAAATTTTTTGTAAGAATGACGCCCAGATATGGTATTGGTAATTCATTATTTTCCCAGTTGAAAGAGGAGAAACCTTTGATGCATCAATGGTTGAACTCTTTAGATTGAAGTGATTTGATTATTAAATCCAAATTGGGAAAAAGTAAGTTTGAGGAATCTCCAGATCAGCCTGTCAAATGCATTTTTGGTGTCTAGGAAAAGGATGATGGATGATAGGTTAGAGGAATTAATTTTATTTATTAACTTTAGGAGTCTCCTAGTACCATCAGCCGATTGACTACCCACTATAAATCCTATCTGATCATTATTGATGAGTTTGGGTAAGATTGTTTCTAGTCTATTTGCTAACATCTTTGCATATATTTTTAAGTCAGAATTGATTAAAGAAATCAGTATGTAGTTTTTGACCTTTAGATTTGTAGATAAGAATGATTGTGGCTTCCATCATTTCTGCTGGAAAGGAGCCCTGAGGCGAGGACAAATTAAAGACCGTAGCAAGATGAGGAGCAAAAAGGTTGCAAAATTTTTATAGTATTCGTTGTTAAATACGTCAGGACCAGGAGACTTCATGGATTTGAGTTTTTGTATTGAGATTCTGATTTGGCTTTTATCCTAAGTCATATTGCACGACTCATTAAAGGGTTGATTGTGACTTGTAAGATTGCTACTTCCGATAGGTGGCGCTATAGAGTATAAGTCCTCTTTTTCTCTGAAGAGGCGATTTGCATGTATTGTAGCAAAAATTTCATCAGTTGAGAAGGGATGGTTAAGAAATTCAAGGTCCATTGGTTTGATTTTAGGAAGGTTAATATTGGAAAGAAAGTTATTAATGGTTTCCTCATTAGAGGGTTTAATGGAGAGGTCAGAATCAAGATCATATAAATTTGAATAATATTTGGCGAGGGAATCAGCAATATCTTTGGGATGAAATTTTATTTTGCCTGATGGAGATAATAATAATAATAATAATAATAATAATAATAAAAATCTTATTATTATTATTTTTATTATTTATTTTGTATAGCACCATTGATTCCATGGTGCTGTACATAAGAAGTGGTTACATACAAAATAAAGATATCACTTACAATAACAAATAAACAGTGATAGACTGGTACAGAGGGAAGAGGACCCTGCCCTTTGCTGGCTTACATTCTACAGGATGATGGGGAAGGATAGGTGGGGGGGTTGCAACAGCTCCGGTGTTGGTGAGGCGCAGGTCTAGTGTTGGCAAGGCAGCAGCTCCAGTGGTGTTGAGGAGGCAGCGGGGTCATGGCAGGCTGTAGGCTTTCTTAAAGAGATGGGTTTTCATGTTCCGTCTGAAGGGGTCCGAGTGTGGTGGATAGTCGGACGTATTGGGGCACAGAAATCCAGAGGATAGGGATATTCAGGAGAAGTCTTGGAGGCGATTGGGTGAGGAGCGAATAAGTGTGGAGGAAAGAAGGAGGTTTTGGGTGGACCAGAGATTACGTGAGGGAAAATATCGGGAGATTAGTTCAGAGATGTAGGGAGGAGTGAGGTTATGGATGGCTTTGTAGGTCAGTGTTAGTAGTTTGAATTGGATACGCTGAGGAAATGGGAGCCAGTGAAGAGATTTGCAGAGGGGAGAAGCAGAGGAGTAACGAGGAGACGGCTGAATTAGTCAGGCAGCAGAGTTAAGAACGGATTGGAGAGGTGAGAGAGTGTTAGCAGGTAGGCCACAGAGGAGGATGTTGCAGTAGTCCAGGCAGATATGATGAGGGCATGCACAAGAATTTTAGTAGATTGAGGGCTGAGGAAAGGAAGGATTCTGTAAAGATTTTTGAGCTGGAGGCGACAAGAGGTGGAAAGAGCTTGGATGTGTAGTTTGAAGGACAGGGCAGAGTCAAGGGTTACTCTGAGGCAGCGGATGTCCGGTACAGGGGAAAGCGTGATGTCGTTTATTGTGATAGATATATCAGGTAGGGAAGATACTTGAGATGGAGGAAAGATGATGAGTTCAGTTTTGTCCACATCGAGCCTGAGGAAGCGAGAGGAGAAGAAGGAGGATATGGCTGATAGACACTCTGATAGATGCTGATAGATTTTATCGATTCTTTGTTTGATTCTGCTATGCTTTATTCTCCAAGACATGAACTTAGATGGTTTATTAACCCCTTAATGACCAGAGCATTTTCCATTTTTGCGTTTTCGTTTCTTGCTCCCCTTCTTTCCAGAGCCATAACTTTTCTATTTTTTGGTCAATATGGCCATGTGAGGGCTTATTTTTTGCCGGACAAGTTGTACCTTTGAACGACATCACTGGTTTTACCATATCATGTACTGGAAAATGGGAAAACAAATTCCAAGTGCGGTGAAATTGCAAACAAAAGTGCAATTCCACAGTAGTTTTTTGATTTTTTAGAACCACGTTCACGGAATGCTAAAACTTACCTGTCATTATTATTCTCCATGTCATTATGAGTTTGTAAATACCAAACATGGTCTGGGGCCGGGTGAGGGCTTATTTTTTGCGTGCCGAGCTGTCGTTTTTATTGATACCATTTTGGGATAGATGCGATGTTTTGATCGCTCATTGTGAAGAATATTCTAGAATAATCATATGTGCCCTGGTTGTCAGGTTTCCAGGCACAGTGTAACCTGACTCCCACCTGTAAGAGAGAAGGGAGGGGGGCTTCAGTGCGAGTGTCCCACTGCAGCTGTGAGCTGAGCTGACAGGCAGGCCCCCTGCAGTGAACCTTTCCTTTGTTCTCTAACATGTGCTGTTTTGTTAAGGTACTATATTTCAATACCGAGTTGTGGAAGAACTATATGTCCCAGCTCTTCATAAAATGGATTTTCTAGCTCAGGGGGAGATAGGGAATGCCAGACTGCATCCTAGCCCAATCTAGCGCATACGGACAAGGAAATACACGTCCCGCCTTTGGAAACCTCATAGGACCAGTGTGTTTCGTCTCCACACGTAGCAGGGGCCCGGCTGGGTCCTTTGACATGAGAACCGGTTCCCTGGGACCTTCCAGTAAGGAGGTATGGCCCACTTTAGTTCTTGGAGTCTCTTAGATAAGAAAGAACAGGGGTGGAGACTTGGGCTTGAGCCAGGGGGCGCTAGTGGGAGTTCCCAGAAAGTTTGAAGGTCTCTGTAGCTAAAGCCTATTGTCTTTTCCTGGGGAAGCTGGTGACATCAAGACGTGTGGGAGAAGTCAAGCAACCAAGCAGGGCCCACATACCTTCCCCATGTGGCCGCCCATCAGCCAGGCCATGCTTTCCATCTACTGGTAACGGACTTTAAGATCTGTTATGCTTGATGTATAGTGTTGAGCGAGCACTAAAATGCTCGGGTGCTCGAAGCTCGGGCCGAGCACACCGTGATACTCGGGTGCTCAACCCGAGCAACGAGCCCAATGTTAGTCTATGGGAGAACCGAGCATTTTTGTGGCGACACCCCCAGCAGTCTGTAGAGAAAAAGTGCCCAAAACGATAGTGACAGTGCTCAAATGACATGGGGACAGCATGGGGATCGCCCCAGGAAGCATTTCTGACCCTGCTGTCAACAAAGTGGTCAGAGGTATTAAGCCACTTTTACGGGCTCACAATAAAACGTTCAAAAACGAAACTGAAACTGCTTTCCTGTGAAATATGTTAAGGAACATCCTTTCCAGGGTAAAGACTTGTGTATAAGGTAAAATAAATAACCAAAAACAAAAATACTCCTCCACACCTTGGGCTATGTTCACAAGTAGCATTTTTTATGCGTTTTTGCACTTTTGTATTGCTTTCAACCGTGATAAATGCATTCACCGGGAAATGTAATTTTAACAGTTTACAACCTTATCTGGCCATGTGCTGTGTGACCCATGCATACAGTGCTGAAAAGACATGGGAACAGCATGGGGAAGACCCCTGGAAGCATCTCTGACACCCAGGTCACTGCCTAAAAGTGTGCCCATCATAAGTGATCCTTTCCGCATCAGAAGATGCAGACTTGCAACTATCCCCATGCAAGTCCTTGTCCCAGGGCAGTGTTCAATTGTACCTCCCCCATTCCTTGCAATGCAAGCGCAAGTATGCAGCCTGCCACCCAACCACTCCCAGGCTGCAATACCATACTGCTTGCTTGCTTGCACTTGAAATTGGGCCTTTTAGGCATGTGGAGGCGGAATCTGCCCACCACGCCATGGCTGCGTCGACGGACTGGTATCCATACTCAGTCCCCAGCCGCCCGGCGGCCGGGTGTCCAAACTCGGTCCCCATTTGTCCGGGTAACCTTCCCCACACTTTTCTTAGCCTGGCCTGCTTTAGGGCAGCATTGCCCTAGCCCACCAGACAACTAGAATCCTCCGGTGGGCCCTGGCTTCTCCATCAGGGGAATTGAGAGTGCCAAGGTGAGGAGCATGATGATGATGATGATAGAAGTTAGCATCTGCTTTGTTTTCTTGGAATGCAAGCGTAAGTGTGCAGCCTGCCAACCCAGGCTGCAATACCAAACTTCTAGCTTACTTGCACTTGAAATGAGGCCTTTTAGGCTTGGGGAGGCAGACGCCGGCCACCACGTCATGGCTGCATCGGCGGCCTGGCATCCATACTCAGTCCCCAGCCGCCCGGCGGCCGGGTGTCCACACTCGGTCCCCATTTGTCCCGGTAACCTTCCCCACACTTTTCTTAGCCTGGCCTGCTTTAGGGCAGCATTGGCCTAGCCCACCAGACAACCAGAATCCTCCGGTGGGCCCTGGCTTTTACATCAGGGGAGTTGAGAGTGCCAAGGTGAGGAGAATGATGATGATGATAGAAGTTAGCATCTGCTTTGTTTTCTTGGAATGCAAGCGTAAGTGTGCAGCCTGCCAACCCAGGCTGCAATACCATACTTCTAGCTTGCTTGCACTTGAAATGAGGCCTTTTAGGCTTGAGGAGGCAGACGCCGGCCACCATGTCATGGCTGCGCCAGCAGCCAGGTATCCATACTCAGTCCCCAGCCGCCAGGGGGCGGCCGGGTGTCCACACTAGGTCCCCAGCCGCCAGGGGGTGGCCCGATGTCCATACTCGGTCCCCAGCTGCCCCTATTTGTCCCAGTAACCTTCCACACACTTTTTTTAGCCTGGCCTGCTTTGGGGCTGCAGTGGCTGAGCCCACCAGACAACCAGACTCCTCCGGTGAGCCCTGGCTTCTCCATCAGGGGAGTTGAGAGTGCCAAGGTGAGGAGCATGATGATGATGATAGAAGTTAGCATTTGCTTTGTTTTCTTGGAATGCAAGCGTAAGTGTGCAGCCTGCCATCCACCCACCCACCCCCAGGCTGCAATACCATACTGCTAGCTTGCTTGCACTTGAAATTAGGCCTTTTAGGCTTGTGGAGGCAGACGCCGGCCACCATGTCATGGCTGCGTCGGCGGCCTGGTATCCATACTCAGACCCCAGCCGCCCGGCGGCCGGGTGTCCACACTTGGTCCCCAGCCGCCAGGGGGTGGTCGAGTGTCCATACTCGGTCCCCAGCCGCCCCGCGGCCGGGTGCCCACACACGGTCCCCAGCCACCTAGGACCGGCCGGGTGTCCATAAACGGTCCCAAGCCGCCCCTATTTGTCCCAGTGCGCCGTATGCACAAGCGCGCTTACAAAAACATTACCTGTGCCCTCCCCAGTGCATTTAGTGGGAAGGACAACCTAATCACAAACACGTGGACAAGTGAATGTGGCCAGGGATGGTCCATCTCACTGACGCCTTCATACTGGGTTAATATTGTGGACGCCGGGACACAGTTGGACACGGGGATGCAACATGTCCGCCAGACATAGAGGATTGCGGGTCCTGGGTCAATCATGCTTCAACACAAAGTTCAGAAGGTAGACAGCAGCAGTGGTCAGCCTCCTAACGAGTAAATTATTCATGATCATGAGGCCATCCATCTCCTCAGCTTTCTGTTCCTTGGAATGCAAGCGCATGTATGTAGTAGCGGCTAGGCCTGAGGTGGTCAGCATTTTGGCGCATATCCTACCTCCCCCGAGGATTGCTGGATGTTTTCCTGCTACTTTCCCAGTTCTATGACTCCAATTAAAACAAAGCTTCAGGTGATGAATGATGGATGAGGTGGTGGCAAAGGAGAAAGAGCAGAAAGAACAGGGACCGTTCACATCAATATCAGGCCAGTCAACCACACATGTCTTGTAGGATAAGTTTCTGTACCAACAGGAGCAGTTTGGCTACACAGCTATAGGGCATAGAGTGAGTGCAATGCCTACCAAAAATTTCGAAGCACTCCAATGCCCCTTGGAAGTGACATGGAGGTCAGAGGGCCTTAACTAAACCATTTTTTCCATTTATAGCAACTGGGTCTCCTGTACACTGTTGGCCTAAGCAGTGAATGGAAGGCTTTCCAAAAATTATGAGGAACTGCAATGCCCCTTGAAACAGACGTGGATTACAGCATACTAAAAACCTTCTACCCATTATTGGGAAGTGGGTCTCCCTTAGTGTTCGCCTATGCATTGAAAAGAAAAAGGTGACTAAAATTAGGAGGAAATGCAATGCCCGTTGGAAGAGTCGTGGAGGTTAGAGGTAATTGAAAACAACATTTCAATGCCTCTTGGAAGAGCTGTGGAGTTCAGAGTGGTTTAACAAGACAGTTTTAATGCCCCTTGGAAGAGACGTGGAGGTCATAGTAGCTTAACAAGACGGTTTTAATGCTCCTTGGAAGAGAAGAGACGTGGAGGTCACAGTAGCTTAACAAGATGGTTTTAATGCCCCTTGGAAGAGACGTGGAGGTCAGAGTGGTTTAACAAGACGGTTTTAATGCCCCGTGGAAGAGACATGGAGGTCACAGTAGCTTAAAAAAACGGTTTTAATGCGCCTTGGAAGAGACGTGGAGGTCAGAGTGGTTTAACAAGATGGTTTTAATGCCCCTTGGAAGAGACGTGTAGGTCACAGTAGCTTAACAAGACGGTTTTAATGCCCCTTGGAAGAGTAGTGGAGGTCGCAGTGGAATAGAAAGACAATATCAATGCCCCTTGGAAGAGTGGTGGAGGTCGCAGTGGAATAAATAGACAATATCAATGCCCCGTGGAAGAGTGGTGGAGGTCGCAGTGGAATAAAAAGACAATATCAATGCCCCGTGGAAAAGACATGGAGGTTACAGTAGCTTAACAAGACAGTTTTAATGCCCCTTGGAAGAGTGGTGGAGGTTAGAGTGGTTTATCAAGATGTTTTTTATGCCCCTTCGAAGAGAGGTGGAGTTCAGAGTGGTTTAACAAGATGGTTTTAATGCCCCTTGGAAGAGTGGTGGAGGACAGAGTGGTTTAACAAGATGGTTTTAATGCCCCTTGGAAGAGACGTGGAGGTCAGAGTGGTTTAACAAGATGGTTTTAATGCCCCTTGGAAGAGATGTGGAGGTCACAGTAGCTTAACAAGATGGTTTTAATGCCCCTTGGAAGAGACGTGGAGGTCAGAGTGGTTTAACAAGATAGTTTTAATGCCCCTTGGAAGAGACGTGGAGGTCGGAGTGGTTTAACAAGATGGTTTTAATGCCCCTTGGAAGAGACGTGGAGGTCAGAGTGGTTTAACAAGATGGTTTTAATGCCCCTTGGAAGAGTGGTGGAGGACAGAGTGGTTTAACAAGATGGTTTTAATGCTCCTTGGAAGAGACGTGGAGCTCAGAGTGGTTTAACAAGATGGTTTTAATGCCCCTTGGAAGAGATGTGGAGGTCACAGTAGCTTAACAAGATGGTTTTAATGCCCCTTGGAAGAGACGTGGAGGTCAGAGTGGTTTAACAAGATATTTTTAATGCCCCTTGGAAGAGACGGGGAGGTCACAGTAGCTTAACAAGACGGTTTTAATGCGCCTTGGAAGAGACGTGGAGGTCAGAGTGGTTTAACAAGATGGTTTTAATGCCCCTTGGAAGAGACGTGGAGTTCAAAGTGGTTTAACAAGACGGTTTTAATGCCCCTTGGAAGAGTGGTGGAGGTCAGAGTGGTTTAACAAGACGGTTTTAATGCCCCTTGGAAGAGACGTGGAGGTTACAGTAGCTTAACAAGATTGTTTCAATGCCCCTTTGAAGAGTGGTGGAGGTCAGAGTGGTTTAACAAGATGGTTTTAATGCCCCTTCGAAGAGAGGTGGAGTTCAGAGTGGTTTAACAAGACGGTTTTAATGCCCCTTGGAAGACACGTGGAGTTCACAGTAGCTTAACAAAACGGTTTTAAAGCCCCTTAAATTAGACGTGGAGGTCAGAGTGGTTTAACAAGACCGTTTTAATGCCCCTTGGGAGAGACGTGGAGGTCACAGTAGCTTAATAAGACGGTTTTAATGCTCCTTGGAAGAGACGTGGAGGTCAGCCTGGTTTAACAAGATGGTTTTAATGCCACATGGAAGAGACATGGAGGTCAGAGTGGTTTAACAAGATGGTTTTAATGCCCCTTGGAAGAGATGTAGAGGTCAGAGTGGTTTAACAAGATTGTTTTAATGCCCCTTGGAAGAGACGTGGAGGTCAGAGTGGTTTAACAAGATGGTTTTAATGCCCCTTGGAAGAGACGTGGAGGTCACAGTAGCTTAACAATACGGTTTTAATGCCCCTTCGAAGAAACGTGGAGGTCAGAGTGGTTTAACAAGATGGTTTTAATGCCCCTTGGAAGAGACGTGGAGGTCACAGTAGCTTAACAATATGGTTTTAATGCCCCTTCGAAGAAACGTGGAGGTCAGAGTGGTTTAACAAGATGGTTTTAATGCCCCTTGGAAGAGACGTAGAGGTCACAGCAGCTTAACAAGACGGTTTTAATGCCCCTTGGAAGAGACGTGGAGGTCAGAGTGGTTTAACAAGATGGTTTTAATGCCCCTTGGAAGAGACGTGGAGGTCAGAGTGGTTTAACAAGATGGTTTTAATGCCCCTTGGAAGAGACGTGGAGGTCACAGTAGCTTAACAATATGGTTTTAATGCCCCTTCGAAGAAACGTGGAGGTCAGAGTGGTTTAACAAGATGGTTTTAATGCCCCTTGGAAGAGACGTGAAGGTCACAGTAACTTAACAAGACAGTTTTAATGCCCCTTGGAAGAGACGTGGAGGTCAGAGTGGTTTAACAAGATGGTTTTAATGCCCCTTGGAAGAGACGTGGAGGTCACAGCAGCTTAACAAGACGGTTTTAATGCCCCTTGGAAGAGTGGTGGAGGTCGCAGTGGAATAGAAAGATAATATCAATGCCCCTTGGAAGAGTGGTGGAGGTCGCAGTGGAATAAAAAGACAATATCAGTGCCCCTTGGAAGAGTGGTGGAGGTCGCAGTGGAATAGAAAGACAATATCAATGCCCCTTGGAAGAGTAGTGGAGGTCGCAGTGGAATAAAAAGACAATATCAATGCCCCTTGGAAGAGTGGTGGAGGTCGCAGTGGAATAAAAAGACAATATTAATGCCCCTTGGAAGAGTGGTGGAGGTCGCAGTGGAATAAAAAGACAATATCAATGCCCCGTGGAAGAGACAAGGAGGTCACAGTAGCTTAACAAGACGGTTTTAATGCCCCTTACAAGAGCCATGCAGTACAGCATATTAAAAACATTATTTCCATTATTGGGGAGTGGGTCTCCCATAGTCTTTGCCTATGCCTTCCAAGAAAAAGCTGCCAAAAATTAGGATGGAGGAACTTGCAATGCCCTGTACAAGAGCCATGCAGTACAGTATATTAAAAACATTATTCCCATTATGGGGAAGTGGGTCTCCCATAGTCTTTGGCTATGCCTTCCAAGCAAAAGCTGCCAAAAATTAGGAAGGAGGAACTTGCAATGCTGGCAACACGGACCACGGTCACCCTGGTGGTATAGTGGTGGTGGAGGCTGAGGATAAGGAGAAGAGCAAAAAAAAGCCGAACTGAGGAAGCGTATACAAATGTGTGGATGTGAAGCGGTGCATGGGAATACACCTCCCGAAATAACACAGTGGATTTGACTTTATGTTACTCTGCTGTCATTTGGTGGTGATGAGAAGTCTGGCCCAATCCAGCCCTTGTTCATTTTGATAAGGGTCAGCTTGTCAGCATTGTCAGTTGACAGACGAGTGTGCGCTTATTAGTTATAATTCCCCCAGCAGTACTAAAAACATGCTCCGATAACACGCTAGCGGCAGGGCAGGCCAGGACCTCCAAGGCGTACAGAGTGAGTTCATTCCAAGTGTCCAGCTTGGATACCCAAAAATTAAA
Source organism: Phyllobates terribilis (assembly GCF_046119375.1). NCBI lineage: Eukaryota > Metazoa > Chordata > Amphibia > Anura > Dendrobatidae > Phyllobates > Phyllobates terribilis. The sequence goes on from NW_027362765.1 coordinate 626,080,289, forward strand.
AGGCAGAGAGGAATAAAGGAGGACGCTAGTATGGTCGGCAAGGTACTCCCTCACCATCTTTTGAAACTTTCCACTCCTTGTGAGAGTACCCCGCGCCTCAGGGCCTGTAAGCTGGGCGGGTCTCAGAAAACTGTCCCAGAACGTTGACAGTGTTCCCCTGCCTCTGCTGGATTGGAGTTGCGTCTCTCTTGCCTGTACGCCTTGGTCGGTCAACGAACCAAGCGTGTTCAGATGGGAATTTTTTTTAACAATTCTGCAGCAAGGGCCTTCTGGTACTGCCCCATTTTTGTAGACCTCTCCACCTCAGGAATAAGAGAGTGAAAGTTCTCCTTGTAGCGGGGGTCTAAAAGTGTCACCAACCAGTAATGACTGTCATCCAACATTTTGACAACGTGAGGGTCACGGTTAATGTAGCATAACATAAAGTCAGCCATGCATGCAAGACTGGTAACGGGCAAGACTTCCGTGTCCTCACCAAGATGACGACTGACCATGCTCTCCTCCTCCTCCTCCCCCCTGTCCTCAGGCCACCCACGCTGAACCGACGGTATGACAGTTGTACAGGTACTACCGTCTACAGTGCACGATACCAGCTCCTGTTCTTCCTCCTCCTCCTCCTCTCCCTCATTGTCCCCCAATGCACATTGGGATGAGATGAGGCTGGGCTGTGTGTAATCGCCTGCTACGGCTTCTTGATCCATCTCATCATACTCTGGCTGCAATGCCTCCTCTTTAATTCTCTGCAGAGAGCATTGCAACAGACAGACAAGTGGGATGCTGACGCTAATGATGCCGTCATCGCCACTCACCATCTTGGTGGACTCCTCAAAGTTTGTCAGGATGGTACATATGTCAGACATCCAGGTCTACTCCTGAGGTCTTATGTGTGGAGTCTGACCTGAATATCGACAGCCTTGTTGCAGCTGGTACTCCACAACTGCTCTCTTCTGCTCACAAATCCTTTGCAACATGTGGAGGGTAGAGTTACAACGTGTGGGGACATCACACACCAGTCGGTGTGCCGGAAGCTGCAAATGCTGCTGCAACACAGCAAGGGCGGCGTAAGCTGTAGCCGACTTGCGAAAATGAGTTGACAGGCGGCGTACTTTGACGAGCAGATCTGGCAACTCGGGGTACGATTTAAGAAACCGCTGAATCACGAGGTTAAGCACATGAGCCAGGCATGGTGCGTGGCCATTGTCACACACAACCATGCCTGGATGTAGGTTCAGCGGTCTCAGCCACAGATCTGCCTGCTCTTTCACAGCTGTCCACAACTCACAAGCAGTGTGAGGTTTATCACCTAAGCTTATGAGTTTCAGCACAGCCTGTTGCCGCTTGGCTGAGGCAGTACTGCAGTGCTTCCAACTTGTAACTGATGTGGTGATATCTGAGATGGAGGCTGAACATGAGGAGGAGGATGATGCACAGGCGCTGTACACTGTGGGGGCATCTCTGACTGACATAGGGCCCGCAATCCTCGGTGTGGGGAAGATGTGTTCCGTCCCAAGGTCTGACTGGGTCCTGGCTTCCACTATGTTTACCCAGTGTGACGTCAGGGAGATGTACCGTCCCTGGCCACAAGCACTTGTCCACGTGTCCGTTGTCAGGTGGACTCTCCCAGTAACTGCGTTGTTGAGGCAACGGCAGATGTTTTGGGACACTTGCTTGTGTAATGCGAGGATGGCACACCAGGCAAAATAGTGTCGGCTGGGGACCGAGTACCGAGGGACGGCCACCGCCATAAGGTTGTGGAAGGATTCCGTCTCCACCAGCCTAAAAGGCAGCATTTCCAATGCAAGCAGTTGTGAAATGTGCGAATTTAGGACTTTGGCCTGTGGGGCGTTGGCTGCGAATTTGCGCTTTCATTCAAAGGTCTGGGATATGGACAATTGAACGCTACGGTGGGACGTGGACGTGGATGTTGATGCTGTTTCTTGAGAAACTGCCATAACAAGTGAAAACTGAGAGGAGGGAGCATCTTTGCATGCAGTATGGACAGGGGATTGCCTTGCACGCACAACAGGGGGTTCTCTTACATGCACAACAGCGGAAGAAGCAGTGGTGACACCCCCTGACACTGGTCGTGGACCCTGGGGTTCGCCCCACAAAGTCGGGTGCTTTGCTGCCATGTGCCTGATCATGCTGGTGGTGGTCAGGCTGGTAGTTTTGTCACCCCTGCTGATGCTGGCCTGGCAGGTGGTACAAATGGCCTTTTTTGGGTTATCAGCAGAGTCTTTAAAAAAATTCCAGACTCTGGAAGACCTACCGGTTGTACTGGCAACGTTCCTTGTGTTGGTGTTACGGGGAACGGTTGCCCACCTTCTGTCTGTGGCCACCACACTGCTTCTTCCTGCCTGTTGGGGTACTCTGCCTTCCTCCCCCTGTGTGCTGCTGGCCTCGCTCTGCATGTCCTCCTGTCACGTTAGGTCAGTTACTAGATCATCCACCACCTCCTCCTTTTCCACTTCCGCACCACGGTCCTCCTCCTCACTTCGTGGCAATTGTGTCTCATCATCGTCCACCTCTTGTGACAAATTGCCAGCGTCGACTTCCTGTGGCCGTGGCTGTTCAAATATTTGGCCATCGCTACATGGGATCTCCTCTTCCAACACTTGAAGCGGTGCAGGCGAGGGGCACAAATATGGAAATGGACCAGTGAACGCTGGTAGGTCCTCTCACAAGCATTCTGGTCGTACCACCGCTTCTGGTCGGCCTGGGCCTGGGCCATATTGTCCTGCACCAGCTTTGCCAAGGCCATCATCCTGTCCCGGTGGCGCACGACATACTCGATGACCGACACCTCGGGGGTGGCCAAATCCCCTTCCCATGCTTCCTTCACCAGAGCCAGGGGGCCCCGTACCCGTCGCCCGTACAGGAGCTCAAAGGGGGAGAACCCCGTTGAGGCCTGCGGAACCTCCCGGTAAGCAAATAGCAGGTGTGGGAGGTAACGCTCCCAGTCTCTCCCGTGGTGGTTTTGCAGTTCCACGGGTCAAATCTCTGTATTATCCTGTTTTTGGCATTTTTTGCCGTAAAAAAAAACAGTAATAGTGTCTCCCTGACTGGTCAGACACCAATATATCTGTTTAAAAGAGTCTGGTGTAGGACAGAAAAATAGAACTGTGGTTTTGCAGTTCCACGGGTCAAATCTCTGTATTATCCTGTTTTTGGCATTTTTTGCCGTACTAAAAAAAACAGTAATAGTGTCTCCCTGACTGGTCAGACACCAATATATCTGTTTAAAAGAGTCTGGTGTAGGCCAGAAAAATAGAACTGTGGTTTTGCAGTTCCACGGGTCAAATCTCTGTATTATCCTGTTTTGGGCATTTTTTGACGTAAAAAAAAACCTGTAATAGTGTCTCCCTGACTGGTCAGACACCAATATATCTGTTTAAAAGAGTCTGGTGTAGGCCAGAAATATAGAACTGTGGTTTTGCAGTTCCACGGGTCAAATCTCTGTATTATCCTGTTTTTGGCATTTTTTGCCGTAAAAAAAAAAACAGTAATAGTGTCTCCCTGACTGGTCAGACACCAATATATCTGTTTAAAAGAGTCTAGTGTAGGCCAGCAAAATAGAACTGTGGTTTTGCAGTTCCACGGCTCATATCTCTGTATTATCCACTTTTGGGCCTTTTTTACATAAAAAAAAACAGTTTGAGTGTGTCGCTGACTGTTCAGCCCCAAATATATCTGTTTAAAGAGTCTGGTGTAGGCCAGAAAAATAGAACTGTGGTTTTGCAGTTCCACAGGTCAAATCTCTGTATTATCCTGTTTTTGGCATTTTTTGCCATAAAAAAAACTGTAATAGTGTCTCCCTGACTGGTCAGACACCAATATATCTGTTTAAAAGAGTCTGGTGTAGGCCAGAAAAATAGAACTGTGGTTTTGCAGTTCCACGGCTCAAATCTCTGTATTATCCACTTTTGGGCCTTTTTTACATAAAAAAAAACAGTTTGAGTGTGTCGCTGACTGTTCAGCCCCAAATATATCTGTTTAAAAGAGTCTGGTGTAGGCCAGAAAAATAGAACTGTGGTTTTGCAGTTCCACGGGTCAAATCTCTGTATTATCTTGTTTTTGGCATTTTTTGCTGTAAAAAAACTCTTTAATAGTGTCTCCCTGACTGGTCAGACTGTAGCATCGGCGTCTCTGCCTCCTGCCACGCAGAGACGCCGTCCCTCTCACCTCCCCGCTCCCCGCGTGGCGTCCTCCTGCGCTCCTCTTCCTGTAGCGGCCGGCGCGCGTTCTTTCCCGGGCACTGTGCTTAGGGCGCGCGCGCGCGTTCCCTCTCTCTTGCAGGGGCCGCGCGCGCCGTCCTAAGGAGTCCCCGGCCAATAGCCGGAGGACCTCCCATATTTAAGGCACCTCTTCCAAAATGGAGGTGCCCGAGCAAAAGTTGTTGCACAGTTACTTATCTCTGCTTCAGCCCTCAGGTTCCGCTGCTAGCCTGACTCCTCGTCCTGCCTGCCAGCCTGTTATCTGCCCGTTACCTGCCGAGGCTGCCAGCCCGCTCACCTGGAGCGCTCACCTGTTACCTGCCTGTTACCTTCCTTGTCTGTCTGCCCGCTCACCTGGGATCACCCGCCTGTTACCTGCTGTGTCCGTCAGCCCGCTCACCTGGGAGCGCTCACCTGTTACCCGCCTGTTACCTGCTGTGTCCGTCAGCCCGCTCACCTGGGAGCGCTCACCTGTTACCTGCCTGTTACCTGCCTTGTCTGTCAGCCCGCTCACCTGGGAGCACCCGTCTGTTACCAGCTAGCCTACCTGGAGGCTCTGCCGTCACTTGCTTTGACCACCTGCCTGGTAAACCTAGAGACTACTACTTGCTCTGCTGTCACGTACCGTGACCACCTGTCAGCTAACCAGAGACTTCTGCCTGCTTGCTGTGTCCATCCGTCATACCGGTCAGTCCCAGCCATCTGACCCGAGGGAGCCACCTGCTCTCTTACAAGGTCGTCCCCAGAGTAGCACCTGGTCCCTCTGCCCGGATCCTCCCTGGTCACAGAGTCGTTAGCCGCCGTCCGACCAGTGTCGGTTCGGGTTGATACTTAGTTACGCCCCTCTGGGTCCCTCCTTGCACTGCGGCACAGAGGTTCCACCACCCGGACCCGTAACACAGACAACAATATATATGTTTAAAAGAGTCTGGTGTAGGCCAGAAAAATAAAACTGTGGTTTTGCAGTTCCACGGGACAAATCTCTGTATTATCCTGTTTTTGACATTTTTTGCCGTAAAAAAAAAACACTAATAGTGTCTCCCTGACTGGTCAGACACCAATATATCTGTTTAAAAGAGTCTGGTGTAGGACAGAAAAATAGAACTGTGGTTTTGCAGTTCCACAGGACAAATCTCTGTATTATCCTGTTTTTGGCATTTTTTGCCGTAAAAAAAACACTAATAGTGTCTCCCTGACTGGTCAGACACCAATATATCTGTTTAAAAGAGTCTGGTGTAGGACAGAAAAATAGAACTGTGGTTTTGCAGTTCCACGGGTCAAATCTCTGTATTATCCTGTTTTTGGCATTTTTTGCCGTAAAAAAAAACAGTAATAGTGTCTCCCTGACTGGTCAGACACCAATATATCTATTTAAAAGAGTCTTTTGTAGGACAGAAAAATAGAACTGTGGCTTTGCAGTTCCACGGGTCAAATCTCTGTATTATCCTGTTTTTGGCATTTTTTGCCGTACAAAAAAAAACAGTAATAGTGTCTCCCTGACTGGTCAGACACCAATATATCTGTTTAAAAGAGTCTGGTGTAGGCCAGAAAAATAGAACTGTGGATTTGCAGTTCCACGGGTCAAATCTCTGTATTATCCTGTTTTGGGCATTTTTTGACGTAAAAAAAAAAACTGTAATAGTGTCTCCCTGACTGGTCAGACACCAATATATCTGTTTAAAAGAGTCTGGTGTACGCCACATGACTATAACTGTGGTTTTGCAGTTCCACGGGTCAAATCTCTGAATTATCCTGTTTTTGGCATTTTTTGCCATTAAAAAAAGACAGTAATAAAGTCTCTCTGACTGGTCAGACACCAATATATCTGTTTAAAAGAGTCTGGTGTAGGACAGAAAAATAGAACTGTGGTTTTGCAGTTCCACGGGTCAAATCTCTGTATTATCCTGTTTTGGGCATTTTTTGCCGTAAAAAAAAAAAACAGTAATAGTGTCTCCCTGACTGGTCAGACACCAATATATCTGTTTAAAAGAGTCTGGTGTAGGCCAGAAAAATAGAACTGTGGTTTTGCAGTTCCATGGGTCAAATCTCTGTATTATCCTGTTTTTGGCATTTTTTGCCATAAAAAATAAATGCAATAGTGTCTCCCTGACTGGTCAGACACCAATATATCTGTTTAAAAGAGTCTGGTGCAGGCCAGACAAATAGAACTTTTTCCATTGATAGTGCGAGTGTAAGCTATTTTACTTCATTTACAATGGGCAAGGTGCGTGGCAAGGGACGTGGAACTGGACGTTCTGGTGATGGTGCGTGTAGTGGACGGGGCCGTGTCCAAGGTGAAAATGTGCCACAATCAACAGCCACATCTTCTCGCTCCCACTTCTTGACCGAATTACTAGGGAAGCACACTACAACACCAATATTGCGAACTGATCAGTGTGAACAGGTTATTAATTGGATAGCAGATAATACTTCCAGTTACCTGGGCACCACCACCTCCGGTCTGTCTTCCACACGGTCAAGTTTTAGCAGCTGTGAGTATCGACCGCATACTCCTCCTCACCCTGATGCTCCTTCCTCCCACCATGCCGAGTGTCGTCAGACAGCAACTGATCGCACACTTGGAAACTCTGAAGAGCTGTTCACTGGTCCATTTCCATATTTGAGCCCCTCGCCTGCTCCGCTTGAAGTGGTGGAAGAGGAGATCTCATGTAGCGATGCCCAAATATTTTTAACAGCCACGGCCAGAGGAAGTCGACGCTGGCAATTTGTCACTAGAGGCGGACGATGACGAGACACAATTGCCACGAAGTGAAGAGGAGGATCGTTGTGTGCAAGTGGAAGAGGAGGTGGATGACCTAGTAACTGACCCAACGTGGCAGGAGGACACGCAGAGCGAGGCCAGCAGCACACAGGGGGAAGGAGGCAGAGTATCCCAACAGGCAGGCCGAAGCACTGTGGTGGCCGCACACAGAAGGCGGGCAACAGTTCCCCGTAACACCAACACAAGGGACGTTGCCAGTACAACCGGTAGGTCTTCCAGATTCTGGAATTTTTTTAAAGACTCTGCTGATAACCCCAAAAAGGCTATTTGTACCACCTGTCATGCCAGCATCAGCAGGGGTGACAAAACTACCAGACTGACCACCACCAGCATGATCAGGCATATGGCAGCAAAGCACCCGACTTTGTGGGGCGAACCCCAGGGTCCACGACCAGTGTCAGCGGGTGTCACCACTGCTTCTTCCGCTGTTGTGCGTGAAATAGAACCCCCTGTTGTGCGTGCAAGGAAATCCCCTGTCCATACTGCATGCAAAGATGCCCCCTCCTCTCAGTCTTCACTTGTTATGGCAGTTTCTCAAGAAACAGCATCAACATCCACATCCACGTCCCACCGCAGCTTTCAATTGTCCATATCCCAGAGCTTTGAACGAAAGTGCAAATTCGCAGCCAACGCCCCACAGGCCACAGTCCTAAATTCGCACATTTCACGACTGCTTGCGTTGGAAATGCTGCCTTTTAGGCTGGTGGAGACGGAATCCTTCCGCAACCTTATAGCGGTGGCCGTCCCTCGGTACTCGGTCCCCAGCCGACACTAGTTTGCCCGGTGTGCCATCCCCGCACTACACAAGCACGTGTCCCAAAACATCTGCCGTTCCCTCAACAACGCAGTTACTGGGAGAGTCCACCTGCTTGTGGCCTGGGACGGTACATCTCCCTGACAGCACACTGGGTAAACATAGTGGAAGCCGGGACCCAGTCGGACCTTGGGACGGAACACATCCTCCCCACACCGAGGATTGCGGGCCCTATGTCAGTCAGAGTTGCCCCCACAGTGTACAGCTCCTGCGCATCATCCTCCTCCTTATGTTCAGCCTCCATCTCAGATATCACCACATCAGTTACAAGCTGGAAGCACTGCAGTACTGCCTCAGCCAAGCGGCAACAGGCTGTGCTGAAACTCATAAGCTTAGGTGATAAACCTCACACTGCTTGTGAGTTGTGGACAGCTTTGAAAGAGCAGGCAGATCTGTGGCTGAGACCGCTGAACCTACATCCAGGCACGGTCGTGTGTGACAATGGCCGTAACCTGGTGGCGGCTCTGAGGCGAGATCACACACGTATCATGCCTGGGTCATGTGCTTAACCTCGTGGTTCAGCGGATTCTTAACTCGTACCTCGAGTTGCCAGATCTGCTCGTCAAAGTACACCGCCTGTCAACTCATTTTCGCAAGTCGGCTATAGCTTCTGCCGCAATTGCTGTGTTGCAGCTGCGTTTGCAGCTTCCGGCACACCGACTGGTGTGTGATGTCCAAACACGTTGGAACTCTACCCTCCACATGTTGCAAAGGATTTGTGAGCAGAAAAGAGCAGTTGTGGAGTACCAGCTGCAACAAGTCCGTCGATATTCAGGTCAGACTCCACACATAAGACCTCAGGAGTGGACCTGGATGTCTGACATATGTACCATCCTGACAAACTTTGAGGAGTCCACCAAGATGGTGAGTGGCGATGACGCCATCATTAGCGTCAGCATCCCACTTGTCTGTCTTTTGCAACGCTCTCTGCAGAGAATTAAAGAGGAGGCATTGCAGCCAGAGTATAATTAGATGGATCAAGAACCCATAATGGGTGATTACACACAGCCCAGCCTCATCTCATCCCAACGTGCATTGGGGGACAATGAGGGAGAGGAGGAGGAGGAGGAAGAACAGGAGCTGGTATCATGCGCTGTAGACGGTAGTACCTGTACAACTGTCATACAGTCGGTTCAGAGTGGGTGGCCTGAGGACAGGGGGGAGGAGGAGGAGGAGGAGAGCATGGTCAGTCGTCATCTTGGTGAGGACACGGAAGTCTTGCCCGTTACCAGTCTGGCACGCATGGCTGACTTTATGTTACGCTGCCTTAACCGTGACCCTCGCATTGCCAAAATGTTGGGTGACAGTCATTACTGGTTGGTGACACTTTTAGACCCCCGCTACAAGGAGAACTTTCTCTCTCTTATTCCTGAGGTGGAGAGGTCTACAAAAATGGGGCAGTACCAGAAGCCCCTTGTTGCAGAACTGTTAAAAAAATTCCCATCTGAACACGCTAGCGGGAGAGGTCACAGTTCGTTGACCAACCAAGGCGTACAGGCAAGAGAGATGCAACTCCAATCCAGCAGAGGCAGGGGAACACTGTCAACATTCTGGGACAGGCGCGGGGTACTCTCACATGGAGTGGAAAGTTTCAAAAGATGGTGAGGGAGTACTTTGCCAACCGAACCAGCATCCTCCGTGATTCCTCTGTACCTTTTAATTATTGGGTATCCAAGCTGGACACTTGGAATGAACTCGCTCTGTATGCCTTGGAGTTCCTGGCCTGCCCTGCCGCTAGCGTGTTATCGGAGTGTGTTTTTAGTGCTGCTGGGGGAATTATAACTGATAAGTGCACTCGCCTGTCAACTGACAATGCTGACAAGCTGACCCTTATCAAAATGAACAAGGGCTGGATTGGGCCAGACTTCTCATCACCACCAAATGACAGCAGAGTAACATAAAGTCAAATCCACTGTGTTATTTCGGGAGGTGTATTCCCATGCACCGCTTCACACCCACACATGGGTATACACTTCCTCAATTCGGCTTTTTTTTGCTCTTCTCCTTATCCTCAGCCTCCACCACCACTATACCACCAGAGTGACCATGGTCCGTGTTGCCAGCATTGCAAGTTCCTCCGTCCTAATTTTTAGCAGCTTCTGCTTGGAAGGCATAGGCAAAGACTATGGGAGACCCACTCCGCAATAATGGGAATAATGTTTTTAATATGCTGTACTGCATGGCTCTTGCAAGGGGCATTAAAACCGTCTTGTTAAACCACTCTGACCTCCACGTCTCTTCCCAGGGGCATTTCAACCGTCTTGTTAAGCTACTGCAACCTCCACGTCTCTTCCAAGGGGCATTAAAACGGTCTTGTTAAGCTAATGCGACCTCCACCAAATTTCCAAGGGGCATTAAAACCGTCTTGTTAAGCTACTGCGACCTCCACGTCTCTTCCGAGGGGCATTTAACTTGTCTTATTAAGCTACTACAACCTCCACGTCTCTTCCAAGGGGCATTAAAACCGTCTTGTTAAGCTAATGCGACCTCCACCACTTTTCCAAAGGGCATTCAAACCGTTTTGTTAAGCTACTGCGACCTCCACCATTTTTCCAAGGGGCATTAAAGCTGTCTTGCTAAGCTACTGCAACCTCCACCACTTTTCCAAGGGGCATTAAAGCTGTCTTGTTAAGCTACAGTGACCTCCACCACTCTTCCAAAGGGCATTAAAATCGTCTTGTTAAACCACTCTGACCTTCACGTCTCTTCCAAGGGGCATTAAAGTCGTCTTGTTAAGCTAATGCGACCTCCACCACTTTTCCAAGGGGCATTAAAACCGTCTTGTTAAGGTACTGCGACCTCCACGTCTCTTCCAAGGGGCATTTAAACCGTCTTGTTACGCGACTGCAAACTCCACGTCTCTTCCAAGGGGCATTAAAACCGTCTTGTTAAGCTACTGCGACCTCCACCACTTCTCCAAGGGGCATTAAAACCATCTTGTTAAGCTACTGTAACCTCCACGTCTCTTCCAAGGTGCATTAAAACCATCTTGTTAAGCTAATGCGACCTCCACCACTTTTCCAAAGGGCATTAAAACCATCTTGTTAAGCTACTGCTACCTCCACGTCTCTTGCAAGGGCATTCAAACCATCTTGTTAAGCTACTGCGACCTCCACCACTTTTCCAAGGGGCATTAAAGCTGTCTTGTTAAGCTACTGTGACCTCCACCACTCTTCCGAGTGGAATTAAAACCGTCTTGTTAAGTTACTGCGACCTCCACCGCTCTTCCAAGGGGCATTAAAACCATCTTGTTAAACCACTCTGACCTCCACGCTTCTTCCAAGGGGCATTAAAACAGTCTTGTTAAGCTACTGCGACCTCCACCACTTTTCCAAGGGGCATTATAGCTGTCTTGTTATGTTACTGCGACCTCCACCACTTTTCCAAGGGACATTAAAGCTGTCTTGTTAAGCTACTGTGACCTCCACCACTCTTCCAAGGGGCATTAAAACTGTCTTGTTAAGCTACTGCGACCTCCACCGCTCTTCCAAGGGGCATTAGAATCGTCTTGTTAAACCACTCTGATCTCCACGTCTCTTCCAAGGGGCATTAAAACCGTCTTGTTAAGCTACTCTAACCTCCACCACTCTTCCAAGGGGCATTTAAACAGTCTTGTTAAGCTACTGCAACCACCACATCTCTTCCAAGGGGCATTAAAGTCGTCTTGTTAAGCTAATGCGACCTCCACCACTTTTCCAAGGGGCATTAAGACCGTCTTGTTAAGCTACTGCGACCTCCATGTCTCTTCAAAGGGGCATTAAAACCATCTTGTTAAGCTAATGCTACCTCCACCAATTTTCCAAGGGGCATTAAAGCTGTCTTGTTAAGCTACTGTGACCTCCACCACTCTTCCAAGGGGCGTTAAAACTGTCTTGTTAAGCTACTGCGACCTCCACCGCTCTTCCAAGGGGCATTAAAACCGTCTTGTTAAACCACTCTGACCTCCACGTCTCTTCCAAGGGGCATTAAAGTCGTCTTGTTAAGCTAATGCGACCTCCACCACTTTTCCAAGGGGCATTAAGACCGTCTTGTTAAGCTACTGCAACCTCCACGTCTCTTCCAAGGGGCATTCAAACCGTCTTGTTACGCTACTGCATACTCCATGTCTCTTCCAAGGGGCATTAAAACCATCTTGTTAAGCTAATGCGACCTCCACCAATTTTCCAAGGGGCATTAAAGCTGTCTTGTTAAGCTACTGTAACCTCCACGTCTCTTCCAAGGGACATTAAAACCATCTTGTTAAGCTAATGCGACCTCCACCACTTTTCCAAGGGGCATTAAAACAGTCTTGTTAAGCTACTGCGACCTCCACGTCTCTTGCAAGGGGCATTCAATCCATCTTGTTAAGCTACTGCGACCTCCACCACTTTTCCAAGGGGCATTAAAGCTGTCTTGTTAAGCTACTGTGACCTCAACCACTCTTCCAAGTGGCATTAAAACCGTCTTGATAAGCGACTGCGACCTCCACCGCTCTTCCAAGGGCATTAAAACCATCTTTTAAAACCACTCTGACCTCCATGTCTCTTCCAAGGGGCATTAAAACAGTCTTGTTAAGCTACTGCAACCTCCACCACTACTCCAAGGGGCATTAAAACCGTCTTGTTAAGCTGCTGTAACCTCCACCACTCTTCCAAGGGGCATTTAAACCGTCTTGTTAAGCTACTGCAACCTCCACGTCTCTTCCAAGGGGCATTAAAACCGTCTTGTTAAGCTAATGCGACCTCCACCACTTTTCCAAGGGGCATTAAAACCGCCTTGTTAAGCTACTGCGACCTCCACGTCTCTTCCAAGGGGCATTTAAACCGTCTTGTTAAGCTACTGCAACCTCCACGTCTCTTTTAAGGGGCATTAAAACTGTCTTGTTAAGCTTATGCGACCTCCACCACTTTTCCAAGGGGCATTAAAGCTGTCTTGTTAAGCTACTGCAACCTCCACCACTTTTCCAAGGGGCATTAAAGCTGTCTTGTTAAGCTACTGTGACCTCCATCACTTTTCCCAGGGGCATTGATACTGTCGTTTTATTCCACTGCGACCTCCACGTCTCTTCCAAGGGGCATTAAAACCGTCTTGTTAAGTTAATGCGACCTCCACCACTTTTCCCAGGGGAATTGATATTGTCTTTTTATTCCACTGCGACCTCCACGTCTCTTCCAAGGGGCATTAAAACCGTCTTTGTTAAGCTACTGTGACCTCCACCACTCTTCAAAGGGGCATTAAAACCGTCTTGTTAAGCTACTGCGACCTCCACCACTTTTCCCAGGGGCATTGATATTGTTTTTTTATTCCACTGCGACCTCCACGTCTCTTCCAAGGGGCATTAAAACCGTCTTGTTAAGCTACTGCGACCTCCACCACTTTTCCCAGGGGCATTGGTATTGTCTTTTTATTCCACTGTGACCTCCACCACTTTTCCAAGGGGCATTAAAACCGTCTTGTTAAGCTACTGCGACCTCCACCACTTTTTAAAGGGCCATTGATATTGTCTTTTTATTCCACTGTGAACACCACCATTCTTCCAACGGGCATTGCATTTCCTCCTAATTTTAGTCAGCTTTTGTTTTTCAATGCATAGGCGAACACTAAGGGAGACCCACTCCCCAATAATGGGTAGAAGGTTTTTAGTATGCTGTAATCCACGTCTGTTTCAAGGGGCATTGCAGTTCCTCATAATTTTTGGAAAGCCTTCCATTCACTGCTTAGGCCAACAGTGCACAGGAGACCCAGTTGCTATAAATGGAAAAAACGGTTTAGTTGAGGCCCTCTGACCTCCATGTCACTTCCAAGGGGCATTGGAGTGCCTCTAAATTTTTGGTAGGCATTGCACTCACAGAAACATATCCTACTAGACATGTGTGGTTGACTGGCCTGATATTTATGTGAATGGTCCCTGTTCCTCCTGCTCTTTCTCCTTTGCCACCACCTCATCCATCATTCATGACCTGAAGCTTTGTTTTAACGGGAGTCATAGAACTGGGATAGTAGCAGGAAAATATCCAGCAATCCTCGGAGGAGGTAGGATATGCGCCAAAACGCTGACCACCTCAGGCCTAGCCGCTACTACATGCATGCGCTTGCATTCCAAGAAAACAAAGCAGATGCTAACTTCTATCATCATCATCATGTTCCTCACCTTGGCACTCTCAACTCCCCTGATGGAGAAGCCAGGGCCCACCGGAGGAGTCTGGTTCTCTGGTGGGCTCTTCCAAAGCTGCCCTAAAGCAGGCCGGGCTAAGAAAAGTGTGGGGGGATGTTCCAAGGAGAAATAGTGGCGGCTGGGGAACGTTTATGGACACCCGGCGGCCCCCAGGCGGCTGGGGACCGTGTGTGGACACCCGGCCACGGGGCGGCTGGAGACTGAGTATGGACACCTCGCCGCCCCCTGGCGGCAGGGGACCGAGCGTGGACACCCGGCCACCGGGCGCCTGGGGACTGAGTATGGATACCTCGCTGCCGAAGCAGCCATGAGGTAGTGGCCAGCTTCGGCCTCCTCCAAACTAAAAGGCCCCATTTCAAGTCCAAGCAAGCTAGCAGTATGGTATTGCAGCCTGGGTGTGGGTGGGTGGCAGGTTGCACATTTACGCTTGCATTCCAAGATAACAAAGCAGATGCTAACTTCTATCATCATCATCATGCTCCTCACCTTGGCACTCTCAACTCCCCTGATGGAGAAGCCAGGGCCCACCGGAGGAGTCTGGTTCTCTGGTGGGCTCGTCCAATTCTGCACCAAAGCAGGCCGGGCTAAGAAAAGTGTGTGGGGGGATGTTCCAAGGAGAAATAGGGGCGGCTGGGGACCGTTTATGGACACCCGGCCGCCCCCAGGCGGCTGGGGACCGTGTGTGGACACCCCGCCGCAGGGCGGCTGGGGACCGAGTATGGATGCCCGGCCGAGAGCGGACACCCGGCCGCCAGGCGGCTGGGGACTGAGTATGGATACCTCGCTGCCAAAGCAGCCATGAGGTAGTGGACAGCTTCGGCCTCCTCCAAACTAAAAGGCCCCATTTCAAGTGCAAGCAAGCTAGCAGTATGGTATTGCAGCCTAGGGGTGGGAGGGTGGCAGGCTGCATACTTGCGCTTGCATTGCAAGGAATGGGGGAGGTACAATTGAACACTGCCCTGGGACAAGGACTTGCACGGGATAGTTGCAAGTCTGCATCTTCTGATGCGGAAAGGATCACTTCTGATGGGCACACTTTTAGGCAGTGACCTGGGTGTCAGAGATACTTCCAGGGGTCTTCCCCATGCTGTACCCATGTCTTTTCAGCACTGTATGCATGGGTCACACAGCACATGGCCAGATAAGATAGTAAAATGTTAAAATGACATTTCCCGGTGAATGCATTTGTCACGGTTGAAAGCAATACAAAAGTGCAAAAACGCATAAAAAATGCTACTTGTGAACATAGCCCAAGGTGTGGAGGAGTATTTTGTTTTTGGTTATTTATTTTACCTTATACACAAGTCTTTACCCTGGAAAGGAAGTTCCTTAACATATTTCACAGGAAAACCGTTTCAGTTTCGTTTTTGAACGTTTTATTGTGAGCCCATAAAAGTGGCTTAATACCTCTGACCACATTGTTGACAGCAGTGACCTGGAGGTCAGAAATGCTTCCTGGGGCGATGCCCATGATGTCCACATGTCTTTTGAGCACTGTCACTATCGTTTAGGGCACTTCTTAGGCTTTCTACAGACTGCCGGGGGTGCTCGCATAGACTAACATTGGGCTCGTTGCTCGGGTCGAGCACCCGAGTATCACGGTGAGCTCGGCCCGAGCTTCGAGCACCCAAGCATTTTAGTCCACCACAGCCTCCCAGGCACTGTTCTGAGAGGTGTACTGTTTTCCCTCCCTGTAGATCTCACATTTTATGATGGACCACAGGTTCTCTGTGGGGTTCAGATCAGGTGAACAAGATCTTTTAGACCTTTACTGGCCAGCCACACTGTGGAGTAGTTGGATGCATGTGATGGAGCATTGTCCTGCATGAAAATCATGTTTTTCTTGAACGATACCGACTTCTTCCTGTACCACTGCTTGAAGAAGTTGTCTTCCAGAAACTGGCTGTAGGTCTGGGAGTTGAGCTTCACTCCATCCTCAACCCGAAAAGGTCCTACAAGTTCATCTTTGATGATACCAGCCCATACCAGTACCCCACCTCCACCTTGCTGGCGTCTGAGTCGGAGTGGAGCTCTCTGCCCTTTATTGGTCCAGCCTCTGGCCCATCCATCTGGCCCATCAAGAGTCACGCTCATTTCATCAGTCCATAAAACCTTTGAAAAATCAGTCTTAAGATATTTCTTGGCCCATTCTTGACCTTTTATCTTATGTTTCTTGTTCAAAGGTTGTCGTTTTTCAGCCTTCCTTACCTTGGCCATGTCCCTGAGTTTTGCGCACCTTGTGCTTTTTGATACTCCAGTAACATTGCAGCTCTGAAATATGGCAAAACTGGTGGTGAATGGCATCTTGGCAGCTTCACGCTTGATTTTCCTCAATTCATGGGCAGTTATTTTGCGCCTTTTTTGGCCAACATGTTTCTTGCGACCCTGTTGGCTATTTGCCATGAAACGCTTGATTGTTCGGTGATCACGCATCAAAAGTTTGGAAATGTCAAGACTGTTGCATCCCTCTGCAAGACATCTCACAATTTTGTACTTTTCAGAGCCCGTCAAATCTCTCTTCTGACCCATTTTGCCAAAGGAAAGGAAGTTGCTTAATAATTAAGCACACCTTATATAGGGTGATGATGTCATTAGTCAACACCCCTCCTCATTACAGAGATGCACATCACCAGATTTACTTAATTGGCAGTTGGCTCTCAAGCCTATGCAGCTTGGAGTAGGATAACATGTATAAAAAGTATCATGTGATCAAAATACTCATTTACCTAATAATTCTGCACATAGTGTAGACAATTGACTTCAGATGACCCCAAAGATAAAAGTCTAATGGGGTCAGATCGGGAGACCTTGGTGGCCATTCAACTGGCTCACGACGACCAATCCACTTTCCAGGAAACTGTTTATGCACAGTAGGAATGCTCGGACCTGACACCCATAATGTGGTGGTGCACCATCTTGTTGGAAAAACTCAGAGAACGTGGCATCAGTCGAACATCCCTTTGGCGGATATTATCTACTCACAAATGGCACCCTTACAAAATCCAGCTGCTGCAGCATCTCAATGAGGATGACCCAGGTCGGCGCACTGAATTTGCAGAATGGGCAAAACAAAAATTGGAACAGGACCCTCAGTTTACACAGAACATTATGTTCAGTGATGAGGCAAACTTTTTTGTGAATGGTGAAGTTAACAAACAAAACCACTGCTATTGGTCTGACACTAACCAACAGTGGATAGATCCCTCCAAGACTGTTGGAACACAAAAATTGATGGTATGGTGTGGTATATGGAGAACAAAGATATTGGGGCCATTCTTCATCAATGGAAACCTCAATGCAGCTGGATATCTGAAATTGCTACATGATGATGTGTTTCCCTCTTTATGCACTGAAGATGGCACTTTCCCTGAGTTTTTCCAACAAGATGGTGCACCACCACATTATGGGTGTCAGGTCCGAGCATCTGACCCCCTTAGACTTTTATCTTTGGGGTCATCTGAAGGCAATTGTCTATGCTGTGAAGATACGAGATGTGCAGCATCTGAAACAACAGATACTGGAAGCCTGTTCTAGCATTTCTTCTGTGGTATTGCTATCAGTGTGTCAAGAGTGGGAGAAGAGGGTTGCATTGACAATCCAACACAATGGGCAGCACTTTGAACACATTTTATAAGTGGTCATAAACTTGTAAATAACTAATGAAAGAATAAAGTTACGTTAAAACCAAGCACACCATTGTTTTTCTTATGAAATTCTCAATATGTTTGATGTGTCACATGACCCTCCTCCCATTGAAAAAAATAAAGTTGGATGCAAAATGGCCAACTTCAAAATGGCCGCCATGGTCACCACCCATCTGGAAAAGTTTTCCCCATCCCATATACTAATGTGCCACAAACAGGAAGTTAATATCACCAACCATTCCCATTTTATTTAGGTGTATCCATATAAATGGTCCACCCTGTATAACAATGTCATGGAGGATATTACCAATACCCTGTTGAACTCAAAATAAAATGTTTATAAAAGGTGATAGGGAAGCTTTAAAATACCAAAATCTCACTTAACGGTTCACTCTAATGGAGGAGTCAGGTTTCAATGAAGAAATAAATTTGATGCCTTCTTCGGGAGTGAATATAGGAATAGTTTTTCCTTTAAAAAAGACAAGGAGTTTGATGGGAAAATCCCATCTGTAGGGAATTTCCAAAGATCTCAATGAAGAGGTGATCTCTCTGAACGACTTCCAAGCGTTTATGGTGTCTTTCGATAGATCCGCAAACAATTTTATGTGGCAGAATGAATCCAGGAAAGATTTGTTATGTTTGATAAAATCATGGATCTTCTCTTTGGTGGCAAAAAAATTCTTTAAATAGTGTCTCTTGGAGTATCCGGAAGGAGACCTGAGGGATGAGGTAGACGATGGATCCTGTAGATAGACATGTCTAAGTCAGAAAGGTTTGAAATAGATTTGTGGAATAAGTCTTTGACATAGTTCGCTAAATTATTCTGAGCGATGCTTTCAGGTATCCCTCGGAGTTTGATGTTATTCCTTCGGTTGCTATCTTCCAGATCTGATAACTAAGATCTTAGTTTAGAAATTAATTCTTGCATATCTCGGTGGGACTTTAATAGTTGATCTGACTTTTTTTCAACAAAGGTGATTTTCGCTAGCCTCAACTCTCTCAGCAGTGGCATTGAGAGTAGACTGGAGAAGATTTGCTTGTCTCTCAAACCCCAGTTCAATATTGTTGTTTAGTGCTCTTGTGAGCTTCCTCATAAAGTTTTCAGAGGCATTTCTATCAGAGGTATTAACCCTTTTAAAGCCCATGACGTATTAATACGCGTCAGTGCCCTGGGCTTTAAGAGCCTGACCCGTATTAGTACGTCATTGCGATCGCTTGCTCACACAGGCTGTGCGGGCGCGATCGCCGCCAGGTGTCAGCTGATTGTCACAGCTGACACCCAGTACTATGTGCAGGGAGCGGTCCCGCACCGCTCCCGGCACATTAACCCCCGCAATGCTGCGATCTAAGTCGATTGCAGCATTTCGGTGGCTAAGGGGAGGTGATCGCAATACTCACCTCCTCTTCAGGCCTTCAGCGCTGTCTGCCGCGGCTTCCCGGATGTTGCCATGACGACCCGATGTCGTCATGACAACATCCGGGTCACCAGACAGCAGGAAGATTTTTTGGTCATGCGCAGTACATGACCAAACTATCTTCTCACTGTGCAGCGCTGACAGCCTATATAGCACAGGTATGGTGCTCCATCCCTATGCTATGCAAGCGATCAGAATAAAAAAAGTGAAAGTCCCATAGTGGGACAAAGTATAAAAATAAAAAAACTGTCAGAAAGTGAAAAAAAAAATAAATTTGTAAAAATATATTAAAAAAATAATAATAATAATCCACCAAAAATAAAAATATAATGTGCCCATCAATAAATATTATTATGAAAAAACAAACAAACAATAAAAGTGCACATATTTAGTATTGCCGCGTCTGGAACGACCTAACCTATAAAATTGTCCCACTAGTTAACCCCTTCAGTGAATACGGTAAAAAATAAAAATAAAAAACGAAGCAAAAAACAATGCTTTATCATCATACTGCCAAACAAAAAATGGAACAACACGCGATCAAAAAGATGAATCTAAATAAAAATGGTACCGCTGAAAACATCATCTTGTCCTGCAAAAAACAAGCCAGCATACAGCGCCATCAGCCAAAAATAAAAAAGTTATAGTTCTCATAATAAAGCGATGCTAAAAAATATTTTTTTCTATAAAATAGCTTTTATTGTGTAAAAGCGCCAAAACATAGAAAAACAAAATAAATGTGGTACCGCTGTAAATGTACTGACCCGAAGAATAAAGCTATTTTATCAATTTTACCACACGAGGAGCAGAATAAAAAAATGTAAAAAAACACAATTCCTGAATTGTTGGTTTTTGTTTATTCTGCCTCTCAAAAATCGGAATAGAAAGTGATCAAAAAATGTCACGTGCCTGAAAATGGCACCAATAAAAACGTCAACTCATCCCGCAAAAAAAAGCCGGCACATGACTCTGTTGGTCAAAATATGGAAAAATTATAGCTCTCAAAATATGGCGATGTGAAAACTACATTTTACAAAAAAATGCGTCTTTTAGTGTGTGACAGCTGTCAGTCATAAAAACCTGATATGATTCTGGTATCTCTGTAGTCGCACTGACCCAAAGAATAAAGTCGTCTAATCACTTATACCGCACTAGGAACGGCGTAAAAAATAAATGCTAGGGCTGGGGTTGGGGTTGTTATTTTTTTTCAAAAGTAAAAAAAAATAAAACAATAAAAAAAAAATGACGATATGGCAACTAGTGTTGAGCGCAAGTGCTCGCTACTTGAGTTTGCATCAGGTGCTTGGGTATGAATTGAGTATCGGGGTGCTCGAGTGACATGCTTGTGTCTCCGCCCCATATGCTTCGCGGCCAAAAAAACCTCGCAGGGATTGCCTGCCATGCACGAGCGATCCCCGCATGTTTATTTTTGGGTGTCTAATAACCGTGAAACATGCGAGCGGGGACTCGAGCATGTCACTCGAGCACCCTTGATACATGGTGCATACCTGAGTACCCGATGCAAACTCAAGTAGCGAGCACTTGTGCTCAAGACTAATGACAACTTATTCAATATGATGACCTAATGTTATCAAATTCTGTGTCATCCCTCTGGGTTCAAAATGTACACTATACCCCTTGATAAAATCCTTGAGGGGTGTAGTCTCCAAAATGGAGTCAATTGTGGAGGGTTTCCACTATTTAGGCACATCAGGGGCTCTCCAAACGTGACATGGCGTCCGCTCTCGATTCCAGTCGATTTTGCGTTCAAAAAGTCACACAGTGCTCCTTCCCTTCTGAACTCTGCCGTGCGCCCAAACACTGTATTTTCCCCACATATGGGGTATTGGCGTACTCAGGAGAAATTGAACAAAAAGTTTTTGGGTCCATTTTTTCCTCTTACCCTTGTGAAAATAAAAAAATTGGGGCTAAAACATCATTTTTGTGGAAAAAGTTTGATTTTTTTATTTTTACGACTCTATGTTATAAACTTCTGTAAAGGACTTGGGGGTTGAAGGTGCTCCCCAGACATCTAGATAAGTTTCCTGAGTGGTCACTTGTGGGGGGTTTCCACTGTCACTGTTTAGGCACATCAGGGGCACATCCGCTAATTATTCAAGCAAATTTTACAATCAAAAAGTCAAATGGCGCTCCTTCCCTTCCGAACCCTGCCGTGCGCCAAATCAGTTGTTCTCCCCCCACATATGGGGTATCTGCTTACTCAGGAGAAACTGCACAACAAACTGCATGGTGCAATTTCTCCTGTTACCCTTATAAAAATGCAAAAGTGGGGGCTGAAAAACATTTTTGTGGGAAAAATGTGAAAATTTTATTTTTACGGCTCAATGTTATAAACTTCTGTGAAGCACCTGGGGGTTCAAGGTGCTCACCACACATCTAGATAAGTTCCCTGAGGGGTCTAGTTTCCAAAATTGTGTCACTAGTGGGGGGTTTCCACTGTTTAGGCACATCAGGGGCTTCCCAAATGCAAAATGGCGTCCACTAATTATTCAAGCAAATTTTACAATCAAAAAGTCAAATAGCACTCCTTCCCTTCCGAACCCTGCCGTGCGCCCAAACAGTGGTTTTCCCCCACATATGGGGTATCTGCTTTCTCAGGAAAAATTGCACAACAAAGTGCATGGTGCAATTTCTCCTGTTACCCTTATGAAAATGCAAAAGTGGGGGCTGAAAAACATTTTTGTGGGAAAAATGTGAAAATTTTATTTTTATGGCTCAATGTTATAAACTTCTGTGAAACACCTGGGGGTTCAAGGTGCTCACCACACATCTAGATAAGTTCCCTGAGGGGTCTAGCTTTCAAAATGGTGTCACTTGTGGGGGATTTCCACTGTTTAGGCACATCAGTGGCTCCCCAAATGCAACATGGTGTCCGCTAATTATTCAAGCAAATTTTACATTCAAAAAGTCAAATGGCGCTCTTTCCCTTCTGAACCCTGCCGTACGCCCAAACAGTGGTTTTTCCCCACATATGGGGTATCTGCGTGCCCAGAGGAAATTGCACAACAAATTTTGGGGTCCATTTTTTCCTGTTACCCCTGCGAAAATAAAAAAAAATTGGGTCTAAAGTAACATTTTTGGGAAAAAAGTTAAATGTTAATTTTTTTCTTCCACATTCCAAAAATTCCTGTGAAGCACCTGAAGGGTTAATAAAGTTCTTGAATGTGGTTTTGAGCACCTTGAGGGGTGCAGTTTTTAGAATGGTGTCACTTTTGGGTATTTTCTGTCATAAAGACCCCTCAAAGTGACTTCAAATATGATGTGGTCCCTAAAAAAAATAGTTTTGTAAATTTTGTTGGAAAAATGAGAAATCGCTGGTCAACTTTTAACCCTTATAGCTCCCCAATAAAAAAAATTTGGTTCCAAAATTGTGCTGATGTAAAGTAGACATGTGGGAAATGTTATTTATTAACTATTTTGTGTGACATATCTCTCTGATTTAAGGGCATAAAAATTCAAATTTTGAAAATTGCAAAATTTTCAAAATTTTAGCCAAATTTCCATTTTTTTCACAAATAAACGCAAGTGATATCAAAGAAATTTTACCACAATCATGAAGTACAATATGTCACGAAAAAACAATCTCAGAATCAGGGGGATCCATTGAAGCATTCCAGAGTAATTACCTCATAAAGTGACAGTGGTCAGAATTGTAAAAATTGGCCTGGTCATTAACATGCAAACCACCTTGGGTTGTAAAGGGGTTAATGTCCTCAAATCTGACTGAGGATTTTAGTTTGTTATCTGGAGACTGAGAAGCAATAGTAGGTTGACTTTTTCTTTGGCTGTGTCCATCAGGGTTCTGAATGGGAGATGTGTCGTCATATTCAACCTCAGATATTTCCTGACAAACTGTGTCTTTAATGCCTCTGTCACCAGGTTCCCTCCTTTTTGACGAGACAGAAAGATCAATGTCATCAAAGAGTGGATCTTTAGTGGTGGAGAGAAGATTTTTGTCTTTTGTCAAATTTAACAGAATTTTTAAGGTATATGTTTGTTTTTTGGTAGTCCACTATAAGAGGAGCATTGTTTTTGTTTGGTAGGTTACTAGTTGGAGCTTGATCTTTTTAAGAGGGATCTGGATTATCAAAAGGGCTAATCAAGTTAGGGTAATCTTCAGAGGTATATGAGAGAGAAGTATGTTGAAGATTTTGAGGAAGATTCTGATTCTCTTTTTGAGATCCCATTTTTGTGTTGTAGGCAAATTTAATATTTTTGAAACTTGTGGTTTTGGATTTGGAACCACTTTTGTCCATTTTGGAAGAAGTTGGGAAAATATAATGAAGTAGTTAAAGGTGAGATCTGGAATAGGGAGACAGTCAATGACTATGACTAATTGAAAGGATACGGGAAATTATTTAAATCGTAGGCTAGGGTTAGAGATGTATATGATGTAAGGGGTAACCCCCGAATCAGAGACTCCACAAAAGAGAAAAAGTGTCTGCTCACCACTCCAATGACTCTAGAGGAGATTTAATTAGCAGGAATATGGAACAAGGGGAGAACAATTGTCAGTTTAGAGATGAATAATCACTAGTGATTTCTAGCACCAGAACCAATAGGGTAGGATAGAAACCTTTTTTAAATTAATGATTGTATTCCTCAAAGTGGAGCAAGTCTGTTGTATGATTGGATGGTATTTGATAAGGCCTTAAGAACTGTAGTGAGTAGACCCTTTATTGATTTTGAGGGCCTAATGCAGAATATATGGCCATGGAAATTGTGAGGTTTTTCCACAGTTACTAGACCAGATTCATTCAGAGTACTCACAACTGGTAAGTGGATATTAAGTGGATGAGAACAGAAGCACTTTCTATGAGTTATGCTGCCTGCATGCTCCTACAGTATTAACCACCACTTCTGAGGGAGCCAGAGGAAAATGGCAGCTATGCTGAAATAAGCTGCAGAGGGATTTCCTATAAAGTGCTGCGGTTAAACTGTCACTATCTTTTAGACCGCAATCTTCGGTTCTGGCCAAGACCCCAAAGGTTTTCCCGAGTTCCCCCCTTTATTAAAAAGTGAGAGGAGGATGGCCGGAGAGATTAAATTATAACTCCGGTGCCTGCAGGAGCCATACACCTTCACAGTGATCCGCGGCTGGGACTTTCCCGGCTCTTCGTGTCAGATGCACTCGGTGAGACAAAGACTGCTCTGATGTGCCACCTTCAGGAGGGGTAGGAGTGAACTGGGGAAGGTCCCCCCAACAGTCAGATGAGGGTGAGGTGAATCTTCGGCGTGACCAATGCCTGGTGGTTGCGGGAATAGCTTGGATCAGGGGACTATTTGGGATTTGTACTGTGGCTCTTCTCACTGGACCATAGCATCTGTATCCGCTTGTTAAGAGCAATAACTGCTCGGGTGTGCCAGCATTTGGGGAGGTGAGGATGATTTAATAAGGACCCACTGAGGTCCAGAGGCAGTCCATATAAATATAATAAGTGACCATCGCCTGATGGCCACACTGGAAGCTGGAAACAGGGAACTATTTTTTGTGGTGCAGGGGTCTGGGCTGGGCTGCGGCTCCACTCATCGGCCTGGTTTGTCCGGACCTGCTGATTTTCAGAGACAATATCTCAGCTGTGCCAGGGTGTAAATATTCACAGATGGTTTTAAACTGATCTGCAGGCAATTCTATAACCTCTCCAAAAGGTTTCAGAGGAGACCAGCTTCTTTTTGAAGAATTTAGGTCACTTTATAGGGTATCCCAACGGAGCTCAGAAATCCTGCGCCTTACATGACAGGATTTCAGGCCACGCTCCCTGATTCCAACCATTCCAACCAGAGATATGAGTTTTCGCTCTACATTAATTTTCCATTGGGAGCCAGTTTCGCACATATCAGAAATGATTTCAATTATCTCCTGAACTAAAAGTGATCAACTCATCGTCCTCAAATCTTGTCTAGCATGGTGAAAGGAGCAAAAAAACACAAACATTTTCAGAATCCAATCTTTCCAACCAGAGATATCAATGTTCGTTCTATATGATTTTTTTCCATTCATTTTTGCCATTGGGAGCCACTTTTGCATATATCAGAAATCAACTCATCCTCTTCAAATCTTGCCTGACATGGTGAAAGGAGCAGAGAAATCCAAACATTCCAACCAGAGATATCAGTGTTCGTTTGATATGTTTTTTTCCATTCATTTTTGCCATTGGGAGCCAGTTTCACACATCAGAATTTCTTTCAATTATCTCCTGAACTAAAAGAACTGTCAACTCATCTTCTTCAAATTTTGTCCAACATGGTGAAAGGAGCAGAAAAACGCAAAAAAATTCAGAATCCAACCAGAGATATGAGTGTTTGTTTGATATAAATTTCCCATTCATTTTTGCCATTGGGAGCCAGTTTCACACATATCACAAATGTTGAATTAAATCCTGAACTAAAAGAGTGATCAAATTTCATGGTCCCAAACAAAATTTGAACTGGGTGAGATGGAGCGATTTATAGTTCAGGAGATAATTAAAAACATTTCTGATATGTGCGAAAAAGGCTCCAAATGGCAAAAATCAATGCAAAATGTTATATCGAACGAACACTCATATCTCTGGTTGTAATGATTGTAGGATGAAATTTTTTGCGTTTTTCTGCTCCTTTCATGGTCCCAAACAAAATTTGAACTGGGTGAGATTCAGAGTCTTGTAGTTCAGGAGATAATTAAAAACATTTCTGATATGTGCGAAAAAGGCTCCAAATGGCAAAAATCAATGCAAAATGTTATATCGAACGAACACGCATATCTCTTATTACATTAATAATCAACGCAACTAGATTTGAATGTATTTCAGAAAAGCATGATGATGAAGGAAGATATCAACTGTTAATATGTAAAATAAATCTACAAATATGATCTAACATATTCGAGAAGAGAAAAATGGGGTCCCTGAGCTCCCCCACGGTACCTTAGATACCAGATCGGTGATCCCTGGCCCCCCTCCTCCTGTGCAGAAAGTGCGCCTGCCAAGATCTGCCTCCCTGCACCCAGCACCGCTAGGATTTTTTTCATTGGCTGCTGGCTTTTGATTAGTGTGACAGATTCTATCACAGTGATCAAAAGCCCCCAATATTTATAAATATGGCAGCACTCGGGCTGTACCTCTCTCTTCTCTGAAAAAATCACGTATCTACCTCCGGGTCTGTACCCCTAAACGTCATTGAATACCCTCCCCCTTTTGGTGTCATCCCCTTTGTCAGATTACATTTTTTTTTATCATTTTTATTTTTTTCAGCTTTTGCAGTTAGGGTTAAAAAGAGAAATACATAAAAAATGTTATATATACTGCTCAAAAAAATAAAGGAAACACTTAAACAACACAATGTAACTCCAAGTCAATAACACTTCTGTGAAATCTACCTGTCCAGTTATGAAGCAACACTGATTGTGAATCAACTTCTCCTGCTGTTGTGCAAATGGAACAGACAACTGATAGAAATGATAGGCAATTAGCAAGATACCCCCTATAAAGGAGTGGTTCTGAAGGTGGTGACCACAGACCACTTCTCTGTTCTCATCCTTTTTGGCTTCTTTTGGTCACTTTTTCATTTTGCCATTGCTCTCACCCCTAGAGGTACAGTAGCATGAGGCGGTGTCTACAGTACAACCCACAGAAGTTGCTCAGGTAGTGCAGTTCATCCAGGATGGCACATCAGTGCGAGCTGTGACAAGAAGGGTAGCTGCGTCTGTCAGCACAGTGTCCAGAGCATGGAGCAGATACCAGGAGATATGGAGGGAGCCATAGGAGGGCAACAACCCAGTAGCAGGACCGTTAACTCCTACTTTGTGCAAGAAGGAACAGGAGGAGCACTGCCAGCACCCTGCAAAATGACCTCCAGCAGGCCACAAATGTGCATGTGTCTGCACAAACGGTTAGAAACCGACTACATGAGGGTGGTATGAGGGCCCAATGTCCACAGATGGGGGTTGTGCTCACAGCCCAACACCGTGCAGGACACTTTGCATTTGCCACAGAACATCAGGATTGGCAAAGTCGCCACTGGCGCCCTGTGCTCTTCACAGATGAAAGCAGGTTCACACTGAGCACATGTGACAGATGTGACAGAGTCTGGAGACGCCGTGGAGAGCAATCTGCTGCCTGCAACATCCTTCAGCATGACCGGTTTGGCAGTGGGTCAGTAATGGTGTGGGGTGATATTTCTTTGGAGGACCTCACAGCCCTCCATGTGCTTGCCAGAGGTAGCCTGACTGCCATTAGGTACCAAGATGAGATCCTCAGACCCCTTGTGAGACCATATGCTAGTGCGGTTGGTCCTGGGTTCCTCCTAATGCAGGACAATGCCAGACCTCATGTGGCTGGAATGTGTCAGCAGTTCCTGCAAGATGAAGGCATTGAAGCTATGGACTGGCCCGCCCGTTCCCTAGACCTGAATCCTATTGAGCACATCTGCGACATCATGTCTCGCTCCATCCACCAATGTCACGATGCACAACAGACTGTCCAGGAGTTGGCGGATGCTTTAGTCCAGGTCTGGGAGGAGATCCCACAGGAGACCATCCGCACCCTCATCAGGAGCATGCCCAGGCATTGTAAGGAGGTCATTAGTGTTAAGCCACCCCCGTAGAGTTCGAGTTCGGTTCAGTTCGTCGAACACCCGTATGTTCGCCGAACTGTTCGTCGAACTGTTCGTCGAACACCGTCGAACACTGTTAAAACCAATGACAGGCAAACAAAAACACATAGAAACACATAGAAAACACATAGAAAACACTTCAAAGGTGTCAAAAAGCTGACAAACTGCTCAGAAGACACAACTAACACATGGAAAAGTGACAAGTATATATAGTCATGCGAAAAGAAAAGAGTTGGAGGAGTAAAAGGAGGGGGAGACACAGATATAGGCATGTCATGCCCTTCTAAAATCAAGAAAGGCTGGAGTAAAAATCTAAAATCAGCCTACCAACACCCAGACGTCGTGACAAGAAAATTAAAAAAGAAATATCTTTAGGTAGAATGGCGGTTCCATTCAGAACACTTTCCTTACAAGACGTAGTGGTATCCCCGTTGTGAGTTGTGCCAAAAACGGAACCCAATACATTCGGACTAATCCACCATTTGTCATATCCAAGGGGCAGGTCAGTAAACGACAACATCGACGCGGAACCAAGTACAGTAGTATATACTGTACATCCTTTGACAAGGCAATCAGGTGGATCAAGAAGTTGGTAAGGGTCACCCTAATGGCCAAAACAGACATTGATGCGGCGTTCCGGTTACTTACTACCTGTGCCTCCGAATAGTGTCCACCTATTGGGCTGCTTCTGGGAAGGAGCATACTATATAGATCGCTGTTTGCCCATGGGGTGCTCCAGATCCTGCTCACTATTTGAGGTGTTTAGTTGCTTCCTCGAATGGGTTGAATTGGACGTTTCTAAGGGGGCACAGATTATCCATTACCTCGACAACTTCTTATGCCTGGGCCCAAAAGATTCACCACAGTGTGAATACACACGGTAGTCCCCTGTGAGAAGGAGAGAGCTGGAGGGAGAGCGGACACCACAGAGCCGAGGGGTTAGATGGAGAACGGAAGAAGGAAAGAGGGCGAGGGAGGTAAGGGAGTACAGTGGAAGGCCGACCTGAGCTCCCCCACGTTCCTGCTGGGCGGGGAACAGCCCTGGGAAGAAAAGCCGCTTGCGCATCCCTTTGAGGTTACAGGCGCGAGCGGGTAGAGGGACTACGCTGGAGTGCGAAGCCGACACGGCCAGTCCGTTCCTACCCGTGCGACCTCCGTGTCGCCGGGTTTGTGCCAGAGCCGCGGTGGACCCTGACGGCCGGCCCCCCTCTCCCAATACTGGTGCCTGTCCACTGGTGGGTCGAGCCCCCCCGCGGTGGGGGGGAGTCACATCTGCAGAAGAAAGACCATCTTCCAGCCAAACTAAGATGTCTACTTCTTTTCGTGGACAATGTGATACGATCCCTTTCTTACTAACACACCCATCGCTACAAATTCCAGATGAGGCACAAAAACAGCAGGTGCTTCAACGTATATCAAGTGCTCCTTCAAGTGGGCTCTCCTCCACCTCAACTTCAACATCACAAATACTCCAGTCCTCAGAGGTGTCACCCCAATCGCACTTGCTTCCTTACAGCTCCCAAGTCTCCAGCTGCCCGTCTGAGTATGGGGTAACACAAATGGTTGAGTCTGCACAGCTGTTTACTCTTACTATAGCCTGGGAAACGGAGGTCTGCTCCAGAGCTTCTGTTAATCCAGACGAGGAAATGATCTGCACTGATGCCCAGAATCTTTATGAGTCAGATCCAGGACCAGATGAAGAAGGTTCTGAGCATAATGTAGACCCTCATTCCCAAACTGTAACTCCTGTTGGTGGAGACAATGATGAAGACGATGATGAGACTCAAATACCTGATTGGAGCGACAACTTGACTATTCGGTCAGGGCAGGAAGAGGTTGGCTCTGAGGACGACGGGTGTGAGAACACACAGGGTGATGATGACGAGGTTGGAGATCCCATTTACTGTCAACCCACAGTCAGCCAGTCGATGAGGTCAGCAGAGGAGGTGGAGGAGGATGTGACTAGCCCAAGGGATGGGGATGACTCGGTACCCGGGCCTTTGCCTGGCCTTTAGGATGTCGCGGTGGTAGGGTGCATATCAGGATCCTCCCCAATGAGCGGGTGTAGGGCCTCCTGTTTCTTGCCTCTGCGTAGTAAGTTTCTGACCTGCCTGGAGCTAGGCCTAACTTTGTCTCTGTCCTGCGCTGGCTGACCTTGTGGTAGGGCCTTGTCTTGGAGTTCACGCTCCCAGTATGAGGGCCTAAGCGTCTCCTGGCTCTGTTACGTATCAGCACCTTAGCAATCCTGGGACTTGTAGTTCTCCAGGGATTTCGGCTATGCCTTACTGGGTCATAGAGATCCCGGTAAGCTTGGATCCGGTGTCCGGTAAATGCTTCGGGGTGAGCTGGTTAAGCTCCTCTGCCCCCTATGTACTAACTCTCCACTCGCCTTTGGCCTACTCGGGCCCTCACAAGGCTATACACACTAACGGCAGCTTGCCGCGCTTCACCGATCTTATGGCGCCGGCACACCTTAAGCTATAACTGGGCTCCCTGAATCTAGCTATCAGGAGCCTCGTGCTCCACTGCTGAACTATTAACTGAGTTCTCAAGACTAGACTGAGCTCCACTACAGACTGACCTCTCTTAGGCTTCTCTACTGCAGGAACTCTCCAGAGGAACTGAACTGCCTAGCTCCACCTTCCCTATTTATATCTCTAACGGGCTCCCTCTGCTGGTTTGAGGTGGAAGGTGGAGATGTGTGAATGTTTATGGGGGCCTCTTTTGGAGGATCCCATCAATAAACTCTTCTAGGATCTGTGATACCAAGCGCAGCTGGGCGTCACAGATGCTATTGACGACGAGGTTAGGTTGCGCCTTTCTGGACAAAGACGGAGTACTGGAAGCACGTCAACAACGGCATCCTCAACCACAACTCTGCCTCTGACCACAAGTCGTGGTGGCTCTTCAGGTCGCATTGGCTCTAAGCCTTGCATAGCCTGGGCATATTTTCAGATCGATAAGGATGACCCAACTCGTGTTATCTGTAATATTTGTCACCAAAAGCTAAGTAGAAGCCAAAAAATCCATAGTTTGAGTACGTCATGCATGAACCGTCACATGGATATGAAGCATAAGTTGCAGTGGGAAGCTCACTGTGCTACAATGCGGCCTAGCGGGCGGGCCAACCACCGTCTGCCCCATCTTGTGCATCCGCGGCCTCTTCATCCTCTGTGACTGGGGGGACAGCAGTCACACATGTTTTTGGACGCAGACCTGCCACCTCTTTTCCCGCAACAGCCAGTGTGATTGGCAGGTCATCATTTCATTTGGAAGTGGAAACACCAGCTGGTGTTGAGCGCTCTCCGACATCGAGAGCACCACCTTTGGATCAAGGCAACCTAACTTTTCCGCCTGCATCTTCCTCACAGACCGGCAGTTTGCCGGGGACACCCTACTCGAACCCGTCTAAGCACAACAGCCAGCCCTCGGTCCCTCAGATGTGGACAAGTAAAAGACCATTTCCTCCTAGCCATGACAAAGCTAAGAGGTTGAATTTCACCATCTGCAAGCTGTTGGCTACAGAAATGCTGCCTTTCCGCCTGGTGGACACAGAGGATATTCGAGACCTTATGTCCGTCGCAGTGCCCCAGTACCAAATGCCCAGTCGGCACTACTTCTCAAAGAAAGGTGTGCCTGCGCTACACCAGCATGTCGCACACAACATCATTGCTTCTTTGAGAAACTCTGTGTGTGACCGGGTGCATTTCACCACAGACACTTGGACGAGTAGGCATGGACAGGGGCGTTACATGTCGCTGACTGGGCACTGGGTAACTATGGTGACAGCAGGACAAGGGGCTGCTGTCCAAGTCTTGCCGTCCCCACGAGTTGTGCGTCAATCCTCTTTATCTAGAAGTTCCTCCTCTGCTTCTGCCTCCTCAACCTCCTCTCGGTCCTCCACCTGCACCCAAAGCCTGTCTGGTAATGCCACCCGCTTTCTAACTGCACAGAAGGAATCCTGTACACCTCCTTACTATGCTGGCAGCAGGGCTCAACGGCATCAGGCGGTGTTTACTTTGAAATGTCTGGGAAATGTGAGTCACACAGCTGAGGAGTTGTGGTCAGCTCTGGAGACCCAATTTCATGAATGGTTGTCTCCACTGGACCTGAAACCAGGGAAGGCCGTGTGCGACAATGCTGCAAACCTGGGTGCGGCCCTTCGCCAGGGCAATGTCACACACGTGTCTTGTATGGCTCACGTGTTGAACCTGGTTGTCCAGCAATTTTTAGCCTACTATCCCGGACTAGATGGCCTTCTGCAGAGGGCTCGGTCACTGTGTGCTCACTTCCGCCGTTCGCATCCCGCAGCTCAACGACTTACATCTCTACAGAAGTCGTTGGGCCTGCCAGTTCACCGGCTGAAATGCAATGTGCGGACACGGTGGAATTCAACTCTGCACATGTTGCAGCGACTGTGGCAGCACCGACAAGCCCTGGTGCAATACGTTCTGACATATAGCCTGGGCCAACGAGAACCAGAGGTGGGGCAAATCACGCTGCAGGAGTGGTCTCAGATCAGGGACCTATGAAGTTGACGCGCCCCCTGGGCCGTGGGGTACCCGGAGCCGGGCCGGTAGATGCTGGGGGTTGTAGTCACTGTGGCAGTGACCCGGTCCGTGACCCAGGGCAGTCAATCCAAGGGTAATTTGTATATATGGGTTTTATAATGTCCGACTACGCCACCTGTGGATTGCGGCCAAAGGGGCCGCCGCTACGGAACAGTCCTCTGAAGCTGGTGGTTTTGCAGCAATGGTATTATTACTCCCCACAGGAAGAGTGTAGCTTCAGGGCAGTGTGGGTGGATGATGGTGGTTGTAGTGCAGGGAGTCAGTAATGAACACAGAGTCCGTGTGATGCAGTCCCAAGATCTTTACTCACAGTTGTTGCAGTCCAGATTACAGGTACCAGAGCAATCTCCCCCGTCGTGCTGTGCGTACTCAGTGAGGGGCTCAGTCCACCCCCATATAGCTCCGGAGTACTTAGCAGGACCCCCTTCTGTGTGTCCTTTCTCTGGCCTTCTCCCTGCACCTCACACCCAGTGACACTTCTATCCGGTATCCTCGGGCCTTGGCGGGCGACGTGTGTTCCGTTCCCTGGGTCCTATGTGGCTACCTTCTTAGTGAGACTGGTGTGGACTTTGGCCTGCAGTACATGAAATTCTGCAGCCTCCGGTTTCTAGTTGAGCCTTGCTGTTTCTCCGCTAGTTGAGGGACCGGTTCCCTTTATCTGGCCTGACCCCTCTACCTCCTGGTAGCAGCGGACGTACGGGTGGCCTTCTGAACAACCCGTACCCCTAGGGTCCCTTCGGTTCCTGGAGCCTTCCTGCTCCCATTCCTCTCTTCTCTCCTTCAGTACTGGACCTCTCAGGCTAGGCCCGCCTCCGGAGCAGAGCTCATGCAGAGCCTCTGCTCCTGTCACTTCTCCTCCTCTGACTGGCTTGCTCTTTCTAAGATGGCTTCCTATTTATACTCTCCCTGTCATGTGCTCCCCTAAGCTGCTTTCTCCATCCACACCCACTTCATAGGACCCTCCCGCCAGCTAGGGACCTGGGACTGTGCTCTCCCTTAGGAACAATCTCACCCTACCCCCACTGCGGGTATGTGTTGGATGCAGGTGTTAGGGACCCGAGCCATACTCCTTCCTTACCTGAGGGTGAGATACCACACCTCTGGGTGAGATGCAGTACCTCTGTGGCGACTGAACCCTCAGGGGCGCCACACACCCTTCTGCACAGTTTTGAAATGGCGACGAAGATGTTTAGTGCTGATGATGCCATTATCAGCATGACTATTCCGGTGATTTACATGCTGGAGCACACGTTAAACAGAATTGAGAGTCAGGTGGTGGGACAAGAGGAGGTGGAGGAAGTAGAGGAGGAGTCGTATGCGGAAGGGATAACATCTCCAAGGTCCAGACGGTCGGCAGCACCAAGGAGCAGGCATGGGAGGGTGGGGGAGAGGGATTAACCAGGGCGCATGGTAGCAGCCAAACTGTTGAGGAAGGTGCAGGAGCCGAGGAAGAAGTGGAGGATGAACTGGCGATGGGCATGTAAGACTCATCAGATGAGGGAGACCTTGATCACATTTCTGTTGTGTGAGGTTGGGGGGAGAGGGCAGAGGAAGGAAGCATGATTCTTACCTCGCTACCAACACAACAAGGACTTGGTCCTCCTGGATGCGCAAGACACATGAGTGCCTTCTTGCTGCACTACCTGCAACATGACCCTTGGATTGTCAGAATTCGAAGTAATCCCGACTACTGGGTTGCAACACTCTTAGATCCCCGGTACAAAAGTAAATTTGCCGAAATAATTCCTGCCATAAAAAGGGATTGACGCATGCAGGAGTATCTGCAGACGCTGTTGCAGAATCTTACATGTGCTTTTCCACAAAACACCAGTGGTGCACGTAGTGAATCTCACAGTTCTAACTTGCAAACCGTGGGACTGTCGAGTCTTCATTACTCAAACCGTAACAGTAACACAGTATCTACTGGTAACAGCAATTTTGAGGAATCGTTTCACCACTTTTTTAGACCATCCTTTGCAAGGCCAAAGGAGACAAGAAGTCTGACACATAGTCAACGCCTAGAGAGGATGGTACAGGAGTATCTCCAAGTGAACATCGAAGCCATGACTGTGTCACTGGACCCTTGCTCATTTTGGGATTCCAATCTGGAAAAATGTCCGGAGCTCGCCACTCACGCCTTGGAGATCTTGTCATGCCCTGCAGCCAGCGTTCTCTCTGAATATGTATTCAGCGCTGCTGGTGGTGTGCTGACAGATAAGCGCACGTGGCTGTCCACTGAGAATGTAGACAGACTCACGTTCATAAAGATGAACAAATCATGGATCCGCAAGGACTTTTCTACCCCTGTGTCATCCTGGGGAGACTAAAAGCTTGAGGATTTGGTAAAATCACCTCACAAACCGTTTTAAGCAACTCTGGGGCATTGATGCCACTTAAGTGGTGTCTGTGCCACAATTTTTGGAAAAAATGGAGACTCTTTTTGGAGTCCCCTTGCTGTGTTTTACGTGACGTTGGCATTGTCAATTCCAGGTGGGTTGGGTCGCTTCTTCCCCTTTTAACTGGAAGAAACGACATACACTATGGCTTGGGGTAACACAGATGGTTGAGTTTGAAGAGCTGTTTACTCAGAGGTCTGCTCCAAAGCTTCAGTGTCTGTTAGTCAGCGTAGATTTTTTTAACTGCATCTAGCCTAGGCAATACTTTGGGCGTAGTAGCCCAGCTGCGAAGCAAGCTGCACCGCCTGTGTATCTAATAAGAATTTTTAAATGCATCTAGCCTAGGCAGACTGTGGGGACCCCCAACCAAACCCAGACGCTCAGCCCCCCTACCGCCCCCCTTTCCTTGACAATATAATAATGTAACTCTTACAACTGGATGGGTGAGGATCAGTCACAGCTTTATTAACTCTTTATACTCATTCCATTAGAAAGGCATTTTATTTCTAAAATAATTCAGCTTGTTGCAGCATGCCCTGGGTCTCCACACCGGCAAGTTGGCCAACAAGTGTAACTCTCCAACATGTCCTTTCTATTTCCAGGCCACGGAGGATCCTGCGTACTCGTATGCAGGATTCTGACCCCCATCCATCACTCTTAACACTTGTTCCACTCCGTCCTGGAGTCCTGACAGGAATATGTCCAGTCCAATATCCTTTAAGTGAACACCATCGGGCCGTATGAGGCCTGCTTTATCTCCTTCCAGTTGTCAGTGTTGTATCACTACACCGCCTCTGTGTCTTCTAAATTTTGCCATCCGAATATTTATTACCCGCCTTGTCCGTTCGATGGTCGTGATATCTCGCGCACCTTGCCATACCGCAATCGGCACAATCTCTGACCATACTATAGTTAGTTTTGTGAAAAATTCTCTGAAGCGCTCAGTGTCTAGTTTCATTATTGCCATTAGTTATGCGCTCTTGTGATGACCTAGGTCGTTTCCCCTGGCCTGTATAACTAAGATGACCGGACCTCTTGCCTCTCTCCCTACCTTGATTACCTCCATTAGTACCTGTGGCCTCTAATACCTCTCCAGTTGAAATATGTGTTATGAAGCTCTAATTTCCTCCCGTCTGGGTGGACTTTCACCCTTTTTTCTGCCCAATATATATACGAGTGGCCTATCATCCACACTGTTGGCTTAGCGTCACCTGTAAAAGAAACAAACCACGTTAGGATAACAAGTCTGGTCTTATGTATCTCGCCAAACACAATAAAAGGAGGAGAACAACTCAGCATATAATGCAAAAATTTAGTTTATTAGTGAAATATACACATAAAAGATGTAACTAGAAAAAAGAAGAAACCAAGAGGTGACTAGATGGTAGATTTTCAAGCCAGGTACATTAGTAATAGTAAGATCATAATAGACCCATAGATCTATAAGATTGCACATTTGCCCAAAATAATAGTAAAGGAAAAAAGGATTATAAATATTCAATACAGTAAATGGCTATGGGCAAAGACACAAAAATCAGCCCAAATGCATATAAGCCCACTAAATACTGGCTACGCAGAGGCAAGAGAAATACCAGTGCTATGTTATGGGAGAATCTGTGTCAAACTCTAAGTGCTCAAACATCGTCGTTCCATGAGCTAATTACCTGGCAGGAAAGCACAGCCCAAAAGGAGAGGGGGGAGATGGTGGTCAGAAGAGCCCAACGCGCGTTTCCTGGTGTATCCAACCGCTTTCTCAAGGGCAGGTGATGTCATTATAGTGCCCTATAATGCGTTTATATATATACTAAACATCCAATTGATTGGCCCCGAGTGTCAACAGCTGTGAAGCGGGGCATGCACCCGGAAGTGGCCAACTATGCCGGGGGCGTGCCCCGCCGGTTGCATGATGTGGGGCGAGTGCCATTACGGCGCATGCGCGCGGGTCAGAGAGCGCGTCGCGCGCGCCCCAGCCGTCAAGCGGCCACAGCGCATGCGCGGGTCCAAAGGAACCCGCGCAGGCGCAGCGCAGCATATAGACGGCCAGGCGCGCGCGACGCGATCCCCCCAACACCAGCACGCGCACACCACGTGAGTCACCAGCACAGCTGAACTTTAAAGGGCCAGATGGGGAGCAGATAAGATAGAACAATAAATATGAAACAGGAGCAACAGTTATAAGTACAAAAAAGGAACAAATGGTCATATGAAAGCACAGTTAGGTACATATGAAGTAGCCCCAGCAATGTGGTCAATCATGATCATAGGTCCAAATAAATCGTCGCTCCCATCAGAAAAGGGTCCCAAAGTAGTTTCAAATCTCACTGCTCTCCAAATGAGGATGGTTTTTAAGGGAACTTCCGCAATTATGGACTAGTAAGGAAAGATAATGGAAAAGGAAAGGAGAAAATAATCAATAAAAACATCAATTTTAAAATATAAAATATATATTACCCCATATTTTGACCACTCAAAACCCACACAGAGATTATATGTTTGTGGGAATAGGGTGTGCAGAAAATAACTTATGGCTACAAAAATGAAGAAAAACTTAAAGACTCATTCAGGCCGTTTGGTGCCACTGTATCCAAGCGCATAATCCACTGTGACTCTTTCTGGGCAAGCATTTTCTTGACATTACCTCCCCGAATACCCATATGTACCACGTCAATACCACGTACCATAAAAGAGCAGGGATTGCAATTATGTTTAATCTTAAAGAGACGTGGTATTGTTTTGAGT
Source organism: Phyllobates terribilis (assembly GCF_046119375.1). NCBI lineage: Eukaryota > Metazoa > Chordata > Amphibia > Anura > Dendrobatidae > Phyllobates > Phyllobates terribilis. Next base: position 626,117,631 of record NW_027362765.1, read on the forward strand.
TGATCCAGGTCCTTGGCTGGGCCAGCTGCAATAATGTCCCGAATATGTTCGCGTATGCGTACCCGCAGCTCCCTTGATGTCAACCCAACATAAATCAGTGGGCAGCTGCAGGTAGCATAATAAATGACATTAGACGTACCACAAGTAATGTGATGTCTAATGTCAAATGACTTACGGCCATCAGCCAAACAAAAACTTGTATAACGCAGAACATTAGGGCATGCCACACAGTGCCCACATTTGAAATTGCCAGTTAGCGGGCCCCCAGAGCCAAATAAGCATGGTATCGGTGCAACATAGTGACTATTCATCAGGATGTAACCGAGATTCCGGCTTCTCCTGGGTGTCATAGATGGGCCATTCCTGAGGTGTCCCCTCAGGGCAGGCTCCACCATCAAAATGTCCCAGTGTTTTTGTAGGATAACTCTCATATTGTCCCATTCGTGGTTATAGGTGGAGATGAATCGTATGGTCTCATCCCTCCCTTTTGATGGTGTTTTGGGATGGAGAAGAGAGATACGTGGGGTCTGAACTGCCCTTTCGTATCCCCTCCTGATGCATCTCTGACTATAGCCACTTTGCATAAATCGTTGTTTTAGGTCTTGTGCCTGAAGCTGAAAGCCCTGCTCAGTAGAACAGATACGTCTCATCCTGAGGAACTGTCCGACCGGGACAGCCCCAATTGTAGCAGGACTATGAGCAGACCCAGCGTGGATCAAGGAATTAACTGAGGTGGGCTTCCTGAATATGTCCGTCTGGATGCCACGATGGGCATAAACACACAGGGAAATATCCAGGAAGTCCACTCTTCTACTATCAAAAGTGTAGGTCAGTTTAATATTGTATTGATTCACGTTGAGACAGTCCATGAACTCTCCGAGCAGCGGGACAGAGCCCCGCCACAAAAATAAAATATCATCAATATATCTCAGCCAGCACAGCACATGGCGGGCGGCCGGCACACGTTCCCCATCGAAGATCTCCCTTTCCCACTGCCCTAGGAAGAGATTTGCATAAGAGGGGACACAGGCCGCCCCCATGGCTGTGCCGCGCCTTTGGAGATAAAATTGGTCCTTAAAAACAAAAAAATTTTGGGTCAGGGCAAACTCCAGCAGCTCAAGGATGAGTACACACATGGGGCCGTCCAGGTCGGAGGCCCCCAGGAAGAGACGCACCGCATTAAGACCATCAATGTGGTCAATACTGGTATAAAGGCTCTCAACGTCAGCAGTAACCAAGAGAGTCCCCTCATCCACAGTGACACCGTCGACCCTCATAAGGACGTCCGTTGTGTCTTTAACATATGATTCATCACCAACGGTTCATCACCAACGGTTTTAAATAATAGTCGATGAATCTACATATAGGCTCACATAGGCCCCCAATTCCGGACACAATCGGACGTCCAGGAGGGTCAACGGGGTCCTTGTGGATTTTGGGTAACAGGTAAAAAGTCGGTGTCCTAGGGAAGGTCACTGTCAATCCCTCATATACCTTTTTGGATATTATTGCACAATCAAGGGCCTGAGTCAGAATATCCTGCAGTTTAGCCGAGAAGTGGGTCAGGGGGCAGGACGTTAATTTGGTATACGTGTTGGGATCCCTCAATTGTCGAAATGCCTCGCGCTCGCATTTCTGGGTAGGCCAGATTACAATGTTACCCCCCTTGTCTGCGCCCTTAATGACTACATCACTGAGTTCCCGGAGCTGTTGTAATGCCTGGCGTATCTCGCCAAACACGTGGATCGCCATCTCCCTATCCTCTGAACTTCCGTTTCTGACAGTCCTGCTCTTGCTGCTTCCGTGGCCGCGCCTATGCGGAATGAGTGTGTCCCGTAATCCTTGGGGTGGTTCCCTGCCGATGTTATGCATTTATTAAATATAGCTTGGAACTGGCATCTTGATAATGGCATTCCATCAATGTGTGATAGGAAGAAATTACTTTGTGATCTGATGGTTATATTTGTTTTTACTATTGTTACCCGACTCAGTGTACCGTTTGTGGGTTGTAGAAGTACCCAAGTGCCCCTGCCCGCTGGAACCGTTTTCGATTGGCGTATACGTAGACGTATTGCATTATTGGCTATGACTACGTCCTGGTGTAATAAGCCTCCACTGGTGGTAATTTTGGATTGAGGGACTAATTCGCTTATGCATAGCGCCCCGAAGAAGGCAATCGCAAATGCAGTAGACAATAGTGTTGCTCCAAATTGTGAGTGTCATGTTAATGGTGTTAGGGATATGATGTGAGAAATCAGTTTTAGTGACACGGGACGGGACGTCTACACTCCTGACTTGGCTGACCCCTTTTCCACCCTTTTATGGATTGTCTGATGATGAATCTCTTTGTCACATCTCCCCAATTCAGTAGTTGGAAGTGAAATGCTACTTCGGTCAGACACCGCTGCGCTGACACCCCTGATATGCCCCTCATCATTAGCTGGTGAAGAAATTCTATGGTGACTTGCAATCTGGCTTGTTCACATTGGTCAACCCGTCTGCCTGCTACTAGTCGTGTCCACTCTTCCCAAGCCTTACCGTATGCTTGCCACGTCAACGGGTCAACTGACGCTCTGATTAATGGCATCAACTATTCGCCACTAGATCCCATAGGGAGGGTGGGCAACTGTTGCCCGATGGGTGGGCGTTGGGGAGGAGCTCTGTGAAAATCTGGCAATTGAATTGTGATAAAGCGTTAGCAGCAGCTTTAGACCCCTCAGCATCGTGGCTAGCGCGGACCCATACATTGTGCTTTAGGCTCAGGAATGCTAGCCGGCGTAGTAGGCCTAGCACTGGGAGAGATGATGATGCCATCTTACTAATGCAGTGCGCTAGGCTGTTGTTTTTTGTTATGAAGCGTATATTTTTGTTAGCCAGGCGCGCGCCCCATATTTCTATTGCTACCACTATTGAGAAGAAAAATTATTTTCCGGGCTAGATGCAGCTAAAAATTATTATTAATTTCAAAGCTGGTGGAGCTTGGCATAGATGGCCTAATACAATGAGTACCACACACTACTACTATGCCCAAAATTATTTTCCAGGCAAGATGCAGCTAAAAATTATTAGTAATTTGAAAGCTGGTGGAGCTTAGTATAGATGGCCTAATAGAATGAGTACCACACACTGCTAATATGCCCAAAATTATTTTACAGGCAAGATGCAGCTAAAAATTATTATTAATTTCAAAGCTGGTGGAGCTTAGTATAGATGGCCTAATAGAATTGTAGAGGACATATTGATACTCATGCTAGAGCAACTCCATTTTGTCTGCTCACTTTAAAATCATGTTATTATCACTCCTTGCATAACATACATTCTTTCTTTCTCTTCCCATAGAACTTCTCTCACACTAACTTTTTCTCAAGAGAACATTTTGTCAGACACTCTGTTATCTAACTTGTTTAGGCCAGGTTCAACCTTGTAAAATTTCCATAGTGCTTCAAACTAACAATGATAATATGACCATATATGTGTTTTCTGTAATAATTGTACTAACATCAGTTAGCCTATAGTATTGTAGTATGGCTGTAGAGTTGATTGGCTATTTGATATACTCAAAACAATATAAAATGCTAAGCAAAATAAACGGGATTAGAGATTCTTTGAGTCCTCCCAATACAGAACATTGTTTCCGTTTGGTTTTCTGTGGATTGCAATCAACATAATAATTTGACACTCACTTGGTCAACCGTGAAGGGTTATTGCCCTCCCTTAACAGTATGAGTACCACACACTGCTAATATGCCCAAAATTATTTTACAGGCAAGATGCAGCTAAAAATTATTATTAATTTCAAAGCTGATGGAGCTTGGTATAGATGGTCTAATACAATGAGTACCACACACTACTACTATGCCCAAAATTATTTTCCAGGCAAGATGCAGCTAAAAATTATTAGTAATTTGAAAGCTGGTGGAGCTTAGTATAGATGGCCTAATAGAATTGTAGAGGACATATTGATACTCATGCTAGAGCAACTCCATTTTGTCTGCTCACTTTAAAATCATGTTATTATCACTCCTTGCATAACATACATTCTTTTTTTCTCTTCCCATAGAACTTCTCTCACACTAACTTTTTCTCAAGAGAACATTTTGTCAGACACTCTGTTATCTAACTTGTTTAGGCCAGGTTCGACCTTGTAAAATTTCCATAGTGCTTCAAACTAACAATGATAATATGACCATATATGTGTTTTCCGTAATAATTGTACTAACATCAGTTAGCCTATAGTATTGTAGTATGGCTGTAGAGTTGATTGGCTATTTGATATACTCAAAACAACATAAAATGCTAAGCAAAATAAACGGGATTAGAGATTCTTTGAGTCCTCCCAATACAGAGCATTGTTTCCGTTTGGTTTTCTGTGGATTGCAATCAACATAATAATTTGACACTCAATTGGTCAACCGTGAAGGGTTATTGCCCTCCCTTAACAGTTGGTGCCGTGACTCGGATCCCTAACCAGGGATGCCCCTCCACCTCTGGACGTCCACAAAGAGAGACCTGCCTTCAGCCTCCCCCACTGGAATTGGGACTGATCATCCCCCACAAAAAGCCACGGTAAGTGCACAAGTTCTTTACTAGTGACACTAACACTAGGTTTCCACGTGGTGTGTGGTTGTTTGCAGTATCTCCGGACGTCCTGGTTGGATATAGTCAAAGGTGAGACTATAAGGGGTGTCGTTCCATTAGGGGTCTGATATTATTTAACTTCAAAGCAGTATCACATTGGATTGACAAGTGAATATTGTGTGAATCTTTCTCAGCTTCTGACAAAAATCCTTAGGAGAGACTGAACATTGTTAGTTTCAGTTGCGGCAGGTGATCGAAGATTGGGTAGGATACGCAAGTATATATACGTATATCGAGTGTCCGGAGTGCTGCTAAGTTGCAGAGCTGCAAGGCTGCTGAAAAAGTGCTCCTCCTTTCATTGTGCTGTGAAAGAAATCCCCCGACGGGAGGGGTGAGTTAATAGTGGAACAGCTGGGAGCTCTGGCCAGACTCCGCTGTGCACAAATTAAGGATCTTTTTGTCAGTTGTAGTGAATAATCAATGTTTCTGTGGAGCAGAAAGAATTTGTCTTCCCCGCAGGAAAGGGAGAATGTGAAGAATATCATGATCAGTCGAGAAGGGAAAAGATCATTTAAGCACGCGCCAAAAGTGTTTAAGGTGTTACATTTTCCTGTGGAGGGGAGGCTTCAGCCTGTGTTGTGGGACGAAGGAATTCGCCACAATAGAGGAAAATTAGTTGATTGTGGATTGTTGAAAGATGCTGAAAACTTTAGGAAAGTGGCACATGAGATTTGTGATGAAGGATATGTTGAAAAAGTACAGGAGGAAGTAGGTCCCCCTTCCCAAATTATGTGTCCACAATACAAATCTAAAGCCCCTAAAGAAGCATCTCCCACAAATGTAGCAGTACCCCAGCCCCTGAATCCGGAAACTGAGCAATTTATACCTTATGAGATTAAATACCTTGCACTTCCCACTGAGAGTCAGCCACCATCATATAACCCAGATGGTTGGCTCTGTAATGTGTGTTGGGTCACTAATTCAGGATGGCGCAAGACGTGCTATAATTGTGGAGCACGTAAACCCGGTGTTGTAGCACCAACCTGCCCATTACTTAACGTAGATGGGGGGTATTATAAACCATCACCCCTACCTGCCCCTGCCATGGTCCATACTCCATTCAGAGAGACCCAGGGTCCTCTGAACTCTTCCCTATTCACCCTCTCCCAAACTGGGGAAATAGAACATGGACACGAGTATCAGGAAGTGGCGTCTGTTTTACTGAATAGTCCTTCAAATTTCTCCACTATACTGAGAATAGGCATGGGGAGTATACCACAACAGCAGATGCGAAACTGCAGCATGGGTGGGGGCTAGCTGCAGAGATATGTCGTATTGGGGGACCTACAATACAAGCTGCATCTAATGATTACATCCGTGACCATGGTCCATTAAGAGAAGGAGAGGTGGTGGCTACAAGAGCCGGACAGCTATCATGTCAGTTTGTTATACATGCGGTTGGACCAAAATATGATCCCATGGATTTACCCAGGTCACAACACCTGCTTAAAGAAACAATCCAAAACACCCTGGCATACGCCTCACACCTTCATGCGGCCCCAACCCTAGCCCTGCCATTAATTTCCACTGGTATCTTTGGATACCCAAAAGAGGATGCGGCCAAAATCATAGTCGGGGCTATAAAGCAGTGTATTGCCATGCATCTGACGCGCCCCCTGGGCCTGTGTTGTGCAGGGGAACCCGGAACCGGGCCTGTTGTAGAATGCTGGGGGTTGTAGTCTCCGTGTGGCGGTGACCCGGTCCGTGCCCAGGGTGGTCAAACCAGTGGCAGTCTATTTGTATTGGAATAAGTGTCCGACTACGCCACCTATGGATTGCGGTCAGTGGGGACCGCCACTGCGCTGCAGACCGCTGAGGCTGATGTTCGCGCAGCCGAGTATGGGATGACTCCCCACGGGAGAAGTATTGCCTCAGGGCAGCTAATGTGGAAGATGATGGGAGTGATGGTGTGAGGGTCCCAGTGCTAATGGTGCAGGAGCGGCAAGGAATCACAGAGACGTGTGGTGCAGTTCAGGGTCTTTACTAATGGTACAAGGCAGACCCTCCCGGTAGTACTGGCTAGTATAAGGGGCCTGGTCAGTCTGCGAGCAAGCAGGAGTTCCCCTGGCCAGGTGGAGTTGTAGGCCTCCCCGTTTATCTGCACTCTTCCTGGCTACCTTGCTGTCAGCGGTTACAAGTAGCCCACGTCCCTGAGTATACCGTGTGGTGCTCACCCGTATGGCTGGTGACTTGGGGCCTTCTGTTAGCCTCCGCTCCTGGATGGCGGCGCTGGTCCCTTCTTTGTGACTGAGCCTCCGAGCTTCTATGGCCAGAGGACCTGGAATCCCCTGCCGGCTGGTTTCTGCTGCTGGGTGTATATCAGTCCCCACAGCCTCGGACTCCTGTGTCCGGTTTTAGTGTCTTCGTCCAGGGCGAGCTCTGCTCAGCTCCAGCCCCTGGACTTCAGCTACTGCTCCTCCAGAGCTCCTGATCTTGCTTTCCCTCTCCAGACTCTGACTCTGTCTGCAGCTTCACTCACTAATCCCGCCCCAGACCCAGTTTATAAGGGCAGATTCCTCCCCTCCCAGGTCTGGGTGGGCCGTGTTGCATGTTTAGGGCTCCTGACCAGAGAAACCTCCCACTTGCTCTCAGACATAATATCTCTATTACTGTGGCAACCAGACCCCTGGGGTGTCACACATCCAACTAAATTGAGAGAGATAAGACTCTTGGCCATCGATAGGGATCTTGTTGATTATGCTGCTCAATTAATCAAACCCACAATCAAACCCGATATCTGGTCTCCTCCAGTATTCCCCTACCTCCAAGATCTCCCCACAATCAGTACAATGGTAGCTGCTGCACCCGCAGTACCCATAGCACAGTATCCCCCCTTGCTCCCCCGGTATCCTCCTCCTCCCTTACAGCCCCACTATTACCCCATGGTGGTACCTGATCAGCAAGTAATGTATCCCGAGAGAAGACCAGTAGTGAATTCCCATCTTCAGTGCTGGAGGTGTGGCCGAGCAGGACACTTCGAAAGGGACTGTCACACCCCTGCTGGTCAGTGCACCACACAAGTCCCCGTATTCAGAAATAGGACACCCGGCCCACGGGACTTGTCACGAGACCGCCCGTTCTGAATTCCGAAAGGAAGGCTAACCAGAGTGAGTCTGCCATCGTGATGCCCGTAATCACCCCCGGGCTCTGTTCATCCGTAGTTCTCCCAGTGGGAGGGAATCCATCCGGTAAAGTTCATGGTAGACACTGGGGCGGCCAACTCCATTTTAAAATCAATCCACTGAACTGACCCAGTCCAATTTTCCTAACGACAATCTAATATTGATCCGTGTAGATGGCAGACCTAACAAACACACTCTCACCAAACCTATTCCAATTGGCCCATTTCCAGAAGTAATGGCACAATTTGTCATATCCCCGATCTGCCCGGTAAATCTTTTAGGAGCAGACCTCTTGTCTAAATTCCGATCCCGAATCCAATTCCAGGACAATGGTCAGATGATCCTTACTTTAAAAGATCCAAACTCTGATGCACACATAGAGGAGTTCTGCATCTTACGGGCACTACCCACGGTTATGATTAACATATCAGATACCAATGGAATGTTGAAATGTTGAAAAGTGGTGAATACATGTGAGGAAAGGTTGCGCTGAGTTTGTGAGTTTGTTGACCGAAGGAAAAAGTATGTAGATATGTGGAGGAACTTAAATGGTTAACTGAAATATTTTCTAAATATAAGCCTAGTAATCCAACATGTGGCAATCCAAATGTTGGATATTGTAGCCCCCTGGGACAAATGCCTTCATGGTGTATGCTATCAAATAACACCGTTTTTATTGATTTGGTACATAAATTAGTATTACAGCACTCTGCTTTATGGGATCTGCCATCAGCCACATATTGGGTCTGTGGGAAAAATGAGTACAAATGGCTCCCGGTCGGAGTAGGGGGGACTTGTACGTTGGGCCGGCTAACTTCAGCCACTTATCCTATTCCCCATAGTAAAGTAGATTTGAGAACCATCCCTCTTCATACCATTTATAAACGTTATAAACATGCCAAGGACAACACCCCACGCCCATCAGGAAGACCTCATTTAGTACAAATGAGTATACCCGATAAGATAGTTAGTACTGTCTTCTTCTACCCTATGGTTACATAAATGTGGGACAAGTAGTGGAAGTCACTGACTACTTAGATGACCCGATTTAGAATAATTTGGAAGTAATTAATACTACTGTTGCAGTGCAGAATCAACTTATTATAGTGGCTAATCAACATACCTTAGTGCTGGACTATTTGACAGCAGCTCAAGAAGGGATGTGTCAGGTTATAGGCCCAGCCTATTGACCCCGACTCTACCATACAGTTAAAGACTAAAATGGAAGACATTAGGAAACTCAGGGAAGAGTATAACAAACATAACGAATTGACCAAAGAGTGTTGCATATTGTTGCTTGCTTGTTAATATATGTTTTACTAAAACTAGTCTTTTATTGTATCCCATTTTGCATGAGGAAAGCCTGCCAGTCATCAGAGAGCAAGGAGGACGCTGTTAACCAACATCCAGTGCTACTATACACGGACATGTAACCAGCATTGAGGACCTGGATGACAAGGGAATGATGACCTTTACCCGCTTGCCCCGACCAACCTCAGATCTGAGCTTATGATTATATCAACTAACAAGGGGGAGTGGACATGCCGCGACAGCCTCAATTGGTAACAAGGGCACTAATTGAGTGAAGACCAATGTACCTCAGGCTCAAAGCATGACCCTGGGATAGCACCTCTATTGTTGATAATAACATAATTTTTAGGGGGGAATGTAGAGGACATATTGATACTCATGCTAGAGCAACTCCATTTTGTCTGCTCGCTTTAAAATCATGTTATTATCACTCCTTGCATAACATACATTCTTTCTTTCTCTTCCCATAGAACTTCTCTCACACTAACTTTTTCTCAAGAGAACATTTTGTCAGACACTCTGTTATCTAACTTGTTTAGGCCAGGTTCAACCTTGTAAAATTTCCATAGTGCTTCAAACTAACAATGATAATATGACCATATATGTGTTTTCTGTAATAACTGTACTAACATCAGTTAACCTATAGTATTGTAGTATGGCTGTAGAGTTGATTGGCTATTTGATATACTCAAAACAATATAAAATGCTAAGCAAAATAAACGGGATTAGAGATTCTTTGAGTCCTCCCAATACAGAACATTGCTTCCGTTTGGTTTTCTGTGGATTGCAATCAACATAATAATTTGACACTCACTTGGTCAACCGTGAAGGGTTATTGCCCTCCCTTAACAGTATGAGTACCACACACTGCTAATATGCCCAAAATTATTTTACAGGCAAGATGCAGCTAAAAATTATTATTAATTTCAAAGCTGGTGGAGCTTGGCATAGATGGCCTAATACAATGAGTACCACACACTACTACTATGCCCAAAATTATTTTCCAGGCAAGATGCAGCTAAAAATTATTAGTAATTTGAAAGCTGGTGGAGCTTAGTATAGATGGCCTAATAGAATGGGTACCACACACTGCTAATATGCCTAAAATTATTTTACAGGCAAGATGCAGCTAAAAATTATTATTAATTTCAAAGATGGTGGAGCTTGGTATAGATGGCCTAATACAATGAGTACCACACACTGCTAATATGCCCAAAATTATTTTCCAGGCAAGATGCAGCTAAAAATTATTAGTAATTTGAAAGCTGGTGGAGCTTAGTATAGATGGCCTAATAGAATTGTAGAGGACATATTGATACTCATGCTAGAGCAACTCCATTTTGTCTGCTCACTTTAAAATCATGTTATTATCACTCCTTGCATAACATACATTCTTTCTTTCTCTTCCCATAGAACTTCTCTCACACTAACTTTTTCTCAAGAGAACATTTTGTCAGACACTCTGTTATCTAACTTGTTTAGGCCAGGTTCGACCTTGTAAAATTTCCATAGTGCTTCAAACTAACAATGATAATATGACCATATATGTGTTTTCCGTAATAATTGTACTAACATCAGTTAGCCTATAGTATTGTAGTATGGCTGTAGAGTTGATTGGCTATTTGATATACTCAAAACAACATAAAATGCTAAGCAAAATAAACGGGATTAGAGATTCTTTGAGTCCTCCCAATACAGAGCATTGTTTCCGTTTGGTTTTCTGTGGATTGCAATCAACATAATAATTTGATACTCACTTGGTCAACCGTGAAGGGTTATTGCCCTCCCTTAACAGTTGGTGCCGTGACTCGGATCCCTAACCAGGGATGCCCCTCCACCTCTGGACGTCCACAAAGAGAGACCTGCCTTCAGCCTCCCCCACTGGAATTGGGACTGATCATCCCCCACAAAAAGCCACGGTAAGTGCACAAGTTCTTTACTAGTGACACTAACACTAGGTTTCCACGTGGTGTGTGGTTGCTTGCAGTATCTCCGGACGTCCTGGTTGGATATAGTCAAAGGTGAGACTATAAGGGGTGTAGTCCCATTAGGGGTCTGATATTATTTAACTTCAAAGCAGTATCACCTTGGATTGACAAGTGAATATTGTGTGAATCTTTCTCAGCTTCTGACAAAAATCCTTAGGAGAGACTGAACATTGTTAGTTTCAGTTGCGGCAGGTGATCGAAGATTGGGTAGGACACGCAAGTATATATACATATATCGAGTGTCCGGAGTGCTGCTAAGTTGCAGAGCTGCAAGGCTGCTGCAAAAGTGCTTCTCCTTTCATTGTGCTGTGAAAGAATTCCCCCGACGGGAGGGGTGAGTTAATAGTGGAACAGCTGGGAGCTCTGGCCAGACTCCGCTGTGCACAAATTAAGGATCTTTTTGTCAGTTGTAGTGAATAATCAATGTTTCTGTGGAGCAGAAAGAATTTGTCTTCCCCGCAGGAAAGGGAGAATGTGAAGAATATCATGATCAGTCGAGAAGGGAAAAGATCATTTAAGCACGCGCCAAAAGTGTTTAAGGTGTTAAATTTTCCTGTGGAGGGGAGGATTCAGCCTGTGTTGTGGGACGAAGGAATTCGCCACAATAGAGGAAAATTAGTTGATTGTGGATTGTTGAAAGATGCTGAAAACTTTAGGAAAGTGGCACATGAGATTTGTGATGAAGGATATGTTGAAAAAGTACAGGAGGAAGTAGGTCCCCCTTCCCAAATTATGTGTCCACAATACAAATCTAAAGCCCCTAAAGAAGCATCTCCCACAAATGTAGCAGTACCCCAGCCCCTGAATCCGGAAACTGAGTAATTTATACCTTATGAGATTAAATACCTTGCACTTCCCACTGAGAGTCAGCCACCATCATATAACCCAGATGGTTGGCTCTGTAATGTGTGTTGGGTCACTAATTCAGGATGGCGCAAGACGTGCTATAATTGTGGAGCACGTAAACCCGGTGTTGTAGCACCAACCTGCCCATTACTTAACGTAGACGGGGGGTATTATAAACCATCACCCCCACCTGCCCCTGCCATGGTCCATACTCCATTCAGAGAGACCCAGGGTCCTCTGAACTCTTCCCTATTCACCCTCTCCCAAACTGGGGAAATAGAACATGGACACGAGTATCAGGAAGTGGCGTCTGTTTTACTGAATAGTCCTTCAAATTTCTCCACTATACTGAGAATAGGCATGGGGAGTATACCACAACAGCAGATGCGAAACTGCAGCATGGGTGGGGGCTAGCTGCAGAGATATGTCGTATTGGGGGACCTACAATACAAGCTGCATCTAATGATTACATCCGTGACCATGGTCCATTAAGAGAAGGAGAGGTGGTGGCTACAAGAGCCGGACAGCTATCATGTCAGTTTGTTATACATGCGGTTGGACCAAAATATGATCCCCTGGATTTACCCAGGTCACAACACCTGCTTAAAGAAACAATCCAAAACACCATGGCATACGCCTCACAGCTTCATGCGGCCCCAACCCTAGCCCTGCCATTCATTTCCACTGGTATCTTTGGATACCCAAAAGAGGATGCGGCCAAAATCATAGTCGGGGCTATAAAGCAGTGTATTGCCATGCATCTGACGCACCCCCTGGGCCTGTGTTGTGCAGGGGAACCCGGAACTAGGCCTGTTGTAGAATGCCGGGGGTTGTAGTCTCCCTGTGGCGGTGACCCGGTCCGTGCCCAGGGTGGTCAAACCAGTGGCAGTCTATTTGTATTGGAATAAGTGTCCGACTACGCCACCCGTGGATTGCGGTCAGTGGGGACCGCCGCTGCGCTGCAGACCGCTGAGGCTGATGTTGTTCGCGCAGCCGAGTATGGGATGACTCCCCACGGGAGAAGTATTGCCTCAGGGCAGCTAATGTGGAAGATGATGGGAGTGATGGTGTGAGGGTCCCAGTGCTAATGGTGCAGGAGCGGCAAGGAATCACAGAGACGTGTGGTGCAGTTCAGGGTCTTTACTGATGGTACAAGGCAGACCCTCCCGGGAGTACTGGCTAGTATAAGGGGCCTGGTCAGTCTGTGAGCAAGCAGGAGTTCCCCTGGCCAGGTGGAGTTGTAGGCCTCCCCGTTTATCTGCACTCTTCATGGCTACCTTGCTGTCAGCGGTTACAAGTAGCCCATGTCCCTGAGTATACCGTGTGGTGTTCACCCGTATGGCTGGTGACTTGGGGCCTTCTGTTAGCCTCCGCTCCTGGATGGCGGCGCTGGTTCCTTCTTTGTGACTGAGCGTCCGGGCTTCTATGGCCAGAGGATCTGGAATCCCCTGCCGGCTGGTTTCTGCTGCTGGGTGTATATCAGTCCCCACAGCCTCGGACTCCTGTGTCCGGTTTTAGTGTCTTCGTCCAGGGCGAGCTCTGCTCAGCTCCAGCCCCTGGACTTCAGCTTCTGCTCCTCCAGAGCTCCTGATCTTGCTTTCCCTCTCCAGACTCTGACTCTGTCTGCAGCTTCACTCACTAATCCCGCCCCAGACCCAGTTTATAAGGGCAGATTCCTCCCCTCCCAGGTCTGGGTGGGCCGTGTTGCATGTTTAGGGCTCCTGACCAGAGAAACCTCCCACTTGCTCTCAGACATAATATCTCTATTACTGTGGCAACCAGACCCCTGGGGTGTCACACATCCAACTAAATTGAGAGAGCTAAGACTCTTGGCCATCGACAGGGATCTTGTTGATTATGCTGCTCAATTAATCAAACCCACAATCAAACCCGATATCTGGTCTCCTCCAGTATTCCCCTACCTCCAAGATCTCCCCACAATCAGTACAATGGTAGCTGCTGCACCCGCAGTACCCATAGCACAGTATCCCCCCTTGCTCCCCCGGTATCCTCCTCCTCCCTTACAGCCCCACTATTACCCCATGGTGGTACCTGATCAGCAAGTAATGTATCCCGAGAGAAGACCAGTAGTGAATTCCCGTCTTCAGTGCTGGAGTTGTGGCCGAGCAGGACACTTCGAAAGGGACTGTCACACCCCTGCTGGTCAGTGCACCACACAAGTCCCCGTATTCAGAAATAGGACACCCGGCCCACGGGACTTGTCACGAGACCGCCCGTTCTGAATTCTGAAAGGAAGGCAAACCAGAGTGAGTCTGCCATCGTGATGCCCGTAATCACCCCCGGGCTCTGTTCATCCGTAGTTCTCCCAGTGGGAGGGAATCCATCCGGTAAAGTTCATGGTAGACACTGGGGCGGCCAACTCCATTTTAAAATCAATCCACTGAACTGACCAGTCCAATTTTCCTAACGACAATCTAATATTGATCCGTGTAGATGGCAGACCTAACAAACACACTCTCACCAAACCTATTCCAATTGGCCCATTTCCAGAAGTAATGGCACAATTTGTCATATCCCCGATCTGCCCGGTAAATCTTTTAGGAGCAGACCTCTTGTCTAAATTCCGATCCCGAATCCAATTCCAGGACAATTGTCAGATGATCCTTACTTTAAAAGATCCAAACTCTGATGCACACATAGAGGAGTTCTGCATCTTACGGGCACTACCCACGGTTATGATTAACATATCAGATACCAATGGAATGTTGAAATGTTGAAAAGTGGTGAATACATGTGAGGAAATGTTGCGCTGAGTTTGTGAGTTTGTTGACCGAAGGAAAAAGTATGTAGATATGTGGAGGAACTTAAATGGTTAACTGAAATATTTTCTAAATATAAGCCTAGTAATCCAACATGTGGCAATCCAAATGTTGGATATTGTAGCCCCCTGGGACAAATGCCTTCATGGTGTATGCTATCAAATAACACCGTTTTTATTGATTTGGTACATAAATTAGTATTACAGCACTCTGCTTTATGGGATCTGCCATCAGCCACATATTGGGTCTGTGGGAATAATGAGTACAAATGGCTCCCGGACGGAGTAGGGGGGACTTGTACGTTGGGCCGGCTAACTTCAGCCACTTATCCTATTCCCCATAGTAAAGTAGATTTGAGAACCATCCCTCTTCATACCATTTATAAACGTTATAAACATGCCAAGGACAACACCCCACACCCATCAGGAAGACCTCATTTAGTACAAATGAGTATACCCGATAAGATAGTTAGTACTGTCTTCTTCTACCCTATGGTTACATAAATGTGGGACAAGTAGTGGAAGTCACTGACTACTTAGATGACCCGATTTAGAATAATTTGGAAGTAATTAATACTACTGTTGCAGTGCAGAATCAACTTATTATAGTGGCTAATCAACATACCTTAGTGCTGGACTATTTGACAGCAGCTCAAGAAGGGATGTGTCAGGTTATAGGCCCAGCCTATTGACCCCGACTCTACCATACAGTTAAAGACTAAAATGGAAGACATTAGGAAACTCAGGGAAGAGTATAACAAACATAACGAATTGACCAAAGAGTGTTGCATATTGTTGCTTGCTTGTTAATATATGTTTTACTAAAACTAGTCTTTTATTGTATCCCATTTTGAATGAGGAAAGCCTGCCAGTCATCAGAGAGCAAGGAGGACGCTGTTAACCAACATCCAGTGCTACTATACACGGACATGTAACCAGCATTGAGGACCTGGATGACAAGGGAATGATGACCTTTACCCGCTTGCCCCGACCAACCTCAGATCTGAGCTTATGATTATATCAACTAACAAGGGGGGGTGGACATGCCGCGACAGCCTCAATTGGTAACAAGGGCACTAATTGAGTGAAGACCAATGTACCTCAGGCTCAAAGCATGACCCTGGGATAGCACCTCTATTGTTGATAATAACATAATTTTTAGGGGGGAATGTAGAGGACATATTGATACTCATGCTAGAGCAACTCCATTTTGTCTGCTCGCTTTAAAATCATGTTATTATCACTCCTTGCATAACATACATTCTTTCTTTCTCTTCCCATAGAACTTCTCTCACACTAACTTTTTCTCAAGAGAACATTTTGTCAGACACTCTGTTATCTAACTTGTTTAGGCCAGGTTCAACCTTGTAAAATTTCCATAGTGCTTCAAACTAACAATGATAATATGACCATATATGTGTTTTCTGTAATAATTGTACTAACATCAGTTAGCCTATAGTATTGTAGTATGGCTGTAGAGTTGATTGGCTATTTGATATACTCAAAACAATATAAAATGCTAAGCAAAATAAACGGGATTAGAGATTCTTTGAGTCCTCCCAATACAGAACATTGTTTCCGTTTGGTTTTCTGTGGATTGCAATCAACATAATAATTTGACACTCACTTGGTCAACCGTGAAGGGTTATTGCCCTCCCTTAACAGTATGAGTACCACACACTGCTAATATGCCCAAAATTATTTTACAGGCAAGATGCAGCTAAAAATTATTATTAATTTCAAAGCTGGTGGAGCTTGGTATAGATGGCCTAATACAATGAGTACCACACACTGCTACTAAGCCCAAAATTATTTTCCGGGCTAGATGCAGCTAAAAATTATTATTAATTTCAAAGCTGGTGGAGCTTGGTATAGATGGCCTAATAGATTGAGTACCACACACTGCTACAGGCCCAAAAGGTTTTACTTGGCTAGGTGCAGTAAAAAATTTGCATTACATACACAGGTGGTGTAGCTTGCAACACAGATAGGCTACTCCACTGACTAACACACACTGCAAGAGGCCCAAAAGGATTTGCTTAGCTAGATTTAGCCAAATGCTGTGAAAAACACTTGCACAGCACTAAAACAGACCTGCCTGGCAAAAAGCAGGGCCGGCGCCAGCACCCGGCGCACCCGGGCAAATGCCGGGGCCCTGAGCAGGCAGGGGGGCCCACTGGCGGTCGCGCACCCCGCTGGGCTATGGGTGGAGGAGAGCTGTGTCAGCGCCCGCCCTTCTCCTCCGCTTGCTCAGGGCCCCGGCAGGCGGATACTTACCTCTCCCCGTGCCTCCGCAGATCAGCTGTCTTCCTGCTCTGCGCTCCCTGTGACGTCTCAGGTCAGAGGGTGCGGTGACGCCTTTACACCGCGCCCTCCCCTGAGCCGTCACAGGGAGCGCTAAGTGGGAAGACGCCGACAACGCTGGAGTTCGGACCCGAGCAGCGGGCAGCGGACAGCGGGCAGCAGGTAGCAGGTGAGGAGAAGGGAGGTGAGTATTTGATTTTTTTTTTTTTAATGTATGGAGGCATGGGGCAGTATAAAGAGAAGGGGGGGGCATCCTGCTTGGGGCATTATAAAGAGAGGGGGGGACATCCTGCATGGGGCATTATAAAGAGGGGTGACAGCCTGCATGGGGCATTATAAGGTGGGGAACAGCCTGCATGGGTCATTATAAAGAGGAGGGGTGACAGCCTGCATGGGGCATTATAAGGTGGGGAACAGCCTGCATGGGGCATTATAAAGGGGGGGGCAGCCTGTATGGGGCATTATGTGGGGGGTAACAGCCTGCATGGAGCATTAAAAGTGGGGGGGCTGTATGGGGCATTATGTGGGGGGGAACAGCCTGCATGGGGCATTATAAGGGGGGGGGCAGCCTGTATGGGGCATTATGTGGGGGGTAACAGCCTGCATGGAGCATTAAAAGGGGGGGCCTGTATGGGGCATTATGTGGGGGGTAACAGCCTGCATGGAGCATTATAAGGGGGGGACAGCCTGTATGGGGCATTATGTGGGGGGTAACAGCCTGCATGCAGCATTATATGGGGGCCAGTATCCTGTATGGAGCGTTATAAGGGGACCGGTATCCTGTATGGAGCGTTATATGGGGGCCAGTATCCTGTATGGAGCGTTATATGGGGGCCAGTATCCTGTATGGAGCTTTATAAGGGGACCAGTATCCTGTATGGAGCGTTATATGGGGGCCAGTATTCCGTATGGAGCCTTATATGGGGGCCAGTATTCCGTATGGAGCCTTATATGGGGGCCAGTATTCCATATGGAGCCTTATATGGAGGCCAGTATTCCGTATGGAGCCTTATATGGGGGCCAGTATTCCGTATGGGGGCCAGTATTTAGTATGGAGCCTTATATGGGGGCCAGTATTCCATATGGAGCCTTATATGGGGGCCAGTATTCCGTATGGAGCCTTATATGGGGGCCAGTATTCCGTATGGAGCCTTATATGGGGGCCAGTATTCCGTATGGAGCCTTATATGGGGGCCAGTATTCCGTATGGAGCCTTATATGGGGGCCAGTATTCCGCATGGAGCCTTATATGGGGGTCAGTATTCCGCATGGAGCCTTATATGGGGGTCAGTATTCCGCATGGAGCCTTATATGGGGGCCAGTATTCCGTATGGGGCCTTATATGGGGGCCAGTATTCCGTATGAAGCGTTATATGGGGGCCAGTATTCCGTATGGAGCCTTATATGGGGGCCAGTATACTGTGTGGAGCGATTCGCCGGTTTCTGAGCTATTGTGGAATTTACAATAGATATCGCTCATGTAATGTAAGAAGTGAAATCTTTGCATTGTACTATATATATATATATTTCTCTGCTGTATCTCTGCATCATGAATCATGGTATGTGTTAAAGGGGCCCACTGAGACTCTTTCGCCCGGGGCCCAGAAAAACCTGGAGCCGGCCCTGGCAAAAAGTGATAGGAACTGATGTAACCTAGCCCTCAAAAGGGCTGGAATTACAACTAGTCACTACTCCCAACCTATCTGTCGATTTAAGAGCACAGACCTGCCTGCTAAAAGTGCTAGGAACTGCTGTAACCTAGCCCTCAAAAGGGCTGCAATTACAAACTAGTCCCTACTCCCTAAATCTTTCTGTCTATTTAAGAGAAAATTCGCTTGAATTTCAGTTACACAATATAGCGCTAATAGCAGCAGCAGTGCCGTCTAACACTCAGCTGCAGCAGTGAGAAAATGGTGGCGACGGGGAAAATGGCTGGGTCTTATAGGGCAAGGACATGTGACAAACACAGCCAATGACACATGCCCTTGCTTGTGTGAAAAAAGCACTTTGCTCCGTGTGTGCGCTGCTGATAGGCTGACAGACTGCACCTCCCCACTGTAAATGCGGGAAAGAGAAAAAAAAATGGAGATCTTCATTATTTCTGCAGAGATCCGTCCCATGCCCCTCCCCCCGTCCAGCTGTACAATCAAACTGTCTATTAACATTGATTATCAGCATTACTGTGAAAAAATCCAGTTACGATTTTGGTGCACGTACAGTTATCGAACATAGCCTCGAACAGCCGAATTTTTTTCAAATCGTTCGGGTTCGTCGAATGGCTCGAACACCGCCCAAAACAGCTCGAATTTGAAATTGGCGAACAGTTCTATTCGAACACCGCTCATCTCTAGAGGTCATAGAAGCACGTGGAGGCCACACACAATACTGAGCCTCATTTTGACTTGTTTTAAGGACATTACATCAAAGTTGGATCAGCCTGTAATGTGTTTTTCCACTTTACTTTTGGGGGTGACTCCAAATCCAGGCCTCCATTGGTTAATAAGTTTGATTTCCATTGATGATTTTTGTGAGATTTTGTTGTCAGCACATTCAACTTTGTACAGAACAAAGTATTCAATGAGAATATTTCATTCATTCAGATCTAGGATGTGATATTTGAGTGTTCCCTTTATTTTTTTGAGCAGTGTATATATATATATATATATATATATATATATATATATATATATATATATATATATTAAAAAATGCTAATGTTAGATTAGGTTTAGATTAGGTTTATTTTTTTGGTTAGGCAGGCGTATAAAATAAAGCAATGGCCTGCAAAACATTCAGCGCAGAGCAGGCGTACACCCTGCTTTGCTCTGGCAGCTCCGGCAGTGAAACCAAATCTGCCTCTGAAGTAGAGCAGTTTTCAGACAGTGATGACTCCTCTTCCTCCATGGGATCCCACAGCCCAATGCTAGCTGAGTCGGTCGTTACTGCTGAAGCTTCAGAGGCTGGACCAAGTACCGCAGTCCCCCCACCGCTGTGGTATCATGACAGTTCATTTTAACCTCAAATTCCCCCTTTTTTAGCAGCCCCTGAAATAAAATTAAATTTCACCAATTTTATCCGATTTGAATTTTTCAAAATTTTCGATATCTCTGAAGTCCTACAGTTGATTGCTCATCAAACCAATCTATATGCCCGACAGGATATTTCCCAAAAACCGACATCCTTCCATTCCTGTTCCTGGATCCCCACAAATATCCCTGAAATAAAAAAAAAATTTGGGCCTTACCCTGAACATAGGTTTAGTAAAAAAAAAAACACACTCTGCTCTTACTGGGCAACATAGTCTGTCCACATTACCCCTGTCTATAATGCCCCAAGCTCGCTATGAAGCCTTGATGAGATTTTTCCATTTCAGTGACAATTCCCAAGTCCCCTCAAGAACTGACCCAAACTATGATCGGCTGAACAAATTGAGACCCCTAATTTCCCTCCTAAAACATTCATTTCTAAATTCCTATACCCCAGAGCAAAATGTGGCAGTGGATGAGTCCATGATGAGTTACAAGGGCCATCTGTCCTTTCGCCAATTTATACCATCCAAGAAAGCAAAATATGGCGTTAAGTTCTACAAAATGTGCGAGAGCACATCAGGGTACACATCCACTTTCTTAATATATGAAGGTTGGGGCCTGCCAAATTTGCCCCCCAAACTGCCCCCGACAATTGGTCATCCCTGGTAAAATTCTCTGGGAGCTAATGACGCCCTTTCTCCATCAAGGGTACCACGTTTACACAGACAATCATTATACCAGCATCCCCCTATACAAATCCCTCCTCGCTGAAAATCCATAGGTCTGTGGGACAGTCAGGAAAAACCTAGTGGGGTTTCTGTCACAGTTGGTGTCCAGGCGTTTGGAGAAGGGGGCATCATTTTCACTTCCAAGCGACCACCTTCTTGCAATGAAGTGTAATGATAGGAAGGATGTGTACATGATGACCACGCTGCATGCGACAGAGACAGGGGCGTCACTAGGGACAAACAGAAACCAGTCTGTGTAACAGATTACAATAAATTCATGAGTGGCCGTTGACCTTTCAGACCAGGTGTTTCAACCGTATCTGGTGAAGTGGAAGACCAGGGCCTGGTACAAAAAGGTGGCAATCTACCTCATCCAGATAGCTACCTACAATAGCTTTGTCCTGTATAAAAAATCCCAAGGAGCACTCACATTTCTCCAGTATCAGGAGAAAATTGTCGAGTGTGTCATGTTTGACTCGACGGTACAGGAGGAAGCCTTCGGGTCCGAGGATGTCCGGAGACTTGCAGAGCATCATTTTATTTGCCCCATCCCTGGCAATCCCACCAAAAACTATCCCCAAATAAGATGCCAATTGTGTAGTAAGCACAGTAGAAGGAGTGATTCTCGGTACTATTGCCCCACATGCCCATCCCAACCAGGCCTTTGTATCTCCCCCTGTTTTGAGACCTACCCCACATCTTACAATTATTAGGTTGTTTGTTTTTTCAAATAATTTATATTTTCTGTTTAGTGGGCCCCAGTAGAGTAATTTTTATGGAACAAGTAATGATGAGAATATTTTAATCAGTAAATCACATTTTACCCCATTTCACAATAAATTCCAAGACTTGATCAATCACATTGGAAAACTACTAATCAGACAAATTCTCATCCACATGCCAACGTCTGTATACCCCAGAATGTGGACCCCACAAATGTTCTTGAAAATAGTCACGTCATCTGACAATTCCAGGACTTGATCAATCACATACCAAACTACTAATCAGACAAATTCTCGTCCACATGCCCATGTCTGTGTACCGCAGAATGTGGACCCCACAAATGTTCTTGAAAATAGTCAGGTCATCTGACAATTTCAGGACTAGATTACTCACAAATATTTTTGACCATTTATCTTAATTTGACTGTTTTTACGACTATGTCTTGCTACACAAAACTTTTGTTTCCATTTATATTACTTATGTATTTATGTTGGTGGTTGGGCATGATCATTTTATTGGAGGATCTCTAATAACGAGGCTGTTAAGAACTTATATACTATGGGCTTTACTGCATGGTTCTTGCCGAACATCCTGTACCAGACAATACTTTCAGGATTCTGTAGGGGATTTGTTGTTTTGTGCACATAGCGGTTGCTACCTTGGCAGGCAGGAGCCTGCTATGGTGTACCACGTCTTTTGCCACATTCGTCTATAATATAGGGATTGATGGAGCTAAACGGATGTTGTACGACCAGTCTCTGAAAGATAAACCTGTCATTCTAGCTCTGCTGGTGTTCTTTCATCTTCGAAACAAACTCAGGTTTGCCACATAGTTGGCTGCATTTTCCTCCACATTTTGCCCTTCACTCCAGAACAGTTTATTCTTCCTGCTATAAGGCTATGTGCCCACGATGCAGAAATGAAGCAGAAAATTTCTGCAGCATTTCTGCATCTCCCTGGCAGAAAAAACGCATGCAGATTGTGCATGCGTTTTTCCTGCAGAATACATGCGGATCCACATGCAGATTCACATGCGTTTCCGCATGCAGATTGACAAGCACTTTCCAGGCGATAGCATCACTTGGAAAGTGCTTGACAACTAGGTCACACTGTATAAATCCATGCAAACGGCATGGATTTATACAGTGTGAACCGTAAAAATTAAAACAAATAAAGCTATACTCACCCCCGAGGCCCCGGCGTGGCTGCAGTGCTGCTTCCTGTCTGGTTCCCGGCTGCCGGCATATCGCGAGACAGAGCGGTGAAGGGCCTGCGGTCACATGACTGTGACGTCACCGAAGGTCCTTCAGCGCTGCTGGCATTCAGAGAGAAGACGCCGGACAGGTGAGTATAAACTTTATTTGTTATTTTATTCTTTTTTTACAGGTACAATGGTACCCAGGTCTGGATGAGAGTCTTCTCTCCTCCAGAACTGGGTACCATCCGCACATAGAGACGCATAGAAGCCGCTTGTAAAAATGTACAGTCGCGGTTTCTGTGCGTCTCAATGCAAGTCAATGGCGGGAGTTCCGCTGCACTTCCGCAAAATTAAATGACATGCTGCGGATTTTTGTACGTAGCATAAACGCTGCGGAAAAATCCGCAGCATGTGCATAGAACATGCGGAATCCCCTTGGGGACCATGGGGTGCGGATTACCTAGCGTTTTACAAGCGTTTCCGCTGCGGAAATTCCGCAGCATAAACGCTTGAAAAACGCTACGTGGGCACACAGCCTTATATACGCAATTGCAGAACAACTGTTTTGCTAGAAAGAGCAAGTTTTATAATCAGCAAATGCAAATGCTAATTATAAAAACAGCAAATGTGATTATAAATAATCAGCAAATGTGAGTAATAACTCCTAGAAGGATTTTATTGTGTGGTAGCTCAATGTCTCTGTAAGCTTTGAATGGGTCTTGGAATTCCATCAATTTTACCCTAAAGATCAAATGGTACATCATCTATTATAGGCACAAATGTGTGCCCAGAGCTCACATTGGTGCCATATTGGATGTAATTTTGAACACTGAAAAACTAGTGTTTTTAATTTTTCTAAGGGCTAATAGGAGAAATTTTTACAACAAACTGAGGTTCATTTTCTCCTGAGTGCGCCAATACCCTACATGTAATCAGAAAATACTTTTCAGGTACAGTGCAAAGCTCAGAATGGAAGACGCGCCATATTATAATGCAGATTTTACTGTTATGGTTTGTGGGTGCCATAATCCACTGGTAGAGCCCCTGAGGTGCCAGAATAGCAGAACCTCCCATAAGTGACCACAATTTTCAAACTATACCACCCAACGAATTCATCTAGTGGTGCAGTGATCATATTGACACCACAGGTGTGTCACAGAATTTTATACCATTGGGCAGTGAAGAAAGAATAATTACATTTTTACCACAAAAATTTAGTTTTAGCCCCAGATTTTACATTTTCACACTCTGAAATGGGTAAGAATGGCACAAAAATATGTTCCACAATATCTGCTGAATGTAGAAATACCCCATATGTGACTGTACACAGGGCCGTATTTGCCACTAGGCACCCAGGGTGCGGGGGGCCTGGGGTGGCAGGTTGGAGAAGGGCACCACCATGAAGGAAGATTACATTTTTTTTAAACTTCCCCCTTTCTTTTACTTCCGCTGGCCTTTGTATGAAATCGGCCATCTTTATTTGTAAGAGTGGGGAGGGGTGAGGAGGGGGCGCTTTGGCAGAGGAGCAGTGATCAGCAGAAGGTAAATGATAGGAGTGAAGGACCTTTGATGACGTCATGCTCATGTGACTTATGGGCGGAGCCAATTGAAACAGCAGATGAGAAGAGAGAAACTAGTGACAGGTAATTAGGGAACAGGGGTGCAGACTACATGTGGGGTTACATATATGGGGGTGCAGGTTACATGTGGGGGTATAAATGGGGATGCCGCATATATGGGGGTGCAGACTATAGTTGGGGATACATAGTAGTGCAGGCTAAATATGGGGCTGTGGCACATATGGAGGTGCAGGCTATATGTGGTGGTGCAAATGGGAGTGCAGGCTATATGTGGGGTACATAAGGGAGCGCAGGCTATATGGGGGCTACATATGGGAGTGCATGCTATATGTGGGGGTACATATGTGTAGGGGGCTGGGTGTGATAAAGATGTCGAGTTGAAGATGGGGTTAATAATTGTTATATGTGTTTATGGTTATTTATGTGATGTGTTTCTTGTGTGAAATCCCTATGGCCGAATATTGCATGCCAGTTCTCCTATAGGCTTTGCCTAAGGCCGTCCCTGAGATGCTGGAGGTCTGCCCAGAAGGGGGAACCATACAATAGAGTTAGGGATTTAGTACACTACACTGCATAGACACTAGGTGATTAATACAGGGGTTACATCGTTAGCTGGGAGGAGTTACAGCATTAGAGCAGTTTTTATAGAAAGTAATTTCCTGGTTACAGACAGTCTAGGAGGGGAGAGTGAGTAGTGAGGAGCGTTAGGCAGTGTACGCCTGCCGTCTGGGGAAGCCTGTGTCAGGCCACCTCATCCCTGGGATCAAGACTCTATTGCACAGGACCGGTGTAGGTTCTGTCCTATGTACAGAGAGAGAGAGACGGAGTGTGGAGGAAGACTGAGCAGACAGGAAAAATGACTCCATCAGCAGTAGCAGCAGTGAAGAAGTGTTTTACTAGTGCAAGTTATCAGAACAGAATGAGGACACATTTGAGACAGAATCTGGACGCCGGCACAGTCCTAGGCTCATGGCTTGTCAGAGGTGAGATTCTCAGCTGGGTTGCAGAAGAAGTGGATTATGTTGGGTATCAGGAAGGGACGAGGCAGATCACCAAGGGTACTTCACTACCCAAAGAACTTGGCTTGATCTGTATACTACAGCCATGTATGGAAGAATTTCACAATAAAAGTGAGTCTGTTAACCCGGATCTACGATCTCCTGTCTTGCTTGAAGTCGGTGTCAGTTCCATGAACGGTGTAACAGTGAGTACAGCAAATCCTCCATTGCAGCACACACTCCGGTCTCAGTCCTTAATAGCAGAGGGGGCATTGGTCGAAGAGAATATAGTTTCGGCACAGAGCGTGATGGTAACGGCCCCGGGTGCTCCCCTTTACATATGGATGGGTGCAGGTTAAATGTGGGGGTACATATGAGTGGGTGCAGGCTACATGTGGGGTACATATGGAGGTGCAGGCTATATGTGGGGAACATATGGCGGTGCAGGCTATACTTGGGGGTACATATTGGGATGCAGGCTATATGTGGGGGTACATATGGGTGTGTGTAGGCTATATGTGGGGGTACATATTGCGGTGCAGGCTATATGTGGTGGTACAATTAACCTATAAAACAAATCACAACCTGTGAAACAACAAAACCTAACAAAATGGTTAATGGGGTATGATATATTCGTCAGGCTATTAATAATCAAAGTATAAAAAGACCCAAATACCCAGAAGATGTAGAGAAAAAATATATAATTTTATTCATACAAAATACATAAATTTTGAACAAACTATGATAGATCATTAGAGAGAGACAACTAAAACCATGGAGGGATAAATTGGAATATATCCCAACCGACAACTAGAGACAATCCCACATAACGTCCCAGGAAAAAAGTAATACCCAATCAATGGGGGACTTGTCAAGGTAAAAAGATGATACAATGATGATAAATATACTATGGCACAACTGAGTGTGAAACAGACAGCAGCAAAAATGACAATCAACAAGTAGAACTGAGACTGCAAAAAAATGTATATATATCAAATAGCAATAAATTACAGTACATATGCAAAATCCATAGGAGATTGTCAGAGATGCAACAGATATATGGTATATTCCCTATAGTAAATCAAAAATACAGATACAAATAGGTCACAGCGCAATGTGCAGTCTGTGCACTTGTGGACTGATATAAGTATAGAACTATGCACAACTAAGCCTGGGTAATATGGTGATAATAGGAAATCATGCAACAGTGTGTGCCATATTAAACCCAGCCATGCACCATTAACCTTAGGTCATGATGAAAGACCTGGGACTATGTAAAGGGATTAACCAAGCAGTCTGTGCACACTGGACTGATACGAGTCCAAAGCTATGCATAACTAAGCCGGGATAATATGGTGATAATGAGAAATCATACAACAATGTGTGCCATATATAAACCAGCCCGACATAATTTACCTTGAGTCATGATGTAAAACCTGGGACTATATGGAGGGATCAACCAAGCATGCACCCCCATGTATCCCCCCAATACCTAAGTCCTGCAATGCCTACACATGAGGAAAGAGACATAGTAAATCAAAAAAACTATGCTACATTTCTAATTGGAGGTATTTGCTCATACTATAATTATTACACCTACTACATATTGGGATATGATCTTGGAGATGGGAATACCCCTTTAAAGGGGTCACCACATTTGACCTTTCTAAAGTATTATTATGGGCATACCGGTATTAGACTGCTGAGGAGAGTGATACCTGTATGTCTCATATCAGATAAACTATTAATATGAGCACACAGGTAATAGACTGTTGAGGAGAGTGATACCTGTATATCTAATATCAGACACCTTGTTGTTGATAAATCAAATGTTATCACTTTATACCAATGAGCTCTTCCAGGCTATGGGGAGGAAGATAACTCTGCCTCCGCACTTTATCTCCATGTATTTCACCTCTCATCAGCATCACTCTGACCTTGTGACGTTGGCTGCTCGAGAGGAAATCTCACATGTGAGCATTACTGTTCTCTTCTCTCCTCCATAGTCTTCCATCCTTCTATAGGCATCAAGTGCCTCCTGCGCAGGTTCTGTTCCCAGTGTTCCCAGCATGATTAAACGCATGTGCCGAGAACACTGGGAAAGGCACCTGGGCAGAAAGCACTTGATGCCTGTGTCCATAGAAGAATAGAGGAAAGTAATGCGCACATGCGAGATTTCCTCTTGAGCAGCCAATGTCAAAGGGACAGAGTGACGCTAATTCACGTTCGAGTGCTATCCAATTTTTATTTTTTACTTGGACAGCACTTTGTGTCATAAAGTAGAATTCACACATCTTTAAAACTCACAGCAGGTCTCATTTTGATCTTATGTGGATCCTATCCGGGCATCAGATTCGGTCATTCAAGTCTATGGAGATCTGTGAGACACGGATGCAGATCGGAGGCTTCACATTTGCTTCCATTTTGCATTAAGGATTTGTTGCTTAGTGATAAACGAGTAAAAACGTGATCTCGCAAAGGTTTTTTTAATGGGCTTGGAAGCAAAGACACCGCTACACACAGAAGCAATTAGGTGCAACTAGGATGACAGCTGAGAAAACGTCTGTTTCTCCTGGTCTCCTTAGGGCTCATGCAGACAAGCATTTAAATCGGCCGTGTGCTCTGTGATTTTTGATCACACTGCACAGAGAGAGCGCACTGACCCATGTTATTCAATAGAAGTGTTCAGATGAATGATTTTTTTTTTCAGTCCGACTGTCCATGACGAAAAAATTTCAGCATGCACTACTTTCTATCGAGTCTTGTATGAGACTCACACATTCAAGTCTATGGGTGCGAGAAAAAAATCTGATCGCACACAGAACATGCAAGTGGCATCCAGTGTTAGATTTCTGTTATAAACCTAGGAAACTGTATTTGGTCATGTAGTTGTATAAAAAATGGATACATGAATGACACATGGATTAAAATCTGATGAAAATTAGAAAAAAATCATCCGAGTTTTCTGAATGAAACTCATGTGATTTCTCATACACTTGTCTGCAGGCGCTTTCACATGTCTGTGTTTCCAGTACGTGTGGTGACAGTTTCCACATGTACTGGAGACACTGACACATGCAGACTCATTCAAATCAATGGGTCTGCGCACATGTCAGTGTGTTTCCATGGACCGTGTGATCCACACGTAGACATGTCCCTTTTTGGCCGGCAGCACGGATCACACGGACCTATTCAAGTCAATGGGTCCATGTAATCACGTACCGCACACGGATGCCATCCGTGTGACATGTACTGGTGTAGCACCCTGAGGATTCGGCTGCTACAGGGGTATTACACCTCAAGCCAGAGGTGTGGTATTCCACTCCCGGGTAAGGATGGAGTGTGGAACTGAGCTCAGTAGGCTGCATGCACTACATACATCCCATTTCCGGGGGACAGACCAATGGTACTCCCACTAGAGAAATGTGCAGGTACGACAGTGTCTGTCCCTGGCTGGAGTGGGAGGGGGGTGGAACATCCCAGTAGTGTAGGGGCAGATAGGGGGAGCAGTCTGGGTAATGCTAGGAGCTCATTGGGTGCTGGTCACCTGAGCTCACACATAGAGGGAGTATATAAGGTGGGAACCATCTTAGATCAGGGTCAGTCTGTCAGAGTTGAGTCAGAGAAGCAGAGCAGCTCAGCCAGCTCCAAGGCCAAGAGAGAGAGAGAGGAGAAAGAAGGACCCAGAGGGGGAGAAGAGGGAACTCCAAGAACCCAAAATTAGACCAGAGGGTGAAGAGTTGGCACAAGGGTACCGGATCCCAAGCTGGTGGAGGGCCCTAATCCTTAGCCAGAGACCGGAGGTCGTGGGCAGGATCTGCCACGACCACCCACTAAATTGACCCGGAAGGCAAACCAAGAATAGGGTCAGGGAACCCAGAGACAAGGGTTTTACCAACAAGAGGCCCGAGGGAGCCGGACTTAGGTGGATCCCTGGTGGGGAAGGCCAGAGAGAAGGACAAGTCAGAAAGGGAGCTCAGGACCACGCTCCAGAATCACCTGGGGGTTGGCCGAGTCCAGGACCTGGTGGACGCAGCACGGCTCGGGTGGTCACTCAAGGCCGGAGTGACCAACACAAAAGCAGTAAGTAAAACCCTGAACTGCACAGCCCGACTCGGAGTCTTATTACCACTCTCACTGCACCACCACAACCACCACCCTCTACAACTGACCCCCTGAGGCTATACCCCTCCCGTTGGGGGTTATACTACCTGAGCTGCACACACACCACCAGCCTCAGTGGACCCTGCTGCAGCGGCGGCCGTAGTGACCGCAAATCAACGGGTGGCGTAGTCGACACTAAACATCCAGCAACATCTGTAGGACTGCCACACACTGAGCTTGACACCCTGGGCACGGACCGGGTCACCGCCACTCGGAGACTACAACCCCCATCTGATCCGGCTCCGGGTATCCCCCAAACAACACTGGCCCAGGGGGCGCGTCAACTTTGGCGTAGTCGGCAGGATTACGTGCCCGCAACAACCGGGTACTGCGTGCCTGAAGAAAAGTTCACCGTTACCTTAAAAAGAAGTCTCCCGCCGGTTCCGGAGGGTCCCCGCCAACGGACCCCATCACAGGTCGTTTCCCGCCGGTTGTCCGCCATTTGCAGCTTTTTCCCGCCATCCATGGAGTTTCCCGCCACTGGGAGACGATTCCCGCCATTTCCAAAGATTTCCCGCCTTGGAAGAGCGGACGCCATTATGGGCGTGCCAGAGGGTGGCAAGAGGCCACCTCTCATCGTGGGCCAGGTCGAAGAATGGCGCCAAAAGCGGAAACCGCGCCCACCAAAAGAGACTGTGATGCTGGAAGTGTCCATCAGCGTAAGAGAACTGCCCCTGGAACTGACAATCACAAAGTTGCCCCGGGACCACCCTCAATGTGGGCGGAGACAGAACAAGAGAGCAAAGATGGGTGTCGCCTGGAGCAGTCTGGAGAGAGCGCACCCGGAGACAAGAAGTCTGGAGAGGAGTCCAGAGAAAGCCTACCCGGAGATGGAGGGAGAGTCAGGCAGCACCGACCCAGTGGTCAGGAGCCTGCTGCAAGCAACAACCCCACTAGGCCTAGTGGAGGTCCTGGCACAGCTCCCCCGAGACCGGGAGTGTGCACAGACAGCGCTGGAGGGCCTCGCACGGAGGATGGCCCGGGTGCAGCGAGAGACGTTGGCGGAGTGGAGCAGAGAGATGGCCCAGCAGACCGGAACCCGTCAGCGGAGCACGCAACCCGAGACGAGGAGACAGACCGCCTCTGAGGATGGTGCAGGAGGACTCAAGGCCGGAGACGGCGCCGAGAAGGGAGCTGAACGGACGGAGGCAGGTAAAGGGGACGTCTCTACCCCGAGCCGGGAAACCGTGTACCTGCCCCAGCTCCCCGTCGCAGAGCCCGAAATTCCCCCTGCCGTGCCCGTCGCTGCATCGTCACCGCCGCAGACTAGGCCTCAACCGGAACCCGCGGCCGCGACCCCTGTGACGTCACGCGCTTCGACCCTGAGCGCGGCAAAGCAGGAAATACCATCAGCCTGGTCGCAAGGCCTAGTACCCCCGGGCGCCGCCATTCCAACAGCGCCCCCTACCTCCGCGGAGCTACCAGCCTGGTCGCAGGGCCGAGTAACCACGGGCGCCGCCGTTCTTACGGTGCCCTTTTCCTTTAGCGTGCCCCAAGCCTGGTCGCAAGGCCTGGTCAACCCGGGCGCCGCTACCACCACAGCGCCCATAACACCTAAAGTACCGCACCTGGGTGAGGACCTGTTCGCCCAGCATACGTGCCCGGATGGGCAGCCCTTCATATGGCCACCGGAGTTTCACCATCCCCGACTCCGGAAAGAAAGACCCCTAGATGAACCCCTGATTCCGGTTCCGAAGCCCGTCAGGAGGACCCAGCCCCCGCTAGAGGAGGCACAGTTTGAGTGGGACCCCACCGGAGGAGACCTCATGGGGTTCACTCAGGAGACTTGGGCGGCCGCAGCGTAGCGTGCAGAGTGCTGCCGCCAGCAGCTCGAGGTCTTCGAGAAGGAGCGGAGAGAGAGGCGGGTCCGGGAACAGCAAGCACAGATAAGGAGCGCGGAGCAGAAGAGTCGGACCAGGAGGAACCCCCGTGCAGCTCATGGTCCCCGTACCATCGGGACTGTGATTAAATTCAACCTGCAGCATGGGTGGGGCTTCATAAAAGACCATCATACCCCCGGCGACGTCTTTGTCACACGCAGAGACGTAGAAAGCCAACTGCCGGAGGGACACAGAGGTCGTGACCTGTACGTAGGGGACGAGGTCACCTTCACCCGGCACAAGTGTGCCAAAGGACCCTACGCCCTCCATGTACATCGCCTGACGGAGGAGGAGCAGGAGGACCCGGACGGGTCTAAATCCAAAGAAGGAGCAGGAGGACGCCGTCGTTAAAGTACGGTAAAGAGACTGTAAATAGTTACCCATCGGGGTACAGTGAACTGTTGCTGCTTTAAATAAGTCCCCGTTGGGACAAGAGTGAACTGTTAACCCGTGTGTCCCTATTCCCATTACCTGGCCGAGGACTGAGAGCGGCCATATTCCCCTTGTATATAGTTGCGCTTCCTAAGGCGCCCCCTACCGGTTTTATAGTAAACTGTTGTTTTTCTTAAAGAGACTGTCGCGCTTTTCCCGGTCACAAGTTGCACCGTGGCCGGAGGAGCAAGAGTGTTTACAAGGACGTTATTTATGAAGAGTTTTTATGAAAAGTTTTATGTGATGTTTTATATGTTTATGTTTATGAAAAAAAAATTGTATGTTTTGGATGTTTTTATATCTTACAGCCCGAGGACGTGCTGTGATTTACCAGGGGGGAATGTAGCACCCTGAGGATTCGGCTGCTACAGGGGTATTACACCTCAAGCCAGAGGTGTGGTATTCCACTCCCGGGTAAGGATGGAGTGTGGAACTGAGCTCAGTAGGCTGCATGCACTACATACATCCCATTTCCGGGGGACAGACCAGTGGTACTCCCACTAGAGAAATGTGCAGGTACGACAGTGTCTGTCCCTGGCTGGAGTGGGAGGGGGGTGGAACATCCCAGTAGTGTAGGGGCAGATAGGGGGAGCAGTCTGGGTAATGCTAGGAGCTCATTGGGTGCTGGTCACCTGAGCTCACACATAGAGGGAGTATATAAGGTGGGAACCATCTTAGATCAGGGTCAGTCTGTCAGAGTTGAGTCAGAGAAGCAGAGCAGCTCAGCCAGCTCCAAGGCCAAGAGAGAGAGGAGAAAGAAGGACCCAGAGGGGGAGAAGAGGGAACTCCAAGAACCCAAAATTAGACCAGAGGGTGAAGAGTTGGCACAAGGGTACCGGATCCCAAGCTGGTGGAGGGCCCTAATCCTTAGCCAGAGACCGGAGGTCGTGGGCAGGATCTGCCACGACCACCCACTAAATCCACCCGGAAGGCAAACCAAGAATAGGGTCAGGGAACCCAGAGACAAGGGTTTTACCAACAAGAGGCCCGAGGGAGCCGGACTTAGGTGGATCCCTGGTGGGGAAGGCCAGAGAGAAGGACAAGTCAGAAAGGGAGCTCAGGACCACGCTCCAGAATCACCTGGGGGTTGGCCGAGTCCAGGACCTGGTGGACGCAGCACGGCTCGGGTGGTCACTCAAGGCCGGAGTGACCAACACAAAAGCAGTAAGTAAAACCCTGAACTGCACAGCCCGACTCGGAGTCTTATTACCACTCTCACTGCACCACCACAACCACCACCCTCTACAACTGACCCCCTGAGGCTATACCCCTCCCGTTGGGGGTTATACTACCTGAGCTGCACACACACCACCAGCCTCAGCGGACCCTGCTGCAGCGGCGGCCGTAGTGACCGCAAATCAACGGGTGGCGTAGTCGACACTAAAGAACATCCAGCAACATCTGTAGGACTGCCACACACTGAGCTTGACACCCTGGGCACGGACCGGGTCACCGCCACTCGGAGACTACAACCCCCATCTGATCCGGCTCCGGGTATCCCCCAAACAACACTGGCCCAGGGGGCGCGTCACTGGCGCCTGGGAATCAGTGTACATTTAGCACTGTTTCCAAGCACTGGTTGCTGAACGCTGCCCTTATTGTCTCCTGCTGGTACTGTGATCAGCTGTATGCTGATTCCCAGGCGCCAGTACGTGTGATCTTGATGCGGCACACAGATGCACACGGACACAAATATCTCCAGTACAGGCTTTTCCAGTACTGGAAAGATCCGGACATGTGAAACAGGCCTTGACTGCCAGCCCAACCCGGTGATACCGGTGAGTTTGGACAACATTATTCTGGTGTGTATGGAGGAATTTTAGTCTGACTTATCAGTAGGGGACGTCAAGACTTAGAGTGCCTAGGGCAACATGAACACAAAATATGGCCCTGGCTGTACAGTACTGCTTAGCCACACGGCGAGACTCAGGAGGGATGGAGCACCATTTGCCTTCTGGAACGCAGATTTTTCTAGAATAGTTAATAGACTCCATATACAGAGCCCCTAAGTGCTAGAAGAGCAGAATGCCCCCTCAAGTGACCCAAAATGATACCCCTTTGGGAATCTATCTTCAGGTGTAGTGACTATTTCGACTCCATGAGTGTTTTCAAGAAATATGCAGCAGTGGATGCTGCTGAGTGAAAATTTCAAACTTCCTTTGTAGTGACCAGAATGTTGTAGTGACCAGTACGTTGTGAATAGCTCATGCTTCTGGAGACATGCACCCGTAAATTAGGCAGACTCTCATCGCTACAGAAATGCCAAACATGTGGACGCTAAATGTGGTTTAGACACACTGGGGCTCAGAAGGGAGGGGGGCATTTGGATTTGAGAGGGCAGAATTTGCTGAATTTCTTTTAGGGGGTGAGTTGCCATTCTGCTTTTCCAGGACTTTTGTACTACCAGTAATGTGGAAGGCCCCTATATTTCCGATTACTGATGACTGACCTGAGTGGGTTTTTATTTTTGTGGATTGAATTGAAGCTTTTGTTGGGAACATTTTATAAAAATATTTTGGATCACATTTATCCTCCGCTCTATCCTGAGCACTTACATTGGGGTTTCCATCGAAATCTCCGACTGACATGATTTAGATGAAACCACCGAGGGATTCATTCACTATAATGTGGCAACTCTGGACTCCGTCTGGCCTCTGTTCAGCAGTGCCTTTTTTTCAGAGGTACACAAGACTGTGGCCGACGACACTTTTATGCATGCCTAAAAATACTGACATTGCTGGATCACAGGCCAGATGGCGTCCATGGTGCCTCCATCTGCCTTATTATAGGAAATCTTCCACCTGAATCACGTATTTCAGAGATTTACATGGAAACCCCGGTGTAAGCGCTCAGCGTAGAGCGCAGGATAAATGTGTGCCGAGCCTTACTGCGATCTTTGGGAGACAGAATGAACAAATCAATAGCAGGTGAATAATTGCTTTTATTTATTTTTTATGTCGTTCCTCGTGCGGTATAAGTGATTAGACGACTTTATTCTTGGGACAGTTCGATTATAGCAATACCAGATTGATATTGGGGTTTTTGTTTGGCAGCTGTCACATACTAAAATATGTTTGTTTGTTTTTTTTGCAAAAACAGTTTTTTGCTTTGCCACATTTTCAGAGCTATAATATTTCCATATTTTTCGCACGACAGAGTCATGTGTGCGTTTGTGTTTGTGGGACCAGTTGACGTTTTTATTGGTACCATTTTTGGACACATGACATTTTTTGTTCGCTTTCTATTCCGATTTTTGGGAGGCAGAATGAACAAAAACCAGCAATTCAGGAATTGTTTTTAACTTTTTTTTATGTCGTTCCACATGTGGTAAAATTTATAAGGCAGTTTTTTTCTTCAGGTCAGTACAATTACAACGATACAATATTTATCTTTTTTTATGTTTTCTCGCTTTTACACAAAAACTTTTATAAAAAAATAATTATTTTTGCATCGCTTTATTCTGAGCTGTAACTTTTTTTAAAAATTATGGAGCTGTATGGAGGCTTGTTTTTTTGCAGGAGGGACAAGATGACGTTTTCAGAGGTACCATTTTTATTTACGTTCATCTTTTTGATCGCATTTTATTCCACTTTTTGTTCGGCGGTATGATGATAAAGCCTTGTTTTTTGACACGTTTATTTTTTTTACTGGGTTCTCTAAAGGCGTTAACTAATGGGACAGTTTCATAGGTCGGGTCGTTCCAGACGCGGCGATACCAAATATGTGTACTTTTCTTGTTTATAATTATTTTTTCATAACAATATTTATTTATGGGTACAATATACAGTATATATATTTTTATTATGTTTTAATTCTTTTTAGATATATATTTTCTACATTTTTTCCACTTTTTTTTTTTTTTTTTACATTTTCTTACTTTTCTTACTTTGTCCCACTATGGGACTTTCAGTTTTTTTCACGCTGATCGCTGGTATAGTATAGGAATACAGGAGCATTCCTATGCTATAAAAACTGTCAGCGCTGCACTGACAGGCAAACGTTAAAGTTTATTCCGCCATCATACAATGTCTCGACCTGTGAAAGGTCTTAATCAAGTATGCACTGTGCTATCAAGTTTGCTAGCTCTAGTGACCCAGATGTTGTCATGATGACATTGGGTCACCACAGCAATGATCGCCCCCCCCCCTCAATGATGTCACGGGGGCGCCGATTCAAGAGCAGAGGGGCTTTCTTCCCTCTGCCTACTCGCTAAATGCTGGCTGCAAATAGTCGTGACGTAAGCGGAAGCAATAGTTGGCTGCAGCCCCAGTCACAGCGCGATGTAGTTCACTCACGTTTACTGAACAAGTTCTGTCAGTCACAGTGTGATGTAGTTCAGTCAAGTTTACTGAATAAGTTCTGTCAGTCACAGTGCCACGTAGTTCAGTCACGTTTACTTAGCAAGTTATGTCAGTCACAGTGCCACGTAGTTCAGTCACGTTTACTGAACACGTTCTGTCACAGTGTGACATAGTTCACTCAGGTTTACTGAACACGTTCTGTCAGTCACAGCGCGACATAGTTCAGTCACATTTACTGAACACACTCTGTCAGTCACAGCGCGCTGAACAGATACTTCTTTACTGTACTCTATCACGATTTACGCTTCCTGTCTTCCAATGGGTCGTAAGCGACAAATACGCCAATGAGGATGACAGAAAAGCAGCAGCAACAGCAAGGCAATGACAACGTCGAGAGCAAGAGACACTTCAACAAACTGCCGCCAGACAAGCCCAGGATACGGACTCTCACAGACAACGTCACTAACAGGAAACACCACAACAAACTGCCACATGACTGGTACAAGTAGCTGATTCACAGAGACAACGTCGGGAACAGGAGACACCACAACACACTGCCGCTAGGCAGGAACACGATGTGGAATCCCACAACATCGTGTGAATGAATCTCCACAATCCAGGGCAAACAGACAACAACACGATCGCCAAATTCATAAAAAACGAATGCTCTACCAACTAAGGCAAGCCCAGAAGAATATTCAACAACTTGCACGTTACGTAACAGACAACGAAACTACAATTATTGAACACTACTGTGGGAATATTAATGCAGTTTGCTCTAAATGTGACTCTCTGAATTTTATTGATGAAAAACCATCTGACAATCAGTTTACTCAATGCTGCCAAAAAGGAAAAGTTATGCCACCGAGACCTCACTACTCAGATCTGTTTAAGCAGTTGATGAAAGGAATGTATCAACACAGTAGAAATTTTATGGAAAATATCAGAAGCATCAACAGGTCTCATGCGTTTGCTTCATTTGGTGCCAACATTGCACCGCCCCCTGGATTCGGACCGTATTGCTTTAAAATTCATGGCCAGATCTACCACCGCACTGGAACACTTCACCCAGAAATAGGACAACCACCAAAATTTGCACAATTGTACATCCTTGATACAAATGAGGCTACAGAACAAAGGATGAACCTGAAAGAAAACGAAAAGTGTGATGCTGAACTGATGAACCAAATTGCCGTACATTTACAAAAAATCAGCCCATTTGCTGCCGCATATCACATGCTAAAAGACGTCTAAGCTGAGGAGGAACAGAGGGCTATACAAAATGGGACTGAAATGCCTTCTATTGTCATGGCTATTAAACAAGAACGTAAACAGGATCCCCGACTTTACAACAAACCACGTGTAAGTGATGTTGAAGTTTTTCAAAACGATGACGGAGAGCCTCCTTTTCAAAGGGATATATTAGTCCATCTTAAGCCAGACCAAAACAACCCTTTGGTTCCTAAGACACAACGAATTAGCATTTTGCACAGCAACCTTGATGTTCTTCTGTATCCGCTATTCTTTCCAAGACGTGATCAAGGGTGGCATGAAAACCTACACCAGCAAGGAACTTCAAGAAGAATTACACAACTGCAGTACTACAGTTTTCTTCTGTCTGTCCGAAATTACTTCAATCCTATTTTAAACGGTGGGAAACAGACACAACTGTACTTAGTTGACGCATACGTTAAAATTGAAACTAATCGTCTAAATTTCATACAAATGAACCAAAAACAACTTAAAGTTGAAGACTACTGCGTTCTTCTAGAACATTTGCAAAAACAATCAATTCAAAAGGGAATTCCAATTGGAAAAACAGTAATTCTCCTGTTGTCGTTTGAAGGTGGCCCCCGCAACATGCAACAGCGTTATCAAGGTGCAATGGCAATAGTAACAAAGTATGGAAGACCTGACATTTTTGTGACAATGACCTGTAATTCTAAATGGCCGGAAATTACCGAAAATCTAGAAACCTGGCAACAAGTTAAACACAGGCCGGACTTAGTCGCACACGTATTTTCACTGAAACTCAGCAGCCTTTTGAAAGACATCAAAAATGGGCTTTTTGGAACAGTCATAGCAATGGTACACGTCATAGAGTTTCAGAAACGAGGTCTCCCACATGCGCATATACTAATTATCTTAGACGTGAATTCCAAGTTTCACAAGGAGGAAGAAATTGACAACATAGAGTGGGCTGAAATTCCTAATCAAGAAAAGTATCCTGAACTGTATAATATTGTAGTCTCTCATATGGTCCATGCGGTGTAGCAAATCCAAAATGTCCATGCATGGAAAACAGAAAGTGTACAAAAGGGTTTCCAAAGGAGTTCAAACAGCACACTGTTAAAGACTTGGATGGCTACCCATCCTACCGATGACAACACATTGATAACATTGTTCACAACAAAAAAATGATAAATAACTCATGGATAGTTCCATACAACCCGTACTTGTCAAAACGCTACAACTGTCACATCAACGTAGAAATCCGTGCTTCAATAAAAAGTGTAAAATATCTTTTGAAGTACATCTACAAGGGGCATGACAAAGCTAACGTCAAAAAACAACAGAAAACAGTCAATCACGATGAATCATCAACTTTTGTTGACTCAAGATATGTGAGTGCTCCAGAAGCTGCTTGGAGGATATTTGCATTTCCAATGCATTCACAGTCCCATGCCATTATACGTTTAGCTATTCATTTACCAAATCAACAGCAGCTTTATTTCTTTGAAGATGCTCAAGTCAAAGATGTCTCAAAAACTTTAAGCACGACGTCAACATTAATGGAATGGTTTTTGCTGAACCAACGTGACGAAAACGCAAGGCAATATTTGTATCGAGAGATTCCAGAGCATTACGTTTGGAATAAAACTTGGAATCCAAGACGAGGACTTAGCAGAATAATTGGATGCATGTATACTGTTAGCGTCAAGGATCAAGAAAGATATTGCCTTTGGCTGTTACTACTGCATGTGACAGGAGCTACAAATTATGACGATTTGAAAACAGTTAACAGAGTATTGCATGATACATTTAAAGTTGCAGCTTTGGCTTTAGGACTTCTATTGGATGATACTATGTGGAGACTTACTTTAGAAGACGCAGTTACCCTACATATGCCTAAGCAACTTCGTGAATTGTTTGCCTACATCTGCGTATTTGGACCACCTACAAATCCGGCTCAGCCTTGGACAAATTTCAAAGAACATACAATCGAGGATTACTGCTTACGTCTTCACAACAGAAGTGGAAATTGTCAAAATTGCGAATCTTATGTCATGCAAGATTTCCAAAATGTCTTACTACTGTATGGAAAAAAGTTTTCAGACTTTAATTTGCCACAGCCTGCAATTCAAGTTCCACAAGTTCCAGAGTATGACGAAGAGAAACTCATTAAATGAACAACAACGGATTGCATATGACACTATTGTGAGCGCTATAGAAAACCGAGCAGATGCAAGGCCAAAATATTTCTTTATTGACGGTCCAGGAGGGAGCGATAAAACAAACCTCTATGAAGTTTTAATGCATCACGTTAGAGGGTTGGGAAAAGTCATATTGCCATCGGCTACAACAGATATTGCAACAAACCTTTTACGAGGAGGTCGCACTATCCATTCACTCTTTGGCATACCAGTTCCAGTCAACAAAATCTCCATTTCCAGAATAAAACAAGACACATTTGCAGGAAGACAGTTAAACAACGCAAATTTTTTGATACTTGAAGAGTGCACCATGGCACCCAAATACGCTTTGAGCTTAATTGACAGACTACTGAGTGAAGTAATGACTAGTGTTGAGCGAGCATGCTCGACACTGCTCGGTACTCGCCCGAGCATCTCACTACTCGGGATGTTCGGCGAGCACCGAGCATTTCCGGGTTACTCAGGCGGGAGCTCGGGTCTCCGCCCTGCACGTTTGGCGCTCTTTACAGAGCCAATGAACTTGCAGGGATTGCCAGCCAGTCACTGTAATGCCGCAGCCATGTTGGTTGTAGGCATTACAGTGATTGGCTGGCCGCACAGCATCACCTCGAGTATTTAAAATCGGGCACCACCATCTTGGACACAGTCGCTCTGGATCAGACAGTGTAGGGAGAGTGTTGCTGAGCTAGGGAGAGACTTATACTGCAAAATAGGTAGTGTAGGGTGACTAAAGCCTGCAAAATCAAACAAACAGTCCTTCTCAGGACTAATATCCATCCCAGATATCAGACAGGCAGGCTGTATAGGAGACGCAGTGGTTATACCAACAAACATTGCATTACAGTTCTGTGTGCTGCTTTTCAAATTGCTAGACTTAGCCCCAGGTCTCAGGGGCCAGGAAAAATTCTTTTTTTTTTCATCTAAATCCTCTTGTTTTTTTTTTCCTCAGTCAGACTGTACAAATACCCGTCTTATTAACCTTTTGGTATCCCCCCCCCCCAAAAAAAAAAAAAAAATTAAGTGTGTCTGTGAGTGCTCAGACACAAATATATCTGTTTAAACGAGTCTGGTGTAGGCCAGATAACTAGAACTGTGGTTTTGCAGTTCCACGGTTCAAATCTCTGTATTATCCACTTTTTGCCTTTTTTCCATAAAAAAATAACAGTTTCAGTGTCTCTCTGACTGTTCAGACACAAATATATCTGTTTAAAAGATTCTGGTGTAGGCCAGAGAACTAGAACTATGGTTTTCCTCTTCCATGGTTCAAATCTGGGTGTAATCCACCTTTTTGCATAAAAAAAACAGTTTCAGAGTCTCGCTGACTGTTCAGACACAAATATATCTGTTTAAAAGATTCTAGTGTAGGCCAGAGAACTAGAACTGTGGTTTTCCTCTTCCACGGTTCAAATCTGGGTGAAATCCACCTTTTTGCCTTTTTTACATAAAAAAAACAGTTTCAGTGTCTCGCTGACTGTTCAGACACAAATATATCTGTTTAAAAGATTCTGGTGTAGGCCAGAGAACTAGAACTGTGGTTTTCCTCTTCCACGGTTCAAATCTCCTTTTTATTACCCTTTTGCCATTGATAGTGCGAGTGTAAGCTATTTTACTTCATTTACAATGGGCAAGGCGCGTGGCAAGGGACGTGGAACTGGACGTTCTGATGATGGTGCGTGCAGAGGACGGGGCCGTGGCCAAGGTGAAAATGTGCCAAAACCAACAGCCACATCTTCTCGCTCCCAGTTCTTGACCCAATTACTAGGGAAGCACACAACAACACCACTATTGCAAACTGATCAGTGTGAACAGGTTATTAATTGGATAGCAGATAATACTTCCAGTCACCTGGGCACCACCACCTCCGGTCTGTCTTCCACACGGTCAAGTGTTAGTAGCCGTGAGTCTCGACCGCATACTCCTCCTCACCCTGATGCTCCTTACTCCCACCATGCCGAGTGTCGTCAGACAGCAACTGATCCCACAGTTGGACACTCTGAAGAGCTGTTCACTGGTCCATTTCCATATTTGGGCCCCTCGCCTGCTCCGCTTTAAGTGGTGGAAGAGGAGACCCCATGAAGCTATGGCCAAATATTTGAACAGCCATGGCCACAGGAAGGCGACGCTGGCAATTTGTCACAAGAGGTGGACGATGACGAGACACAATTGCCACGAAGTGAGGAGGAGGACCGTGGTGCGGAAGTGGAAGAGGAGGAGGTGGTGGATGATCTAGTAACTGACCCAACGTGGCAGGAGGACACGCATAGCGAGGCCAGCAACACACAGGGTGAGGGAGGCAGAGTACCCCAACAGGCAGGAAGAAGCAGTGTGGTGGCCGCAGACAGAAGGAGGGCAACCGTTCCCCGTAACACCAACATGAGGGACATTGCCAGTATAACCGGTAGGTCTTCCAGAGTTTGGAATTTTTTTAAAGACTCTGCTGATAACCCCAAAAAGGCCATTTGTACCACCTGCCAGGCCAGCATCAGCAGGGGTAACAAAGCTACCAGCCTGACCACCACCAGCATGATCAGGCACATGTCAGCAAAGCACTCGACTTTGTGGGGCGAACCCCAGGGTCCACGACCAGTGTTAGCGGGTGTCACCACTGCTTCTTCCGCTGTTGTGCGTGTAAGAGAACCCCCTGTTGTGCGTGAAGGCAATCCCCTGTCCATACTGCATGCAAAGATGCCCCCTCCTCTCAGTCTTCACTTGTCATGGCAGTTTCTCAAGAAACAGCATCAACGTCCACGTCCCACCGCAGCATTCAATTGTCCATATCCCAGACCTTTGAATGAAAGCGCAAATTCGCAGCCAACGCCCCACAGGCCACAGTCCTAAATTCACACATTTCACGACTG
Source organism: Phyllobates terribilis (assembly GCF_046119375.1). Lineage (NCBI taxonomy): Eukaryota > Metazoa > Chordata > Amphibia > Anura > Dendrobatidae > Phyllobates > Phyllobates terribilis. Next base: position 626,159,944 of record NW_027362765.1, read on the forward strand.
CTTGTGTTGGAAATGCTGCCTTTTAGGCTGGTGGAGATGGAATCCTTCCGCAACCTTATGGCGGTGGCCGTCCCTCAGTACTCGGTCCCCAGCCGTCACTATTTTGCCAGGTGTGCCATCCCCGCACTACACAAGCACGTGTCCCAAAACATCTGCCGTGCCCTCAACAATGCAGTTACTGGGAGAGCCCACCTGACAACGGACACGTGGATAAGTGCTTGTGGCCAGGGACGGTACATCTCCCTGACGGCACACTGGGTAAACATAGTGGAAGCCGGGACCCAGTCGGACCTTGGGACGGAACATATCCTCCCCACACCGAGGATTGCGGGCCCTATGTCAGTCAGAGTTGGCCCCACAGTGTACAGCTCCTGTGCATCATCCTCCTCCTCCTCCTCATGTTCAGCCTCCATCTCAGATATCACCACATTAGTTAAAAGCTGGAAGCACTGCAGTACTGCCTCAGCCAAGCGGCAACAGGCTGTGCTGAAACTCATAAGCTTAGGTGATAAACCTCACACTGCTTGTGAGTTGTGGACAGCTGTGAAAGAGCAGGCAGATCTGTGGCTGAGACCGCTGAACCTACATCCAGGCATGGTCGTGTGTGACAATGGCCGTAACCTGGTGGCGGCTCTGAGGCGAGGCGAGATCACACACGTACCATGCCTGGCTCATGTGCTTAACCTCGTGGTTCAGCGGTTTCTTAAATCGTACCCCGAGTTGCCAGATCTGCTTGTCAAAGTACGCTGCCGGTCAGCTCATTTTCGCAAGTCGGCTACAGCTTCAGCCGTCCTTGCTGTGTTGCAGCAGCCTTTGCAGCTTCCAGCACACCGACTGGTGTGTGATGTCCCCACACGTTGGAACTCTACCCTCCACATGTTGCAAAGGATTTGTGAGCAGAAGAGAGCAGTTGTGGAGTACCAACTGCAACAAGGCCGTCGATATTCAGGTCAGACTCCACATAAAAGACCTCAGGAGTGGACCTGGATGTCTGACATATGTACCATCCTGACAAACTTTGAGGAGTCCACCAAGATGGTGAGTGGCGATGACGCCATCATTAGCATCAGCATCCCACTTGTCTGTCTTTTGCAACGCTCTTTGCAGAGAATTAAAGAGGAGGCATTGCAGCCAGAGTATGATGAGATGGATCAAGAAGCCGTAGTGGGCGATTACACACAGCCCAGCCTCATCTCATCCCAACGTGCATTGGTCGACAATGAGGGAGAGGAGGAGGAGGAGGAAGAACAGGAGCTGGTATCATGCGCTGCAGACGGTAGTACCTGTACAACTGTCATAACGTTGGTTCAGCGTGGGAGGAGGAGGAGAGCATGGTCAGTCATCATCTTGGTGAGGACACGGAAGTCTTGCCCATTACCAGTCTGGCACGCATGGCTGACTTTATGTTTCGCAGCCTTAACCGTGACCCTCGCATTGTCAAAATGTTGGGTGACAGTCATTACCGGTTGGTGACACTTTTAGACCCCCGCTACATGGAGAACTTTCACTCTCTTATTCCTGAGGTGGAGAGGTCTTCAAAAATGGGGCAGTACCAGAAGGCCCTTGCTGCAGAACTGTTAAAAAAATTCCCATCTGAACACGCTAGCGGCAGAAGTCACAGTTCGTTGACCGACCAAGGCGTACAGGCGAGAGAGATGCTACTCCAATCCAGCAGAGGCAGGGGAACACTGTCAACGTTCTGGGACAGTTTTCTGAGACCCGCCCAGCTTACAGGCCCTGAGGCGTGGGGTACTCTCACAAGGAGTGGAAAGTTTCAAAAGATGGTGAGGGAGTACCTTTCCGACCGTACCAGCGTCCTCCGTGATTCCTTTGTGCCTTTTAATTATTGGGTATCCAAGCTGGACACTTGGAATGAACTCGCTCTGTACGCCTTGGAGGTCCTGGCCTGCCCTGCCGCTAGCGTGTTATCGGAGCGTGTTTTTAGTGCGGCTGGGGGAATTATAACTGATAAGCGCACTCGCCTGTCAACTGACAATGCTGACAAGCTGACCCTTATCAAAATGAACAAGGGCTGGATTGGGCCAGACTTCTCATCACCACCAAATGACAGCAGAGTAACATAAAGTCAAATCCACTGTGTTATTTCAGGAGGTGTATTCCCATGCACCGCTTTACACCCACACATGGGTATACGCTTCCTCATTTTGGCTGTTTTTTGCTCTTCTCCTTATTCTCAGCCTCCACCACCACTATACCACTAGGGTGACCGTGGTCCGTGTTGCCAGCATTGCAAGTTCCTCCGTCCTAATTTTTGGCAGCTTTTGCTTGGAAGGTATAGGCAAAGACTATGGGAGACCCACTCCCCAACAATGGGAATAATGTTTTTAATATGCTGTACTGTATGGCTCTTGTAAGGGTGCATTGCAAGTTTCTCCGTCCTAATTTTTGGCAGCTTTTGCTTGGAAGGCATAGGCAAAGACTATGGGAGACCCACTCCCCAATAATGGGAAAAATGTTTTTAAAATGCTGTACTGCATGGCTCTTGTAAGGGGCATTGCAAGTTCCTCCGTCCTAATTTTTGGCAGCTTTTGCTTGGAAGGCATAGGCAAAGACTATGGGAGACCCACTCCCCAATAATAGGAATAATGTTTTTAATATGCTGTACTGCATGGCTCTTGTTTGCCAGCAATGCAAGTTCCTTCGTCCTAATTTTTGGCAGCTTTTGCTTGAAAGGCATAGGCAAAGACTATGGGAGACCCACTCCCCAATAATGGGAATAATGTTTTTAATATGCTGTACTGCATGGCTCTTGTAAGGGGCATTGCAAGTTCCTCCGTCCTAATTTTTGGCAGCTTTTGCTTGGAAGGCATAGGCAAAGACTATGGGAGAACCACTCCCCAATAATGGGAATAATGTTTTTAATATGCTGTACTGCACGGCTCTTGTAAGGGGCATTGCAAATTCCTTCGTCCTAATTTTTGGCAGCTTTTGCTTGGAAGGCATAGGCAAAGACTATGGGACACCCACTCCCCAATAATGGGAATAATGTTTTTAATATTCTGTACTGCATGGCTCTTGTAAGGGGCGTTAAAATCATCTTGTTAAACTACTGTGACCTCCACGTGGATATGCGCCAAAACGCCAAACCACCTCAGGCCTAGCCGCTACTACATACATGCGCTTGCATTCCAAGGAACAGAAAGCTAAGGAGATGTATGGCCTCATGATCATGAATAATTTACTCGTTATGTAGGAGGCCGACCACTGCTGCTATCTACCTTCTGAACTTTGTGTTGAAGCCTGATTGACCCATGACCCGCAATCCTCTATGTTTGGAGGACGTGTTGCATTCCAGTGTCCAACTGTGTCCCGGCTTCCACAATATTAACCCGGTGTGAAGACGTCAGTGAGATGGACCATCCCTGGCCACATTCACTTGTCCACGTGTTTGTGGTTAGGCTGTCCTTCCCACTAAATGCACTGGGGAGGGCACAGGTAATGTTTTGGTATGCGCACTTGTGTATAAGGCGCATCGGGACAAATAGGGGCGGCTGGGGACCGTTTATGGACACCCGGCCGCCCCCAGGCGGCTGGGGACCGAGTGTGGACACCCGGCCGCGAGGCTGCTGGGGACCGAGTACGGAAACCCGGCTGTCCCCTAGGGACCAAGCGTGGACACCCGGCTGCCGGGCGGCTGGGGACTGAGTATGGATACCAGGCCGCCGACGCAGCCTTGACATGGTGGCTAGATTCCACCTCCACATGCCTAAAAGGCCCAATTTCAAGTGCAAGCAAGCAGTATGCCACCCAACCACCCCCAGGCTGCACTGCACAATTGAACACTGCCCTGGGACAAGGACTTGCACGGGGATAGTTGCAAGTATGCATCTTCTGATGCGGCAAGGATCACTTCTGATGGGCACACTTTTAGGCAGTGACCTGGGTGTCAGAGATGCTTCCAGGGGTCTTCCCCATGCTGTTCCCATGTCTTTTCAGCACTGTATGAATTTGTCACACAACACATGGCCAGATAAGGTTGTAAAATGTTAAAATGACATTTCCCGGTGAATGCATTTGTCACGGTTGAAAGCAATACAAAAGTGCAAAAACGCATAAAAAATGCTACTTGTGAGCATAGCCCAAGGTGTGGAGGAGTATTTTTGTTTTTGGTTATTTATTTCACCTTATACACAAGTTTTTACCCTTCAAAGGATGTTCCTTAACATATTTCACAGGAAAACAGTTCCAGTTTCGTTTTTGTATGTTTTATTGTGAGCCCGTAAAAGTGGCTTAATACCTCTGACCACGTTGTTGACAGCAGTGACTTGGGGGTCAGAAATGCTTCCAGGGGCGATCCCCACGCTGCCCCCATGTCTTTTGAGCACTGTCACTATCGTTTTGGGCACTTTTTAGGCTTTCTACAGACTGCCGAGGGTGCCGCCGCAAAAATGCTCGTGTCTCCCATAGACTAACATTGGGCTCGTTGCTCGGGTTGAGCACCCGAGTATCACGGTGAGCTCGGCCCGAACTTCGAGCACCCGCTCAACACTAGTAATGACTACAAATGTTGCTGAAAAAATGAAATTCCGTTTGGAGGTAAAGTTTTTGCCATTAGCGGAGATTTTAGGCAATGCCTTCCATTCATACCAAATGGAACAAGAACAGATGTTATCGAGTCCAGCTTAAAAATGTCTGACCTTTGGAAACAGTTCAATAACTCCAACTAATTAACAACATGCGATCTTCTGACCCAGAGTACAGCAAGTGGCTTCTTAAACTTGGTAACGGTGAACTTAGCAACGAATATAACCTTGAAGAAGACATTTTTGAAATACCAGAAGACATGTTGTGCACTGACTGCATCATAAGTGATGTTTTTGGACAATGCATTGAAATTGATGTGAACGACCAAAGCAGTGTTGAGAGGGCCTCTTCCCATGCAATTCTCTGTCCCAAGAAAGATGACGTGGCTGTGCTAAATTCCCGTGTGATGGATAGAATGCCTGGAGAGTATAAGTTGTACAAAAGTGATGTTTCAGTGGATGTAGACAATGAAGATGAACCATTATCCAGTTGAATTTTTAAATAGTCTTAAGCCATCAGGAAAGCCATCCCACAGACTACAACTCAAAGTTGGAACAATCGTAATGTTGCTGCGGAATCTAAATACAAAAAATGGTCTATGTAATGGAACACGTGTTATTGTTACTGAACTCCATTTCCACGTAATTCAAGCAAGAGTGATCACTGGATCAGCAAAAGGAGACGAAGTGTTCATTCCATGCATTGATTTATGTCCTTCGGACACTGGTCTTCCATTTAGGCTTTGGCGTCTACAGTTTCCAGTAAAACCAGCTTTTGCCATGACAATAAACAAGTCACAAGGTCAAATTCTACACCGTGTTGGCATATATATACCGGAGCCAGTTTTTGGTCATGGACAACTCTACGTTGCATTTTCAAGAGTTAAAATGAAATCCAACGTCAAGGTGCAAGTTCTTCATACCCCTTTACAAGGAAAGTTGCTTATAGATAGTCAAAACGTATTCAGAATATATGTGGTGTAGAAAAATATTTTGAGTTGATATTGTTAACAAATATATTATAGTGTAGATGTACTTCTTTCGTCCGGTGATTTATTTAAATACAGTTAGATATTCATGTAATGGTTTATATATTTTGATGATCTGTTTAATAATTTCATTCCGTTGTATTAAGTTCTATGAGCAATAAAATTTAATGATAATGTATATATTTTAAATCCTGTGTATTCATTGCATTATTCTTAAATCTTCATAAATAAACTACATACATATTCTAGAATACCCGATGCGTTACAATCGGGCCACCATCTAGTATATATATATATATATATATTTATATATATATATATATATATATATACACACATATACATATATATATATATATATATATATATATACACACACACACACACACACACATACATACATACATATATACATAGATAGATAGATATATATAGAGAGAGAGATAATCACACACACACACACGGGAAACTAAGTATTTTTGCCAATTTTGCAAATTTTTCCACCCACAAAGAATGGAGAGGTCTGTACTTTTTATCGTAGTTACACTTCAACTGTGAGAGACAGAATCTTAAACAAAAATCCAGAAAATCACATTGTATGATTTTTGCATAATTAATTTGCATTTTATTGCATGAAATAAGTATTTGATACAATAGAAAAACAACAGAACTTAATATTTGATACAGAAACCATTGTTTGTAATTAGAGGTCAGACGTTTCCTGTAGTTCTTGACCAAGTTTGCACACACTGCAGCAGTGATTTTGGCCCACTCCTCCACACAGATATTCTCCAGGTCTTTCAGGTTTCGGGGCTGTTGCTGGGCAACATTGAGTTTCAGCTCCGTACAGAGATTTTCTATCGGGTTCAGGTCTAGAGACTTGAAATGTTTCTTATGGGCAAGATTTTAGAGTGTGTTAAAGATGTGACATGCAGAAGTAGTGCTGATGCAGAGTGTGACATGCAGAAGTAGTGCTGTTGCTTTAAAAGCACTCAGCCACTATTAGAAGTAACACAAGCACAAGAGACAGGAAGTGTTGTGCTCCAGAAGCATCCAGCCAATAGAGGGGTTAACACAGTCACAGGAGAAGGGGAGTGTTTAAGCAGAGCCCCAGGGGGATTGTGGGGAAGTTGTTTACTGTCTGGCTGGAGCTGAAGAGAAAGATGGTGTGTGTGTTCTGTATCTCACAGAAGCGACCCTGCAAGTGAAAAGGATTCAAGTCAGGAGTGAAGCTAAGCACAGGTCAGGTAGAGTTCCAGAACTAACAGTGCAGAGTATTGTCAGGCAGAAAGATAAGGACTGGAAGAAATGGTGTCACAGGGATCATCTCCCTCAGCAAACCTTTCCCCCCTCCTCCATCTCACTGTGCTGTAAAGAATGCTGTGTTCATTAATGTGCCTTTGCATTAGAACTGTGCTGCCCTGTACTACTGGGAAGACTGTGAACTGCTGTGCTGCTAAGGAAACTGTACTGTTGGTCACTGGAGCCTGTTGCTCATAAGACTTAACTTGCACTGGCTGTTCGGCTTCTTATTAAATGCTACTGTTCTACCGTTTATGAGGACTCTTGTCAAGTGTGTCTGGTCAGCAAGTGGAACAACTTACGTGTCTGTGCCTGAGGGTTAATACCCCTGTGTGCCTGAGAGAAGCTGCAGCACATGGTCTATGGTCGCCCTGAGTAACGGTTCCAACAGGATTCCAAAGAATTCATGTAACCTGTCTCGCCCCTATCTGAACCTAGTGGCGTGCGTGTAACAAAGAGACAAAATCATGTGATCCAAATGTATCATTACCCCTCTATAAATCTCTTGTAAGGCTGTGTGCCCACTATGCGTTTTTAAAGCGTTTCCGCAGCGGCAATTCCGCTGCAGAAACGCTTAAAAAACGCTTGGTAGAAGGTCTGCCATGTTCCCCAATGATAATCCGCTGCGGAAATTTCCGCTGCAGATTATCATTGCGAAAAAATCTGCAGCACTACCAATTATTTTGTGTAAACGTGGCGTTTTCGCTGCCATTGACTTGCATTGGAACGCATGTCATCCGCATCACTGCATCTGTAGATGCGAATTCCATGCATTTCAATGTGCGGATGGTACCCGGGTGTAGAGGAGAGGAGACTCTCCTCCTGACTCGGGTACCATAGAACCTGTAAAAAAAAGAATAAAATAAAAAATAAATATTATACTTACCTTCTGATGGCCCCCGGAGTCCTTGTCTCAGCTTGCCGGCAGCTCGCGGTAGATTAAAGGACCTGTGCTGAAGTAATTTAGTCATGTGATGGGTCACGCGACCACTGACGTCGGCACGTCCTTTAAGCTACCGCGAGCTGCCGGCAAGCCAGGACGCATCGGATAAAGACTCCGGGGGCCATCAGAAGTTAAGTATAGATTTATTTTTTATTTATTACCATTCTTTCGGTGACAGTATATAAATCCATGCCGAATGCATGGATTTATATAGTGTAACCAAGTTGTCAAGCACTTTCCAAGTGATGCTAAAATCGCTTGGAAAGCGCTTGGCAACTCACATGCGGAAATGCATGTGAAGAACGCTTCACTTCCGCTTGTCCCTGGGAGGAAAAACGCATGTACAATCCACAGGTACAATCCGCGTGTACAATCCGCATGTACAATCCGCGTGTACAATCCGCATGTACAATCCGCATGTACAATCCGCATGTACAATCCGTATGCGTTTTTTCTGCCAGGGAGATGCAGACACGATCAGGAAAAATCCGGAGCATAATGTAGAGTACCTGATTCCACTGATGTGTCATGCTGGACCTATTGCAGTGTCCCACTCAGGCATCCTCCAACGACTCACTCCCCTTTTCCCTGCTGCTGCCAGGTATTCATCTGCAGCACCTATGTAAAAGTCAAATGAAATGTTTAATTTCTCTGTAAAGTGACACCCTATTAATATGAATACAGCACACTGGCCATCAGCTGCCCCTAACAGAAAAGCAGCTGTTCCATGTGGTGTGTTTAATAGAGATGAGCGTTGTTCGACTAGAACTGTTCGCCAATCTCAAATTCGAGCTGTTTTGGGCGGTGTTCGAGTTGTTCGACGAACCCGAACGATTTGCAAAAAATTCGGCTGTTCGAGGTTATGTTCGATAACTGTTCGTGCACCAAAAGCGTGTCCTGCATGTCTGGCGCTATTTAGAGCACCAATCATGCAGGGATTGTCTGCCACTCACTGTAATGCCACAGCCATAGTGGTTGTGGCATTAGAGTGATTGCCCAAATCGATGGGAACTGTGCTCACAGTGAAACATGAAAAGCCGGCAATTCATCAGCGGCATACACCGGTACCCGACAAATTAGAACCGAAAGAATAGAGCTTTACACATAGATTAGATAGATAGAAACATGTCAGTCACATATATAAGAAGTACAGTGATAGTGTTGCTTACTGTACTTGTCATTTAGTGTAAAGGATTTATTAAAAAAATATATTAGTGTTTTCATGCACCGTCTCTTTAAAAAAGCCAGCCGGCAATTCAGCAGCGGTACCCGACAATTTAGAATGGAAGGAATAGAGAATCATACATAGATTAGATAGATAGAAACATGTCAGTCACATATATATGAAGTACAGTGACAGTGTTGATTACTGTACTTGTCATTTAGTGTTAAAATAAAGGATTTATTTAAAAAAAAATTGGCGTGGGGTTCCCCGTAATTTTAGGCTCTAGCGGAGGTTAAGCAGACGGCTGGGGCAGATGTTTGAAGCCTGGGAAGGGGGTAATACCCACGGAGCTTCCCAGGCTACTAATATCAGCCCCCAGCGGAATACCTAGCCTTTACTAGCTATTAAAATGGGGGACCCCCCAAAAAATTGACGTGGGGTCCCCCCTATTTTAATAGCTAGCAAAGGCCAGGCAGACAGCTGGGGGCTGATATTAATAGCCCAGGAAGGGTGCCATGAATATTGGCCCCCTCCCAGGCTAGAAACACCAGCCGTCAGCCGCCCCAGAAATGGCACATCCATAGGATGCGCCAATTCTGGCACTTAGCCTCGCTCTTCCCACTGCCCTGTAGCGGTGGCAGTGGGGTAATAGGGCTGGGGTTGATGTCAGCTTATAATGCTAGCTGACATCAAGCCCAGGTTAGTAATGGAGAGGCGTCTATAAGACACCCCCATTACTAACCCCATAGTCAAAGTTAAAAAAAAACACAAACACCCAGAATAAAGTCCTTTAATTGAAATAAACACACAATTCTTTATTGTTCTAAATTAAACCATACTTACCGTCACGCCCATTCCAGCTGAAGCCAACGATCTCCTGCAATAAAAGAAAAATAATAAACCAACATCATCCTTACCTTTCCATGGTTCCCACGACAGCTTCAGCTCTGCTACATCGAGATGACAGACTGGACCGCAGCAGAAAGCTGCCATCCAGCATGTCATCCCGCAGACACTGAGAAGCGCAGGCAAGGAAGGACCAGAGGGGCGTAACTAAGTGTCTACCTGGACCGACCCTGGCCACACGGCGGCTTAGTCGACTCCGTGAACCAAGGAGGGACCGGGAAGGTGAACCAGGTGCCACTCTGGGACCGACCTTGTGTGAGAGCAGGAGACTCCCATGGGACTGATGGCCGTAGCTGTCAGGCACAGCAGATGAGCACGGCTGGTAGACAGGCAGGTGATGCAGGTAGACAAGCAGGTGGGCACGGCTGATAGACAGGCAGGCGGGCACTGGAACCTGAGGGCTTAAGAGCGTGTTAGCACACAAACAACAACCTTGCACAGGCACCTCCATTTTGGAGGAGGTGCCTTATATAAGGGCAGTACTCCGGCTATTGGCCGGGGACTCTTTAGGATGGTGCGCGCGGCCCCTTTAAGAGGGAGGGAGCCCACGCGCTCGCGCGCCCCCTTTAAGAGGGAGGGAGCCCACGCGCTCGCGCGCCCTAAGTACAGTGCCCGGGGAACTGCGCGTGGTGCGTGCACCCCGGGCAGATGCAGCAGGGGAGTCGGAGGATGCCGGACCGGGACTGCGGCGGTGAGGGGATTGGCGTCTCTGCCGACGCTACAAAAAGACTGAAAAGATGCCCAATTATGCTACAAGCAGAGATTTCACATATTCAGCTTCTAAAGCAACAAATGTGAATATTTCTGTTTTGGAGTGACCTAGTGCAAAATGGAAACATATGGCAAAATCAGGGAAGCTCATGGAGTTTTATCAAGTTATAAAACTCAATTCATTTGAGCTAGTGACAGGTCCTCTTTAACCCCTTTCCGGCCCAGGGCATATTAATACGTATCTGTGACCTGGGCCTTATGGGCCTGATACGTATTAATACGCCCTGGCGATTTCGTTTGCACACAAGCGGCGCGGGCGAGATCGCTGCCGGGTGTCAGCTGATTGTCACAGCTGACACCCGGTAATATGTGCAGGGAGTGATCTCGCACCGCTCCCGGCACATTAACCCCCGAAATGCTGCAGTCGAAATCGATCGCAGCATTCTGGTGGCAAGAGGAGGTAAGCGCTATACTTACCTTCTCTGCCGGCATCCCGCGGCGTCTGAGTCCGGTTCCAGATGTTGCCATGATGATCCAATGTCATCATGACAACATCCGGGTCACCAGGAGGCAGGAAGTTGCTTTGGTCATGCGCAGTGCACGACAAAAGTAACTTCTCCCTGTGCAGCGCTGACAGGCTGCATAGCACAGGGATGGTTCTGCATTCCTGTGCTATACAGCCGACCAGGCTGCAAAAAGTGAAAGTCCCATAGTGGGACAATGTGAACAAGTAATAAAAATGTCAGGAAGTGAAAAAAAAAATAAAATGAAAAATATTTTAAAAAAAATGAAAAAAAATAATAAAAAAAAATAAAAATATATTGTACCCATAAATAAATAATCTTATGAAAAAAAAATAATAAACCAATAAAAGTACACATATTTGGTATCGCCGCGTCCGGAACGACCTGACCTATAAAATTGGCCTGCTAGTTAACCCCTTTAGTGAACACGATTAAAAAAAAAAAAAAACTAAACATAAAACTATGTTTTATCATCATATCGCCAAACAAAAAATGGAATAAAACGCGATCAAAAAGATGAATGTAAATAAAAATGATACCACTGAAAACATCATCTTGCCCCGCAAAAAAAAAGCCGCCATGCAGCTCCAACGGCCGAAAAATAAAAAAGTTATAGCTCTCAAACAAACAAAGCGATGCAAAAACAATTATTTTTTCTATAAAATAGCTTTTATTGTGTAAAAGCGCCAAAATATTAAAAAAATATATAAATGTAATACCGCTATAAACGTACTGACCCAAAGAATAAAGCTGCCTTATCAATTTTACCACACGCAGAACGGCATAAAAAAAACTCAAAAAAACAATTCCTGAATTGTTGGTTTTTGTTTATTCTGCCTTCTAAAAATCAGAATAGAAAGCGATCAAAAAATGTCACATGCCCGAAAATGGTACCAATAAAAACATCAAAAAACAAGCCGCCACATGACTCTGGCGGCCGAAATATGGAAAAATTATAGCTCTCAAAATATGGCGATGTAATAACTAGTCTGCAAAAATTGCATCTTTTAGTGTGTGACAGCTGTCAATCATAAAAATACGATATGAATCTGGCATCGCTGTAATCACACCTACCCGAAGAATAAAGTCGTCTAATCACTTATACCGCACGAGGAACGGCGTAAAAAATAAACTTTAGGGTTAGGGTTGTGCTAGGGTTAGGGTTGTGCTAGGGTTTGGGTTAGGGTTGTGTTAGGGTTTGGGTTAGGGTTGTGTTAGGGTTAGGGTTGGGGTTGGGCTAGGGTTAGGGTTGTGTTAGGGTTAGGCTAGGGTTAGGGTTAGGCTAGGGTTAGAGTTGGACAAGGGTTGGGCTAGGGTTAGGGCTGGGCTAAGGTTAGGGTTGGGATTTTTTCAGAAGTAAAGAAAAAAAAATGATGACGATATGGCGACTAATGTTGAGCACAAGTGCTTACTACTTGAGTTTGCATCGGGTGCTTGGGTATGCACCAAGTATAGTGGGTGCTCGAGTGACATGCTCGAGTCTCCACCCCAAATATTTTGCAGCTGTTATACAGCCAAAAAAAACTTGCGGGGATTGCCTGCCATGCACGAGCGATCCCCGCATGTTTTTGTTTGGGTGTATAATAACTTTGAAACATGCGGGCAGGGACTCGAGCATGTCACTCTAGCACCCACGATACTTGGTGCATACCTGAGCACCCGATGCAAACTCAAATAGCGAGCACTTGCACTCAAGACTAATGACAACTTATTCAATATGATGACCTAATGTTATCAAATTCTGTGTCGTACCTCTGGGTTCAAAATGTTCACTATACCCCTTGGTAAAATCCTCGAGGGGTGTAGTTTCCAAAATGGGGTCACTTGTGGGGGGTTTCCACTATTTAGGCACATCAGAGCTCTCCATAGGCGACATGGCATCTGCTCTCGATTCCAGCCAATTTTGCGTTCAAAAAGTCACACAGTGCTCTTTCCCTTCTGAACTCTGCCGTGCACACAAACACTGTATTTCCCCACATATGGGGTATTGGCGTACTCAGAAAAACTTGCACAACAGTTTTTGGGGTCCATTTTCTCCTCTTACCCTTGTGAAAATAAAAAAATTAGGGCTAAAAGATAATTTTTGTGGAAAAAGTTAGATTTTTTTATTTTCATGGCTCCATGTTATAAACTTCTGTAAAACACTTGGGGGTTCAGGGTGCTTACCACACATCTAGATAAGTTCCCTGAGGGGTCTAGTTTCCAAAATGGTGTCACTTGTGGAGGGTTTCTACTGTTTAGGCACATCAGGGGCACATCCGCTAATTATTCAAGCAAATTCAAAAAGTCAAATGTTGCTCCTTCCGAACCCTGCCGTATACCCAAGCAGTAGTTTTCCCCCACATATGGGGTATCGGCTTACTCAGGAGAAACTGCACAACAAACTGCATGGTGCAATTTCTCCTGTTACCCTTATGAAAATGCAAAATTGGGGGCTGAAAAACATTTTTGTGGGAAAAATGTAAAAATTTTATTTTTATGGCTCAATGTTATAAACTTCTGTGAAGCACCTGGGGGTTCAGGGTGCTCACCACACATTTAGATAAGTTCCCTAAGGGGTCTAGTTTCCAAAATGGGGTCACTTGTGGAGGGTTTCCACTGTTTAGGCACATCAGGGGCTCTCCAAACGCAACATGATGTCCGCTAATTATTCAAGCAAATTTTACATTCAAAAAGTCAAATAGCGCTCCTTCCCTTCCGAGCCCTGCCGTGAGCCCAAACAGTTGTTTTCCCGCACATATGGGGTATCGGCTTACTCAGGAGAAACTGCACAACAAACTGCATGGTGCAATTTCTCCTGTTACTCTTATGAAAATGCAAAATTGGGGGCTGAAAAACATTTATGTGGGAAAAATGTAAAAATTTTATTTTTACGGCTCAATGTTATAAACTTCTGTGAAGCACCTGGGTGTTCAGGGTGCTCACCACACATCTAGATAAGTTCCCTAAGGGGTATAGTTTCCAAAATGGGGTCACTAGTGGGGGGTTTCCACTGTTTAGGCACATCAGGGACTCTCCAAACGTAACATGGCGTCCGCTAATTATTCAAGCAAATTTTACATTCAAAAAGTCAAAAAGCGTTCCTTCCCTTCCGAACCCTGCCGTGCGCCCAAACAGTTGTTTTCCCCCACATATGGGGTATCGGCTTACTCAGGAGAAAATGCACAACAAATTGCATGGTGCAATTTCTCCTGTTACCCTTATGAAAATGCATAATTGGGGGCTGAAAAACATTTTTGTTGAAAAAATGTGAAAATTGTATTTTTACGGTTCAATATTATAAACTTCTGTGAAGCACCTGGGAGTTCAGGGTGCTCAGCGCACATCTAAATAAGTTCCCTAAGGGGTCAAGTTTCCAAAATGGGGTCACTTGTGGAGGGTTTCCACTGTTTAGGCACATCAGGGGCTCCCCAAAGGCAACATGGCGTCCGCTAATTATTCAAGCAAATTTTACATTCAAAAAGTCAAATAGCGCTCCTTCCCTTCCAAGCCCTGCTGTGCGCCCAAACAGTGTTTTTTCCTCACATATGGGGTATCTGCATGCTCAGGGGAAATTGCACAACAAATTTTGGGGTCCATTTTTTCCTGTTACCCCTGCGAAAATAAAAGAATTTGGGTCTAAAGTAACATTTTTGTGAAAAAAGTTAAATGTTAATTTTTTTCTTCCACATTCCAAAAATTCCTGTGAAGAACCTGAAGGGTTAATAAACTTCTTAAATGTGGTTTTGAGCACCTTGAGGGGTGCAGTTTTTGGAATGGTGTCACTTTTGGGTATTTTCTGTCATAAAGGCCCTTCAAAGTCACTGCAAATGTGATGTGGTCCCTAAAAAAAATGGTTTTGTAAATTTTGTTGTAAAAATGAGAAATCGCTGGTCAACTTTTAACCCTTATAGCTCCCTACTAAAAAAAAATTTTGGTTCCAAAATTGTGCTGATGTAAAGTAGACATATGGGAAATGTTATTTATTAACTATTTTGTGTAACATATCTCTTTGATTTAAGGGCATAAAAATTAAAATTTTGAAAATTGCAAAATTTTCAAAATTTTCACCAAATTTACATTTTTTTCACAAATAAACACAAGTGATATCGAAGAAATTTTACCACAGTCATGAAGTACAATATGTCATGAAAAAAGATTCTCAGAATCAGGGGGATCCGGTGAAGCGTTCCAGAGTAATTACCTCATAAAGTGACGGTGGTCAGAATTGTAAAAATTGGCCTGGTCATTAACATGCAAACCACCCTCGGGGGTAAAGGGGTTGAAGGGATTTTACACCACTATTATATTTGTGGTATATCTAGCCATGTGAACTGTGCATATAGAAAGCAAATGACTTAAAGAAAAAAAATGTGTATGAAGGTGTATGAAGGTGTATATGTAGCACCCTGAGGATTCGGCTGCTACAGGGGTATTGCACCTCAACCCAGAGGTGTGATATTCCACTCCCGGGTAAGGATGGAGTGTGGAACTGAGCTCAGAAAGCTGCATGCACTACACACATCCCATTTCCGAGGAACAGACCAACGGTACTCCCACTTGGAAATGTGCAGGTACGACCGAGTCTGTTCCTGGCTGGAGTGGGAGGGGGGTGGTACATCCCAGTAGTGTAGGGGCAGATAGGGGGAGCAGCCTGGGTAAAGATAGGAGCTCATTGGGTGCTGGTCACCTGAGCTCACACATAGAGGGAGTATTTAAGGTGGGCACCATCTTAGGACAGAGTCTTTTGCAGAGAGGGGTCAGTCAGCCACATTCAGTCAGTCTGTGAGTCTTTGCAGAGAAGTCAGAGGAAGAGAGCAGAGAGCAGAGAAGCACCAGAGAGAGTGAGAGTGGAGCAAGAAAGACCCAGAGGGGGAAACAAGAAAGAACTCTGAGAACCCACATACAAACCTAGGGTGAAGAGTTGGCAATAGGGTACCGGATCCCAAACTGGTGGGGGCTAAAGCACACCTCAGCCAGAGACCGGAGGCCGTGGGCAGGATCTGCCACGGCCACCCACCACATCTACCCTGAAGGCAAACCACATGTAGGGTCAGGGAACCCAAGGCCAAGGGTCTCCCAACAGAAGGCCCGAGGGAGCTGGACCTAGGTGGATCCCTGGTGGGGACGGCCAGAAGAAAGGACAAGAAGGAGGGCTCAGGGACACGCTCCGGACTTGCTTGGGGGTTGGCTGAATCCAGGACCTGGTGGACGCAGCACGGCTCGGGTGGTCACCTAAGGCCGGAGTGACCGGAATATCTGCAGTAAGTAAACACCCTGAACTGCACAACCCGACTCTGTCTTTAATTATCATCTACGCTGCACCACCACAACCCCCATCCTCTGCACCTGACCCCCTGAGGCCATACCCCTCCCGTTGGGGGTTATACTATCTAAAGCTGCACCAACACCATCAGCCTCAGTGGACCCTGCTGCAGCGGCGGCCGTAGTGACCGCAATCCAACGGGTGGCGTAGTCGACATAACGAACTTTGTAACATCTGTAGGACTGC
This sequence comes from Phyllobates terribilis, assembly GCF_046119375.1. Lineage (NCBI taxonomy): Eukaryota > Metazoa > Chordata > Amphibia > Anura > Dendrobatidae > Phyllobates > Phyllobates terribilis. The sequence continues at coordinate 626,176,519 of NW_027362765.1, forward strand.
CACATACTCTGAGCTTGACACCCTGGGCACGGACCGGGTCACAGCCACTCGGAGACTACAACCCCCATCTGATCCGGCTCCGGGTATTCCCCTAAAGAATATGGCCCAGGGGGCGCGTCAACTTTTGGCGTAGTCGGCAGGATCACGTGCCCGCAACACCCGGGTACTGCGTGCCTGAAGAAAAGAACAAGTTTACCTCAAAAAGAAGTCTCCTGCCGGTTCCGGAGGGTCCCCGCCATCGGACTCCATCACAGGTCGATTCCCGCCGGTTGTCCGCCATTAACAGCTTTTTCCCGCCATCTGCAGAGTTTCCCGCCACTGGGAGACGATTCCCGCCATTTCCAAAGGTTTCCCGCCTTGTCAGAGCGGACGCCATTATGGGCGTGCCAGAGGATGGCAAGAGGCAGCCTCCCATCGTGGGCCAGGACCGAAAATGGCGCCAAAAGTGGAAACCGCCCCCACCAACAGAGACTGTGATGCTAGAGGTGTCTGTCAGCGTGAAAGAACTGCCCCTGGAGCTGACAATCACCAAGTGGCCCCGGGACCGCCCTCGAAGTGGGAGGACTGAGAAGAAGAGAGCAAAGATGGGTGTCGCCTGGAGCAGTCTGGAGAGAGCGCACCCGGAGACAAGACGTCTGGAGGAGAGTCCAGAAAGAGCCTACCCGGAGATGGAGGGAGAGCCAGGCAGCACCGACCCAGTGGTCAGGAGCCTGATGCGGGCCGCCACTCCAGGCAGCACCGACCCAGTGGTCAGGAGCCTGTTGCCGGTCGCCACTCCAGAGGGCCTGCTGGAGACAACGAGAGGAGAGCAGAGCAGCACCGACCCGTTGGTCAGGAGCCTGCTAGAAGCAACGACCCCACTAGGCTTAGTGGAGGTCCTGGCACAGCTCCCCCGAGATCGGGAGTGTGCACAGACTGCGTTGGAGGGCCTCGCACGGAGGATGGCCCGGGTGCAGCGAGAGACGTTAGCAGAATGGAGCCGTGAGATGGTCCAGCAGACAAGAACTCGTCAGCGGAGCACGCCACCCGAGACGAGGAGACAGACCGCCTCTGAGGATGGCGCAGGAGGACTGAAGGCCGGAGACGGCGCCGAGAAGGGAGCCGAACGAATGGAGGCAGGTAAAGGGGACGTCTATACCCCAAACCGGGAAACCGCGTACCTGCCCCAGCTCCCCGTCGCAGAGCCCGAAGTACCCCCTGCCGTGCCCGTCGCTGCAACGTCACCGCCACAGACTAGGCCTCAACCGAAGCCGCAGCCGCGACCCCTGTGACGTCACACGCCTCGTCCCCGAGCGTGGCCAAGCAGGAAGTACCACCAGCCTGGTCGCAAGGCCTAGTACCCCCGGGCGCCGCAATACCAACAGCGCCCCCTACCTCCGCGGAGCCACCGGCCTGGTCGCAGGGCCAAGTAGCCCAGGGCGCCGCCGTCCTTACGGTGCCCTTCACTTTCCAGGTGCCCCAGGCCTGGCCGCAAGGCCTGGGCAATCCGGGCGCCACCACCACCGCGCCCATAAAACCAAGAGTGCCGCATCTGGGAGAAGATCTGTTCGCCCAACATACGTGCCCGGATGGGCAGCCCCCTATATGGCCACCGGAGTTTCACCATCCCCGACTCCGGAAAGAGAGACCCTTAGACGAGCCCCTGATTCCGGTTCCAAAGCCCGTAAAAAGGATCTCGCCCCCGCTAGAGGAGGCACAGTTTGAGTGGGACCCCACCGGAGAAGACCTCATGGGGTTCACTCAGGAGACTCGGGCAGCCGCAGCGGAGCGTGCAGAGTGCTGCCGCCAGCAGCTCGAGGTCTTTGAGAGGGAGCGGAGAGAGAGGCGGGTCCGGGAACAACAAGCCCAAATAAGGAGCGTGGAGCAGAAGAGCCGGGCCAGGAGGAGTCCCCGTGCAGCTCATGGTCCCCCTTCCACCGGGACTGTGATCAAGTTCAATATGCAGCACGGGTGGGGCTTCATCCGAGATCACCGCACCCCAGGCGACGTCTTCGTGACCAGGAGAGACGTTGAGTCCCACCTACCGGAGGGACACAGAGGACGTGACCTGTATATAGGGGACGAGGTCACCTTCACCCGGCACAAGTGTGCCAAAGGACCATACGCCCTCCATGTGCATCGCCTGACGGAGGAGGAGCTGCGGTGTGAAGAGGAGCAAGAGGACCCGGACGGGTCTGAAGCTAAAGGTAACCACAAAGAAAGAGCAGGAGGACGTCGTCGTTAAGTACAGCAGAGTACAAGCTGTATATAGTTGCCCGTCGGGGCACAGTGAACTGTTGCTAATATAGTCCCCGTTGGGACCAGCGAATTGAACTGTTACCCGTATTTCCCTTAATTCCCACTGACCGAGGACTGAGAGCGGTCATCCCTATTCCCATTACCTGGCCGAGGACTGAGAGCGGCCATATCCCTTGTATATAGTTGCGCTTCCTAAAGCGCCCCCTACCGGTTTTATAGGAAAACCATTTTTTCTAAGAGACTGTTGCACTTTTCCCGGGCACACGTTGCACAGTGTCCGGAGGAGGAACCAGAAGAAAGAATGTTAATATGAAAAGTTTTATGATGCTGCTAATATATATGTTTTATATGTTTATTATGTTGTTTATGCAAAAATTGTATGTTTTGGTGTTTTTATATCTTACAGCCCGAGGACGTGCTGTGATTTACCAGGGGGGAATGTAGCACCCTGAGGATTCGGCTGCTACAGGGGTATTGCACCTCAACCCAGAGGTGTGATATTCCACTCCCGGGTAAGGATGGAGTGTGGAACTGAGCTCAGAAAGCTGCATGCACTACACACATCCCATTTCCGAGGAACAGACCAACAGTACTCCCACTTGGAAATGTGCAGGTACGACCGAGTCTGTTCCTGGCTGGAGTGGGAGGGGGGTGGTACATCCCAGTAGTGTAGGGGCAGATAGGGGGAGCAGCCTGGGTAAAGATAGGAGCTCATTGGGTGCTGGTCACCTGAGCTCACACATAGAGGGAGTATTTAAGGTGGGCACCATCTTAGGACAGAGTCTTTTGCAGAGAGGGGTCAGTCAGCCACAGTCAGTCAGTCTGTGAGTCTTTGCAGAGAAGTCAGAGGAAGAGAGCAGAGAGCAGAGAAGCCCCAGAGAGAGTGAGAGTGGAGCAAGAAAGACCCAGAGGGGGAAACAAGAAAGAACTCTGAGAACCCACATACAAACCTAGGGTGAAGAGTTGGCAATAGGGTACCGGATCCCAAACTGGTGGGGGCTAAAGCACACCTCAGCCAGAGACCGGAGGCCGTGGGCAGGATCTGCCACGGCCACCCACCACATCTACCCTGAAGGCAAACCACATGTAGGGTCAGGGAACCCAAGGCCAAGGGTCTCCCAACAGAAGGCCCGAGGGAGCTGGACCTAGGTGGATCCCTGGTGGGGACGGCCAGAAGAAAGGACAAGAAGGAGGGCTCAGGGACACGCTCCGGACTTGCTTGGGGGTTGGCTGAATCCAGGACCTGGTGGACGCAGCACGGCTCGGGTGGTCACCTAAGGCCGGAGTGACCGGAATATCTGCAGTAAGTAAACACCCTGAACTGCACAACCCGACTCTGTCTTTAATTATCATCTACGCTGCACCACCACAACCCCCATCCTCTGCACCTGACCCCCTGAGGCCATACCCCTCCCGTTGGGGGTTATACTATCTAAAGCTGCACCAACACCATCAGCCTCAGCGGACCCTGCTGCAGCGGCGGCCATAGTGACCGCAATCCAACGGGTGGCGTAGTCGACATAACGAACTTTGTAACATCTGTAGGACTGCCACATACTCTGAGCTTGACACCCTGGGCACGGACCGGGTCACAGCCACTCGGAGACTACAACCCCCATCTGATCCGGCTCCGGGTATTCCCCTAAAGAATATGGCCCAGGGGGCGCGTCATATACAGTTGTTTGTGTGTTGCAACAAAGAAGCTCATATCTCTTGTCTTATGTCTGTTAAATATGTTTTTGTTATATTTTTTTATAGTTACAGAGCTATAATTTAATTTTTTGGCTATGTAAGAGGTATCACATTATTACTAGTGTTGAGCGAGCATGCTCGACACTGCTCGGTACTCGCCCGAGCATCACGCTACTCGGGATGTTCGGCGAGCACCGAGCATTTCCGGGTTACTCGGGCGGGAGCTCGGGTCTCCGCCCTGCATGTTTGGCGATCTTTACAGAGCCAATGAACATGCAGGGATTGCCAGCCAGTCACTGTAATGCTGCAGCCATGTTGTTTGTGGGCATTACAGTGATTGGCTGGCCGCATAGCGTCACCTCGAGTATTTAAAACCGGGCGCCGCCATCTTGGACACAGTCGCTCCGGATTAGACAGTGTAGGGACAGCGCTGCTGAGCTAGGGAGAGATTTATCCTGCGAAATAGTTAGTGTAGGGTCTGTAAAGGCTGCCAGGTCAAACAAACAGTCCTTCTCAGGACTAATATCCATTCCAGATATCAGGCAGACAGGCAGGCTGTATAGGAGACGAAGCGGGGTTATACCAGCAGACGCTGCATTACAGTCCTGTGTGCTCCTGTTTCTGAAATTGCTGGACTTGGCTCCAGGTCTCGGGGGCCAGGAAAAATCCTTTTTTTTCATCTAAATAATCTTTTTTTTTTTCCTCCTTCACACTGTACAAATATCCGTCTTATTAACCTATTGTCCCCCCCCCCCAAAAAAAGTGTGTCTCTGATTTTTCAGGCACAAATATATCTGTTGAAAAGAGTCTGGTATAGGCCACAGAAACAGAAGTGTGGTTTTGCAGTTCCACGGGTGAAATCTCTGTATTATCCAGTTTTGTGCCTTTTGTATCTAAAAAAAACAGTTTGAGTGTGTCGCTCACTGTTCAGCCGCAAATATATATATATTTAAAAAAGTCTGGTATGCACCAGTAAATTATAACTGTAGTTTTGCTGTTTCAGAGTAAAAATTTCTATTGTCCAGCTTTTGGCATTTTTTGCCGTAAAAAATAAATAATAGTGTCTCCTGATTGTTCAGACACAAATATATCTGTTGAAAATAGTCTGGTATACACCAGTAAATTATAACTGTGGTTTTGCTGTTCCACGGTAAAAAATCTCTATTATCCTGCTTTTGGCATTTTTTGCCGTAAAAAAATAAATAATAGTGTCTCCTGATTGTTCAGACGCAAATATATCTGTTGAAAATAGTCTGGTATACACCCGTAAATTACAACTGTGGTTTTGCTGTTCCACAGTAAAAAATCTCTATTATCCTGCTTTTGGCATTTTTTGCCGTAAAAAATAAATAACAGTGTCTCCTGATTGTTCAGACACAAATATATCTGTTGAAAATAGTCTGGTGTAGGTCCGAGAAATACAAGTGTGGTTTTGCAGTTCCATGGTTCAAACTTCTGTATTATCCACTTTTGGGCCATTTGTATCTAAAAGAAACAGTTTGAGTGTGTCGCTCACTGTTCAGCCGCAAATATATATATATTTTAAAAAGTCTGGTATACATACACCAGTAAATTATAACTGTGGTTTTGCTGTTCCACGGTAAATAATCTCTATTATTCAGCTTTTGGAATTTTTTCCGTAAAGAAAAACAGTAATATTTTCTCCCTGATTGTTCAGATTGTTTAAAAGAGTTGGGTGTAGGCCAGAGAAATAGAACTGTGGTTTTCCTCTTCCACGGTTGTAATCTACTTTCTATTACCCTTTTTCCATTGATAGTGCGAGTGTAAGCTATTTTACTTCCTTTACAATGGGCAAGGCGCGTGGCAAGGGACGTGGAAGTGGATGTTCTGGTGATGGTGGGTGCAGAGGACGGGGCCGTGGCCAAGGTGAAAATGTGCCACAACCAACAGCCACATCTTCTCACTCCCACTTCTTGACTGAATTACTAGGGAAGCACAGAACAACACCAGTATTGCGAACTGATCAGTGTGAACAGGTTATTAATTGGATAGCAGATAATACTTCCAGTTACCTGGGCACCACCACCTCCGGTCTGTCTTCCACACGGTCGACTCTTAGTAGCCGTGAGTCTCAACCGCATACTCCTCCTCACCCTGATGCTCCTTCCTCCCACCATGCCGAGTGTCGTCAGACAGCAACTGATCCCACACTTGGACACTCTGAAGAGCTGTTCACTGGTCCATTTCCAGATTTGTGCTCCTCGCCTGCTCCACATGAAGTGGTGGAAGAGGAGATCCCATGAAAAGGTGCAAAAAAATTTGAACAGCCAAGGCAACAGGAAGTCGACACTGGCAATTTGTCACAAGAGGTGGACAATGACGAGACAGAATGGCCAGGAAGTGAGGAGGAGGATCGTGGTGCGCAAGTGGAAGAGGAGGAGGTGGTGGATGATCTAGTAACTGACCCAACGTGGCAGGAGGACATGCAGAGTGAGGCCAGCAGCACACAGGGGAAGGGAGGCAGAGTACCCCAACAGGCAGGAAGAAGCAGTGTGGTGGCCGCAGACAGAAGGCGGGCAACCGTTCCCCGTAACACCAACACGAGGGACGTTGCCAGTACAAGCGGTAGGTCTTCCAGAGTCTGGAATTTTTTTAAAGACTCTGCTGATAACCCCTGTCCATACTGCATGCAAAGATGTCCCCTCCTCTCAGTCTTCACTTGTTATGGTAGTTTCTCAAGAAACAGCATCAACGTCCACGTCCACGTCCCACCGCAGCGTTCAATTGTCCATATCCCAGACCTTTGAACGAAAGCGGAAATTCGCAGCAAACGCCCCACAGGCCACAGTCCTAGATTCGCACATTTCATGACTGCTTGCGTTGGAAATACTGCCTTTTAGGCTGGCGGAGACGGAATCCTTCCGCAACCTTATGGCGGTGGCCGTCCCTCGGTACTTGGTCCCCAGCCGACACTATTTTGCCCGGTGTGCCATCCCCGCACTACGCAAGCACGTGTCCCAAAACATCTGCCGTGCCCTCAACAACGCAGTTATTGGGAGAGTCCACCTGACAATGGACACGTGGACAAGTGCTTGTGGCCAGGGACGGTACATCTCCCTGATGGCACACTGGGTAAACATAGTGGAAGCCGGGACCCAGTCGGACCTTGGGACGGAACACATCCTCCCCACAACGAGAATTGCAGGCCCTATGTCAGTTAGAGTTGCCCCCACAGTGTACAGCTCCTGCGCATCATCCTCCTCCTCCTCCTCATGTTCCGCCTCCATCTCAGATATCAACACATCAGTTACAAGCTGGAAGCACTGCAGTACTGCCTCCACTAAGCGGCAACAGACTGTGCTGAAACTCATAAGCTTAGGTGATAAACCTCACACTGCTTGTGAGTTGTGGACAGCTGTGAAAGAGCAGGCAGATCTGTGGCTGAGACCGCTGAACCTACATCCAGGCATGGTCGTGTGTGACAATGGCCGTAACCTGGTGGCAGCTATGAGGCGAGGCGAGATCATACACGTATCATGCCTGGCTCATGTGCTTAACCTCGTGGTTCAGCGGTTTCTTAAATCGTACCCCGAGTTGCCAGATCTGCTCGTCAAAGTACGCCGCCTGTCAGCTCATTTTCGCAAGTCGGCTACAGCTTCCGCCGCCCTTGCTGTGTTGCCGCAGGGTTTGCAGCTTCCGTCACACCGACTGGTGTGTGATGTCCCCACATGGAACTCTACCCTCCACATGTTGCAAAGGATTTGTGAGCAGAAGAGAGCAGTTGTGGAGTACCAGCTGCAACAAGGCCGTCGATATTCAGGTCAGACTCCACACATAAGACATCAGGAGTGGACCTGGGTGTCTGACATCTGTACCATCTTGACAAACTTTGAGGAGTCCACCCAGATGGTGAGTGGCGATGATGCCATCATTAGCGTCAGCATTCCACTTGTCTGTCTTTTGCAATGCTCTCTGCAGAGAATTAAAGAGGAGGCATTGCAGCCAGAGTATGATGAGATGGATCAAGAAGCCGTAGCGGTCGATTACACACAGCCCAGCTTCATCTCATCCCAACGTGCATTGGGGGACAATGAGGGAGAGGAGGAGGAGGAGGAAGAAGAACAGGAGCTTGTGTCATGCGCTGTAGACGGTAGTACCTGTACAACTGTCATACCGTCGGTTCAGCGTGGTTGGCCTGAGGACAGGGGGGAGGAGGAGGAGGAGGACAGCATGGTCAGTCGTCATCTTGGTGAGGACACGGAAGTCTTGCCCGTTACCAGTCTGGCACGCATGGCTGACTTTATGTTACGCTGCCTTAACCGTGACCCTCGCGTTGTCAAAATGTTGGGTGACAGTCATTACTGGTTAGTGACACTTTTAGACCCGGCTACAAGGAGAACTTTCACTCTCTTATTCCTGAGGTGGAGAGGTCTACAAAAATGGGGCAGTACCAGAAGGCCCTTGCTGCTGAACTGTTAAAAAAGTTTCCATCTGAACACGCTAGCGGCAGAGGTCACAGTTCGTTGACCAACCAAGGCATACAAGCGAGAGAGAGGCAACTCCAATCTAGCAGAGGCAGGGGAACACTGTCAATGTTCTGGGACAGTTTTCTGAGACCCGCCCAGCTTACAGGCCCTGAGGCGTGGGGTACTCTCAAAAGGAGTGGAAAGTTTCAAAAGATGGTGAGGGAGTCAGACTTCTCATCATCACCACCAAATGACAGCAGAGTAACATAAAGTCAAATCCACTGTGTTTTTTCGGGAGGTGTATTCACATGCACCACTTCACACCCACACATGGGTATACGCTTCCTCATTTCGGCTGTTTTATGTTCTTCTCCTTATCCTCAGCCTCCACCACCACCATACCACCAGGGTGACCGTGGTCCGTGTTGCCATTATTGAAAGTTCCTCCGTCCTTATTTTTGTCAGCTTTTGCTTGGAAGGCATAAGCAAAGACTGTGGGAGACCCACTCCCCAATATTGGGAATAATATTTTTAAGATGCTGTACTGTATGGCTCTTGTAAGGGGCATTGCAAGTTCCTCCATCCTAATTTTTGGCTGCTTTTGCTTGGAAGGCATAAGCAAATACTATGGGAGACCCACTCCCCAATCATGGGAATAACGTTTGTAATATGCTGTACTGCATGGCTCTTGTAAGGGGCATTGCAAGTTCCTCCATCCTAATTTTTGGCAGCTTTTGCTTGGAAGGCATAAGCAAATACTATGGGAGACCCACTCCCCAATCATGGGAATAATGTTTGTAATATGCTGTACTGCATGGCTCTTGTAAGGGGCATTGCAAGTTCCTCCGTCCTAATATTTGGTAGCTTTTGCTTGGAAGGCATAAGCAAAGACTATGGGAGAACCACTCCCCAATAATGGGAATAATGTTTGTAATATGCTGTACTGCATGGCTCTTGTATGGGGCATTGCAAGTTCCTCCGTCCTAATTTTTGGCAGCTTTTGCTTGGAAGGCATAAGCAAAAACTATGGGAGACCCACTCCCCAATAATGGGAATAATGTTTGTAATATGCTGTACTGCATGGCTCTTGTAAGGGGCATTAAAAGCATCTTGTTAAGCTTCTGCGACCTCCATCACTTTTCCGAGGGGCATTAAAAGTGTCTTGTTAAGCTAATGGGACCTCCACGTCTCTTCTGAGGGGCATTAAAAGCGTCTTGTTAAGCTCCTGGGACCTCTCAACTTTTCCGAGGGGCATTAAAAGCGTCTTCTTAAGCTACTGGGACCTCCACGTCTCTTCCAAGGGGCATTAAAACCGTCTTGTTATACCACTCTGACCTCCACGTCTCTTCCAAGGGGCATTAAAACCGTCTTGTTATACCACTCTGACCTCCACGTCTCTTCTGAGGGGCATTAAAACCTTCTTGTTAAGCTACTGCGACCGCCACCACTTTTCCAAGGGGCATTAAAAGCGTCTTGTTATGCTACTCCGACCTCCACGTCTCTTCTGAGGGGCATTAAAACCGTCTTGTTAAGCTACTGCAACCTCCATGTCTCTTCCAAGGGGCATTAAAAGCGTCTTGTTAAGCTACTGCGACCTCCACCACTTTTTCAAGGGCCATTAAAACCGTCTTGTTAAGCTACTGTGACCTCCACGTCTCTTCTGAGGGGCATTGAAATGTTGTTTTTAATTGCCTCTAACCTCCACGACTCTTCCAACGGGCATTGCATTTCCTCCTAATTTTAGTCAGCTTTTGCTTTTCAATGCAAAGGCGAAAACTAACGGAGACCCACTCCCCAATAATGGGTAGAAGGTTTTTAGTACGCTGTAATCCACGTCTGTTTCAAGGGGCATTGCAGTTCCTCATAATTTTTGGAAAGCCTTCCATTCACTGCTTAGGCCAACAGTGTACAGGAGACCCAGTTGCTATAAATGGATAAAACGGTTTAGTTAAGGCCCTCTGACCTCCATGTCACTTCCAAGGGGCATTGGAGTGCCTTGAAATGTTTGGTAGGCATTGCACTCACTGTATGCCCTATAACTGTGTAGCAGAACCGCTCCTTTTGTTACAGAAACATATCCTACAAGACATGTGTGTTTGACTAGCCTGATATTGATGTAAATGGTCCCTGTTCCTCCTGCTCTTTCTCCTTTGCCACCACCTCATCCATCATTTATCACCTAAAGCTTTGTTTTAACAGGAGTCATAGAACTGGGATAGTAGCAGGAAAACATCCAGCAATCCTCGTAGGAGGTAGGATATGCGCCAAAACGCTGAGCACCTAAGGCCTAGCCACTACTACATACATGTGCATGCATTCCAAGAAAACAAAACAGATGCTAACTTCTATCATCATCATGCTCCTCACCTTGGCACTCTCAACTCCCCTGATGGAGAAGCCAGGGCCCACCGGAGGAGTCTGGTTCTCTGGTGGGCGCGTCCAATGCTGCCCTAAAGCAGGCCAGTCTAAGAAAAGTGTGTGGGTCGGTAACAGGAGAAATCGGGGCGGCTGGGGACCGTGTGTGGACACCCGGCCGCAGGGCAGCTGGGTACCGAGTGTGGACACCCGGCCACCCCCCTGGCGGCTGGTGACCGAGCGTGGACACCCGGCCGCCGGGCAGCTGGGGACTGAATATGGATAAAAGGGCCGCCAACGCAGCCATGACATGGTGGCCGGCGTCTGCCTCCACATGCCTAAATGGCCCAATTTCAAATGCAAGCAAGCTAGCTGTATGGTATTGCAGCCGGGGGGTGGGTGGGTGGCAGGTTGCACACTTACGCTTGCATTGCAACAAAACAAAGCAGATGCTAACTTCTATCATCATCATCACCATGCTCCTCACCTTGGCACTCTCAACTGCCCTGACGGAGAAGCCAAGGCCCACCGGAGGAGTCTGCTTCTCTGGTGGGCTCGTCCAATGCTGCCCTAAAGTAGGCCGGGCTAAGAAAAATCTGTCGGGATGTTCCGCGGAGAAATCAGGGCGGCTGGGGACCGTTTATGGACACCCGGCGGCCCCCATGCAGCTGGGGACCGTGTGTGGACACCCGGCCGCGGGGCGGCTGGGGACCGAGTGTGGACACCCGGCCGCCCCCTGGTGGCTGGGGACCGAGCATAGACACCCGGCCGCCGGGCGGCTGGGGACTGAGTATGGATAAAAGGGCCGCCAACGCAGCCATGACATGGTGGCCGGCGTCTGCCTCCACATGCCTAAAAGGCCCAATTTCAAGTGCAAGCAAGCTAGCAGTATGGTATTGCAGCCTGGTAGTGGGTGGGTGGCAGATTGCACACTTACGCTTGCATTCTAAGAAAACAAAGCAGATGCTAACTTCTATCATCATCATCATGCTCCTCACCTTGGCACTCTCAACTGCCCTGATGGAGAAGCCCGGGCCCACCGGAGGAGTCTGGTTCTCTGGTGGGCTCGTCCAATGCATGCTCAGGTCTCCCATAGACTAACATTGGGCTCGGGTCGAGCACCCGAGTATCACGGCGAGCTTGGCCCGAGCTTCGAGCACCCGAGCATTTTAGTGCTCGCTCAACACTAATTATTACATTTCTTCATTTTTTTTGTCTGTTATCACACCATGTCTTGTATATATAAGCAAACAGGGTCATAGAACTTATTCAGTAGTGTCATGTATAATGTCTGGCAGTGGCCACTAGGTATACAAAAGTAGGCACCAAAACTATCATCCCATTATTGCATTACAGGTGTTGTCCTAACCCTCAAACCCCTTAGATACCGTAGTTGCTGTAACGGGTCTGGGAGGTGGAACCTCTGAGCTATTATACAAAGGGGCATTCTTTGTAAGGAGGCAAGTGGCTCCCAGGGAAGGCGGGAAGGTAGACTCAGCAGGTGACAAGAACAGTCTCAGGGTAGAAGGACAGAACGGACACGGCAAGTGACGGGAACAGTCTCTTGACAGGCGGGTGGTCACAGCAAGTGACAGCAGAGCTTCCAGGTAGGCTAGCAGGCAGGTAACAGGTGAGCGCTCCCAGGTGAGCGGGCAAGAGTCTCTGGACAGGCAGGTGGTCACAGCAAGTGACGACAGAGCCTCCTGGTAGGCTAGCAGGCAGGTAGCAGGTGGGCGCTCCAGATGAGCGGGCAAGAGTCTCTGGACAGGCAGGTGGTCACAGCAAGTGACGGCTAAGCCTCCTGGTAGGCTAGCAGGCGGGTAGCAGGTGAGCACTCCCAGGTGAGCGGGCAAGAGTCTCTGGACAGGCAGGTGGTAACAGCAAGTGACGGCAGAGCCTCCAGGTAGGCTAGCAGGCAGGTAGCAGGTGGGCGCTCCCAGGTGAGCGGGCAAGAGTCTCTGGACAGGCAGGTGGTCACAGCCAGTGACGGCTAAGCCTCCAGGTAGGCTAGCAGGCGGGTAGCAGGTGAGCGCTCCCAGGAGAGCGGGTAGACTGATCCAAAGATCAATTTACGTTTCAGTTCAGACTTCCAGGTTTTTTCTTTGTAGTTCAGTATGCTTCAGTGCATATAAAAGGGTGTGGCCGCCCTCTGTCTGAGCTGAAAGGTTCATTCTGCCTCAGGTTTATGCTTATACTAGGGATTCAGTCTCTCTGCCCTTATCCATATGTACGTCACTTGACAAATGGTAAGGTTTTTAATATTAGAGTTAGGACTGTCCCATAAGGGTTGCCTTGACGTGGCGGTATAGCTTTTACATTATTTTGATCAAAATTATGTTTACTAAATACCCTTTATTATTTATTATTATTTTTGCACTGTGCGATCTATCCATTTACTTCCAGTTATTTGGGTATTTTGCTTGTTTTTGGTTTTTCTCTGTCTAGTGGCCTTGTGTGTACATGCATTTACATTTTTCATGCACATCAATTTACGTTTCAGTTCAGACTTCCAGGTTTTTTCTTTGTAGTTCAGTATGCTTCAGTGCATATAAAAGGGTGTGGCCGCCCTCTGTCTGAGCTGAAAGGTTCATTCTGCCTCAGGTTTATGCTTATACTAGGGATTCAGTCTCTCTGCCCTTATCCATATGTACGTCACTTGACAAATGGTAAGGTTTTTAATATTAGAGTTAGGACTGTCCCATAAGGGTTGCCTTGACGTGGCGGGATAGCTTTTACATTATTTTGATCAAAATTATGTTTACTAAATACCCTTTATTATTTATTATTATTTTTGCACTGTGCGATCTATCCATTTACTTCCAGTTATTTGGGTATTTTGCTTGTTTTTGGTTTTTCTCTGTCTAGTGGCCTTGTGTGTACATGCATTTACATTTTGCATGCACATCAATTTACGTTTCAGTTCAGACTTCCAGGTTTTTTCTTTGTAGTTCAGTATGCTTCAGTGCATATAAAAGGGTGTGGCCGCCCTCTGTCTGAGCTGAAAGGTTCATTCTGCCTCAGGTTTATGCTTATACTAGGGATTCAGTCTCTCTGCCGTTATCCGTATGTACGTCACTTGACAAATGGTAAGGTTTTTAATATTAGAGTTAGGACTGTCCCATAAGGGTTGCCTTGACGTGGCGGGATAGCTTTTACATTATTTTGATCAAAATTATGTTTACTAAATACCCTTTATTATTTATTATTATTTTTGCACTGTGCGATCTATCCATTTACTTCCAGTTATTTGGGTATTTTGCTTGTTTTTGGTTTTTCTCTGTCTAGTGGCCTTGTGTGTACATGCATTTACATTTTGCATGCATATCAATTTACGTTTCAGTTCAGACTTCCAGGTTTTTTCTGATCCATAGACAGACTGGCAGGTGCTGGTGGCAGACTGTCGGACCGCAGGAAAGCAAGCAGGTAGACAGGTATCAGGCAGGTATCAAGCAGGAATCTGGCAGGTAACTGGCAGGTATCTGGTAATGGGACCTGAGGGCTGAAGCAGAGTTGATAGGCTTTGCAACAACATTGCTCGGGCACCTCCATTTTGGAGGAGGTGCCTTATATATGGTGAGATCCTCCGGCCATTGGCCTTTAAGAGAGGGGGAGCGCGCGCGCGCGCCCTAAGCACAGTGGCCGGGAAGCAGCGCGCGCTGCCAGCAGAGCAGGAGGAAGACGCCGGGCACGGAGCGGAGAGGTGAGGGGAACGGCGTCCCTGCCTAGCAGGAGGCAGGGACGCCGACTCTACAGTTGCTGTATCATTTGAAGGGTTAAAGGGAATCTGTCAGAAGGTTTTTGCTATGGAGTCTACTGGCAGTATGATGTAGGGATAGAGACATATGTTAGAAAAATTAACACTTCCTTACTTTAGGGTTGTAAGGGCACGATGAAGATAGGAAGAAAAAGCAATCTTGAATTGTGTGGATAAAATAAAAGCTTATTTAATGTTCATTCAAAAGTGATTACAAAAATGAAGAAAAATAGTTCATAGCACACAAAAAGAAGTACCGGGTTAAAAAGAAAAAGGAAACAATTATAGGTTCTTATTAGTGTTGAGCGATACCTTCCGATATCGGGAAATATCGGATCGGATTGGATCGGACCGATACCGAAAAAGTATCGGATATCGCCGATTCCGATACCGGAAACCAATGCAAGTCAATGGGACAGAAATATCGGAATGAAAATAAACCCTTTCTTTCCTTGTAGGTTAATTCTACATGAAGGAAAACAACTAAGAATAATGTAGAATGTATTGGGGGAGGTGGGGGAGACAATAAAGGCATAGAGGTTTAGCCCAATCAAATGGAATAGCAGGAATTAATATTTTTTTTAAGACGTTCTGAGTTACGGAAATATTGACTATGTTAAGTATTTTTATATTTTGTCAGATATTTATGTTTCACTACTTCCATGCTCTTCACCTTCTTTTTTACTTCTCCCACACTTTCTCCTTCATCATCCTCAGCATCGTTTTCATCCTCTTCTTCTTCATCTTCTTCATATTCTTCTTCTTCATCATATTCTTATTTGTGACAGGCATTCCTGTAGTTGTTATCTATAAAAGGTTGGACTTTACACCTTTCGTTCTGCCCGTCACAAAAGATTTACAACAGGATTTGTCCGCGTTCAGTTTGGCCTGCAGCAGCAGGTCTTTTCCAGGGGCACCACGAGGAGGAACGGACTCACCCCCATAAACTGCTTAGTCATCTTCTGCTTATAATTTAGATATTATCTTTTGCTCTGATTTTTAGTCTTATGCTTAATGTTCTTCAGCTTTTTGTTCTGCAGCTTCTTGTATTTCTGCTTCTTGGTTTTCCGTCTCTTGTTCTTCTGTATCTTGGTGCTTGTCTTCTCTTCTTTGTCCTCTTGGTCAACTTCTTCAGGGTCATCTTCTTGGTCTTCGGGGTCCTCGTCTTCTTCGGGTTGGTCTTCTGGGTCCTCGTATTCGGGGTCCTCGTCTTCTTCGGGGTGGTCTTCAGGGTCCTTGTCTTCTTCGGGGTGGTCTTCAGGGTCCTCGTCTTCTTCGGGGTGGTCTTCAGGGTCCTCGTCTTCAGGGTTGTTGTCTTCGGGGTCCTCGTCTTCTTAGGGTTGGTCTTCAGGGTTATCGTCTTCAGAGTCCTCGTCAGGGAGATCCAGAGTGATTACCAAGAACCATTTCAAAAAGCTTGAACTTGGAAATGTAGCAGAAGGTACAAGAAAGCTGAGGAACTACCGAGAACCAGCTGACGGTACTGGAACCCGGATGGGTAGCAGAAGGTACCCATGTAAAAAAATGGTTCAAGGCCGCGAGCCGGCCGCAGTTACCAAAAACCACAGTCCTACAGGGGGTGCTTGTCCTATTGGCACTATGGAACCAGCCTTCATTGCCAGATCCCGCAGCCCACATAGGACTCACCTAAACTGCAGGCACCATAGAGTCGGCTAACCCGACCGCAACACGACAGGACAACGCATTGGAGGCAAAGTGACGTTGACACTACCCGGAAACAGCTGGCGTGCTGGAACCAGGCTGGGCAGGAGGGAGTACCAGTGCCAAAGACACTGCCGAGAACCAGCTGACGGTACTGGAACCCGGATGGGTAGTAAAAGGTACAAGAGCCAATGGAACTGCCGAAGACCAGCTGACGGTACTGGAACTCGGTTACGAAGCAGGAGGTACCTGTGCCAGAAAGCACTACCAAGGACCAGCAGACGTTGGTGGAACTTGGATACCGAGAAGGAGGCACCTAATCCAAAGGCACTGCCGAGAACCAGCTGACGGTACTGGAACCCGGATGGGTAGTAGAAGGTACCCATGTAAAAAAAAGTTCAAGGCCGCGAGCCGGCCGCAGTTACCAAAACTCACAGTCCTACAGGGGGTGCTTGTCTTATTGGCACTATGGAACCAGCCTTCATTGCCTGATCCCGCAGTCCACATAGGAGTCACCTAAACTGCAGGCACCATAGAGTCGGCTAAACCGACCGCAAAACGACAGGACAACGCATTGGAGGTAAAGTGACGTTGACACTACCCGGAAACAGCTGGCGTGCTGGAACCAGGCTGGGCAGGAGGGAGTACCCGTGCCAAAGTCACTGCCGAGAACCAGCTGACGGTACTGGAACCCGGATGGGTAGTAGAAGGTACAAGAGCAAATGGAACTACCGAGGACCAGCTGACGGTACTGGAACCCGGATGGGTAGCAGAAGGTACAAGAGCCAATGGAACTGCCGAAGACCAGCTGACGGTACTGGAACTTGGTTACTAAGCAGGAGGTACCTGTGCCAGAAAGCACTACCAAGGACCAGCAGAAGTTGGTGGAACTTGGATACCGAGAAGGAGGCACCTAATCCAAAGGCACTGCCGAGAACCAGCTGACGGTACTGGAACCCGGATGGGTAGCAGAAGGTACCCATGTAAAAAAAAGTTCAAGGCCGCGAGCCGGCCGCAGTTACCAAAACCAACAGTCCTACACGGGGTGCTTGTCCTACTGGCACTATGGAACCAGCCTTCATTGCCAGATCCCGCAGCCCACATAGGAGTCACCTAAACTGCAGGCACCATAGAGTCGGCTAACCCGACCGCAACACGACAGGACAACGCATTGGAGGCAAAGTGACGTTGACACTACCCGGAAACAGCTGGCGTGCTGGAACCAGGCTGGGCAGGAGGGAGTACCCGTGCCAAAGTCACTGCCGAGAACCAGCTGACGGTACTGGAACCCGGATGGGTAGTAGAAGGTACAAGAGCAAATGGAACTACCGAGGACCAGCTGACGGTACTGGAACCCGGATGGGTAGCAGAAGGTACAAGAGCCAATGGAACTGCCGAAGACCAGCTGACGGTACTGGAACTCGGTTACTAAGCAGGAGGTACCTGTGCCAGAAAGCACTACCAAGGATCAGCAGACGTTGGTGGAACTTGGATACCGAGAAGGAGGCACCTAATCCAAAGGCACTGCCGAGAACCAGCTGACGGTACTGGAACCCGGATGAGTAGCAGAAGGTAACCATGTAAAAAAAAGTTCAAGGCCGCGAGCCGGCCGCAGTTACCAAATCCCACAGTCCTACAGGGGGTGCTTGTCCTATTGGCACTATGGAACCAGTCTTCATTGCCAGATCCCGCAGCCCACATAGGAGTCACCTAAACTGCAGGCACCATAGAGTCGGCTAACCCGACCGCAACACGACAGGACAACGCACTGGAGGCAAAGTGACGTTGACACTACCCGGAAACAGCTGGCGTGCTGGAACCAGGCTGGGCAGGAGGGAGTACCCGTGCCAAAGTCACTGCTGAGAACCAGCTGACGGTACTGGAACCCGGATGGGTAGTAGAAGGTACAAGAGCAAATGGAACTACCGAGGACCAGCTGACGGTACTGGAACCCGGATGGGTAGCAGAAGGTACAAGAGCCAATGGAACTGCCGAAGACCAGCGGACGGTACTGGAACTCGGTTACTAAGCAGGAGGTACCTGTGCCAGAAAGCATTACCTAGGACCAGCAGACGTTGGTGGAACTTGGATACCGAGAAGGAGGCACCTAATCCAAAGGCACTGCCGAGAACCAGCTGACGGTACTGGAATCCGGATGGGTAGCAGAAGGTACAAGAGCCAATGGAACTGCCGAAAACCAGCTGACGGTACTGGAACTCGGTTACTAAGCAGGAGGTACCTGTGCCAGAAAGCACTACCAAGGATCAGCAGACGTTGGTGGAACTTGGATACCGAGAAGGAGGCACCTAATCCAAAGGCACTGCCGAGAACCAGCTGACGGTACTGGAACCCGGATGGGTAGCAGAAGGTACCCATGTAAAAAAAAGTTCAAGGCCGCGAGCCGGCCGCAGTCACCAAAACCCACAGTCCTACAGGGGGTGCTTGTCCTATTGGCACTATGGAACCAGCCTTCATTGCCTGATCCCGCAGCCCACATAGGAGTCACCTAAACTGCAGGCACCATAGAGTCGGCTAACCCGACCACAACACGACAGGACAACGCATTGGAGGCAAAGTGACGTTGACACTACCCGGAAACAGCTGGCGTGCTGGAACCAGGCTGGGCAGGAGGGAGTACCAGTGCCAAAGACACTGCCGAGAACCAGCTGACGGTACTGGAACCCGGATGGGTAGTAGACGGTACAAGAGCCAATGGAACTGCCGAAGACCAGCTGACGGTACTGGAACTCGGTTACTAAGCAGGAGGTACCTGTGCCAGAAAGCACTACCAAGGACCAGCAGACATTGGTGGAACTTGGATACCGAGAAGGAGGCACCTAATCCAAAGGCACTGCCGAGAACCAGCTGACGGTACTGGAACCCGGATGGGTAGCAGAAGGTACCCATGTAAAAAAAAGTTCAAGGCCGCGAGCCGGCCGCAGTTACCAAAACCCACAGTCCTACAGGGGGTGCTTGTCCTAATGGCACTATGGAACCAGCCTTCATTGCCAGATCCCGCAGCCCACATAGGAGTCACCTAAACTACAGGCACCATAGAGTCGGCTAACCCGGCCGCAACACGACAGGACAACGCATTGGAGGCAAAGTGACGTTGACACTACCCGGAAACAGCTGGCGTGCTGGAACCAGGCTGGGCAGGAGGGAGTACCCGTGCCAAAGTCACTGCCGAGAACCAGCTGACGGTACTGGAACCCGGATGGGTAGTAGAAGGTACAAGAGCAAATGGAACTACCGAGGACCAGCTGACGGTACTGGAACCCGGATGGGTAGTAAAAGGTACAAGAGCCAATGGAACTGCCGAAGACCAGCTGACGGTACTGGAACTCGGTTACTAAGCAGGAGGTACCTGTGCCAGAAAGCACTACCAAGGACCAGCAGACGTTGGTGGAACTTGGATACCGAGAAGGAGGCACCTAATCCAAAGGCACTGCCGAGAACCAGCTGACGGTACTGGAACCCGGATGGGTAGAAGAAGGTACCCATGTAAAAAAAAGTTCAAGGCCGCGAGCCGGCCGCAGTTACCAAAAACCACAGTCCTACAGGGGGTGCTTGTCCTATTGGCACTATGGAACCAGCCTTCATTGCCTGATCCCGCAGCCCACATAGGAGTCACCTAAACTGCAGGCACCATAGAGTCGGCTAACCCGACCGCAACACGACAGGACAACGCATTGGAGGCAAAGTGACGTTGACACTACCCGGAAACAGCTGGCGTGCTGGAACCAGGCTGGGCAGGAGGGAGTACCCGTGCCAAAGTCACTGCCGAGAACCAGCTGACGGTACTGGAACCCGGATGGGTAGTAGAAGGTACAAGAGCAAATGGAACTACTGAGGACCAGCTGACGGTACTGGAACCCGGATGGGTAGCAGAAGGTACAAGAGCCAATGGAACTGCCGAAGACCAGCTGACGGTACTGGAACTCGGTTACTAAGCAGGAGGTACCTGTGCCAGAAAGCACTACCAAGGACCAGCAGACGTTGGTGGAACTTGGATACCGAGAAGGAGGCACTTAATCCAAAGGCACTGCCGAGAACCAGCTGACGGTACTGGAACCCGGATGGGTAGCAGAAGGTACCCATGTAAAAAAAAGTTCAAGGCCGCGAGCCGGCCGCAGTTACCAAAACCAACAGTCCTACACGGGGTGCTTGTCCTACTGGCACTATGGAACCAGCCTTCATTGCCAGATCCCGCAGCCCACATAGGAGTCACCTAAACTGCAGGCACCATAGAGTCGGCTAACCCGACCGCAACACGACAGGACAACGCATTGGAGGCAAAGTGACGTTGACACTACCCGGAAACAGCTGGCGTGCTGGAACCAGGCTGGGCAGGAGGGAGTACCCGTGCCAAAGTCACTGCCGAGAACCAGCTGACGGTACTGGAACCCGGATGGGTAGTAGAAGGTACAAGAGCAAATGGAACTACCGAGGACCAGCTGACGGTACTGGAACCCGGATGGTAGCAGAAGGTACAAGAGCCAATGGAACTGCCGAAGACCAGCTGACGGTACTGGAACTCGGTTACTAAGCAGGAGGTACCTGTGCCAGAAAGCACTACCAAGGATCAGCAGACGTTGGTGGAACTTGGATACCGAGAAGGAGGCACCTAATCCAAAGGCACTGCCGAGAACCAGCTGACGGTACTGGAACCCGGATGAGTAGCAGAAGGTACCCATGTAAAAAAAAGTTCAAGGCCGCGAGCCGGCCGCAGTTACCAAAACCCACAGTCCTACAGGGGGTGCTTGTCCTATTGGCACTATGGAACCAGCCTTCATTGCCAGATCCCGCAGCCCACATAGGAGTCACCTAAACTGCAGGCACCATAGAGTCGACTAACCCGACCGCAACACGACAGGACAACGCATTGGAGGCAAAGTGACGTTGACACTAACCGGAAACAGCTGGCGTGCTGGAACCAGGCTGGGCAGGAGGGAGTACCCGTGCCAAAGTCACTGCCGAGAACCAGATGACGGTAGTGGAACCCGGATGGGTAGTAGAAGGTACAAGAGCAAATGGAACTACCGAGGACCAGCTGACGGTACTGGAACCCGGATGGGTAGCAGAAGGTACAAGAGCCAATGGAACTGCCGAAGACCAGCTGACGGTACTGGAACTCGGTTACTCAGCAGGAGGTACCTGTGCCAGAAAGAATTACCAAGGACCAGCAGACGTTGGTGGAACTTGGATACCGAGAAGGAGGCACCTAATCCAAAGGCACTGCCGAGAACCAGCTGACGGTACTGGAATCCGGATGGGTAGCAGAAGGTACAAGAGCCAATGGAACTGCCGAAGACCAGCTGACGATACTGGAACTCGGTTACTAAGCAGGAGGTACCTGTGCCAGAAAGCACTACCAAGGACCTGCAGACGTTGGTGGAACTTGGATACCGAGAAGGAGGCACCTAATCCAAAGGCACTGCCGAGAACCAGCTGACGGTACTGGAACCCGTATGGGTAGCAGAAGGTACCCATGTAAAAAAAAGTTCAAGGCCGCGAGCCGGCCGCAGTTACCAAAACCCACAGTCCTACACTGGGTGCTTGTCCTATAGGCACTATGGAACCAGCCTTCATTGCCAGATCCCGCAGCCCACATAGGAGTCACCTAAACTGCAGGCACCATAGAGTCGGCTAACCCAACCGCAACACGACAGGACAACGCATTGGAAGCAAAGTGACGTTGACACTACCCGGAAACAGCTGGCGTGCTGGAACCAGGCTGGGCAGGAGGGAGTACCCGTGCCAAAGACACTGCCGAGAACCAGCTGACGGTACTGGAACGCGGATGGGTAGTAGAAGGTACAAGAGCCAATGGAACTGCCGAAGACCAGCTGACGGTACTGGAACTCGGTTACTAAGCAGGAGGTACCTGTGCCAGAAAGCACTACCAAGGACCAGCAGACGTTGGTGGAACTTGGATACCGAGAATTTGGCACCTAATCCAAAGGCACTGCCGAGAACCAGTTGACGGTACTGGAACCCGGATGGGTAGCAGAAGGTACCCATGTAAAAAAAAGTTCAAGGCCGCGAGCCGGCCGCAGTTACCAAAACCAACAGTCCTACAGGGGGTGCTTGTCCTATTGGCACTATGGAACCAGCCTTCATTGCCAGATCCCGCAGCCCACATAGGAGTCACCTAAACTGCAGGCACCATAGAGTCGGCTAACCCGACCGCAACACGACAGGACAACGCATTGGAGGCAAAGTGACGTTGACACTACCCGGAAACAGCTGGCGTGCTGGAACCAGGCTGGGCAGGAGGGAGTACCCGTGCCAAAGTCACTGCCGTGAACCAGCTGACGGTACTGGAACCCGGATGGGTAGTAGAAGGTACAAGAGCAAATGGAACTACCGAGAACCAGCTGACGGTACTGGAACCCGGATGGGTAGCAGAAGGTACAAGAGCCAATGGAACTGCCGAAGACCAGCTGACGGTACTGGAACTCGGTTACTAAGCAGGAGGTACCTGTGCCAGAAAGCACTACCAAGGACCAGCAGACGTTGGTGGAACTTGGATACCGAGAAGGAGGCACCTAATCCAAAGGCACTGCCGAGAACCAGCTGACGGTACTGGAACCCGGATGGGTAGAAGAAGGTACCCATGTAAAAAAAAGTTCAAGGCCGCGAGCCGGCCGCAGTTACCAAAACCCACAGTCCTACAGGGGGTGCTTGTCCTATTGGCACTATGGAACCAGCCTTCATTGCCTGATCCCGCAGCCCACATAGGAGTCACCTAAACTGCAGGCACCATAGAGTCGGCTAACCCGACCGCAACACGACAGGACAACGCATTGGAGGCAAAGTGACGTTGACACTACCCGGAAACAGCTGGCGTGCTGGAACCAGGCTGGGCAGGAGGGAGTACCCGTGCCAAAGACACTGCCGAGAACCAGCTGACGGTACTGGAACCCGGATGGGTAGTAAAAGGTACAAGAGCCAATGGAACTGCTGAAGACCAGCTGACAGTACTGGAACTCGGTTACTAAGCAGGAGGTACCTGTGCCAGAAAGCACTACCAAGGACCAGCAGACGTTGGTGGAACTTGGATACCGAGAAGGAGGCACCTAATCCAAAGGCACTGCCGAGAACCAGCTGACGGTACTGGAACCCGGATGGATAGCAGAAGGTACCCATGTAAAAAAAAGTTCAAGGCCGCGAGCCGGCCGCAGTTACCAAAACCCACAGTCCTACAGGGGGTGCTTGTCCTATTGGCACTATGGAACCAGCCTTCATTGCCTGATCCCGCAGCCCACATAGGAGTCACCTAAACTGCAGGCACCATAGATTCGGCTAACCCGACCGCAACACGACAGGACAACGAATTGGAGGCAAAGTGACGTTGACACTACCCGGAAACAGCTGGCGTGCTGGAACCAGGCTGGGCAGGAGGGAGTACCCGTGCCAAAGTCACTGCCGAGAACCAGCTGACGGTACTGGAACCCGGATGGGTAGCAGAAGGTACAAGAGCCAATGGAACTGCCGAAGACCAGCTGACGGTACTGGAACTTGGTTACTAAGCAGGAGGTACCTGTGCCAGAAAGCACTACCAAGAACCAGCAGACGTTGGTGGAACTTGGATACCGAGAAGGAGGCACCTAATCCAAAGGCACTGCCGAGAACCAGCTGACGGTACTGGAATCCGGATGGGTAGTAGAAGGTACAAGAGCAAATGGAACTACCGAGAACCAGCTGGCGGTGCTGGAACCCAGGGTAAATACTAAAAACAGAGTGGAGCCAGAGGTGTAATTGGAGCAAGTTTTAAATCAGTAGTACAGTGGATGTGGACAAAGCAGGAGAATTTGCCAGACACACAGCAGGGGAACAGCTGATGTTAGTGAACCCCAATAACACTGGAGCAAGTGTTGACTGTGCAGACGGCACTTCTGAGCAGCAACTAGCGGTATTGGAGCCCAGGGTAAATACTAAAAACAGAGGAGCCAGAGGTGTATTTGGAGGAGGTTTTAAATCAGTAGTACAGTGAATGTGGACAAAGCAGGAGAAATTGCCGTCCGCACAGCAGGGGAACAGCTGACGTTGCCGAACCCCAATAACACGGCAGCAAGTGTTGACTGTGCAGACGGCACTTCCGAGCGCCAACTGGCGGTGTTGGAGCTCAGGGATAATACTGAAAACAGAGGAGCCAGAGGTGTAATTGGAGCAACTTTAAAATCTGTAGTAGTGAGAATGTGGACAGAGCAGAAGAAATTGCCGTCCGCACAGCAGGGGAACAGCTGATGTTACTGAACCGCAATGACACGGCAGCAAGTGTTGACTGTGCAGACGGCACTTCCGAGCGCCAACAGGCGGTGTTGGAGCTCAGGGATAATACTGAAAACAGAGGAGCCAGAGGTGTAATTGGAGCAACTTTAAAATCTGTAGTAGTGAGAATGTGGACAGAGCAGGAGAAATTGCCGTCCGCACAGCAGGGGAACAGCTGACGTTACTGAACCCCAATGACACGGCAGCAAGTGTTGACTGTGCAGACGGCACTTCCGAGCGGCAACTGGCGGTGTTGGAGCTCAGGGATAATACTGAAAACAGAGGAGCCAGAGGTGTATTTGGAGGAGGTTTTAAATCAGTAGTACAGTGGATGTGGACAGAGCAGGAGAAATTGCCGTCCGCACAGCAGGGGAACAGCTGACGTTACTGAACCCCAATAACACGGCAGCAAGTGTTGACTGTGCAGACGGCACTTCCGAGCGCCAACTGGCGGTGTTGGAGCTCAGGGATAATACTGAAAACAGAGGAGCCAGAGGTGTAATTGGAGCAACTTTAAACTCAGTAGTAGTGAGAATGTGGACAGAGCAGGAGAAATTGCCGTCCGCACAGCAGGGGAACAGCTGACGTTACTGAACCCCAATAACACGGCAGCAAGTGTTGACTGTGCAGACGGCACTTCCGAGCACCAACTGGCGGTGTTGGAGCTCAGGGATAATACTGAAAACAGAGGAGCCAGAGGTGTAATTGGAGCAACTTTAAAATCTGTAGTAGTGAGAATGTGGACAGAGCAGGAGAAATTGCCGTCCGCACAGCAGGGGAACAGCTGACGTTACTGAACCCCAATGACATGGCAGCAAGTGTTGACTGTGCAGACGGCACTTCCGAGCGCCAACTGGCGGTGTTGGAGCTCAGGGATAATACTAAAAACAGAGGAGCCAGAGGTGTAATTGGAGCAACTTTAAAATCTGTAGTAGTGAGAATGTGGACAGAGCAGGAGAAATTGCCGTCCGCACAGCCGGGGAACAGCTGACGTTACTGAACCCCAATGACACGGCAGCAAGTGTTGACTGTGCAGACGGCACTTCCGAGCGCCAAATGGCGGTGTTGGAGCTCAGGGATTACAGTTCAGGTGGTAGAAACATGAACAGAACAGGAGACCTGGATACTTTTGCCAACAATTATTTATTCTGGAAGAGGACTGGCAAATTCATGAGAGATCCAGGCCTTGTTCATTTTGAGAAAAGTAAGCCGGTCAACGTTATCGGAGGATAGTCACATGCGACGATCTGTTAGTACACCACCTGCGGCACTAAAGACGCGTTCCGATAATACACTAGCAGCAGGGCAAGCTAGCACCTCCAATGCATACTGACTTAGCTCTGGCCATGTATCTAGCTTACAGACCCAAAACTTGAAGGGAGAAGAGCCGTCTGGGAGTACACTAAGAGGGCAAGACATGTAGTCTGTCACCATCTGACGGAAACGTTGCCTCCTGCTGACTGGAGCCGTCTGTGATGGTGTAGACATTTGTGGCGGCGGGGACACAAAACTTTGCCACATTTCGGCCATACTGGTCTTGCCTTGTGCTGAGGCGCTGCTTCTGCTCCCTCTTTGTGCAGAGCTTCCTCCACTGCCTCGACGCACTGAGCTGCTTTGTAAAGCACTAGCAGCACTGCTCTCGGTTGGAATGGAGAACATGATGGAATGCACCAGTGCGTCTTGGTACTCCCGCATTTTACGCTCCCGGTTCAACGGTGTTATGAGGCTTTGTAAGTTGTCCCGGTAGCGAGGATCTAGGAGGGTGGACACCCAATAATCAGCCGTGTTGAGAATGTGGGCGATGCGGCAGTCGTTTCTCAGGCACTGCAGCATGAAATCAACCATGTGCTGCAGACTGCCAACTGGCCAAGAAACGCTGTCCCCTGCTTGAGGCGTGATCTCTGCCTGCTCTGCATCACCCCACCCTCGCTCTAGATACTGACTACTAGAGCATTGTGTACCTCCCTCCTCTGGACAGATGTCTTCCTCATCCATTGACTCCTCCTCATCCTCCTCACAAAGTGTCCCCTGCCTAGGCCTTTGTGAGGAACCACGTTGCGCAGACTGTAGAGAAGCAGATGGCATTTGTGACTCCTCATCCTCCACCTCTTCCAAAACCTCATCCCTTAGTGCTTGCAGTGTTTTTTCAAGCAGGCAGGTAAGGGGGATAGTCATGCTGACTAGTGCATCATCTGCACTCGCCATCCGCGTGGAATAATCAAAGGCACGCAAAACGTGGCAAATGTCCTTCATAGAGGCCCACTCAGTGGTGGTGAAGCGTGAACGGCACGCACTGCGACTTCTTTGCGCCTGCTGCAGCTGGTACTCCATTACTGCTGCCTGCTGCTCACACAACCTCTCCAACATATGTAACGTTGAATTCCACCTGGTGGGTAGGTCACATATGATGCGATGTTCCGGAAGACGTAATCGGTGCTGCAGAGCTGCAATGCGTGATCTTGCATTGCTGGAACGCCGCAAGTGAGCGCACTCTATGAGGACCTTGTGAAGCAGTGCATCAAGATCCGGATAGTCCCTCAAAAAACTCTGCACGACCAAGTTGAGCACATGTGCCAGACATGGGATGTGAGTGAGGTTGCCTAGGCCCAGAGCTGCCACCAGATTTCGGCCATTGTCACACACTACAATGCCTGGCTGGAGATTCGCTGGCACAAACCACCCGTCGCTCTGCTGCTTGATGGCATTCCAGAGCTCCTGCGCTGTGTGGCTTCTATTCCCCAAAGAAATTAATTTTAATACGGCCTGTTGACGTTTGGCCACGGCTGTGCTCATATTGGTCACCATAACAGGTAACCGTTCACGGGTCGATGTGGAGGTAGACCGTGACGGCTCCTGCAGCGCTGATTCAGAGGAACAGGAGTATGAGGAGGAGTCAATGTGTACAGACTGGATTCCTGCAATCCTTGGAGTTGGCAGAACACGTACAGCGCCACTCTCAAGATCTGTACCCGGCTCCACAACATTTACCCAATGGGCAGTGAGGGAAAGGTATCGTCCCTGTCCATGCTTACTGGTCCACGCATCGGTGGTCAGGTGGACCTTGCTACTGACGGCGTTTTGTAGCACATGTTTAATTTTTCCCTCCACATGATGTTGCAGGGCAGGGACGGCTTGCCTGCTGAAATAAAATCGGCTGGGCACGTTGTATTGTGGGACTGCCAATGCCATAAAGTTACGGAATGTGTCAGTCTCCACCAGCCTGAATGATAGCATTTCAAGGGCCAGTAGTTTAGCAATGCCAGCATTCAGAGCCTGTGCTCGGGGGTGGTTTACCGAGTATGGGCGCCTTTTCTCCCATGCCTGTGCTAACGATGGCTGTAGACTGGCCTGGGAGTGTGAGGATGACTGGGAAAGTGGTGCTGTGGGTGGAATTACACTGTGTCTCTGTACAACAGTGCCAGAGATTCTTCCATGGCGATCCTGTGAGGAAGCCGAACCAGCTGTGTGTGAGCTGGAGGAAGAGGCTACAACACGAGCTGAAGAGGTGGTAGGTGGCGCTGTAGGTTGGCCTAGGTCTTCAGTGTGTTTTTGTAACTCCACCACGTGCTTGGTCCGCACATGTTTCCACATATTTGTGGTATTGAGGTTGCTGACACTTTTCCCTCTTTTCACCTTCTGATTACACAGCTTGCATTTGACAAAGCAAATGTCATCTGCAACTGTGTCAAAAAAGGACCAGGCACTGCAAGTCTTGGGAGCGCCCGCTTTGGATTTTGGAAGAGCCATGCTCCTAATGGGTGCCGAAGTGGAGGCTACAGGCAACCAAGTCTGCCCCCTCCCTCTCCCTCCTTTTTGGGCTGTTCGGGGAATCTCTTCCTCAGAGCTGCTCCCACCACCTTCCTGTCCCTCACGCCATGATGGGTCAAGGACCTCATCATCTACACCACCCTCTTCAAACAACTGCTTCTCCTGGGTAGTCTCGACAGCACAGTACGCACCAGAAAGTGGCACCTGAGTCTCATCATCAGATGCGTACTGAGGTGTGCTGCTGACCATAGGCACTGGCCCACCCGCCTCTTCAGATTCAGAGATACAAAACGGTTGCGCATCACTGCATACTACCTCTTCTTCAAATTCTCGAATTCTGCTTCGCTGGCCCCCTCTTTCCAAGCCAAGAGATTCAGAGATCAGAAGTAGAGATGGCTCCTGTCCAGGGCTCTCTGATTGCCTGGGCAATTTGGCAGGTGGTGAAGAGACAGATGGGTGCTCTTCAGTGCTCAGGACCTGAGAGGATCTGGAACTAATTGAAGTCGATGCGTTAGCTGCCATCCATCCGACAACGGCTTCAATTTGGTCCTCCCGCAGCAGTGGGGTACGGCTAGCTCCTACAAAGCTGCGCATAAAGGACTGTTCCCTGGTAAAACTGGGGGATGCTGAATCACTGGTGCCCGCAGCAGGCACAGAATCCCCACGTCCTCTCCCTGCAGAAACTCCACGCCCACGCCCACATGCCTTACTCCCTGCCTTCTTCATCTTGGTAGACTGATAAAGATAGGCAGAAAAGTACTAAGGGCTTAGTGTGCTTATTCCTGAACAGCTGCTAATAGGTATAAGAAACACTAATTTTATAAAGTGTGGACTAGACTTTAATATGAGCTAATGTGGCCTACACAACTGTAAAGTGGAGTGTTTGGTGAACTTTATTTAGGTTTTTTTTGTCACAAAAAGACACTGGATGTGCCTAAAGATGTAATAACGATAGTATCACAAACTTTTTGTAGCTATTACAATGTAGGTAGGTAACCTACAATGCAATAGATGAGGCTGCAAAAAATAGGCTAATACTAATCTGGCTGGGGCTGCAGAGCCCAATGCTGCAGAAAGGCTCCTCTAACTACTCCTATATAGTGTGTTTGGAACCAATTTAGCTGAATACGGATGGAACCACCACACTAATAGGAGAAATCAGGAAAAATTATGAATTGGCAAAAAAGGACAATGTATGAGGCAGTGACACACACTGAGTGCACTACAACCAGACGTGGTTGAAGCACACACTACAGGGTGAGCTGCACTCACACACCAGACCTTGCAGACAGCGGTGAACAGTACAGATGCAGAGCACTGTGCACTAGCGCTGCAAGACCAAAAAAATTTCTCTATCTACTCCTATATAGTGTGTTTGGAACCAATTTAGCTGAATACGGATGGAACCACCACACTAATAGGAGATATCAGGAAAAATTATGAATTGGCAAAAAAGGACAATGTATGAGGCAGTGACACACACTGAGTGCACTACAACCAGACGTGGTTGAAGCACACACTACAGGGTGAGCTGCACTCACACACCAGACCTTGCAGACAGCGGTGAACAGTACAGATGCAGAGCACTGTGCACTAGCGCTGCAAGACCAAAAAAATTTCTCTATCTACTCCTATATAGTGTGTTTGGAACAAATTTAGCTGAATACGGATGGAACCACCACACTAATAGGAGAAATCAGGAAAAATTATGACTTGGCAAAAAAGGACAATGTATGAGGCAGTGACACACACTGAGTGCACTATAACCAGACGTGACTGAAGCACACACTACAGGGTGAGCTGCACTCACACACAGAGACCTTGCAGAAAGCGGTGAACAGCACAGAGAACTGTGCACTAGCACTGCAAGGCACAGCGATTTATAAAGTAGCTTGGGTAAAGCAGAATAGACCAAATAGGTAGCTAAAACTGTCCCTCAGAACAACAGCATCCTATCCCTAACTGAATTCATAGCAGAGTGAGCTCAAAATGGCGGCGGTGGCTTTTATAGTGCATCATGACATCATTTCAGCAGCCAATCACAGCCATGCCATTAGTTAAGATGCCTACATGCCTAACAGGATGTGCCCACACTTCTTAGGATCCTCATTAGCTGAATAAAATGAAAATGGCTCATTGCATTATGGGAACTTCCGATTCCGGTATACGATATTGCAAAAGTATCGGAATTAAGTATCGGAATTCCGATACCGCGAATATCGGCCGATACCCGATATTTTAGTATCGGAATGCTCAACACTAGTTCTTATGTATTTAGTCTTAGAAGCATGAGATGTCCGTGGTGAAAATTCTCAAGGTATGATATATACTCTCCATACATCTCTGCATATATAGCATCTTGCCTCATAAACATACATTGAAGAATATTTTTACAGTTTCATAACTCAATATGGCGACTAGCTGATATATTAGTAGCTTCTACCATATTAGAACAAAACTAGTAACTAGTGGAATGTGTATTTTGACTACGTGCACAGTTACCTCATGTTGGCATATTTTAAACATATGGCTAATGACCTTTAAAGGATCATTAGTTATCTCCAAATAACCCATATTAACAAGAGTCCTATAGGTTTGACATACAGAACAGGTGTCTCTGCCAAGATCTTCAAAATAATCCCACGGTCTCTCTCTGACGTATTTAACCCCTTAGTGACCAATAGACATGTTTTTACTGACCTGCGATATAGACTAGCGTTCCCCGACAGGTGATAATCCTGTAGCTTTCACCTGTACACTATAGCTGACAACTTGCTGCATCAGCCACGATCAGTGTTGGCACCAACCATGCACGTTTAACCCCTTAGATTCTGCTGTCAATAGTGACTACAGAATCTAAATAGTTAACAGAGTGTTGGGGCTCTCTCTTTAACCTCATCGGCACCCCGATATCTTGATTGTGTGGTCCTGATGTTTGCCTTAGCAGTTCATGGCCAAATAACGACCTTAGAGTCTTCCGGCTATAGCGGCCTGTTCAGAAGTTATCAAAATTTAGGTAGTAAAAATAAACTTTTTCATTCTTGTTATGCCACTTTCCATTGCTTCCTGAAATAACCAGAAGGGTAAATTAACTACATGAAGGCAATTTTAAATACATTGAGTAATGCAGTTTTTTAAAATGGTATGACTTTTGGGTGGTTTCCAACATATAGGACCCCCAAAGTCACTTCAAAACTGAACAGGTCCCTATAAAAGTAAGTTTTGTAAATTTCCTTGAAAAAATGAAAAATGACTGCTACATTTTTAAACCTTCTAAAACGCTAACAAAATAAAACAACACTTTACAAATGGAGCTGATGTAAAGCAGACGTGAGGGAAATGTTATTTATTAATGTTTTTGTGTGGTAGGACGATTGGGATTAAAGGGATAGCCATTCAAAGTTTGAAAATATCGAAGCATTCCAGAGTTATTGCTATATAAAGTGACACTGGTTAGATTTTCAAAAATTGGTACGGTCGCTAAGGGGTTAAAACCAAGCAAGGCTCGAACAGAGCTATAAACTTATGTATATTTTTTTTTTATCACAAGAGATTAATATTTTACAGTCCCCCCATGATTATGATTTAAGAAATATCATAATCAATCCTAAACTCATTCTCTCACCATTCGCATCACATTAATTCTTTATTCTGAAAACCTTGTATCAACACCTGCATTGAATGTCATCTGAGTTCCCAAAAACTTCTAAATTAAAAATAAAAATTCACTCAAAATGTTATATTTTTCCTTTTTAGCGTTTCTCTTAAAATATCATCCTCCTTTTTAATGTCTTTATCTTTTTATATATTTTCATAATTTTACACATAATAAAAATCTGATATATTATATACAGCAAAATTAAAATAAATATAATTACGATTGGATTTGTTAATACATTTCCTGCTGCCATTTTCGCTATAGACTGTGACCAACTAGTAACTGATCTTCCTAAATTTTTCCACCAAGATGAGCCTGACATACTTGTCCATTCATGTTCATTATCATTTAAATTACCTTGTTCATGTCTGAATACAATTTCAGCTTCTTTTAGTTGTTTTGTTAACAAATTTAACAAACCTTTGTCTTTCTTTATCTCATTTGTCCACATATCCTAAGGGAAATTATTTTTTTGGGACAAATTGAACTGTATTGGAAGGATTTTCAGATTTCTTGTCCCTATTGACGTAATATTAATACTTCCTTCCTTCTTGGAGACAGTTTTCACATTTCCCTCTATACAATATAAACCTATTGTCAGATTTTCAGCATGTACACAAGATGGAAAGAATGCAGAAACGACTTATTTTTCAGACATAACTTGGAAACAAATTTTGTTCGAGCTTATTGGGGTCACAAGTCATGTATCGTGTGTACATTCTCCACTCTGGCATGACAAGAGGTATGATTATGGAAACATGAATGATAAATTACTTTATTCTGTCCAGGTAGACACATTACCTTAGAAACAAAATGTAAGCATGAAGAAATGTCTAATTGTTCAGTGTTTGTACCATCAAATGCATGACGTTGATATCGTCAATCTGAGGTGTGTCGGTCATCTTCCCCCTCACCACCCAAAAACGACAGACACCATGGCTTGGGTGCAATTGGCCGCAGTGGCCTTTATTAACGCATGGTTAAGAAGCGTTGTGTATTCTAGACATAAAGACGCGTTAAGGTCCTTGAAGCTAAGAAAAGGGTCTGGTGATCTCAATGACACAATTCCACTTGCTCCCAGATGCCCGTCACCAGCCCAGGAGCACCCTCCCCCGCCCCGTGGAGGGATGAGCCAAGCAGTTTTAAACCGCCAAACCCGGGACTCGACCTCCATTTGTCGAAGTCCCACCAATAACCAGACCCTCAAGCCACATAGATAACCGAGGGATCCATGTCCTGTGGACACTCCCATACCAATTTAGAAACCAACTTCAAGGACCCTAGACTCGCCACGATGAGAGCACTTGACACCTTAAGTACTCGAGACCCCCCTCACAAGGCCCTATTGCATTTTAAAAAAAAAGGGGGGGTGCGGCCTACGTGTACGACTTTGTTGTTACTACCTGCAATATCCTGTTTTCCCTTTACCCTCTAGCCCCAACTGGTGTATAATGGCTGTGTCCCTTAATGGTGGCTGTGTCCACTGGGATGCAGAGTTGCTTTCTGAATCATCTCGCGTTTGCCCGTGATGTCTTGGTTGACGTGGGAATGGGCCAATAACTGTACGAGCACAGGAAACCTAAGCGGAAGATAATATTGATATTAAAACACAAATACACCACACACCCACATTTATTGCAAGTGAACTGTTGCCTGGGGACGCACGTATGATAAAAACTATTTTGATTCCCACCTCCCTATGCGTTTGACGGCCTCCACGCTTAGACCACACACCGTCGCCTCTGTGGCGGGGCAAAACTGAGCGGATCCAGCCTCACCCTCTTTAGGCATTTCCTAAAAATTCTGGTGAATTGGTATTTTGATAGAAATGTGCTATCTTCGTAACATAACAGGGGGCCACTCGGATCACCCCCAAGCTTCTTGAAACACTCAGTTTTTACCAGGCACATTTCTGATCCCCGCACCACTCCCAACCACACTTTCTTTCTTTTCCCAAGCTGATCTGTCTTAGAATGCCTTAACCAAAATTCCACTCCTTCTTTTGATGCTAACACGTCCTTCGCTAATATCCCCCCACTTTCTTTTCTGGATGAGGCTACGAGCTCGCTAATTCATAGAGCTCCGAATAAGGGCCAGGAGAAAGCTAGACGGAAGAGTGTTAGCTCATACTCTGAGCTGCAGATCTCTAATAGTTCTTTACCCAACCGTTGTAGAAGTTTGAATGACACCGGGTGCCGACCATCTTTCTGCGTCCATCCATGACGAAACCCTCTTACCGCCTGTTTTACTAATGGGTTCTTGGTTAAGTCTCTAAGTCCCCGGGACCTGAAACCAAATCCCATGCCCGCTGCCCACGATTACCCGACTTAACTTGGCGATTGACCACCCCTCCCTAGCTCCTTCACTTAACCATATGAGTAGCAAGCCTACCTGATTGCCTTTGGATAAACCATGACTTATTCCCCTCTTACGGTCCTCCCACAGCCCCCACAGCTGCCTGGTATGCTTTCCACATGTTAAGGGATAGGGATGACTTAATCAAGGGTTGTGCTGCGTGAATGCCAATTTCCATAAGAGTTGTGGGCACTCAAGCCCCTTCTCCTCCGCTTCTGGGGCCACGGACTGGAAACGATCCCACTGAAAAAGAGAAAGTGCATCAGCGATCACGTTCTTTTCGCCTGGTATGTGAGAGGCCGTTATACAGGAGTTTATCAGTAAACACTCCAAAACTAATTGCCTTAAGACCCTGACCACTGGTGGTGAAGATGCCGACAGATTATTAACTGCCATTACTACTCCCATGTTGTCACAGCGGAAACTAATCTGTTGTTGCACAGCTGCTGGCCCCACAATGTTACTGCTACAATGATTGTGAAGATTTCGAGCAGCGCTATGTTTTTTACTAGCCCTATCTCCTTCCATTCGTTGGGCTACTCCCCTGCGCACCATTGGCCTCTGAAGTAAGCGCCGAACCCTGTGCTACCTGCCGTGTCCGTGCACAGTTCTAAATCGACATTCTCCGTCGCTTCCTCCATTATTAACGAACGTCCGTTATATTGTTCTAGGAATGTGGCCCAAAAAGCCAAGACCTCCCTATGGTGTTTTGTCAGTCTGATGTAGTGATGTGGGGCCCTTAAGCCTGCCATCACCCCTGACAACCTTCGGGAGAAGATGCGTCCCATGGGCATCACCCTGCAAGCGAAATTCAGTTTGCCTAATATTGATTGTGTCTATCTCAAAGTCATCTTTTTAAGTCGCCTAGTTCTTCCTACTTTAGCTCTTAACGCCACCACTTTATCATCAGGTAACTGCAGTTCCCACTTTTCGGAGTCTATGACAATCCCCAGGAAGTGCATTTGTGTGGCTGGGCCTTCCGTTTTTTTTCTGGTGCTAAGGGGACCCCAAATAACTCCGCAACCCACTGCATAATGTTTAATGTGGATTTACATTGCGGCGAGTCTTTTGGGCCAAGGCACAGGAAATCATCAAGGTAATGTATAAGTGGTGCCCCACGTCTTTCACAACCCATTCAAGGAAGTGGCTGACAGTTTCGAATAGGGAGCAGGAAATGGAACAACCCATGGGCAAGCAGCGATCTACATAGTATGCCCCCTCCCAAAAACACCCCAGGAGCCGTACACTGTCTGGGTGTACCGGTAGTAATCTGAATGCCCCCTCTATGTCTGTCTTGGCCATTAGCGCACCCTTTCCTAACTTTTGGACTCACCTGACCGCTTCGTCAAAGGAGGTGTAGACCACTGAGCTTAGTTCGGTGGATATGCCGTTGTTCACTGAACCACCTCTTGTGTACAAAAGATGGTGGATTAGCCTAAATTTGTTGGGTTGTTTTTTTAGGAACAATTCTGAGTGTTGACACCACCATATTTTTTAATGGTAACTCCTTGAATGGTCCTGCCATTCTGCCCAAGGCCACCTCCTTTTTTAACTTCTCAGAAACTACCGCAGGGTACTGATAAGCCGATTTTAGATTTTGATTGGTGATGGGGACCTCGACCGCGATGGAGGGAATTTTGAAACCCACCTCAAAGCCTGCCGCCAGCAGCAGCGCTATTTTCCTGTTTGGGAACCTATTTAGGAAGGGAAGCATTTTTGCTAGCTTCATTGGTGTCGCTCCTTTGGGAATTCCCATGAGTAACCCCCCTCTTCCTTTCCTATAACATTGCCCGCCCCGTGTGATGTTCCGTTACAGATGAAGCAGGCATGCCTGTATTTACATTCGGCTCTGTACTTGCACTGGCTCTCATTGAACTGCCAGCATACTGACCTCTATCCACTCGTGTGCCCCTGTCCCTTGGCTCCGTAGTGGCCGAATGACCCGGCCCCGCCAGGAAAGGGGGGCCATTACCCTCAACTACAGTCCTATTGTTATGATCTGCTACAAGCACTAAGGAAAGACAGGAGATATGTCCCTACAATAGAACTAAACTGGATCCCTACGATGTAACGGGGAACCTGATCCTGCGATCAGACCCGCTAAAGTCCTCAGCTAGTCTGAACGAAGACCTATAGATGCAAGGGAGGGATCCCTAGAAGATCTAGGGACTGGGATAAAGTTGGACACCTCCTAGCAGAAATTGTAGCAGTAAAAGACAAACACACAACATAGAACATAGAGGTCAGAAGACCTAGCAAAACTAACAGAGAAAGGAAACAGAGCACTAAGCTAGCTCAAGAGTAGTAATACAATGAAGTCCAGCAAGGCCAGGAGGGCGGAGCCGGATTAAATAGGGAAAAAAGGTCATGTGACCAGCAAACTAGAAAAAAAACAACAGGAGAGTTCTAACACCTATATCTTTCTGATCCCATTTTATTGCTGGTCGAACTGCTTTTCTTTGACGAAATTGTTTGTCATATCTCAGCCACATTTGACCCCCGTACACTCTGTACGCCTCCCCAATGGCGTCTATGTAGCCAAATAGGGCCAAGCAATTTTCTGGTTCCCTCCTGCCTATGACACTTGCTAGGATGTGGAACGCTTGTGTCCAGTTTGCGAATGTTTGCATGATTAATCGCCATCTCCGTTTCTTTTCGTCCTCTTTTTTATTATCGTCGCTCCTATTCTTATCTAAATAAAATTTTTCCAACGGCAGTAAGGAGAATATCTCAATGTACTCATCCCTCCAAATTTGCTCCTTTACCTCCTTTTTAAAGTACGCCCCCAGGGGACCCTCATAGCAAACGTAATCCTCAACCCTCGCCCTGTCGTCCAGGTTAATCCTATCCTCTTTTTCTTTTGTGTTCTGGTCTGCCATTGCCACTGGCTGTGAATCTCCTACTTCCAGCGCAACGCCCTCGCCCATCCTGACCTCGCTTCCGGATGTGACCCATGCAGACGCTGGCGCCTGCCGGTGGTTTTGCGTCTCTATGGAGGCTACCAGATTTCTTTGTATCATTAGCGTGTCCTGCCTGCTTGTTCCCTCCTTGTTATCCCCTGCTGCTCGGTTAAACCCTTCTGTCCTCTGGCTGTGTCTCACGCCCTGCGACATTAGTGTAGGTGGACACGGACATGACACTGATTCATAACCCCCTGGACCACATGAGCGGTCCCACCTCAACGGCTGACAATCGAGTCCCATGTAGTCCATCCCGGATGCATGGTGATGTCCATCTTGGCACCTCCGACGTGATGACCGCTGCTGATCGGGGAGGGGGGGTACCCAACTCCCGGGTGCCAATAGGGAAGGGCAGGCCCCAGGGAAGCCCGGCTGGGAGGGCCGGGGTGACAGGAAGGGGGGGTTATTGTGGGGGCAAAAGCCAGCCTGTGGCTGGCGGACCCACTGGGTCATATGCCCAATATATGGGGTGGTGAGAGGAGTTTACCTGCTGAAAATGGATCGGGTTTAGCGGGGGCAGGGGGATGGAGGCGGCTGTTACAGAGCCCGGTGTGCGGTAGGGGCTATGGGGAGGAATGGCCTGAGGGGCTGACCGCCTGTGCTGCATGGGCTCCCTCGCTGCACCGAATCCTTGTCTATTCGGGCCGGGGATTGTGCCAGCCTCCGGTGCTCAGCTCTCGCACGGTGTTGCCCTGGATTGGGGCCTCCTTGTGCGGCAGGCACCTGCCTACAGTCACGTGACCACGGGTGCTGCAGTGTAGCCTCTTCCACCGCGCCAACCAGCCTGCCCTGGCTGCCCCATTCACGGCCGGGCATGAGAGGGTGCCCGGCCTCCATCGGTGCGCTGCTGACCACCGGCGCAGCGAACATGCCATAGCTGTAAAAGCCCGCATTGGGGCCTACTTCCGGTTCAGGCCCCTCCCTGCGGTCACGTGCCCGCGGGTGACGCTGACCTGACTCTTCCGCCACGCCACCCGGCCCGCCCTGGCTGCCCCATTCATGGCCAAGAATGAAAGGGTGCCCGGCCTCCATCGCTGCGCCGCTGACCACCGGCGTAGTGCACCTGCCATCAATGTAAACAATCGCATTGGGGCCTACTTCCGATGCAGGCCTCTCCCCCACGGTAACGCGATCACAGGTCCTCACGGTCGCGTGACCGCGGTTGCCGCTGTGTATCCTCTTCCATCGCGCCACCAGGCCCGGCGTGGCTGCCCCATTCCCGGCCTCCATCGCTGCTCAGCACCGGAGTGCTGTGGCAGAGGCTTCGCCCACTCTGCAGGCATAGGCCTGCTTCTCGCTGCAGCTCTGGGCCATGCTGGTTGTTTCCTAACAGCGCGGCCCCAGGCACGTTTTTTCACTTTAGAGGGGGGCCATGTGGCTGCTTCTAGGGTCCCTGGGGAAGGGTTTTGGACCGAGGGGTGTGCAAGGGGGTTAGGGGGATGTACCAGGGCTTCCATGGAAGGACTCCCACGCCGACGACTGGGCTTCGGTGCCCAGTCAGGGATCAACCTCACCGGTGGCCTCGATCGCCATGGATGCAGCATCCTTGATGGAGCATTTTCTGAACCCACGTTGACGATGCAGGCTACTTGTTCCATCAGCCATTCAGAGGGGTCCTCTGTGGTCGCAATCTGCAAGGCCTCGAGCAGCTGCTCCACTGACATGGTCCAGGTAAGACTTGTGTCTTGTCCGGAAGAGAGGAGAAAAAGACCATACCACTCTCCTTTTTGGCCTTATAATCTGTCCCCACCTGACCCCCACCTTGTCTGTGCCTGTCCCCACCTATGCAGCACATCCGTCATGCCGGCTTCCACCCTATTGCCTTGGGCCAATTGCTTCAGCCTTTTCTAAATCTGTGTACTATAATTGATAATATAGCAATTGTGTATTATTAACAGGAATTCCCAGAACAGTGATAGAAACCATGGTTTCTTCTCTTCCCGATATTGGGATTAGAGATGTTCCTATACAAATGTTCTGTTCACATCCTAACCACTTATTTACCCACAAATCTGTGTGATTTAACGCAAAATTATATTCTGCAGTCAGAAGATATTTTCCAATTAGTCATATTAAAAGTCCAGACCATAGGCATAAATACTCCATCTCTTAATCGGTTTAGATTGGAATGGATTGATTTGGAAAGGAGTAGATAGTTGAAACCTTGTCTGTGTACATACATTATCTACTGCTGACCAAACATTTACGTTTATATCTTTGCATTGTTTGTAATTATTTTTAGTTAAAATGCAACATTGGTAAAGTCCAGAATCCTTAGGATATGGATTATCTAGAGAAAAAACTAAATTCTTATCCAACCATCTCACATTCCCGTATTAACTTTTGTGTATAACATTTGTTGGACCACTTGAAAAACTTCCCAAAAATAATTTGTTTCGAGTCCATGTTAACAGAGATTTGGGAGGTAACTCTAACCTTGTGTTGCATTTTAATAAAAGAGGAGACATATTTTCTTGACTATGTACTGCTTGTGGTGCAACCCTTACTTCTGGAGCGATAGTATTTGTTACTGTAAAGACTACAGATACTTGTACTTGTACTGATTCTCTAGTTATCTGGAAGTTCCATGTTTCTACCCAATCTTCATCTCCTTCTGTAATAGAAAGTAATGAAGGATCCAAAATTTTCGCAAAAGGTGCGTCTTTAACACAATCTCTGTTTCAGATGTTCTGTCTCTTTTGCGAGCATATCGTTAGTAATATCACCTCACCACACAGCTTTCTCTTCACCTCTTATCTCTATATTCCAATATAACACATCTGTAGAATTCCCATGTGCCTGTCTTATTATTATGTATATAATCTCCTTGTAACTGTGTAAACTTAGACTTAGGTCCTGTGGCAGCATGTTATATTATGTCAATGTTGTGTATGAAGTGTAGCTTAATACAGCATTTTACACCATAACCCATGTGAATGCTTCCAGTAATATCCACTGAATCGTCAGGTGTGTCTTCATCTATTAGATTTTGCATACTTGATCCTCTTGGTTTCCGTGAATGTAAAGTTTGATATGTCCATCCACTTCACTAGTATTTGTTCCATGATATAAAATGTCTTCTGCGTAGATCACGATTGAAATAGTAAAGAGTAGCAGAAACGTGGTTCCCATCAGATAGTAGTTTTTCTTGGGAAACTTCTTCTTGTCTTGAAGGATTGGTGTTGAATCCCTTCCATCAAGGACACGGTATTCTGCATTCCAGCTCTTATTGTAATCCATTTCTTCCTAAAAGAAATGCAGTATCATTATTTTGCAATATACAATTTGCATTGATCAACATGTACCCACAATTTTTGTTGCCTGCGGGTATTTTTTAACCACATTGGATGCTGGTTTAACTAGGATCATAACTAGTCCCATGGTGTCGATTATTTCAAAGGGACTTTCCCAGTTACTTTCCTAAGGTCCACTCTTCCTGAAAGTTTTAATCATGACTAGAGCCCCTTTCTTGACTTTGGATTCATATGGTGGCTATATCCTCTGCATTCTTTATGCAGCATGTGGAAGAATGTTTTTCAAGTTTTCCTGCAACAATTGCAACCATTTGGACCCTGCAACAGCATCTTTTTGAGGTGTGGACAAAAATGGTTCATGTGGGAAAATCAATGGCATTTTTATTTCTGTCATTAGTTCAAAAGGAGTAAACCGAGTTGTGGAGGAAGTTGTTCAACAGTACAAAAGGTACTGTATCAACCCAAGTATTAACTTTGTCCAATAAAATTTTCGGAATTCTGGATTTTATTGTCGAATTCTTCCTTTCCACAATACCAGCAGACTGTGGATGGTAAGGTACATGAAACTGTTGTTGTACCCCTAGAATAGTACAAACTGCTCGCATGATTTTTCCTGTGAAGGGACTTCCTCGATCAGAGGTAATCATTCTTGGGATCCCCCAAGTACAAAAGACATGATTAACTAATGCTCTAGCTGTAGACAAAGCATCATCTTTCCTGACAGGTAAAATTTCAACCCATTTGGAAAAAACATCTACTACAACCAATGCATACCTGAGACCATTTTTACCCGATGGTAATGGAGCAATGTACTCGATTTGTAATGTAGACCATGGACCATCTGCAGGTGCGGTTCACAGTAGTGGTGGTTTCTGTCCTTTTGGTCTTGGATTAATTTGGGCACAAATGAGACATGATTGAACAATACTTTGAACAGTCTCTTCCATCTTTTACCAGTAAAATTTCTCTTTGAGAATACCTAACAATTTCTGTTGGCCCAAAGGACCCAAGCTTTCATGATTATATCTTGTGAACTCATCCTGTAGATGATTTGGTACAACAGGATGCAAGGCCCCGTTTAAGTCATGACACAAAACTCAGTTTTCACAAACAAAGGGAGGTTTTGGATCAACCCGGGAAGCAGCAAGAGTTGTATCTTTTTCTTGTTCTTCCGCAAAAGAAGGGATATGCGTGTCTGTTCTTTGAACTGCTGAAACCTCGAGAGGTTCAGGTTCAAACATTTCTTCTCCTGTCAGGGCTGCCTCTTTGGCTAATATATCTGCGGTTGCATTTCCAACAAATAATTCATCAACAGACTTTTTATGAGCAGGAACTTTGACAATAGTAAAACCATTATGGGGTTTTTGAAGCTATCTCAAAAATTGTTTTCTTTGTGTCACTGTGTACAAGAGTCTTGTTAGAAAAATCAACGTAGCCTCTTTTTTCTCAAACTAGCAGGTAATCTGTCAGTGATCTCACAACATAGGAGCTATCACTGTAGATTACAATGGGACACTGATCATCAGCCTCATTCAGCTGTAGCACCATTTTTACTGCTTCTAGCTCTGCCCTCTGAGCTGAAAAATGACTCGGTAACTTGTGCTTTACCACCTGTTCTCTTTTGGGATAAAAAAAATGGCATATCTTGTATAATAATGCCCATTTGAATAGAATCGGGAACCATCTACAAAAACTGCTTCATCTGTTACCTCTGCCTTCCATCTGAAAAGTGATGGAATTGGATCCTGAAAAGACTGGAGACAATCATGAGTTTGCCCTTCATATTGCATCAACTGAGGAAGAACATATTTGGCCTTATAATCTACCTCAATTTGACTGGGAGACAATGACAGTAACCAATGGGCAAATCTCTGATGTGACACACCTGGGATATTTTTCTCAAAGAGAAGTTTTAGTGTAGAATGAGGAGTTTGCAGAATGATTTTGTTGAAACCAACAAAGTGTTCAGTCGCTTTGACTGCAAAGTAGACACCTACCAAGCGTCTTGCACAAGTTTCAAAACCTCTTTCAACAGGTGAGAGAAGCTTAGAATAGCCCAAAATTCTCCACTCTTCTCGCTGAAATTGTAACAGCACAGCAGAAATAGCTGTCTCTGATGTGTGAACTTGCAAAGCAAATGGAGCTGAAGGATCTACTGTGAGCAAAGCAGGTGCATTCTGTAAATTCATTTTCATTTGTTCAAATGATGTTTGTTGTTCAACACCCAGAGGATCAAATAATCATTTTCACCTTTCAAAAGATCGTACAAAGGCCTGGTCTTTTCAGCAAAATTCTCAATGAAATCCCTGGAATAGTTTACAAGACCCAAAAAATGTCGCAATGCCTTGTGTGTGGTTGGGATTGGGAGAGAAGCGATTGCCTCTATTCTTTCCTGCAATGGCTGTCTTTTTCCTGGACTCAACAACACTCCCAGAAACCTGACCTCCGTCTGCATCAATTTGACCATTTTAGTGTTCAATTTCAACCCTGCGTCATACAACAGTTCAAACAATTCTGTCAAGAGAGAAATATGTGACTTCTTATCCTCAGTAGACAACAAAATATCATCCACATATTGCAGTATGCAATCAGGCCTAGAAAATCAGGATAATACCTTTGCCAACGCCTGATGAGAAACACTAGGTGACAAATGTGATCCTTGAGGTAACCTGAAAAACAGATATTGCTCATCCAAGAAAGTAAATGCAAATTTGTACTGACAGCCCTTTTCAAGAAGTATACTGAAAAAGCCATAACTGATGTCTGGTACAGAGAAATATTTTGCCTTTGCATTTAGCCTTGTCATCATGTCAGGAGTATCGGCAACAATGGGAGCAACATTGGGAGTATGTTTATTAAACATCCGCAAATCCAATATCATTCGATATGTACTATCAGATTTCAATACACACCACAAAGGATTGTTACCACTGGCGGGGAATCACACCCTTCTACATTCACAACAAAATCTTATATTGTACCCACCCCATTTCTGAACTGAGCCCAAAGAGAAGGAATGCATTGTACAATTTCAGTCAGTACCTCATCACCACCAGTTTCAGGCCATAAATGATCTGATGACACAACATCAACATACTTCCAACATGGTCATATTCACTAGGGTCAATGACTACAGGTTTACGTCCATTAGAATCTTTCCAGATCACTTAATTCCCTAGATCAATTACCCACCCGAATTTCTGCATAAAATCTATGCCAAGTATATTTTCAGAATCACGACAATACGAAATATTAATTCCTGTTTTGAAAAAAACAGGTATCCCCAACATAACATTGGAACCAAGCTTTGCTTTTGTTTTTCCTTTTCTGCTGAATCCGATAATACTGTATTACAACTTGGAGATTCTGGTTTTACCCTCAAATCAAGGTTAGTAACACTTAGGCTATGTGCTCACGATGCAGAAATGTTGCGGATTTTTCCTGG
Source organism: Phyllobates terribilis (assembly GCF_046119375.1). NCBI lineage: Eukaryota > Metazoa > Chordata > Amphibia > Anura > Dendrobatidae > Phyllobates > Phyllobates terribilis. The sequence continues at coordinate 626,220,364 of NW_027362765.1, forward strand.
GCGTTTCTGCATCTCCCTGGCAGAAAAAACACATGCCGATTTTACATGCGTTTTTTCTGCCAGGTAGAAGCATTTGTGAAGCGTTTTTAACATGCGATTTCGCATGTGGGTTGTCAAGAGCTTTTCCAAGCGATTTTAGCATCACTTGGAAAAGTGCTTGACAACTTGGTCACACTATATAAATCCATGCAACCGGCATGGATTTATATTGTGTGACCAAGTTACAATGCTGCAAATGCAGCATCAATAGTAAAAGAAAGAATAAAAATGTTGGAAAAAAAAAAAATTATACTCACCTTCCGATGGCCCCCGGTCTCCTGTACGGTGCGTACGGTGCGTCCGGTGTCTTCGGCAGCTCGCAGTGCTCTAAAAAGGACCTTACATGATGTCATTTAGTCATGCGACAGGTCACGCGACCGCTGACGTCAGCGGTCGCGTGACCTGTCGCATGACTAAATGACGTCATAGAAGGTCCTTTTACACCACCACGAGCAGCCAAAGAGCCAGCAGCGCCGCCGGGAGCAGACAGGGGGCCATCAGAAGGTAAGTATATGTTGTTGTTTTTTTTAATTATAATTATTTTTTAACTACAGGTACTATGGTACCCGGGTCTGGAGGAGAGTCTCCTCTTCTCCAGACCCGGGTACCGTCCGCGCATTGAATTGCATAATATCCGCATGTGTACATGTAGTCATGCGGATGTTATGCTGTCCAATGCAAGTCAATGGCGGCGATTTCGCCACGATTCTGCAAAATTAATGGTTATGCTGCGGATTTCCGCAGCGGAAATTTCTGCAGCATGTGCACAGCACATGCGGATCATTGGGAAACATGGCAGACAATTTAAGTGTTTTTAATACATTTTCGCAGTGGAAATGGCGCCGCGGAAACGCATTAAATCCACATCGTGGGCACGCAGCCTTAATTGTGCCCCTGTATCAATGAGAAACACAGCACAGAACTGCTCTCACCTTCCTCCCACAAAGCTTAGTGTGTATATCACATGTCAGAGGTAAAGGTGTAGGGTCACCTATCATTGTTTGAGATAATCTATTTACATAGTTGTTATCACAGGGCTCTTGTAAATACACATCATTGTTTCAGAATCAAAGAGCAGATAATATTCAGGGTTGTACAAATAGTAGTCTGTGTTAGTCAACTAAAGAAGAACAGAGATTAAAGGGTCAACATAAAAATAAAGGAATGCTGCTCTTGCCATCAGAAAGTATGTCTGGCATAATTAAGATTTTACTCTGTATCCTCACAAGATGTTTTAGCAAAAACTCTCCTCCCCCCTTAGTACAAGGAGAAGGATTCCACACAGAAACAGCACAAAAAATCATAACTGGCTAAAGGCTCACCATTAATGTTAGAAAAATTAACACTTCCTTACTTTAGGGTAGTAAGGGCACAGTGAAGATAGGAAGAAAAAGCAATCTTGAATTGTGTGGATAAAACAAAAGCTTATTTAATGTTCATTCAAAAGTGATTACAAAAATGAAGAAAAATAGTTGATAGTACACAAAAAGAAGTACCGGGTTAAAAAGAAAAAGGAAACAATTATAGGTTCTTATGTATTCAGTCTTAGAAGCATGAGATGTCCGTGGTGAAGATTCTCAAGGTATGATAGAAAAATATTTAGATTTGAGAGTCCTCAGTGGTTGATACCTTTTAATGGCTAACTGAAAAGATGGTAACAAATTGCAAGCTTTCGAGACTACTCAGGTCTCTTCATCAGGCATAGTATACCACAAAATCTGAAGAGTCACATATTTATACACAATAAGACACACAAAAAATGCAATAGGTAAGACAGGTGATGGAAAGCAGAGTTATTATGGAAGAGATAAAAAGTTCTGGCTATAAATATTTTAGCAGTTAATAGATAAGGAGTGTGAAGGTTTTATTGTCCTGTGACTAGGTCCAGTGTTGTGATGGCCTCACAGGTCTGAGAGTCTGAGGAGCACATTCCTTAGTTGATGTAGAATGACATAAATCCATGTGACACATTCATTCCTGCTCTGAAAGTGTTAAAGGTCACCATCAGTTTATATTCTGAGATTCTTCTTTCTCTTTGAGATTTGAAGTTACCTTTTAATACCAGTAATTTCATGTCTTTTATGCTGTGATCAGGGGAGCAAAAATGCTTGGCTACAGGCAGATCTATTCTTTTTTCTTTTATTGTGTGGCGATGATGATTCATCCTCGTTCTAAGTTTTTGCCCTGTCTCCCCTACCTACATAAAGACCCCCAGCTGGACAATTGGTACATATAATTAAGTACACTACATTAGATGTGATACAGCTGAACGTATCTGGGATCTTATAGTCCTGATGTGAATTGGGAATCTTTATCTTGTCTGTGGTCATTATAAACGGACAGGTTTTACATTTTTTTCTGGTTACAAGGAAAGGTACCTGTAGCTGGTGGAGATGACAGGGAGCTTCTGACAATGATGCGTCTTAGATTTGGGGGCTGCCTGAAACACAAAAGTGGGGGGATCTGGAAATGTGGATTGTAATCGGGCATCTTTTTGTAGTAAGGGTGGTAGTTTCCGTGCAGCTCTTCTTAGCGCCTCCAGATTTGGGATTGTAATATACTCTCCATACATCTCTGCATATATACCATCTTGCCTCATAGACATACATTGAAGAATATTTTTACAGTTTCATAACTCAATATGGCAACTAGCTGATATATTAGTAGCTTCTACCATATTAGAACAAAACTAGTAACTAGTGGAATGTGTATTTTGACTACATGCACAGTTACCTCATGTTGGCATATTTTAAACATATGTCTAATCACCTTTAAAGGATCATTAGTAGTGTTGAGTGAGCAATAAAATGCTCGGGTGCTCGAAGCTCGGGCTGAGCTCACCGTGATACTTGGGTGCTCGACCCGAGCAACGAGCCCAATGTTAGTCTATGAGACACCTGAGCATTTTTGCGACGGCACCCCTGGCAGTCTGTAGAAAGCCAAAAAAGTGCCCAAAACGATAGTGACAGTGCTCAAAAGACATGGGGACACCATGGGCATCGCCCCAGGAAGCATTTCTGACCCCCAGGTCACTGCTGTCAACAACGTAGTCAGAGGTATTAAGCCACTTTTACGGGCTCACAATAAAATGTTCAAAAACGAAACTGAAATGGTTTTCCTGTGAAATATGTTAAGGAACTTCCTTTCCAGGGTAAAGACTTGTGTATAAGGTAAAATAAATAACCACAAACAAAAATACTCCTCCACACCTTGGGCTATGTTCACAAGTAGCATTTTTCATGCATTTTTGCACTTTTGTATTGCATTCAACCGTGACAAATGCATTCACCGGGAAATGTCATTTTAACATTTTACAATCTTATCTGGCCATGTTCTGTGTGAAACATGCATACAGTGCTGAAAAGACATGGGAACAGCATGGGGAAGACCCCTGGAAGCATCTCTGACACCCAGGTCACTGCCTAAAAGTGTGCCCATCAGAAGTGATCCTTTCCGCATCAGAAGATGCAGATTTGCACCTATCCCCGTGCAAGTCCTTGTCCCAGGGCAGTGTTCAATTGTACCTCCCCCATTCCTTGCAATGCAAGCGCAAATATGCAGCCTGCCACCCACCCACCCCCAGGCTGCATTACCATATTGTTAGCTTGCTTGCACTTGAAATTGGGCCTTTTAGGCATGTAGAGGCAGACGCCGGCCACCATGTCATTGCTGCGTCGGCGGCCTGGTGTTCATACTCAGTCCCCAGCCGCCAGGGGGAGGCCGGGTGTCCATACTCGGTCCCCAGCTGCCCCGCGGCCGGGTGCCCACACACGGTCCCCAGCTGCCTGGGGGCGGCCGGGTGTCCATAAACGGTCCCCAGCCACCCCTATTTCTCCTGGGAACTTCCCCCACACTTTTCTTATCCTGGCCTGCTTTAGGGCAGCATTGGACGAGCCCACCAGAGAACGAGACTCCTCCGGTGGGCCCTGGCTTCTCCATCAGGGGCGTTGAGAGTGCCAAGGTGAGGAGCATGATGATGATGATAGAAGTTAGCATCTGCTTTGTTTTCTTGGAATGCAAGCGCAAGTGTGCAACCTGCCACCCACCCACCCCCAGGCTGCAATACCATACTGCTAGCTTGCTTGCACTTGAAATTGGGCCTTTTAGGCATGTGGAGGCAGACGCCGGCCACCATGTCATGGCTGCATCGGCGGCCTGGTATCCATACTCAGTCCCCAGCCGCTTCCGGGTGTCCGGCTTCCGGGTGTCCACGCTCGGTCCCCAGCCGCCCCTATTTGAAGGACAGCCTTACCACAAACACGCGGACAAGTGAATGTGGCCAGGGATGGTCCATCTGACTGACGCCGTCACACTGGGTTAATATTGTGGAAGCTGGGACACAGTTGGACACTGGGATGAAACACGTCCTCCAGACAGAGGATTGCGGGTCCTGGGTCAATCAGGCTTCAACACAAAGTTCAGAAGGTAGACAGCAGCAATGGTCGGCCTCCTACACAACAAGTAAATTATCCATGATCATGAGGCCATCCATCTCCTTAGCTTTCTTTTCCTTGAAATGCAAGCGCATATATGTAGTAGCAGCTAGGCCTGAGGTGGTCAGCGTTTTGGCGCATATTCAACCTCCTCCGAGGATTGCTGGATGTTTTCCTGCTACTATCCCAGTTCTATGACTCCCGTTAAAACAAAGCTTCAGGTTATGAATGATGGATGAGGTGGTGGCAAAGGAGAAAGAGCAGTAGGAACAGAAACCATTCACATCAATATCAGGCCAGTCAATCACACATGTCTTGTAAGATATGTTTCTGTACCAAAAGGAGCGGTTCGGCTACACAGTTATACGGCATACAGTAAGTGCAATGCCTACCAAAAATTTCAAGGCACTCCAATGCCCCTTGGAAGTGACATGGAGGTCAGAGGGCCTTACTAAACCGTTTTTTCCATTTATAGCAACTGGGTCTCCTGTACACTGTTGGCCTAAGCAGTGAATGGAAGGCTTTCCAAAAATTATGAGGAACTGCAATGCCCCTTGAAACAGATGTGGATTACAGAGTACTAAAAACCTTCTACCCATTATTGGGGAGTGGGTCTCCCTTAGTGTTCCCCTATGCATTGAAAAGCAAAAGCTGACTAAAATTAGGAGGAAATGCAATGCCCGTTGGAAGAGTCGTGGAGGTTAGAGTTGATTAAAAACAACATTTCAATGCCCCTTGGAAGAGCTTTGGAGTTCAGAGTGGTTTTCCAAGACGCTTTTAATGCCCCTTGGAAGAGTGGTGGAGGTCGCAGTGGAATAAAAAGACAATATCAATGCCCCTTGGAAGAGTGGTGGAAGTCGCAGCTTAACAAGACGGTTTTAATGCCCCTTGGAAAAGTGGTGGAGGTCGCAGTAGCTTAACAAGACGGTTTTAATGCCCCTTGGAAAAGTGGTGGAGCTCGCAGTGGAGTAAAAAGACAATATCAATGCCCCTTGGAAGAGTGGTGGAGGTCGCAGTAGCTTAACAAGAGGGTTTTAATGCCCCTTGGAAGAGCGCTGGAGGTCGCAGTAGCTTAAAAAGACAGTTTTAATGCCCCTTGGAAGAAACGTGGAGGTCACAGTGGCATAAGAAGACAATATCAGTGCCCCTTGGAAGAGTGGTGGAGGTCGCAGTGGAATAAAAAGACAATATCAATGGCCCTTGTGTGACGGGTCCGGGTGGTGGAACCTCTGTGCTGCGGTGCAAGGAGGGACCCAGAGGGGCGTAACTAAGTATCAACTCGGACCGACCCAGGTCGTACGGCGGCTAACGACTCCGTGACCAGGGAGGGATCGAGCAGAGGGACCAGGTGCTACTCTGGGGACGACTTTGTAAGGGAGCAGGTGACTCCCACGGGTCAGATGGCAGTGACTGACCAATACTGCAGATGGACACATCAGGCAGGCTGATGAGAGGTCCGGTTAGATGAACTGGCAGAGACAGCAGGCGACAGGCGGGAGCCTCCAGGTAGGCTGTCAGGTAGTAACGGCAAGAGACTGGCAGGAGCCTCCAGGTAGGCAGACAGGTGGTCATGGCAAGTGACAGGCGGGAGCCTCTAGGTAGGCTGTCAGGTAGTAACGGCAAGAGACTGGCAGGAGCCTCCAGGTAGGCAGACAGGTCGTCACGGCAAGTGAAGGGCAGGAGCCTCCAGGTAGGCTGACAGGTAACAGGCAGGTGCTTCCAGGTAAGCAGGCGGGTGAGGCCCATAGACAGACTGGCGGACTGAACGGAAGACAGACTGTCGGGCTGGAGAGTAGTCAGGCTGGCGGGCAGGACTAGTAGTCAGGCTATCAGCGGGACCTGAGGGCTGAAGCAGAGGTTAGAACACTGTGCAACAACTATTGCTCGGGCACCTCCATTTTGGAGGAGGTGCCTTATATATGGGAGGGCCTCCGGCAATTGGCCGGGGACTCCTTAGGGCGTCGCGTGCGGCCCCTTTAAGAGGGAGGGAGCGCGCGCGCGCCCTAAGCACAGTGCCCGGGAAGCTGCGCGCGCAGGCAGCAGAAGCAGGAAGAGGAGCGCTGGAGGATGCCGGGCAGGGAGCGCGGCGGTGAGAGGGACGGCGTCTCTGCCTGGCAGGGGGCAGAGACGCCGATGCTACAGTACCCCCCCCCCCTTTACGCCCCCTCTTTTTTAGGCCAGAAAGAAATTTTTCAAGAAGAAGCGGGGCATGAATGTTCTCCCTGGGTTCCCAAGTTCTCTCCTCTGGGCCAAACCTCTTCCAATCCACCAGAAAAAAGGTTTTTCCTCTTACCCTCTTGGTGGCCAGAATGTTCTGTGCCTCAAAAATGTCCTCAGCGGAAACCGGAGCAGGGGAAGTACCTGGATTATTGGAAAAAGAATTAAACACAACTGGTTTGAGGAGAGATACGTGGAAGGAGTTGGGAATCCGTAAGGTGGCCGAGAGTTTTAGCTTGTAGGCCACTGGGTTGATTTGTTTGAGGACTTCAAATGGACCGATGAACCGAGCACCCAACTTGTAGGAGGGTATTTTGAGGCAAACATGTTTGGAGGAGAGCCAAACCTTGTCTCCCAGATGGAATTGAGGCGGATCTAGACGTCTCTTGTCAGCATATCTCTTCATCCGCTCGGAGGACTGAAGAAGTGCAGACATAGTATTCTCCCAAATGGTGGAAAATTCGCTGACCAGAGACTCTGCGACAGGGTTGTCCACGGAAGCGGAGACGGGAAAAGGAATCCGGGAATGTTGACCATAGACTACAAAGAACGGGGACTTGGAAGTTGATTCGCTCTCATGGTTGTTGTAGGAGAATTCGGCCCATGGTAGGAGGTCCACCCAATCGGTATGGTGAGCATTAACAAAGTGCCGGAGGTAGCTGGTAAGGATCTGGTTGATACGCTCCACTTGGCCATTGGACTGTGGGTGATAAGCGGAGGAGAAATCCAGGATGACATCCAGCAGCTTACACGTAGCTCTCCAGAAGCATGAGGTGAATTGAACTCCACGATCCGACACAATGTGGAGGGGTAGGCCATGGAGACGGAAGATGTGAAGGATGAAGTCCTTAGCCAGCTCCGATGCAGACGGGAGACCAGGCAGAGGGATGAAATGGGCCATCTTAGAAAAACAGTCGGCGACCACCCAAATGACTGTACAACCGGCAGAAACAGGGAGATCTGTAATAAAGTCCATAGCAATGTGTTGCAAGGGGTAGCAGGTACGGGAAGAGGCAGGAGGTGACCGGCTGGAAGATGTCTGGGAACTTTGTTGCGGGCACAAGATGAACAGGCCGAAACGAAGTCTACCACATCTTTGCGCAGGGTGGGCCACCAGTAATTCCGGGAAATGAGCAGGAAAGTTTTATTCTGACCGGCATGGCCGGCTAGTTTAGATGAATGACTACAGTGAAGCATCTTCTCCCGATCTGTAACTGCTACAAATGTCTTACCGGGTGGGAGATGAGTCAGATCTAAGGGGGCCATACTCATCACTTTGGAGGGGTCGATGATGTGCGTAGGCTCCTCCTCTAGATCGGAGGACAGGAAGGATCGAGACAATGCGTCAGCTTTAACATTCTTGTCCGCCGGGCGGAAATTTAGGATAAAGTCAAAGCGAGCGAAGAACAAAGACCACCGGGCCTGACGCGGATTGAGTCTTTGGGCATTCTGGAGATATGCAAGGTTTTTGTGATCAGTATAGATGATCAATGGGTATAGAGCCCCTTCAAGCAGGTAACGCCACTCCGCCAGCGCCAATTTGATGGCTAGCAGTTCTCGGTCTCCTATGGAATAGTTGCGCTCAGACGAGGAGAAGAGTTTGGAGAAGAAGCCACAGGTTACCATTCTCCCGGATGAAGATTTTTGGGTGAGCACCGCTCCGGCTCCGGAGGATGAAGCATCAACCTCCTGGAAGAACTGTTTGTTGCAGTCTGGACGGTGCAGCACTGGGGCAGAGGAGAAGGCTTGCTTTAAGGAAAGGAAAGCCTCCTCAGCTTCGGGCGGCCATACCTTGGGATTTGCTCCCTTACGGGTGAGCGCAGAGAAGGGAGCAGTCCGGGAAGAGAAGTGCTGGATGAAGAGACGGTAGTAGTTGGCGAAGCCCAGGAATCGCTGAATCGCCTTCAACCCCTCCGGACGGGGCCATTTTAAGACGGCAGAGAGCTTCTCGGGGTCCATTTGTAGACCTGTCTGGGAGATAATATAACCCAGGAACGGAAGGGAGGTCTGCTCGAAGAGGCACTTCTCAAATTTGGCATAGAGGTGATTCTGCCTGAGCCTAAGCAGGACCTAACAAACATCCCTCCGGTGTGTGGGAAGGTCCGGAGAGACGATCAAGATGTCGTCCAGGTACACCACCACGCAGGAATATAGAAGATCACAGAAGATGTCATTGACTAATTCTTGGAAGACGGCGGGAGCATTGCAGAGACCAAAGGGCATTACACGGTAATCATAGTGACCCTCCTGGGTATTGAATGCCGTCTTCCACTCGTCTCCTTGACTGATCCGGACCAGGTTATATGCCCCACGTAAATCTAGCTTGGAAAAGATTCTAGCGCCCTTAAGGCAGTCAAATAACTCGGAGATGAGTGGCAGGGGGTATTTGTTTTTGACCGTGATTTGGTTGAGTCCTCGATAGTCTATACAGGGGCGTAGGGAACCATCTTTCTTCTTGACGAAGGGGAGGTAGATTTCCGGATCAATCCCCTAGCCAGATTCTCTTTAATGTATTCCGACATGGCCCGGGTTTCAGCCGACGACAAGGGGTAAATACGCCCACGGGGTGGAGTGTCACCGGGTACCAGGTCGATCGAGCAATCATATGGCCTATGAGGTGGCAGTGTCTCTGCTTCCTTTTTGCCGAAGACATCTGCATAGGACCAGTAAGGTGCCGGGTAGATTAGCCGTGGTGAGGGGCGGACGAACCGGGTGGACCGGGACCAGGTAGGTCTTATGGCAATCCTGCCCCCAACAGAGAACTTCACTGGATTGCCAGTTCAGCACGGGTTCATGTCTCTGGAGCCAGGGTAGACCTAGCAATAGGGAGTGAGAGAGACCAGAAAGCACAAGGAAGAAGATCCTCTCAGAGTGCAACATTCCCACCTGCAGGGTTATAGGCTCTGTGACGAGCAGGATGGTCACCGGAAGGAGTCTTCCATCCATGGAGGCGACTGCCAATGGTTCAGCCAGAGGCTTGATGGGAATGTGATATTTCTCTACCAGGGACTGGGAAATGAGGTTCCCAGCAGCTGCCGAATCTATGTGTGCAATTTCAAAGTAGCGGTTCTCTCCCCAGGAGATGGAGACAGACAAAGACAGGGAAGGAGAGGGTTTACTTTTGTCTAGGACGACCTCTCCGAGCGGTCCTAGACACTGGCATTTCCCGGCTTCACCGGGCAGGAACGGATGAAGTGCTCCTTACTGCCACAATAGAAACAGCTCCCCTCAGCCCGGCGTGACTCTTGGCAAGATTTGACCATCTTGGTCTGGTCGAGCTGCATAGGTTCGGGCGAGCGTGCCCGGGGAGTTGCTAATTGAGAGACAGGTCTCTGGAAATAGGAGCAAGGCGAGGAAATCTTCTCTCCCGGGTGGTCTCTTTGGTACATTCTTGGAAACGGATGTCAATCTGGGTAGCTAGTGACACCAGGTCATCCAGGGTGGTAGCATGTTCCGACCGGCTAACTCGTCCTTAATCCGACCGGAAAGGCCCTCCCAGAAGACGGACACCAGAACCTCGTTGTCCCAGGCAAGCTCAGAAGGGTTCGGAACCATATGGCATATTGGCCCAAGGTGAGACTCTCCTGGCGGAGATGTAGCAGAGAGGAGGCTGAAGAGGATTTTCGTCCAGGTTCATCGAAGACTTTCCAGAAAGCAGCGAGGAAAGACGATAGATCGGACACCAGGGGATCCCCTCTCTCCCACAGGGGATTTAGCCATGCCAGAGCTTCCCCAGTGAGATGGAACATGATGAATGCCACCTTGGCTCGGTCGGAGATGAACTGATGTGCCAAGAGTTCAAAGTGCAGGGTGCACTGGGTTTATGAAACCCCGAGCTAGAGCGGGGTCGCCTCCAAAACGAGGAGGTGCAGAAAGCCGGGGGCCTGGGTTGGATGCCATGGTATTGGTGGGCAGCGGCGCTGCCGGGGCGGGAGTCGCACGACTCGAGGCGGACACAGGAGGAACAGTGTGTCCAGGCGGGAGTTGACACTCCGCAGGAAGTTCAGGATGGTTTCCTGTTGGGATCTCTGACGAGAAACCTCCTGGTAGAGGTCAGAGAGCGAAGGAACTTCGGAGCCACCGGGTTCCATGGCCCGAGCAAACTGTTACAGGTCCGGGTGGAGGAACCTCTGTGCTGCGGTGCAAGGAGGGACCCAGAGGGGCGTAACTAAGTATCAACTCGGACCGACCCAGGTCGTACGGCGGCTAACGACTCCGTGACCAGAGAGGGACCGAGCAGAGGGACCAGGTGCTACTCTGGGGACGACCTTGTAAAGGAGCAGGTGACTCCCACGGGTCAGATGGCAGAGATTGACAGATACTGCAGATGGGCACAGCAGGCAGGCTGACGAGAAGTCCGGGTAGATGAACTGGCAGAGACAGCAGGTGACAGGCGGGAGCCTCTAGGTAGGCAGTCAGGTGGTCACGGCAAGTGACGGGCAGGAGCCTCCAGGTAGGCAGACAGGTGGTCACGGCAAGTGACAGGCGGGAGCCTCTAGGTAGGCTGTCAGGTAGTCACGCCAAGAGACGGGCAGGAGCCTCCAGGTAGGCAGACAGGTGGTCACGGCAAATGACAGGAGGGAGCCTCTAGGTAGGCTGTCAGGTGGTCACGGCAAGTGACGGGCAGGAGCCTCCAGGTAGGCAGACAGGTGGTCAAGGAAAATGACAGGAGGGAGCCTCTAGGTAGGCAGACAGGTAACAGGCAGGTGCGGCCCATAGACAGACTGGCAGACTGAACGGAAGACAGACTGTCAGGCAGGAGAGTAGTCAGGCTGGTGGGCAGGACTAGTAGTCAGGCTAGCAGCGGGACCTGAGGGCTGAAGCAGAGGTTAGAACACTTTGCAACAACTATTGCTCGGGCACCTCCATTTTGGAGGAGGTGCCTTATATATGGGAGGGCCTCCGGCAATTGGCCGAGGACTCCTTAGGGCGGCGCGCGCGGCCCCTTTAAGAGGGAGGGAGCGCACGCCCTAAGCACAGTGCCCGGGAAGCTGCGCGCGCCGGCAGCAGAAGCAGGAAGAGGAGCGCTGGAGGACGCCGGGCAGGGAGCGCGGTGGTGAGAGGGATGGCATCTCTGCCTGGCAGGGGGCAGTGACGCCGATGCTACACCTTGGAAGAGTGGTGGAGGTCGCAGTAGCTTAACAAGACGGTTTTAATGCCCCTTGGAAAAGTGGTGGAGGTCGCAGTGGAATAAAAAGACAATATCAATGCCCCTTGGAAGAGTGGAGGATGTCGCAGTAGCTTAACAAGACGGTTTTAATGCCCCTTGGAAAAGTGGTGGAGGTCGTGGTAGCTTAACAAGACGGATTTAATGCCCCTTACAAGAGCCATGCAGTACAGCATATTAAAAACATTATCCCCATTATTGGGGAGTGGGTCTCCCATAGTCTTTGTCTATGCCTTCCAAGCAAAAGCTGCCAAAAATTAGGACGGAGGAACTTGCAATGCTGGCAACACGGACCACGGTCACCCTGGTGGTATAGTGGTGGTGGAGGCTGAGGATAAGGAGAAGAGCAAAAAACAGCCGAAATTAGGAAGCGTATACCCATGTGTGGGTATGAAGCGGTGCATGAGAATACACCTCCTGAAATAACACAGTGGATTTGACTTTATGTTACTCTACTGTCATTTGGTGGTGATGAGAAGTCTGGGCCAATCCAGCCCTTGTTCATTTTGATAAGGGTCAGCTTGTCAGCATTGTCAGTTGAGAGGTGAGTGCGCTTATCAGTTATAATTCCCCCAGCGGCACTAAAAACACGCTCCGATAACACGCTAGCGGCAGGGCAGGCCAGGACCTCCAAGGCGTACATAGTGAGTTCATTCCAAGTATCCAGCTTGGATACCCAATAATTAAAAGGTACAGAGGAATCACGGAGGACGCTGGTACGGTCGGCAAGGTACTCCCTCACAATCTTTTGAAACTTTTCACTCCTTGTGAGAGTACCCCGCGCCTCAGGGCCTGTAAGCTGGGCGGGTCTCAGAAAACTGTCCCAGAATGTTGACAGTGTTCCCCTGCCTCTGCTGGATTACAGTTGCGTCTCTCTCGCCTGTACGCCTTGGTTGGTAAACAAACTGTGACCTCTGCTGCTAGCGTGTTCAGATGGGAATTTTTTTTAACAGTTCTGCAGCAAGGGCCTTCTGGCACTGCCACATTTTTGTAGACCTCTCCACCTCAGGAATAAGAGAGAGAAAGTTCTCCTTGTAGCGGGGGTCTAAAAGGGTCACCAACCAGTAATGACAGTCACCGAACATTTTGACAACGCGAGGGTCACGGTTAAGGCAGCGTAACAAAGTCAGCCATGCGTGCCAGACTGGTAACGGGCAAGACTTCCGTGTCCTCACCAAGATGACGACTGACCATTCTCTCCTCCTCCTCCCCCCTGTCCTCAGGCCACCCACGCTGAACCGACGGTATGACAGTTGTACAGGTACTACTGTCTACAGCGCATGATACCAGCTTCTGTTCTTCCTCCTCCTCCTCATTGTCCCCCAATGCACGTTGGGATGAGATGAGGCTGGGCTGTGTGTAATTGCCCGTTACGGCTTCTTGATCCATCTAATCATACTCTGGCTGCAATGCCGCCTCTTTAATTCTCTGCAGAGAGCGTTGCAAAAGACAGACAAGTGGGATGCTGACGCTAATGATGGCATCATCGCCACTCACCATCTTGGTGAACTCCTCAAAGTTTGTCAGGGTGGTACATATGTCAGACATCCAGGTCCACTCCTGAGGTCTTATGTGTGGAGTCTGACCTGAATATCGACGGCCTTGTTGCAGCTGGTACTCCACAACTGCTCTCTTCTGCTCACAAATCCTTTGCAATATGTGGAGGGTAGAGTTCCAATGTGTGGGGACATCACAAACCAGTCGGTGTGCCGGAAGCTGGAAACGCTGCTGCAACACAGCAAGGGCGGCGGAAGCTGTAGCCGACTTCCGAAAATGAGCTGACAGGCGGCGTACTTTGACGAGCAGATCTGGCAGCTCGGGGTACGATTTAAAAAACCGCTGAACCTCGAGGTTAAGCACATGAGCCAGGCATGGTACGTGTGTGATCTCGCCTCGCCTCAGAGCCGCCACCAGGTTACGGCCATTGTCACACACGACCATGCCTGGATGTAGGTTCAGCGGTCTCAGCCACAGATCTGCCTGCTCTTTCACAGCTGTCCACAACTCACAAGCAGTGTGAGGTTTATCACCTAAGCTTATGAGTTTCAGCACAGCCTGTTGCCGCTTGGCTGAGGCAATACTGCAGTGCTTCCAGCTTATAACTGATGTGGTGATATCTGAGATGGAGGCTGAACATGAGGAGTGCAACGGGTCTGGGAGGCGGAACCTCTGAGCTACTATACAAGGGGGCGGTCCTTGTAAGGGAGCGGGTGGCGACCAGGCAGGCAGTCACAGCAGGTGACCGGGACAGTCTCTGGATGAACGGACAGGAGGTCACGGCAAGTGACCGGGGCAGTCTCTGGATGAACGGGCAGGAGGTCACGGCAAGTGACCGGGGCAGTCTCTGGATGAACGGGCAGGAGGTCACGGCAAGTGACCGGGGCAGTCTCTGGATGAACGGGCAGGAGGTCACGGCAAGTGACCGGGGCAGTCTCTGGATGAACGGGCAGGAGGTCACGGCAAGTGACCGGGGCAGTCTCTGGATGAACGGGCAGGAGGTCACGGCAAGTGACCGGGGCAGTCTGTGGATGAACGGGCAGGAGGTCACGGCAAGTGACCGGGGCAGTCTGTGGATGAACGGGCAGGAGGTCACGGCAAGTGACCGGGGCAGTCTGTGGATGAACGGACAGGAGGTCACGGCCAGTGACCGGGGCAGTCTGTGGATGAACGGACAGGAGGTCACGGCCAGTGACCGGGGCAGTCTCTGGATGAACGGGCAGGAGGTCACGGCAAGTGACCGGGGCAGTCTCTGGGTAAAGGGTTGGTACGACCTGTGGCGGCTGATGGTAGACGTGAGCTCCCAGGTGAGCAGGCGAGAGTCTCTGGATAAACGGGTGGTCACAGCATGTGACGGCAGAGCCTCCAGGTAGGCTAGCAGACAGGCAGCAGATGAGCGCTCCCAGGTGAGCGGGCAGAAGTCTCAGGACAGGCGGGTGGTCACAGCACGTGACGGCGGAGCCTCCAGGTAGGCTAGCAGACAGGTAGCAGATGTGCGCTCCCAGGTGAGCGGTCAAGCTGGTCCTTAGACAGACTGACAGGAGTTGGAAGGCAGACCGTCGGACCTCAGGCTAGCAGGCAGGTAGCAGAATATCAGGCAGGAATAAGACAGCAAGCTGGCAGGAATCTGGCAGGTAACTGGCAGGTAACTGGCAACGGGACCTGAGGGCTGAAGCAGAGTAGTGAACAGTGCAACAACATTGCTCGGGCACCTCCATTTTGGAGGAGGTGCCTTATATATGGTGAAGTCCTCCGGCCATTGGCCGGGGACTCCTTAGGACGGCGCGCGCGGCCCCTTTAAGAGGGAGGGAGCGCGCGCGCGCGCCCTAAGCACAGTGGCCGGGAAGGAGCGCGCGCTGCCAGCAGAGCGGGAGGAGGACGCCGGGCTCGGAGCAGAGAGGTGAGGGGAACAGCGTCCCTGCCTAGCAGAGGGCAGGGACGCCGGCGCTACAGTACCCCCCCCTTTAGGCCCCCCCTTGTTTAGGCCAGACAGAAATTTAGCAAGGATAAGAGGGGCATGGATGTTCTCCCGGGGCTCCCACGTTTTCTCCTCAGGACCAAACCCCTTCCAATCTACTAGAAAAAAGGTCTTTCCTCTTACCCTTTTGGTGGCAAGAATGTTCTCTACCTCAAACTCGTCTTCAGCAGAAACCGGAGCAGGAGGCGTACCTGTAGACTTGGAGAAAGAGTTAAGTACCACAGGTTTGAGGAGAGATACATGGAAGGAGTTAGGGATCCGTAAGTTGGCCGGGAGTTTCAATTTATAGCCCACCGGGTTGATCTGACTGATGACCTCCAGAGGACCGATGAACCGAGGCCCTAACTTGTAAGAAGGTGTCTTGAGTCGGACATATTTAGATGAGAGCCAGACTTTATCTCCAGGACGAAATTGTGGAGGATCCAGGCGTTTTTTGTCAGCGTGTCTTTTCATCCGCTCGGACGACTAAAGGAGTGCGGATCGGGTACTCTCCCAAATGGAGGAAAATTTGCTAACGAGAGATTCCGCAGCCGGATTGTCCACCGAGGTGGAGACGGGAAATGGGATCCGAGGATGCTGACCGAAGACTACAAAAAACGGGGATTTGGAGGAGGATTCGCTCTCGTGATTGTTGTAAGAGAACTCGGCCCATGGTAGGAGATCCACCCAGTCTGAATGATGGGCATTAACGAAGTGCCGGAGGTAACTGGTCAGGTTCTGATTGATCCGCTCCACTTGACCATTGGACTGTGGGTGGTAAGCGGAAGAGAAGTCCAGGGTGACGTCTAGCAGTTTACAAGTGGCTCTCCAGAAGCGTGAGGGGAACTGTACCCCACGATCCGACACGATGTGGAGGGGCAGGCCATGAAGACGAAAGATGTGACGAATAAAGTCTTTAGCTAGCTCGGGTGCAGACGGGAGGCCTGGCAGGGGAACGAAATGAGCCATCTTGGAGAAGCGGTCAGCGACCACCCAAATGACCGTACAACCGGCAGAGACTGGGAGGTCAGTTATAAAGTCCATTGCTATATGCTGCCAGGGGGCAGCAGGTACAGAAAGCGGAAGGAGGCGACCGGCTGGCAGATGTCTCGGAACCTTGTTGCGGGCGCAGGACACACAGGTAGAAACAAAGTCTATTACGTCCTTGTGCAGGGTAGGCCACCAGTAGTGCCGGGTAATAAGCTGGAGGGTCTTTTTCTGACCGGCATGGCCAGCTAGTTTAGACGAGTGACCCCAGTGAAGGATCTTCTCCCGATCAGGTACTGATACGAACGTCTTTCCGGGAGGGAGACGATTTAGACTCACGGGAGCCACCTGCATTACTCTGGCGGGATCGATGATGTGTTTCGGATCTTCCTCGAGATCAGACACCAGAAAGGATCGAGACAAGGCGTCCGCCTTGACGTTTTTGTCAGCCGGGCGAAAATGAAGAACAAAATCAAAGCGAGCAAAAAACAAGGACCACCGGGCTTGGCGCGGGTTAAGTCTCTGGGCCTGCTGGAGGTAAGCAAAGTTCTTGTGGTCAGTGTAAATTATTACCGGGTGAAGAGCCCCCTCGAGCAGGTAACGCCACTCCTCCAATGCCAGTTTGATGGCCAATAACTCTCGGTCTCCTATGGAATAATTGCGCTCTGAGGAGGAGAAGAGTTTAGAGAAGAAGCCGCAAGTTACCATCCTCCCGGAAGATGATTTTTGAGTAAGTACCGCTCCGGCTCCAGAGGAGGCGGCGTCAACTTCCAGGAAGAACTGCTTGTTGCCGTCTGGGCGATGCAGCACCGGGGCGGAAGAGAAGGCCTGTTTTAAGGAAAGAAAGGCCTCCTCTGCTTCGGGCGGCCACTCTTTGGGATTAGTACCCTTACGGGTGAGCGCGGAAATTGGGGCAGTCCGGGAAGAGAAGTGTGGTATGAAGAGGCGGTAGTAGTTGGCAAAGCCCAGGAACCGCTGAATGGCCTTCAACCCCTCCGGTCGAGGCCATTTCTCGATGGCAGACAGTTTCTCTGGATCCATTCGTAGGCCGGTCTGAGAAATAATGTAGCCCAAAAACGGAAGCGAGGTCTGCTCAAAGAGGCACTTCTCGTATTTAGCGAAGAGGTGATTCTGCCTGAGCCTGAGCAGGACCTGACGAACGTCCCTCCGGTGAGTCTGGAGATCCGGAGAGAAGACCAAGATGTCGTCCAGGTACACCACTACGCAGGAGTAGAGAAGGTCCCGGAAGATGTCATTGACCAACTCTTGAAAGACGGCAGGAGCGTTACAGAGACCAAAGGGCATTACCAGATATTCATAGTGGCCGTCCCGGGTGTTTAATGCCGTCTTCCATTCATCCCCCTGACGGATACGGACCAGGTTGTACGCCCCACGGAGGTCCAGTTTGGTGAAGATTCTAGCCCCCCCTCAGACGATCAAATAACTCCGGAATGAGCGGAAGGGGGTACTTATTCTTCACCGTGATCTGGTTAAGGCCTCTATAGTCTATACCGGGACGGAGAGAGCCGTCCTTCTTTTTGACAAAAAAGAAGCCTGCTCCCGCCGGGGAGGTAGATTTCCGGATGAATCCCCTGGCCAGATTCTCCTCAATATATTCGGACATCGACCGGGTCTCAGCAGCGGATAATGGATAAATACGCCCACGGGGAGGAGTAGTACCGGGTAACAGGTCGATCGGGCAGTCGTATGGTCTAAGAGGGGGTAGTGTCTCTGCCTCCTTTTTATTAAAGACATCAGCATAAGACCAATAAGGAATCGGAAGTCCAGGTAGATTAGCTGGGGTAGGAGAAGGACGGACGGGATGGACGGGAACCAGACAGGTCTTGTGGCAGTCCTGTCCCCAGCGAAGGACTTCTCCGGTCTGCCAGTCAAGCACGGGTGCATGTCTCTGGAGCCATGGTAGGCCTAGCAAGAGGGCGTGAGAGAGTCCAGGCAGAACATGAAAGGAGATACTCTCAGAATGCAGCATTCCCACCTGCAGAGTAATGGATTCGGTGATGAGTTGGATGGGGCGTGGTAAGAGGCCCCCATCCACGGCAGCAACAGAAAAGGGTACAGCCAGAGGTTTGGTGGGGATGCGGTATTTCTCTACCAGGGACTGTGAAATAAGATTCCCGGCTGCTCCAGAGTCAAGTTGGGCTAGTTCGAAATAACGGTTCTCTCCGCAGACGATTGAGACTGACAACAGCAGAGATGGAGAGGATTTATTCTTGTCTAGGTCGACCTCTCTGAGCGAACCTAGACACAGGCGTTTCCCGACTTCTCCGGGCAGGCACGGATCCGGTGCTCCTTACTGCCACAGTAGAAGCAGCTCCCCTCGGCCCGGCGTAAGTCCTGACGGGTTTTGACCATCTTGGTCTGGTCGACCTGCATAGGCTCAGGAGAGTGTACCTGGGGAGAGACGGAGGGAGTGACGGGTTTCTGAAAAGTAGGAGCTAGACGTGGAAACCTCTTCTCACGGGTGACCTCTTTGGCACGCTCCTGGAACCGTAGGTCAATCCGGATGGCAAGAGTTATTAGGTCATCGAGAGTGGTAGGAATGTCCCGACCGGCAAGTTCATCTTTAATACAGCCGGACAGACCCTCCCAGAAGACGGATACCAGAGCGTCGTTATCCCAGGCCAGCTCCGAGGCAAGGGTACGGAACCGTATGGCATATTGGCCCACGGTGAGACTTCCCTGACGGAGGCGTAGCAGTGATGATGCGGATGAGGTCTTCCGTCCGGGTTCGTCGAAGACTTTCCGGAAAGCCGTGAGAAAGGCAGGCAAGTCGGACACCAGGGGGTCTCCTCTCTCCCATAGAGGATTTAGCCAGGCCAGGGCCTCCCCGGTGAGATGGGACATGATGAAGGCAATTTTGGCCCGGTCGGAGTTAAACTGGTGGGACAGGAGTTCAAAGTGCAGGGTGCACTGATTTATGAAGCCCCGAGCCTGGGCGGAGTCGCCTCCGAAGCGAGGAGGTGCAGAAAGCCGGGGTCCGGGGTAGCATACCATGGTATTAGTGGGCAGCGGAGCTGCCGGATTGCGAGTCATGGCACTGGCGGTGGTTGCTGGCGGAGCAGTCAGAGTGTCCAGGCGAGAATTGACATTCCGCAGGTGACCCAGGATGGACTCCTGTTGGGACCTCTGACGGGACAGTTCATGACACAGGTCCGAGAGCGAGGGAGCTTGGGTGCCACCGGGTTCCATGGCCCGAGCAAACTGTAACGGGTCTGGGAGGCGGAACGTCTGAGCTACTATACAAGGGGGCGGTCCTTGTAAGGGAGCGGGTGGCGACCAGGCAGGCAGTCACAGCAGGTGACCGGGACAGTCTCTGGATGAACGGACAGGAGGTCACGGCAAGTGACCGGGGCAGTCTCTGGATGAACGGGCAGGAGGTCACGGCAAGTGACCGGGGCAGTCTCTGGATGAACGGGCAGGAGGTCACGGCAAGTGACCGGGGCAGTCTCTGGATGAACGGGCAGGAGGTCACGGCAAGTGACCGGGGCAGTCTCTGGATGAACGGGCAGGAGGTCACGGCAAGTGACCGGGGCAGTCTCTGGATGAACGGGCAGGAGGTCACGGCAAGTGACCGGGGCAGTCTCTGGATGAACGGGCAGGAGGTCACGGCAAGTGACCGGGGCAGTCTCTGGATGAACGGGCAGGAGGTCACGGCAAGTGACCGGGGCAGTCTCTGGGTAAAGGGTTGGTACGACCTGTGGCGGCTGATGGTAGACGTGAGCTCCCAGGTGAGCAGGCGAGAGTCTCTGGATAAACGGGTGGTCACAGCATGTGACGGCGGAGCCTCCAGGAAGACCAACAGACAGGCAGCAGATGAGCGCTCCCAGGTGAGCGGGCAGGAGTCTCTGGACAGGCGGGTGGTCACAGCATGTGATGGCAGAGCCTCCAGGTAGGCTAGCAGACAGGCAGCAGATGAGCGCTCCCAGGTGAGCGGGCAGAAGTCTCAGGACAGGCGGGTGGTCACAGCACGTGACGGCGGAGCCTCCAGGTAGGCTAGCAGACAGGTAGCAGATGTGCGCTCCCAGGTGAGCGGTCAAGCTGGTCCTTAGACAGACTAACAGGAGTTGGAAGGCAGACCGTCGGACCTCAGGCTAGCAGGCAGGTAGCAGAATATCAGGCAGGAATAAGACAGCAAGCTGGCAGGAATCTGGCAGGTAACTGGCAACGGGACCTGAGGGCTGAAGCAGAGTAGTGAACAGTGCAACAACATTGCTCGGGCACCTCCATTTTGGAGGAGGTGCCTTATATATGGTGAAGTCCTCCGGCCATTGGCCGGGGACTCCTTAGGACGGCGCGCGCGGCCCCTTTATGAGGGAGGGAGGGAGCGCGCGCGCGCCCTAAGCACAGTGGCCGGGAAGGAGCGCGCGCTGCCAGCAGAGTGGGAGGAGGACGCCGGGCTCGGAGCAGAGAGGTGAGGGGAACAGCATCCCTGCCTAGCAGAGGGCAGGGACGCCGGCGCTACAAGGAGGAGGAGGAGGATGATGTGCAGGAGCTGTACACTGTGGGGGCAACTCTGACTGACATAGGGCCTGCAATTCTCGGTGTGGGGAGGATGTGTTCCGTCCCAAGGTCCGACTGGGTCCCGGCTTCCACTATGTTTACCCAGTGTGCCGTCAGGGAGCTGTACTGTCCCTGGCCACAAGCACTTGTCCACGTGTCCGTTGTCAGGTGGACTCTCCCAGTAACTGCGTTGTTGAGGGCACGGCCGATGTTTTGGGACACGTGCTTGTGTAGTGCGGGGATGGCACACCGGGCAAAATAGTGTCGGCTGGGGATAGAGTACCGAGGGACGGCCACCGCCATAAGGTTGCGGAAGGATTCCGTGTCCACCAGCCTAAAAGGCAGCATTTCCAACGCAAGCAGTCGTGAAATGTGCGAATTTAGGACTGTGGGGCATTGGCTGCAAATTTGCGCTTTCATTCAAAGGTCTGGGATATGGACAATTGAACGCTGCGGTGGGATGTGGACGTGGACGTTGATGCTCTTTCTTGAGAAACTGCCATAACGAGTGAAGACTGAGAGGAGGGGGCATCTTTGCATGCAGTATGGACAGGGGATTGCCTTGCACGCACAACAGCGGAAGAAGCAGTGGTGAGCGAGAAGATGTGGCTGTGGCACATTTTCACCTTGGCCACGGCCCCGTCCTCTACACGCACCATCACCAGAACATCCAGTTCCACGTCCCTTGCCATGAGCCTTGCCCATTGTAAATGAAGTAAAATAGCTTACACTCGCACTATCAATGGAAAAAGGGTAATAAAAAGGAGATTAGAACCGTGGAACTGCAAAACCACAGTTCTAGTTATCAGGCCTAAACCAGACTCTTTAAAAACAGATATATTGGTGTCTGAACAGTCACAGACACTCAATTTTTTTGAGAGGGGGGGGGGGGGGATACCAAAAGGTTAATTAGACACATATTTGTACAGTCTGACTGAGGGAAAAAAAATACAGGATTTAGATGAAAAAAAAAAGGATTTTTCCTGGCCCCTGAGACCGGGGAATAAGTCTAGCAATTTGACCAGCAGGAGCACACAGGACTGTAATGCAGTGTTAGTTGGTATAACCCCACTGCATCTCCTATACAGCCTGCCTGCTATCTGGGATGGATATTAGTCCTGAGAAGGACTGTTTGATTT
The DNA here is from genome assembly GCF_046119375.1 of Phyllobates terribilis. Lineage (NCBI taxonomy): Eukaryota > Metazoa > Chordata > Amphibia > Anura > Dendrobatidae > Phyllobates > Phyllobates terribilis. Next base: position 626,242,321 of record NW_027362765.1, read on the forward strand.
GGCAGCCTTTAGAGACCCTACACTAACTATTTCGCACTATATATCTCTCCCTAACTCAGCAGCACTGTCCCTACACTGTCTAATCCGGAGCGACTGTGTCCAAGATGGCGGCGCCCGGTTTTAAATACTTGAGGTGACGCTGTGCAGCCAGCCAATCACTGTAATGCCCACAAACAACATGGCTGCAGGATTACAGTGACTGGCTGGCAATCCCTGCATGTTCATTGGCTCTGTAAAGAGCGCCAAACGTGCAGGGCGGAGACCCGAGCTCCCGCCCGAGTAACCCAGAAATGCTCGATGCTCGGGCGAGTACCGAGCAGTGTTGAGCATGCTCGCTCAACACTAATCAATAGTTATCTCCAAATAACTAACACAGGAAAAAACCTATAGGACTCTTGTCAATATGGGTTATTTGGAGATAAGCTCACACGTTCTTGATTAAATATTACAGGGAAATAGTCTAACATTTAACACAGAAAAAACCCTTTTCCATAAAAGATAATCTTTAATAATCACAATATGACACACACAACATTAATAAAGTGTACATAAAAAAGTAACTTAGTGCAGGTAAATAAATAAATATTGACCCATTATGGTCATTACCTCCACACCTCCCCTCACCAGTAGCGATGAAGATGCCCTTTTGCCACTAAATGTATGGTTTATAGGTGTGAGTTTAAACAGAAAAACCTATTATGCAACAAATTACTTATTTTAAAAACAGCAGGAAAATGTAGGTGGGGCCTATGTACTCATGTCTAATGCTTCCCAAACTACATCAATACAACACACATATCAAGGGTGCAACCTGCAAGAGAAGTCCCAATTCCTGACAACATATCCCATTCCCGATATAGTGTCCCTAGGGTTCTCAATATTGTTCAATTCACAGTTCCTACTCTAAATCGGCAGACCGATATTCCACCATATCTTTCATTTCATAACAATGACATGATATGAAAAGTCAAGGTAGAACTTATCTTGCAAAGATATTAGTTTGCCCCCAGTACTCCTCGACGCGTTTCCCCGTTGGTAAGTGTTTCATCAGGAGAAGATCCAGTCATCCTGCAAAGAGCTGTATTATTCCACCATATCCCCTTACATATAAAGGCTCACCACGGAGTATCAAGGTAATACCACTTCCCTAAGTTAGGGTCAAATCCTATTTCTTAGCCGGTTAGGTCTTCTGTCTCCTGCTCCTACTGCGCTTGTGTTAATCAGACCTCAGTCACTAGCAGCTTCAAACAATGAGTTCTACTCTCAGCACTCATTTATATCTTCTACATAACGTTGTTTACTGCATAGAGGAACCCTCTCAAATATAGGATAACTATTGGTCATCCCTCTTCATACCAGAGGATATAAAGGAGTACCTATTGATGTCCCCTGAAGATGCGCAGCATATCGTACGAAGTGCAGTAGGAGCAGGAGACAGAAGACCTAACCGGCTAAGAAATAGGATTTGACCCTAACTTAGGGAAGTGGTATTACCTTGATACTCCGTGGTGAGCCTTTATATCTAAGAGGATATGGTGGAATAATACAGCTCTTTGCAGGATGACTGGATCTTCTCCTGATGAAACACTTACCAACGGGGAAACGCGTCGAGGAGTACTGGGGGCAAACCAATATCTTTGCAAGATAAGTCCTACCTTGACTTTTCATATGTCATTGTTATGAAATGAAAGATATGGTGGAATATCGGTCTGCCGATTTAGAGTAGGAACTGTGAATTGAACAATATTGAGAACCCTAGGGACACTATATCGGGAATGGGATATGTTGTCAGGAATTGGGACTTCTCTTGCAGGTTGCACCCTTGATATGCGTGTTGTATTGATGTAGTTTGGGAAGCATTAGACATGAGTACATAGGCCCCACCTACATTTTCCTGCTGTTTTTAAAATAAGTGATTTGTTGCATAATAGGTTTTTCTGTTTAAACTCACATCTATATACCATACATCTAGTGGCAAAAGGGCATCTTCATCGCTACTGGTGAGGGGAGGTGTGGAGGTAATGACCATAATGGGTCAATATTTATTTATTTACCTGCACTAAGTCACTTTTTTATGGGCACTTTATTAATGTTGTGTGTGTCATATTGTGATTATTAAAGATTCTTTTATGGAAAAGGGTTTTTTCTGTGTTAGTCTAACCTCTATTTCCCTTTAATATTTAATCAAGAACGTGTGATCTTATCTCCAAATAACCCATATTCACAAGAGTCCTATAGGTTTGACATACAGAACAGAACAGGTGTCTCTGCCAAGATCTTCAAAATGACCCCACAGTCTCTCTCTGAAGTATTTAATATTAAGCAAGGCTCAAACGAGAGATTTAAACTTATGTATATTTTTTTATCATGAGATTAATATTTTACATGATACATCGCTGGATTCAGTTATGATAGAATCAGTCTTCTCTCCTGCAGATCAAGCAGAGCTCAGTTGTTGAGCTGTGTATAACCCCCCTACAACACAGCTTTCTGTGTATACTGTATAGTGACAGAGAGCTACAAATTAGTGCTAGGGGAAGGGTTAGACTAGGAGTCACAAGTCACCTGTAGTGATAAACTCCTGCTAATAAAACACTGATTGTATTGAAACCGCAAAACACAACCCAGTGACACAGCTCGGTAATCAGCGTCTCTGCTCCTACATCATATGCTCTCAGATTATATAGAAAAAAACTGTTGACAGATTCAATTTAAGCCCTTGCGATTTTCCCGTTTTGTGCTTTCATTTTTTGTCCCGTTTCTTCCCAGTGCCATAACTTTTTTATTTTTGCATCAATAAAGCTGAATGAAGGTTTTTTTTGTGCAGAACGAGTTGTACTTTTGAATGACACTATTGATTTTACCATATAGCATAAGGGAAAACGGAAAAAAAAGTGCAGTGAAATTGCCCAAAAAAAATAATTTTGAGGTAGATACGATGTTTTGATTTCCCGTTATTGCAATGTTGTGGTGGCCAAATAAACGTAATTCTGCAGTTTTCAATTGTTTGCAGTTTACCAATCTCATTAATTTACTTTTTAAATTTGATAGATCGAACATTTCTGAATGCAGCGATACCAATGACAGGTATAGGGGTATTTTCACGACAAGCTACCGGTGCCCCGCAATCATGTGACAGCGGCGCCGATAGGGGGAACTTGCTGTGCTTCTGACTGGCGCATGTTAAATCAGTCAGTGATAGACAGCGTCATCTGGTTAACAGCCGCAGGTGGATCTCTGATCCACCCACAGCTGTTGAAGGCACATGACAGCGGATAAGATCAGCAGTCAAGTGTGGGGAAAGATGCAGGCTCAGTGCCAGAGAGGGCATCAAAGGTAGGGACACGATATTGGACGTACTTATACAATCAAGGTCGTGAAGGGGTTAAAAGGGAACATGTCACCAGGTTTTCCACATAAGAAGTACAGACCAGGGCTGTGGAGTCGGTAAGCCAAACCTGCGACTCCGACATTTCCCTTACCCCGACTCCACCTCCCACATATATTGCTTATATTTAAGTGAAAAATTTATTGTAGTACAATGTGAACATCAGACATTTAATCATTTTTATGATACAATAATCAAGATATTTAGATAGAATATAATATATATTTATTGGAATACAACTTTAGAACAAAAAACTAATAAATTGTAAATATTTAATACACTATGTAATATAGATTTTTTTTATATATATATATATATATATTTATATTATTTTTTTGTGTGTGTATATAAAAACATACTAAATAACATTTGTGCAGTCTATGAATTTGTTCTAAGAAATGGAGACAATTCCATCAGATCCTCCTTCATAGATGACCTCAAATCTGACCTAATAATTTTAAGGCTAGAGAACAATCTCTCTACACTAACCTGGGCAACATCTCTAACAATTTCCGGGTATAAAGGAATTGCCTCATGTACAGTCAGTTTTGATGAACGGTTGAATTTTTCTATTTCTTTGAGAGCAAGTGAAACATTTTGCTGAAATATGGTCAATCTGCTTGCTATAGGAGACGGAGTGAAATCTTTCTCCTTGCGGCAACGCTTTGCCTGCTCCATGTCCTCCAAATACTTGTCAAAGTCAAACTCCTCATCTGATGAGGATGAAGATATGGCAGCAGTAGCACTGTCAGGACCCAAGTCCTCCTGCGCCTGGCAGTCCTCCTGTAGGCCCCTCATCCTAACTGCTACCTCAGTCAGAGCTTCTTTTCCTTTAGTAAGCTGTTGATCATCAAGCAGTATACGATGACTTGGGTCCACATAAACAGCTGCCAGAAAAATGTTATTTTCCAATAGCTGTGTCTCTCTCCGTTTCATTGAAGCAGAAATGCAATCTGCGATTAAACCTCCTCTTTGGGACAGGCAAAATAGCAAGTTCTTCCACTCCCTTATGAAAATGCCAGGAGTTAAATCCTCAGCTTGTAATTTTTTAGTCACGGTAAAAGGGTGATTAAGCAATTCCTTCAATTCAGTCACCTGTGTCCATTGACCTTCATTTAGGGTTACCTGAGGGTTCGCCATATCTATAAGAAGTGGTTTTAGTTCAAGCAATCGCTCAGTCATTAAATAAGTGCTGCCCCACCGAGTGGCTTGATCGCCAATTGCCCCTTTCCCAGCAAGTCTCTTCAAGGTGGAATCAATTTTAGGGGTTCTGGCGGCAATAACCAATTTCCTCACTTTTCCAATCAGATTTCCAGCAGGTCCTTCTTGCAGACTATCTCTTATTGCCGGCTGCAGCGTGTGCACAACACAGCGCATGTGATGAATAGGAAAGAGGTGTGAAGCAGCTTCAACAAGATCATCTATTTCTAAAGTATAATTTTGCTGCTCTTCTGTTGTAATATCTGTTTGTTCCTCAGTTACATGAACAGCACTGTGGCCTTCCATCTCAAACATACTGAATCCTACATTTTCTTCTAGCTGTTGTTCATTACTCTCATTCATCAGTGTAATTGTACTTATCATGTTTGAAGCATTGTCCGTTACAATAGCAAGAACCTGTTCTTTCTTGAGTTCGTAATCTTGCAGAACTTTTTCCACTAAGGCCTGGAGAATCTGGCAGCTGTGATGAGCTTTAGTATCTTTTACTGCCAATGTCTTGGTAACAATTTGTTGTCACAAACATATCTTACATCAATGGCAAAATAGTTCACTCTGTGACGTGTGCAGGCATCCATTTTAAGAAACATGAAGCGTCTTTTGAGAGTCTTTTTAAGATCTTCCTTTTGTTTAAGGGCTTCTTCAATCACTAATTTTCTAATACTTTCTCTTTCCAGAGAAACACCAAGTTTGCGGGTCATTTCTCCATTAAGGGCTGTAAAAGCTGGTCGTGCAAATAATGATAATGGTACACCGTCCTTCACAACAAGCTGTATGAGCTGTCTTTTAAACATATCTGCTGTCATTGTTACAGTAACTTTGTCACTTACAAAATCTCTTGTTAATGATGTTTGAGATGCTCTTTCCTCCTTTGCCTGGCAGGAAGTGCTGGGCGCGGGGTTCTTGGTGCTGGGCGTGGGGTTCTTGGTGCTGCTGTTATCTTTCTCAGTCACAGCTTTGAAAACTTCTGGGTGGAAGCCTTGTAAATGTCTTTAGATTGGAAGCGCTTGTAGGAGCATTTTTATCACTGCCTGACTATGCACGGATTTTGGCATCACAGCACTTGTTTTCCTCTGGGTCACTTGTCATACATTGACACCCAAAATATTTTTCATCTTGAGTCACTGTGAAATGCTCAAATACAGCTGACTTCATGGGAAGAGTCTTAGACATTTTGTAATCATAAATTCACTCAAAATAATTTTGTCCTATAAAATAAAATGTATATTATAATTCCAGCAAGAACAGGGAACCATGTACAGTGGGGAAAATAAGAATTTGAAACACTGACAATTTTGCAAGTTTTCCCACCTACAAAGAATGGAGAGGTCTGTAATTGTACACTTCACCTGTGAGAGACAGACTAAAAAAAAATCCAGAAAATCACATTGTATGATTTAAATATGCATTTTATTGCATGAAATACGTATTTGATACAATAGAAAAACAGAACTTAATATTTGGTACAGAAACCTTTGTTTGCAATTACAGAGGTCAGACATTTCCTGTAGATTCTGTTTCAGTTGAAGTGTACCTATGATTAAAAATTACAGATCTCTCCATTCTTTGTAGGTGGGAATCGACAGTGTATCAAATACATACTTTCCCCACTGTATAATTTTAGATAGAAATAAAATAAGCTTTGCATAAATCAATAGTACAGATGACAAATATAAAGTTTGGAAAATATGTTATTAGATAGCTTTACTTTGAATTTCCATTCTCAGGCTTTTCTTAGGGTACAGCTCACTAAATGCTTCACAGTCTATGAAGAGGGGAGGAGGGAGGGAGCAAGTTTGTTGTGCATCATACTCCAGGAACAAAGAAACTGATAACAGAGCTAATAACTTGATGTTTTGGCTTAGATACCTATACAAGTCCTCATATAAGTCCTCATCAATCCTGTTGCTGTATTTTCCCTGTATATTGTATAGAAGCTAGCTTCCCAAAAGTATATGAGCTCAAAGAAAAAACAAACAAGCATCAAGCATACAGAGAGAATATAGAGTATACTGGACTATTGATTTATGCAGTTTATTGAAAGTTTAAATATGCTGTAAGAAGTAATTACCTTAATCTTGTTATCCTGTTCACTCTAGCAATTCTTCTGAGATGAGTGCAGGCCTTCCTTCTTTCTGAGTGAGTTTACTTTTTACCCTTGTCTGTAGAGGAGGAGCTTCATTGGTGCTGGAGACAGTGCAGCACTGACTTCACACCTAAGACAAAGCCCAGATCCTCTGGCTGCATTCACACCATGGGCGTAGCCAGGATCAAAACTAGGGGGGGGGGGGGGGGGGCAGAACCTCATACTGCACACCTCAGCTGCGGCAGAACCTCATACTGCACACCCCTACGCTTGAAAATAAAGCCTGCACCTTAAGATGATGTGGTGAATGCAGTCTATTTATTCCAACTATCAATTGATGTTGATGTGTTACTGAAGACGAGCATTGCCTGTCCTGGGCGTCCTTTTGGGCAGCTATGAGGTGTACCTGACTGGTGCTAAAAAAAAAAGGAGTGCGAGTCTGTGTGCTACCCGGTTTTCATTCTTTTTGGTACAGATAAGGGATAGATGGACAGGGATAGATGGACAGGGATAGATGGACAGGGATAGATGGATGGATGGATAAATATATGGAAAAATAGATAGATAGCCATATGGATGGATAGCTGGAGGGATAGATGAATGGATAGCTGGAGGGATAGAGTGTGATAGACAGATGACAGCTACAGACAGCAAATAGTACATTGCACATATCGCACATATAGTTCACACACATTGTACAGAGAGCACATAATAATCACCTACAATATTAGCATTAGTTACCTTCCTGTGACAGAGATGAGCAGTAGTACTTTCACTTTCTCCAGCTCGGGGCCCAGGCATTGGATCCTGTGCAGGGCAGGCACCCCTCCCCCTCCTCTCTCTGGTGATGACGGCAGACAGGACACAGGAGGGGAGATTGCCCCCTGCAGTCTGGAGCCAGTGCAGGACAGGAGCAATGCAGCATACAAGTGAGTTTTGATAGGTGCAGCTGCCCCCCCTGCCCCTCGCTGGCTACGGCCATGATTCACACACAGCGTTTTTGCGGATCAGTTTTTTGCAGTAAAATGCAGCGTCTGAGCATCCCAGCAAAGTCAATGGGTTTCAAGATATGACATTCAGACACATTGTTTCGTGAGGATCCGTTTTTGGGTTCAAAAACGGATACTCACAAAGAATGAGCATGTCAGTTTGTTCGGCGTTTTTCTAATCTTCTTTTGCTATTGAAAACATTATCTATGAGCTCAAAAACCTTTCAGGTGATGCGTTTTTTTAAAAAGCGGATCTGCTTTTGCAGCTGAAAAACGTATCCTCAAAAAACGCAGCAAAAAGGCTGTGTGTGAATGTAGCCTTAGATCAGGAATAGAACAGCCATTTATAGGACATTTCATAACTTTCCCAAATTCCTATGAAAAAATATTCCCCACAAACTGCATTGATCTACTGCACCCAATTTATCATATATATTTTAGGAGTCGGAGTCGGTCGATTTTATACCGACTCCACCAAAATGAGCACAAACTCCGACTCCACAGCCCAGGTACAGACACCACCATTAATGGCCTTAAAAAAAAAAAAAAAAAAAAAAAAAAAAGTCCCCAAATGTATGTACAGTGGGTACGAAAAGTATTCAGACCCCTTTAAATTTTTCACTCTGTTTCATTGCAGCCATTTAGTAAATTCTAAAAAGTTCATTTTTTTCTCATTAAAGTACACTCTGCACCCCATCTTGACTGAAAAAAACAGAAATGCAGACATTTTTGTAAATGTATTAAAAAAGAAAAACTGAAATATCACATGGTCATAAGTATTCAGACCCTTTGCTCAGACAATCATATTTAAGTCACATGCTGTCCATTTCCTTGTGACCCTCCTTGAGATGGTTCTACTCCTTCATTGGAGTCCAGTTGTGTTTAAACTGATATGACTTGATTTGGAAAAGCACACACCTGTCTATATAAGACCTCACAGGTCACATTGCATGTCAGATCAAATGAGAATCATGAGCTCAAAAGGAACTGCCCAAGGAGCTCAGAGACAGAATTGTGGCAAGGCACAGATCTGGCCAAGGTTACAAAAGAATTTCTGCATTACTCAAGGTTCCTAAGAGCACAGTGGCCTCCATAATCCTTAAATGGAAGAAGTTTGGGACCACCAGAAGTCTTCCTAGACCTGGCCGTCCAGCCAATTTTGCGTTGAAAAACTCAAACGGTACTCTTTCCCATCCAAGCTCTGCCATGCGCCCAAATAGTAGTTTTCCCACATGTATGGGCTATTGGCGTACATAGGAAAAAATTGCACAATAAGTTTTGGGGTCCATTTTCTCCTGTTACCTTTGTGAAAATAAATTTGGAGCTAAAGTTAAATTTTTGTGAAAAAAATTTAAATGTTAATTTTTTCCTTCCATATTACATTAATTTCTGTAAAGCATTTGAATGGTTAATAAACTTCTTGGATGTGGTTTTGAGCAGTTTGAGAGCTGAAGTTTAGAATGGTGTCACTTTGGGGTATTTTCTGTCTTACAGGGCCCCCCAAAGTCACTTCAAACAAGATGTGGTCCCTAAAAAATATGGTTTTGTATATATATTTTTGCAAAAATGAGAAATTGTTGAACTTTTAACCCTTCTAACTTCCTAATAAAAAAAATTAATGTTTAAAAAATGATGCAGATGTAAAAGTAGACAAGTGGTGAATGTTATTTATCAAACTATTTTGTGTGACATAATTCTTATGCCTTTAAACCAGAGTAAAGATTGAAAATCGTTACGTTTATTTGTGAAAATATTGTAAATTTGGCGAAAATTTTGAAAACGTAAGTCATATAAAATAAATTTTACCACCATCATGAAGTACAATATTTCATTAGAAAATCTAAGAATCAGTGGGATCCATTGAAGCGTTCAAGAGTTATTACCACAGAAAGTGACAGGTCAGAATTGTAAAATTTGTCTTGGTCATTAAGCTGAAAGCAGTGTTGGGGGGTAAAGGAGTTTATAAACATCTTTTCTAAGTCCCCTGAATTAAGGAATCATTAAGATATGCATTTTCATGTGTGAGCTCTATCCTTGTTTTTCACAGAAAGAACATATCCATTATAGTCTGAGGCAGTTAGCATGTGTTGTGTCCGCAACCAACCCCCCCACCTCCCTACAGAAAAAAAAAGTATACATGTCTGTTTTTGATTCAAGTTATGGATTAGACCCACCCATTTAAATCTATGGGTCCATGAAAAACTGACTGGACTCGGATGCCATCATAGTACTGTCCATTTTGTTGGTTTGACAGAAGAAGCGTTCATCAGTTTTCTTTTCTGCATTCAAGAAAAACTGATGAAACACTGATTGTTAAAATTTGATCATCTGGCCAAACATTGCTGAAAATAAAATGCAAAACAAGAAAAATCACTGTCTGAATAAGACTTAAAATGACTAATACAGTGCCTTCTTGAAAAAAGTATTCATACCCAGCAAACTTTTCCACATTTTTTTCATGTTACATCCACAAACCTAAATGTATTTTATGTGATATACCAACACAAAAGTAGCAAGTATTTTTGAATTGTAAAGGAAATGATACATGGTTTTCTAAATATTTTTAAAATATAAATCTGAAAATTGTGGCGTGCATTTGCATTCAAGGCAAGCAAGCGGTGGAAAAAAAAAATCTGAGTCTAGCATGATAAGCCAAATCTAATCACTGCTTGTGCCACTGATGAACTTGGTGAAGCTTTGGTCTGGCCAGTCCAGTCTTAAGAAAAGTTTAAAGGAGTTTTCCAAATTCAGAAACTATTTTGGATAGTGATGAACGGATCTGTTGAAGTTCAGTTCAGGTACCAGAATTGTACCAGAATCCCACTGAAAATTATGACCACCCAAACTTTGGAGCCGGGAAAAGAAAAAAAATCTCTTTACATTGCAACGGACTTCCTGGAGAAATCAGTGTTCGGCATTTACCACCGGACATTGTCTGGTACAATCGCCCAACTTGTGAGTTTTGGCTCGCTCATTACTAATTTTGGACAAGCATGGAAGAAATTACAAAAAGTTTAGAAGCAGTCACCAGAAAAATCAACCACAATCTAGTGCTGCTGCTTCCTGCCAGTGATCAATTTCAGTGGTCTTGTTTATACAGCATGCCCCTGTTGGTTATTTTTTTTCTGAAATCTGGTAAAGCTTCCTCCTCAGACAATTTTTTTTTTTGTATCCACCCCCCCCCCCCACCCCACCTTTTCTTCCAAGAGTCATAACTTTTTTATTTTACAGACAACATATGTGGGTCTATTTTCTTTGATGGTGAGCTGACATTTTATGGCTTTGAATGACACCATTCATTTTACTATTCAATGTTCTGGAAAAAAAGAGAAAAAGATTCCAGGTCTGGTGAAACTGCAATAATTTTACAATGGTGTGTTTTACTATATTAATTTTACTATAAAAATGACTTGGCAACAATCTTCAGGTCAGTACAATTACGGCGATGCCAAACTTGTATCGTTTTTTTTTTTTTGAGGAGGGAAAAAAAAATAAATAAAAAAAAAATAGATTTCACTGGTCTCACCATTATCTAATACATGTAACTTTTATTTTTGCATCAATGTACAGTGCCTACAAGTAGTATTCAACCCCCTGCAGATTTAGCTGGTTGACACATGCGGAATTAACTTGGCATTGTGACATTTGTACTGTAGATCAGCCTGGAAGTGGGAAATGCACTGCAGCAAATTTTTTTTTTTTTTTTAAACGTTAAAAGTTAATTCAGAGTGTCATTTATTAATTATTCAACCCCTCAAACCACAAGAATTCTGTTTGGTCCCCCTAAAGTATTAAGAAGTAGTTCAGGCACCAAGAATAATGAGCTTCACATGTGTGGATTAAAGATCTCTTTTGCCAGCCTTTTCTGACTATTTAAGACCCTTCCCAAACTCGTGAACAGCACTCAGACATGGTCAACATGGGAAAGACAAAGGAGCATTCCAAGGCCATCAGAGACAAGATCGTGGAGGGTCACAAGGCTGGCAAGGGGTACAAAACCCTTTCCAAGGAGTTGGGCCTACCAGTCTCCACTGTTGGGAGCATCATCCGTAAGTGGAAGGCTTATGGAACTACTGTTAGCCTTCCACGGCCTGGACAGCCTTTGAAAGTGTCCTCCCGGGCCGAGGCCAGGCTTGTCCGAAGAGTCAAGGCTAACCCAAGGACAACAAGGAAGGAGCTCCGGGAAGATCTCATGGCAGTGGGGACATTGGTTTCAGTCAATACCATAAGTAACGTACTCTACCGCAATGGTCTCCGTTCCAGACGAGCCTGCATGGTACCTTTACTTTCAAAGCGTCATGTCAAGGCTCGTCTACAGTTTGCTCATGATCACTTGGAAGACTCTGAGACAGACTGGTTCAAGGTTCTATGGTCTGATGATACCAAGATCGAGATCTTTGGTGCCAACCACACACGTGACGTTTGGAGACTGGATGGCACTGCATACGACCCCAAGAATACCATCCCTACAGTCAAGCATGGTGGTGGCAGCATCATGCTGTGGGGCTGTTTCTCAGCCAAGGTGCCTGGCCATCTGGTCCGCATCCATGGGAAGATGGATAGCATAGCCTACCTGGAGATTTTGGCCAAGAACCTCCGCTCCTCCATCAAGGATCTTAAGATGGGTCGTAATTTCATCTTCCAACAAGACAACGACCCAAAGCACACAGCCAAGAAAACCAAGGCCCGGTTCAATAGGGAAAAAGTCAAGGTGTTGGAGTGGCCTAGTCAGTCTCCTGACCTTAACCCAATTGAAAACTTGTGGAAGGAGCTCAAGAATAAAGTCCACATGAGACACCCAAAGAACCTAGATAACTTGGAGAAGATCTGCATGGAGGAGTGGGCCAAGATAACTCCACAGACCTGTGCCGGCCTGATCAGGTCTTATAAAAGACGATTATTAGCTGTAATTGCAAACAAGGGTTATTCCACAAAATATTAAACATAGGGGTTGTATAATAATTGACCCACACTTTTATGTTTAAAATGTAATAAAATTCAACTGAGCAACATAACTTTTTGGTTTGTAAGATTTATGCTTCTGTTCATAAAACCTACTCTCGTTTGCAGTTTGAAGGCTCTAACTTATTTGCATCTTATCAAACCAGCTAAATCTGCAGGGGGTTGAATACTACTTGTAGGCACTGTAGCTGTTTGGGAACTTGTTCTTTCACATGCTGAACTGACTTTTTATTGATAGCCTTTTGGAGTAGATATGTTTTGCTTTATTCTTATTGCATTTCTTGCAGTGGACTGAAAACTGCTGCTCTCCAAACGCAACATGGTGTCCGCTAACAAATTGAATGGAAAATCGGCTCAAATTGTTAGCGGACACCATGTTGCGTTTGGAGAGCCCCTGTGTGCCTAAACATTGGAGCTCCCCCACAAGTGACCCCATTTTGGAAACTAGACCCCCCAAGGCACCTATCTAGATGCATAGTGAGCACTTGGAACCCTTAGGTGCTTCACAAATTGATTCGTAAAAATGAAAAAGTGGAAAAAAAAAATACTTTTTCATTTTTACAAATCAATTTGTGAAGCACCTAGGGGTTCCAAGTGCTCATCACTATGCATCTAGATTGGTGCCTTGGGGGGGTCTAGTTTCCAAAATGGGGTCACTTGTGGGGGAGCTCCAATGTTTAGGCACACAGGGGCTCTCCAAACGCGACATGGTTCCAATTTGTTAGCGGACACCATGTCGCGTTTGGAGAGCCCTTGATGTGCCTAAACAGTGGAAATCCCCCACAAGTGACCCCATTTTGGAAACTAGACCCCTCACGGATTTTATCAAGGGGTATAGTGAACATTTTGAACCCAGAGGTACGACACAGAATTTGATAACATGAGGTCATCATATTGAATAAGTTGTCATTAGTCTTGAGCGCAAATGCTCACTACTTGAGTTTGCATCGGGTACTCAGGTATGCACCATGTATCGCGCGTGCTCGAGTGACATGCTCCCAGCCCCACATGTTTCACGGTTATTAGACACCCAAAAAAAACATGCGGGGATCGCTCGTGCATGGCAGGCAATCCCCGCAAAGTTTTTTTGGCCGCGAAGCATATGGGGTGGAGACTCGAGCATGTCACTCAAATACCCACGATACTCAATGCATACCAGAGCACCCGATGCAAACTCAAGTAGCGAGCACTTGCGCTCAACACTAGTCGCCGCATCGTCATCTTTTTTTCTTACTTTTGAAAAAAATCACAACCCTATCACAACCGTAACCCCAACCCTAACCCAAGAGTTTATTTTTTACGCCGTTCCTCGTGTGGTATAAGTGATTAGATGACTTTATTCTTCGGGTCGGTGCGATTACAGCGGTTTTTATGACTGACAACTGTCACACACTAAAAGACGCATTTTTTGTAAAATCTAGTTTTTGCATCGCCATATTTTGAGAGCTATAATTTTTCCAGATTTTGGCAGACAGTCATGTGATGGCTTGTTTTTTGCGGGACGAGTTGACGTTTTTATTGGTGCCATTTTCAGGCATGTGACATTTTTTGATCGTTTTCTATTCCGATTTTTGGGAGGCAGAATAAACAAAAACCAACAATTCAGGATTTTTTTTTATTATTCTGTTCCGCGTGTGGTAAAATTGATAAGGCACCTTTATTCTTTGGGTCAGTACGTTTACAGCGGTACCATATTTATATCGTTTTTCTATGTTTTGCACTTTTACATAAAAGCAATTTTATAGAAAAAAATTTTTAGCATCGCTTTATTCTGAGAGCTATAACTTATTTTTCGGCTGATGGAGCTGTATGGCAGCTTGTTTTTTGCGGGACGAGAGGACGTTTTCAGTGGTACCATTTTTATTTATATTCGTCTTTTTGATCGCGTGTTATTCTATTTTTTGTTTGGCGGTATGGTGATAAAACATTGTTTTTTGCTTTGTTTTTTTTTTTTTTACTGTGTTCACTGAAGGGGTTAACTAGTGGGACAGTTTTATAGGTCAGGTCGTTACGGACGTGGCGATACCAAATATGTGTACTTTATTGTTTTTTTTTTTCCATAATATTTATTGATGGGTACACTATATTTTTATTTTTGGTGGATTATTATTATTTTTTTTCACTTTGCCAGTTTTTTTTTTTTTCTTTGTCCCACTATGGGACTTTCACTTTTTTTTTCTCCGGTCGCCTGCATGGCACAGGAATGGAGCACCATCCCTGTGCCGTGCAGGCTGTCAGCGCTGGACAGGGAGAAGATAGTTGGGAAATGCACTGCGCATGTCCAAAAAATCTTCCTGCTGTCTGGTGACCCGGATGTTGTCATGACGACATCGGGTCGTCATGGCAACATCCAGTACACCGATCACCTCCCCTAGCCACTGCAATGCTGCGATCGACTTCGATTGCAGCATTGCGGGGGTTAATGTGCCGGGAGCGGTACAGGACCGCTCCCTGCACATTGTCACAGCTGACAGCCGGTACTATCAGCTGACACCCGGCAGCGAACGCGCCCGCACAGCCTGTGTGCGGGCGCGATCGCCATGACGTACTAATATGTCACAGGCTCTTAAAGCCCAGGGTGCAGGCGCGTATTAGTACGCCATGGGTTGTAAAGGGGTTAAACTATATACCACAATACTCCGTACATAGCATATAGTAAAAATCATGGTCTCTTATGAAGGCGAGCTCTAAATGCCGCTGTTAGAGAATGACAGTGGCAAATAAGGAGCAAAATTGGGCAAAGCTCAGTTTGCTGCTGTTAGGGGCATATGCTGACTGTTTAACACAGCTATCATGTGATGGATATGGTGCAGGCTTAGCTGCTGATACTGCATTAAAAATGGCGACCCGACATATGAGGTACCAGTATATATGTCAGGAAAGGGTTGAGATAGTAATAAAATTGCCTTAGGCTATGTGCCCACGATGCAGAAATGCTCCGGATTTTTTCTGAGCGCTTCTGCATCTCCCTGGCAAAAAAAACGCATGCGGATTGTACATGCGGATTGTTCATGCGTTTTTCCTGCCAGGGACAAGCGGATGTGAAGCGTTCTTCACATGGATTTCCGCATGAGGGTTGTCAAGCGCTTTCCAAGCGATTTTAGCATCACTTGGAAAGTCCTTGTCAACTTGGTCACACTATATAAATCCATGCAAACTGCATGGATTTATATAGTGTGACCGTAAAGAATGGTAAAAAATAAATCTATACTTACCTTCTGATGGCCCCCGCAGTCTTGCTTCGCTCCGTCCTGGCTGCCGGCAGATCGCGGTACATTGAAGGACCTGCCGACGTCAGCGTCGCGAGACCTTTCACATGACTGACGTAAGCGCAGGTCTTCCAGTTCATCGCGATCTGCCGGCAAGGGAGGACGAGCGCAGCGGAGGCCATCAGAAGGTAAATATAATATTTTTTATTTTATTCTTTTTTTTACAGGTACTATGGTACCCGGGTCCGGAGGAGAGTCTCCTCTCCTCTAGACCTGGGTACCATCTGCACATTGAACGCATGTATTCCGCATGTCCTTATCTAGTGAAGCGGAATACATGCGTTCTAATGCAAGTCAATGGCGGTGAAAATGCAGCACTTCCGCAAAATAATTGGTAGTGCTGCGTTTTTTTCCCGCAATGATAATCCGCAGTGGAAATTTCCGCAGCATGTGCACAGCACATGCGGATTATCATTGGGGAACATGGCAGGCCTTCTACCATGCGTTTAAGCGTTTCTGCAGTGCTTTTGCCACTGCGGAAACGCTTAAAAAACGCATCATGGGCACACAGCCTTAATGTCTTTTTCAACTGTACCAAATATATGCACAAATTTCAACATTTATAGTAGCAAAACTGAATGTGAGTGAAGGTGAAAAGTAAATACTTTTTCATTCAGTGTGTACCTAGAGAGAGAATGATAGATTGCTTTCTTAGGCTGGATGAGCAGAAAAACAAAAAAAAAAACACAAACACTAAAAGGGGGTTCTCAGAGAATGTGACAAAAATGGCTGAAATCACATAATTCAAGCAGCAACCTGTCCTAAGCACATGTCACGATGGGATGCAGACTGAAATAAAAACTGCTTGAGATGTCCATTTCGACTGTAAGACTGAAGATCAGTATCATAAACAAGCATGCCTGATCTGCTCAAATATCGGCAGAGCAGACCAAGGCTGTGTGCCCACGATGCGTTTTTAATGCGTTTCGGCAGCTGCGGAAACGCATTAAAAACACATGGTAGAAGGCCTGCCATGTTCCCCAATGATAATCCACATATGCTGTGCACATGCTGCGGAAATTTCCGCTGTGGATTATCATTGCGGAAAAAAACGCAGCACTACCAATTATTTTGCGGAAATGCTGCTTTTTTGCCGCCATTGACTTGCATTAGAACGCGCCAATTCCGCAAGACTGCATCTGTACTTGCGTAATTGGCGCGTTCTAATGTGTGGATGGTACCCGGGTGTAGAGGAGAGGAGGAGAGTCTCATTCACACCCAGGTACCATTAAAAAAATCAGTAAAAAAAAAAAAAAAAAGAATAAAATAAAAAATAAATGTATATTTACCTTCTGGCGGCCCGCGCTGCGCTCCTGCTTGCTTCCCGGTACTTTGCAGTGGATTGAAGGACCTGCGCTGACGTCAGAGTCATGTGACGGGTCACGCGAAGCTGACGTCGGCAGGTCTTTCAATCCACCACTGCCGGCACCGAGCGAAGCAAGCCAGCGCAGGCCATCGGAGGGTAAGTATATATTTATTTTTTTACTTTTAACCACTCTCTCGGGTCACACTATATAAATCCATGCCGGTTGCATGGATTTATATAGTGTGACCTAGTTATCACAAGCACTTTCCAAGTGATGCTAATCGCTTGGAAAGAGCTTATCAATCCGAATGCAGAAATGTCAGTGAATAACGCTCCATTTCCGCATGTCCCTGGCAGGAAAAAGCATGTACATCCGCATGTACAATCCGCATGCGTTTTTTCTACCAGGGAGATGCAGGAAAAAATCCAGAGCATTTCTGCATCGTGGGCACATAGCCTAAAGGAGAAGGAGAAAAAAAACAACAACTTCTCCTTGGCTGACTTGAGCACAACTGGCTTTTTTCTCTCCTGCTTTAGTTCTACTCCGTGCTCATTGTACACCCATTCTGCTCCGTCTGAAAGCTTTTCAGCAAGTTTCAGAAACCGGAGATCGACTGAGCAGAACGGACTCTCTATTTTTCAGTCCTGCTCTGTCAGCCAAGAATTTTTTTTCCCCACCTGTTTCAGTTCTGCAGATGACTGTGAAGATCAGTTATGCATATGCATGATGCTGCTCCTCCGCCTTATAGCAGAGACACATTTTGTACCTATGTTGACATGTGCCCAGGATGGGTTGTAACTTGAAATATAAGATATTGGCCATTTTGATCACATTCTCAGAGAACCCTGTTTAACTTTTTATATTGAGATGTGCACAGGGTGTTTACTTACAAAAGAAATTTATTTTGGAAATATGCACAAACCAATGTCAGTGACCCACTATTTCATTACCAATTTAAAAAAAACACATTACTAAATGCAGGGAAATAAAGATCAAAACTGTGCTTTTCATGACAATGCCAAAACAAGTTTAGATCAACTAATAAGAAGCTGGTTTAAAAAAAAAGTACTGAGGAGAAGAAAAAAACAAAAGTTTGGATTGTTATGAAATAAACTGAATAATAGTCACCTCGCTACTTTGATATATGATGAGCTATCGCTGACATAGATCACCTATATGAGATCAGTGGGAGTCTGCTGCCATCAGCTTCTAAAAGATGTAAACCGTGTACAGAAAGGAACAGCACAGTTGTGTAGGCCATTTGGGGATGTTGCTGCAGCTCAGCTCCTATTGAAGGGAACAAGAGATGAGCTGCCAATCTCGGCAACAGCTACCAGTGTATAAATGGTAAAGTCTGGCTCCATCTGTCGCAGGAGCTCATCGTGAAGGTCCAATGCGTTGTATCCACACTGTCTTTTGTGATCTATCCTTAGGGTTGGTCATCAATATCAGATTAAAGTAATGGACAATCCCTTTAAAGGGTCTTCCACTGGGGCTCATGACCTTCAATAATGATGTTTCGACAAGGACATATGATTATTGCAGTAGTGTCCACAAGAGCAAGTTTGATGTCTGTGTATAAATGTTATAGCTGCAAGCCAAGAATCAAATTGGTAAGGTGAGTAAATAGAAAAAGACAGTGATATTTTATACCCAAGCTTTTGTTAAAAAAAAAAAAAAAAACCTAATAAAAATGTTTTTGAGGGACTGGACAATGCCTTTTAAAAGGCATTTGCCCATCTGGGAGCCACATATATTTTTATTTTAAGAACAAGGTTATTCACAGAATTATCTTGAGATAGATGTGGGTCCCAGCGGTGATGTCTGCATCTTATAGACATTTATGCCATATCTTTTGGATATTATATAAATATCCCAGATAGGAATAACTCTGTAAGGTGACAGCATAAAAAAACTGTTAAAAAGGAGAGTAGAAGTCAAAACTGCAGGAGAGTGTGTTTTGCTTAGGTAGCATCTTAGCTTCTGCAGAAAATACACTCCAATAGTTATCAATCACACAGATGTTATCATATTACAAGTCATGAGCAAGTTGTGCATTGTCATCTGTTGTGTGGTTCCAAGAGCATTAGAAGATGTCCAGACAGTCACATCAAAGGCTGTAAAAGCGTAGACTCCGATCCATTCCAGTAGATGCCAAAAACTTTGCATTTTGACCAAATGCCAGACCTGTTGTGAGCGCACTGTGATCTGCAGAGAAGCAAAAATGTAGAAAATAATCTTACAAGGAATTAACTTGACATCACTATTTGTTGAAGGAGTAAGTGTAGTGTGAACATAGAAAAGGATATTTTAAGTCCATGTTAAAATATACAGAGTGCATTCAAACCATGACAGACCAGCATTTTTGGTCATACATTTACAGATAGACATTGCTCATTGTGACAAAGTCTTGCCTGATATTTACACACAGACAATGTTCATGGTGACAAAATCTTGAGAACTGATTACCGTATTTTTAGGACCATAAGACGCACTTTTTTCCCGCAAATTTGGGAGGAAAATGGGGGGGTGCGTCTTATGGTCTGAAAGTAAAACTTACCGGTGGTGGTGAAGCAGGATCACAAGGCCCTCCGTTCCCTCCCTCACAAACCCGGTGGCTGCAGCAGAATAGGTGAGATGTTGGGGGCCTGGCAGCTGCTCACAGCAAGACACCGGTCCCAGCTGCCAGGCCCCCAACATCTCACCTATTCTGCTGCAGCCGCCGGGTTCCTGAGGAAGGGAACGGAGGGCCCTGCGATCCTGCTCCACCACCACCACAACTCCCAGCTGCTGGAGCATCGGCTTCTCGCATTCAGGGTCCGCAGCATTCCTCCACTTCCGCCAGCTTCCTGAAGAGCCCTGCCTTTTGTGACCCCCGCTCCACCCACCCCCCACGTAAGATACCTATTCAGACCATAAGACGGACCACCATCTTATAAAAATATTTTTTTCCCTATTTTCCACCCTAAAATTTGGGGTGTGTCTTATGGTCCGGTGCGTCTTATACCTCTCAAATAGTCTTGTTTATTGTTTGTTACTGTAAAACACGGGGATTTGTTTAACCTTTGTCTGCTGTTGAGTTATGTGATTCTTGAGCGCCTCAGAATTGTGTGGGCTTATTGCCCCCATTGTCTGATGCTTGCCTTGTATCTCTGATTCATCTAATCCCAAAGACAGGGCAAAGGTGATCTAAACTTATAACAGTGTAGATCACTATATAAGGTCAGAGAAACATGACTAAAACAGAAGCAGAAGCCGTGTACCTGTATTTATACGTGTACAATGTTGTAATACCTGCATAAGTAGGGACACTCATGCAGTGTTATGATATTTCCAGAGGTTCTCTGTCTTGGTGGTTGCTTCTCTGATATTCCAAACCGATTATGTTTAAAAAGCTGCTTGGTGAGGACGTGAGTATATGTACTTAACCTTTGCATGTTAACATTTACAAAAGTGTACGCAATATCATATCATACCATTCCTTTAATTTTGTATTTTATCTTTTAAATGAACTATTATAAATAAAATTGCGTTATATTGCAAGTAGTTGCCTTCTTTAATGCTGTATCCGAATGGTAAGTGTTAAAAACTTGGCAAAACAGTAAGCGCTAGGGATACATTTCAACTATAAAAAGAGCTACAACTTGAAAACCTTTTTAAGTCTTCCTTATGTCAACATGCTATAACTTCAAGCCTCATGCTAAATTGTATACATTAACAACTTCCCAATACATGATTTACCATTATGTCATGAAGTGGGTACGGGTTAATTGAGCTCCTGAGTCACACCATATTTGGACTCATATGCAAGGGCATAGGAGGGTTCACAAGGGATGTAACATAGGCCTTACTCCCAAGAATACGGTGTCAGGTAGCAGGACCCCTCAGCTTTTTATTCCAGGTACACTAGAAACTAAGCATTACATTGATTTGGTGGTAAAGTCAGTCAGTGGTACGACTATTTCTCTGAAGTCTCCTAGGACCTCGTCATACAGCCTCCATCAGTGGTATATGGAGAGGCCTGCAGACACAGCTCCGCCTGACGGATTTCCACAAGGGAATACATTTCCCATACAGCCCCCTACACCTCTCAATAGCATAACATACCTGTATGGCCGACTCAGATATACATGCATGGACTAAAATAAGATGTATTGAGTTTACCGGAATGGAGAAATGGATCTTTTAACCCCTTACCAGCTATGCTACATATCCTGAGAAAGCTTGTTTAGCTGAAACGCGTTGTATATTTAGTCAATGGAAAAATACAAAGTTGGCTTTTGGAACTAGAAAAAAAATGAGTGAAGACCAAAAAAATATCTGGGTATCTAGGTCTTTAAAAGAGTTAAACAAATGGACCCCAAAACCCCCACGTCTTCCAAGGCACAGATTTTGGTGCGGATTTCAGCCTATGCACTGCAAGGTTGAGGATGTCACATACAAAAAATATGGCGCAGGCGAAACCGCAGCAAAGTTACAAAATCTGCATGTGATTTGTGCATGAAGCCTACGAAAACTGATGCAAAATACAGACTAAAATACCGACAAATGGATAAGGCCTTACACTTCAGCAGGATAGGAAGAAAATATTTTTCCACCTGTCAATCTAACATTAATAAATGTTCATTATGTTGTTCAATCTGCACAAAGATAACATTTATAGTTCGTATTAAAAAGCCCCATTGTCACCATGAAACAGACCTGTGAAGTGCAAAACTTCAGCCCATTGTTTGCAGATATAAACCTGGACGTCTGTCCCTCCAATTGCAAGATATGTACCACTCTGATCAAATACCAATGACCGCACCTGTTCAGAAAGAAAATGGAAATATGAAAAAAAGCAAACACCACGTTTCACTCAAGCAATTAATTGTAAAGCAAATGACAGCCATTAAAACTGGATTTTTTAAAAAAGGTAATAGAAACAAAGCTACTGCTACAAAACAGAAATGTATTTCCAATATTACTTTGAAATAGAAAATAACCTAGGATTAAAGCATAAACCCTTTCCCGACATATACATATTACAAGGTGGATATCGGGTGCAAGTGTATAGAGCAGTTGAAGGAACGGAGCCTAAACCATACCTGGTGGTTGCCGACACCTGCCGCTAAAAGCAGACGAATGATGTTTAAAAGGAAAGGTCAGCTGCCCTGTCCCAAGTAAACCGCCAACATGTCTCTATTGCATCGAAGCCTATTTTCATACTCCATAACTATAAAATTCAACTTTTAATGTGGTGGTATGTGCAAGTTGTGCAGAATACATCAGATTATAAAAGGGTGTTGTGATAACAGGGTAAAACCAAATTTTAAAAATTTATGGTACGCTTTGAAGGAATCCTTAATGCAAAGGCCAGGTTTCGCAATCGTAAATTGTGTCCTTTAGTATTTCCCCCTCTTGGAGCATACTCTGCACCTTTTCTGTGTTATTTCCTTCCTTGCAGTTTGGGGAACCTCATCATAGGGGAAAATGTTGCCCTGGTACAATATGGGAACCATCAGTTTCAGAAATACTTGGCCCCTTACCTTTCTGTGGGCCAAACATTAGGGGGCCTTGGTGACCACCTTCTGAAAATGAAGGAAGGTCCCCGTATTGCCTGCATACCGAAAGAGCACAAAAGCATTGCACACTGCCATCGGTACAATGTGCACGGTCATCTTTTTGTACCATACTTTAGCTTTTTGCATGGCACTGTGTGGTTTGAGGACCTGATCTGAGAGATCTACATTAGTGTTGAGCCACCAACGTAGTGTTCGGGTTCGGTTCGTCGAACACCGGGATGTTCGTGGAACTGTTCGTGGAACACCTTAGAACACCGTTAAAAACAATGGCAGGCAAACAAAAACACATAGAAACACATAGAAAACACCTTCAAAGGTGTCCAAAAGCTGACAAGCTGCTCAGAAGACGCTCTCTTTAAAAAAGCCGGCCGGCAATTCATCAGCGGCATACACCGGTACCCGACAATTTAGACAAGGAATAGAGCATCACACATAGATTAGATAGATAGAAACATGTCAGTCACACATATAAGAAGCACAGTGACAGTGTTGCTTACTGTACTTGTCATTTAGTGTAAAGGATTTATTTAAAAAAATAATAGTGTTTTCATGCACCGTCTCTTTAAAAAACCCGGCCGGCAATTCAGCACGGTACCCGACAATTTAGAACAGAAAGAATAGAGCATCACACATAGATTAGATAGATAGAAACATGTCAGTCACATATATAAGAAGTACAGTGATAGTGTTGATTACTGTACTTGTCATTTAGTGTTAAAATAAAGGATTTATTAAAAAAAAAATTGGCGTGGGGTTCCCCGTAACTTTAGTCTCCAGCGGAGGTTAAGCAGACAGCTGGGGCAGATGTTTGAAGCCTGGGAAGGGGGTAATACCCACGGAGCTTCCCAGGCTACTAATATCAGCCCCCAGCTGAATACCTAGCCTTTACTAGCTATTAAAATGGGGGACCCCCCCCAAAAAAATGACGTGGGGTCCCCCCTATTTTAATAGCTAGCAAAGGCTAGGCAGACAGCTGGGGGCTGATATTAATAGCCCAGGAAGGGTGCCATGAATATTGGCCCCCTCCCAGGCTAGAAACACCAGCCGTCAGCTGTCCCAGAAATGGCGCATCCGTAGGATGCGCCAAATCTGGCACTTAGCCTCGCTCTTCCCACTGCCCTGTAGCGGTGGCAGTGGGGTAATAGGGCTGGGGTTGATGTCAGCTTATAATGCCAGCTGACATCAAGCCCAGGTTAGTAATGGAGAGGCGTCTATAAGACACCCCCATTACTAACCCCATAGTCAAAGTTAAAAGAAAACACAAACACCCTGAATAAAGTCCTTTAATTGAAATAAACACACAATTCTTTATTGTTCTAAATTAAACCATACTTACCGTCACGCCCATTCCAGCTGAAGCCAACGATCTCCTGCAATAAAAGTAAAATAATAAACCAACATCATCCTTACCTTTCCATGGTTCCCACGACAGCTTCAGCTCTGCTACATCGAGATGACAGGCTGGACCGCAGCAGAACGCTGCCATCCAGCCTGTCATCCCGCAGACACTGAGAAGTGCAGGCTTGCTTGGGCTCCTCAGTGTTTGGCTGTGACGGCATAAAGATGAGCCGAGGTCATGTCCAATGAGCTCGGCTCACCTCATGCACGTCACTGACAGCGTGGGAGAATTCTCACGCTGAAGCGCTGAGTGCAGGAGAATTTTCCCACGCTGTCAGTGACGTGCATGAGGCTGATATTTAAATTTGGCGCACAAATCGGTGATTGGTCGCGGGCAGCGTCCGCGACCAATCAGCACAGTAGTGTTTAACTTTGGCGGCAAGATAAGTGATTGGTCGCCGTCTTGACCGCGACCAATCACCGATTTGTGCGGCACATTTAAATAGCGGCCGCGACCAATTGGATGTCAGCGCCGCTCCCCGTTCCTCCCTTCACGCCCTAGCCGCACGGATGTCAGCGGCGCTGCCTGTGCAGATACTTCTGCTGCGAGAACCCGGGACATGAGCGGGCGCACGGAGCAGAAGTATCCCGACCCGCAGCGCCGCTCCCCGGTCCTCCCTTCACACCCTAGCCGCTGAGGTCCCCACAGTATCCGCATGGTGTTACAAAGGTCCGGACATTTGTGTTGAAAATCGCTGATTGGTCGCTGGCGCTGCCCGCGACCAATCACCGATTTGGGCGCCAAATTTAAATATCGGCCGCGACCAATCACCCATCTTGGCTCCACATTTAAACACCGCTGTACTGATTGGTCGCGGACGCTATTTAAATGCAGCGCCAAAATCGGTGATTGGTCGCGCCCAGCGTCGGCGACCAATCAGCACAGCGGTGTTTAAATGTGGAGCCAAGATCGGTGATTGGTTGCGGCCGATATTTAAATTTGGCGCCCAAATCGGTGATTGGTCGCGGGCAGCGCCTGCGACCAATCAGCGATTTTTAACACAAATGTCCGGATCTTTGTAACACCATGCGGATACTGTGGGGAGATCAGCGGCTAGGGTGTCAAGGGAGGACCGGGGAGCGGAGCTGCGGGTCGGGATACATCTGCTGCGAGCAGTCGCTCATCTCCCGGCTTCTCGCAGCGGAAGTATCCGACCAGGCAGCGGCGCTCCCCGGTCCTCACCAATACGATTCGCTGATTGGTCGCGCTCTCCGCACGCGACCAATCAGTGATCTTGGCGCTAAAGTTAAACACCGCTCTGCTGATTGGTCGCGGGCAGTTTCCGCGACCAATCACCGATTTGGGCGCCACATTTAAATAGCGGCCGCGACCAATCAGTGAGATTGGCGCCAAATTTAAACCCCGCTCTGCTGATTGATCGCGGTCGCCGTCCGCAACCAATCAGCATTATTGGCGCCAAATTTAAACCCCGCTCTGCTGATTGGTCGCAACCGCCGGCCGCGACTAATCAACATTGTTGCCGCCAAATTTAAACACCGCCCTGCTGAATGGTCGCGGTCGTGACCAATCACCGTTATTGGCGCCAAATTTAAACACCGCTTTGCTGATTTGTTGCGGTTGCGACCAATCAGCATTATTGGCGCAAAATTTAAACCCCGCTCTGCTGATTAGTCGCAACCGCCGCCCGTGACCAATCAGCGATATAGTCGCCAAATTTCAACACCGCTTTGCTGATTGGTCACGGTTACTGGCCGCGACCAGTCAGCGATTTTGGCGCCAAATTTAAACACCGCTCTGCTGATTGCGCCGGGTCTGCCGCATACATATTCTAGAATACCCGATGCGTTAGAATCGGGCCACCATCTAGTTTCATGAAATAATTTAAAAAAAAAATTGACGTGGGGCTTCGCACTATATTTGTGTCCAGCCAGGTACAGCAGGCAGGAACGGGCTGCCCCCAACCACCAGCTGCCTATTTGTACCTGGCCGGACACAACAATATAGGGAAGGCCTTTTTTTCTTAATTATTTCATGAATTTCATGAAATAATTAAAAAAAAAAATACGTGGGGCTTCGCCCTATTTTTGTGTCCAGCCAGGTACAACTAGGCAGCTGGGGGCTAGAATCTGCAGCGCAGGGAGGCCCAAGCTTTCTGGGTCCCCCCCGCTGCAAATTGCAGTCCGCAGCCACCCCGGAAAATGGCGCGTTCATAGAAGCGCCACCTTCTGGTGCTGTACCCAACTCATCCAGGGCGCTGGTGCGGTGGCTCACTGGGTAATAAAGGGGTTAGGGCCAGCTTGGCATTATCAGCTGGCCCTAAGCCCGAAATTCATGGGGTCACGCCAATATTAGACATGACCACCATGAATTTCTAGTAAAGTATTTAAAAAAAACACAACACCCAGAATAAAGTCCTTTAATTGAAATAAACACACAATTCTTTATTGTTCTAAATTAAACCATACTTACCGTCACGCCCATTCCAGCTGAAGCCAATGTCTTCTGCAATAAAAGTAAAATAATAAAGCAACCTCATCCTTACCTTTCCATGGTTCCCACAACAGCTTCAGCTCTGCTACATCAAGATGACAGGCTGGACCGCAGCAGAACGCTGCCATCCAGCCTGTCATCCCGCAGACACTGAGAAGCGCAGGCATGCTTGCGCTCCTCAGTGTCTCGCTGTGACGGCATAAAGATGAGACGAGTTCATGTCCAATGATCTCAGCTCACCTCATGCACGTCACTGACAGCGTGGGAAAATTCTCCTGCTCTCAGCGCTACAGCGTGAGAATTCTCCCACGCTGTCAGTGACGTGCATGAGGTGAGCTGAGATCATTGGACATGAACTCGTCTCATCTTTATGCCGTCATAGCGAGACACTGAGGAGCGCAAGCAAGCCTGCGCTTCTCAGTGTCTGCGGCATGGCAAGCTGGATGGCAGCGTTCTGCTGCGGTCCAGCCTGTCATCTCGATGTAGCAGAGCTGAAGCTGTCGTGGGAACCATGGAAAGTTAAGGATGATGTTGCTTTATTATTTTACTTTTATTGCAGGAGATCGTTGGCTTCAGCTGGAATGGGCGTGACGGTAAGTATGGTTTAATTTAGAACAATAAAGGAATGTGTCTATTTCAATTAAAGGAGTTTATTCTGGGTGTTTGTGTTTTCTTTTTTTAACTTTGACTATGGGATTAGTAATGGGGGTGTCTTATAGATGCCTCTCCATTACTAACCTGGCCTTGATGTCAGCTGGCATTATAAGCTGACATCAACCCCAGCCCTATTACCCACTGCCACCGCTACAGGGCAGTGGGAAGAGCGAGGCTAAGTGCCAGAATTGGCGCATCCTATGGATGCGCCATTTCTGGGGCGGCTGACGGCTGGTGTTTCTAGCCTGGGAGGGGGCCAATATTCATGGCACCCTTCCTGGCCTATTAATATCAGCCCCCAGCTGTCTGCCTAGCCTTTGCTAGCTATTAAAATAGGGGGGACCCCACGTCATTTTTTTTTTTTGGGGGGGTCCCCCATTTTAATAGCTAGTAAAGGCTAGGTATTCAGCTGGGGGCTGATATTAGTGAAGCCTGGGAGGGGGGGTAATACCCATGGAGCTTCCCAGGCTAAACATCTGCCCCAGCCGTCTGCTTAACCTCCGCTAGAGCCTAAAATTATGGGGACCCCCACGCCAATTTTTTTTTAAATAAATCCTTTATTTTAACACTAAATGACAAGTACAGTAAGCAACAGTCACTGTACTTCATATATATATGTGACTGACATGTTTCTATCTATCTAATCTGTGTGTGATTCTCTATTCCTTCTATTCTAAATTGTCGGGTACAGATGCTGAATTGCCGGCCGGCTTTTTTAAAGAGACGGTGCATGAAAACACTATTATTATTTTTGATAAATCCTTTACACTAAATGACAAGTACAGTAAGCAACACTGTCACTGTACTTCGTATATATGTGGCTGACTTGTTTCTATCTAATCTATGTGTGAAGCTCTATTCTTTCTGTTCTAAATTGTCGGGTACCGGTGTATGCCGCTGCTGAATTGCCGCTTTTCATGTTTCACTATTGGCACTGTTCCCATCGATTTGGGCAATCACTATAATGCCACAACCACCATGGCTGTGGCATTACAGTGAGTGGCAGGCAATCCCTGCATGATTGGTGCTCAAAATAGCGCCAGACATGCAGGACACGCTTTTGGTGCACGAACAGTTATCGAACATAACCTCGAACAGCCGAATTTTTTGCAAATCGTTCGGGTTCGTCGAACAACTCGAACACCGCCCAAAACAGCTCGAATTTGAGATTGGCGAACAGTTCTAGTCGAACACCGCTCATCTCTAATCTACATCCCCATGAATTTATTATAATCCAGGATAGAATCTGGCTTTGGAACTTATGTTGTGGTACCTCAGACAGTGACAAGGGAGCTGTTGTCACGGTGTATTGTGGTTAAGAAACGGACATCCCTCTAATCCATATACTTGCCCTCCAGCATGTTGTCACTACATTGGGCACTGCTCTCACCCTTTCTCAGCAGTTGCCCAATTAGCGGCTTAGAGAGGCCTCTTTGAAGAGTGGGATGCTATTGTAGAAGTTATCCACGTAGAGGTGATAACCCTGATTCAGCAGTGGGTGCAGCACTTCCCACACAATTTTCCCACTCACCCCCACACAGGACAGGTGGGCATTCAGGGGGGCTCAATCTGAGTGCCCTTCCGTTCTCGCACAGCTTCTGCAGTTTAATTCCATGCCTGGCCCTCTTACTGGCCTGGTACTGTCAGAATTTTAGCCTCTCTTTGAAATGAACCAGAGATTCCGCTATACAAATGTCCCTTTGGGGTTTGTACGCCTCAGCAAATTCCCCAGTGTCAAATTGGATCCCTGAGCTGCCCATGAAATCCATAACAAGAGGCTGACAATTTTTTATTCGGGGGTGGGGAGGTGGAGTCCATATGAGATCAATTGCCTAAAAAGTTGTCTCGGTCCTAAGACGCCTTGTTGTGGGGGGGCCATCTTTACTGTCACCGAGCGATTCAATGCGGTCACAGACTCTTGAACACACTTCCCGCAGCGCCGAACATAAATGACGAATGTCGCCAAGGGGTTAAATATCAGGGAAGTGTAAGCTGCTTGCAAGAGATCACGCAGCTGCTGCAGTGGGAAGAAAGTTGTCAGCCATGGCCTGACTCCCCATAGAGAAGGCAGAGGGGGTTTATTAGATCTCTGCCTTCCTGATTGCTGCATACACAGAGCTAAGCAAGCTGTGTGTATAACAGAATAGGAAGTGCTGACATCGCTTCCACTTCTGGGCCCAGTAATCATGTGATAGCTGGGTGCAGGGAGGAAGTAGCAGCTGCTTTTTGTAGTTTGCTAGTGTTTTTACTGTGTGGTGTAGCATCCCATTGTTTGCTGCTTCATATACTGTTTTTAAGCTTTTCTGGTTCATGTAATTTGTGTACGATTTTTTATCCTTATATATGTAATAAACCTTTATTTGGTTCATTATGCATTATTTTGTTTCATTTGTCTTTCTGCATGTTTAAGTAAAGCGGAATTATTTTTTTATACCTCTTAGTATTTGACTTTGAAAAAAAACTTTGATACAGTGATGTGTGCATTACATGAGGTTTTAGTTTTAATTCATCTGATCACAATACAGTTTTCCGTTGTGCCTCAGTCCATTATAAAGGAGATTTGGCACAGAGAAGACGGCAGCCTATCTGGATTGTGGTGATTTATGGCTTCTTCTGTGCATGATGGAACTTTAACTTGCATTTGTGCATTCCACAGCAAACTGTGTTCACAGACAACGATTTCTGGAAGGTTTCCTGGGTCTATATAGTGATATGGATAACCAAATCATCCCCGTTTTTAATGAAGAACAATGTGAGGGCCGTAGCTCACAAGCTTCTAATATGAATTGTCAGCCTTTTTTCCTTATGGACATCTCCAGAATCTTTTGATATTATGTACTGTAGATGGAGGGATATTCAAAGTCTTTGCAATTTTAGGTTGAACATTTTTCTGAAATGGTTCCACAATTTTTAGACAGTTGTTCGCAGATTGATGAATTGCTGACTATCTTTGCGCTTTGCTTCTGAAACACACTGCCTCTCTACCATGCACTTTTTATACATTCATGAGACTCAACTGAAAATTAAAGGGGTGGTCCAAAGGCAAAGTAATTTCTTCCTTCATCTTTATCTGTTTAGTGCCATAACCTAAACTATTTTCTAAAGTACTTGAGCTGAAAATTCCCTACCGTTCCCTAACTGCACTACAGTGGAGGTTAAATGGTCTGACAGTTTTATAGTTCTGGTCATTCCAGACACTGATACCACTTTTTTTTTTGTTTGACACTGAATAGCCTGATTGCTGGTCTGATACACTGCAATACTCAAGAATCAGAATACTAGACCTGTCAGTTTTACAGTGACAGAAAGACTGGTAGACCCTGCTTATTGGAGGGCGTAACAGGCCACTATACCCTGACAATACCCAGAGACCATTGCTTGACCTGCGGTAGCCATGACATCTGTTGGCACCCCAGGAGCTCCCTCCTGCTCACAAACATCTCGATATAGCGGGTGCTATGGATTGCAGCATTTAGAGGGGTAAACAACCAGGCTCAGAGTGGGCACCGACCTCGTACGTTACTGGAAGAGCTTTGTTGTGCATAAAAGTTCCCACAGTGATTGCTCTGGACAAAGCTCCTGTGCCTGCATGATCACCACGACAAGAACATATTGGCATCTGTTTGTGAGAACACCTTCCCAAATAGGACATTACAGTACATTTAATGTCAACAGGGGGTCAAAGAGGACCTGTCACTTCAATTTTCCAACCCAAACCATTTGGATAGTCCAACAAAATCAGTTTAGTTAGATACCAAAACCTTAGAGAAGTACTCCCGCCATTTGTCCGTAATTGGTCCCTGAACTTTTCCCATGCTATTTGATAATGGGTAGAGAAGAGTCTGCCATAAAAATTGAGTCAACTGGAAAGGCTGGCAATCAGAAGAGGGACACTCCTCTGCTCTTAGAGTATGTCTCCTTCACTGTCCAAATCTTGCACCTGCATGTTAAATGACCCCAACTAGTGCATGCACATAAAAGTCCACCCATTCTTTGCTAGTATTTCCATTGTACTACTGGTGAGAAGTGATTTGGGAATGTGATTATGTAGGGTACCACTCCACTAGCTTTGCAACTGCACGAATTTGTGACTACACTATAGAGCTGAGCAGAGATGAAATTTACACAGTGGGCAAGGAAGAAACAAGGACAATGTACTGAGTATGTGGAGGGTTAGGAAAAATAGAAAAAAAAATAAAATTCATATGATCTATTGTAGAACGCTGAATGCATCCTTCTGTCCGAAGCCAACAGACTGCGCCTGCGCAGTGTGGCCAGTCAGATGGATGCATCCAGCGTGAATAGAGGTGGCAGGGAGGAAAACGAGGACGGAGGAGGAGTGTGCCACCAGAGAATGTGATATGCGTAAGTGCTGACTGCATAACACGATGTCCGGCGCCATGAGGTCGAGGCTGGATGAGGAGTGTGGCACCGGAGTCAGGGGGTTGGGGGTATCTGTTATATGCAGGGGATGGGTGCACATAACTGCTCAAAACAAGACAAATCACACTTCAAGTCCAAATCACACTTCAAGTCCAAATCACACTTCAAGTCCAAATCACACTTCAAGTCCAAATCACACTTCAAGTCCAAATCACACTTCAAGACCAAATCACACTTCAAGACCAAATCACACTTCAAGACCAAATCACACTTCAAGACCAAATCACACTTCAAGACCAAATCACACTTCAAGACCAAATCACACTTCAAGACCAAATCACACTTCAAGACCAAATCACACTTCAAGACCAAATCACACTTCAAGACCAAATCACACTTCAAGACCAATCAAATCAAACTTTCAAGTTATGAAGCACTGATTGTGAACACATTTCTTCTGCTGTTGTGCAAATGGAACAGACAGCAGTTAGAAATGATGGGCAATTAACAAGACACACCCTATAAAGGAGTGGTTCTGCAGGTGGTGACCACAGACCATTTCTCTGTTCTCATCCTTTTTAGCTGTTTTGGTCACTTTTGAATTTGGTCATTACTCTCACCCCTTGAGGTACAGTAGCATGAGGTGGTGTCTACAGTACAACCCACAGAAGTTGCTCAGGTAGGGCAGCTTGTCCAGGATGGCACATCAATGCGAGCCGTGGCAAGAAGGGTAGCTGCGTCTGTCTGCACAGTATCCAGAGCATGGATCAGATACCACGAGACAGGCCAGTACACCAGGAGAAGTGGAGGGAGCCGTAGGAGGGCAACAACCGAGCAGCAGGACTGCTAACTCCTCCTCTGTGCAAGGAGGAAAAGGAGGAGCACTGCCAGAGCTCTGCAAAATGTGTCTGCTCAAACTGTCAGAAACAGACTCCATGAGGGTGGTATGAGGGTCAGACATCCACAAGTCCACAGCCCAACACTGTGCAGGGCGATTGGCATTTGCTAGAGAACACCAAGAAGGGCAGATTCGACATTGGCATCCTGTGCTCTTAAAAGCAGGTTCACAATAAGCACATGTGATAGACGTGATAGTCTGGAGACGCCATGGAAAACATTCTGCTGCCTGCAACATCCTTCAGCATGACCGGTTTGGCAGTGGGTCAGTAATGGTGTGGGGAGGCATTTCTATGGAGGGCCGCACAGCCCTCCATGTGCTATCCAGAGGTACCCTGACTGCCATTAGATACTAGAATGAGGTCCCCAATTGTGAGACCATATGCAGGTGCAGTGGGCCCTGGGTTCCTTCTGATGCATGAGAATGCTAGGACTCATGTGGCTGAAGTGTGTCAGCAGTTCCTGCATGATGATGGCATTGATGCTTTGGACGGGCTTGCCCGTTCTCCAGACCTGAATCCGATTGAGCACATCTGGGACATCATGTCTCGCTCCATCCACCGTCACGCTGTACCACAGACTGTCCAGGAGTTGGCGGATGCTCTAGTCCAGGTCTGGGAGGAGATCCCACAGGAGACCATCCGCAACCTCATCAGGAGCATGCCCAGGCGTTGTAGGGAGGTTATATATGAACATGGAGGTCACACACATGACTGAGCCTCATTTCATTGTTTTGAGGCATTTCCGTTGAAGTCGGATCAGCCTATAATTTGATTTTCCACTTTGATTGAGTATCATTCCAAATCCAGACCTCCAGGGGATATTAATTTTGATTTACATTGATCATTTTTATGTTTTATGGTTCTCAACACATGCCACTATGTAATGAATAAAGATTTGCAACTGGAATATTTCATTTAGTGATATCTAGGATGTGATATTTTAGTGCTCCCTTTATTTTTTTGAGCAACGTATTATATACATGGGGATGGGTGTGGGGTATATATTATATACACATGATGGGTGTACCAATAAAAATGCTCGCCACCCGGGCGTAGAAAGCATTCAATAACTAGTATATCTGTGGATTGCACTTGAACGTTTGTAAGTTTTCATACCTGGTATCCTTCTTCTAGCTGCAGTGTCTTAAAGTTCTTTAGCTTCCGCAAATCCCACAGTTTGACACTGGAATCGTCAGCCGCAGTCGCCAAGTAATAACCATTTTCTGAAAATGCCACACATGATACAGGACCAGAATGTCCAGGAAAATTGGCCACATTTGATCGTTCCTGACAAACACCAAAGACAGAATATTAATAAATTGTATTTATGTCTAAAAGGATTCAAACAAAATGTGCGCATATGAACTAAAAGGGCACTGTGCAGACAAGCCCTAACAAGCAGATACATTTCTCACACAGTATATTTGAACTAAGATAAAAAAAAAATTGATGACACCCAGCTCGTTTAGATTTACTAAAGTGATTCTCAAAGAATTTAAGAAAATGACCCCATAAGGCTATTCAAACTTTAGCCCATTCTGGTCACGTGTCACGGGTGGCACTATGAAGAAACACTGCTTACAAGACCTGTAACAACTGACAGAGGAGCTGTATTGTGAGCACCCATACTGGTGAACTATTGAAGAAATGTGTGACATGATCAGAAATTAATCTACTTGGTTGACTGAGCATAGAAGACTGAGGCTGGAGAAACAAAATCTTTTGTGCTCATTCAGCCAAGGTGATTGATTTCCACTCCTGTCACACACCTCTCTGGCAGCTCAGGTATGTGTGAATATGATACAGTTCCCCTGACGGTTGAGACACAGCAGGTCTCATGAGCAGCATTTCTTCAGAGGGCAGCCCATCCTGACATATAATAGGATATGGGTGCTGTTTAAATTATGTGATGGGCCATTATAATACCTTCTTGGAGAACCCCTTTAATTATCTGTAGAGAAAATGTTTAAAAGGTGTTGTCCACTACTTTGATGACCTATCCTTATAACAACCAGCTACCCCACAGATCAGCTGTTATCATCTCTGGCAGCAGACAGAAATAAACAGTGCTCAGAGTACTGCCCCTTCACTCGTCCGTTTTCAATGTCCATACACGGTCCGTTTTTTTAAGGACCACAAATACGAACATAAGCACACCCATTCAATGGGTGCGTGCACATGTGAAAAACCCCCAGACATGTCAGTTTTTATTGCGCAGAACGGACAAAATGTGTGCTGCACACTGATGACATTGTGTCTCATCAGCGTGACACGTACCGGCACCAGGTAAAAAAAAATATCCAAAACATGTAAAGACATATGTAAGAAACATATTGAAGATACAGTTATATAATCAATGTTATATTGATAATACTCAAATTGAGGCAGACACTCAGCTTCAATTAGAGGGAATTTACATCCTAATTGGAGTAAGGGTTTAGGCATCACAGCTTATTAATATGTAGCTGCCTCTTTTTGAAAAGGGACAAAGTTTGAGCACTCCCATTTTCAGGGCCCTCGTTCAGTTGTTCTGACAGAAGAGCCCTGCGCACAGTCTGCACTGGCGTCACTGTCCCAGTCTTAGGACAAATCCATCATCAAGAGGAAGTCAGGGCTGTGGCTGCTCTTCCTCCTCATTCCTTTATGCTGTTAGTTCTATTTGTGGACTTTACAGTAAGGTCTTCAGGTGAAATAACATTTTAAAAGAGGGTTTTCTGACATTTGAGAATATTTACACATACATATACAGTACAGACCAAAAGTTTGGACACACCTTCTCATTTAAAGATTTTTCTGTATTTTCATGACTATGAAAACTGTACATTCACACTGAAGGCATCAAAACTATGAATTAACACATGTGGAATTATATACTTAACAAAAAAGTGTGAAACAACTGAAAATAGGTCTTATTTTCTAGGTTCTTCAAAGTAGCCACCTTTTGCTTTGATGACTGCTTTGCACACTCTTGGCATTCTCTTGATGAGCTTCAAGAGGTAGTCACCGGAAATGGTCTTCACTTCACAGGTGTGCCCTGTCAGGTTTAATAAGAGGGATTTCTTGCCTTATAAATGGGGTTGGGACCATCAGTTGTGTTGTGCAGAAGTCTGGTGGATACACAGCTGATAGTCCTACTGAATAGACTGTTAGAATTTGTATTATGGCAAGAAAAAAGCAGCTAAGTAAAGAAAAAGGAGTGGCCATCATTACTTTAAGAAATGAAGGTCAGTCAGTGCGAAAAATTGGGAAAACTTTGAATGTGTCCCCAAGTGCAGTTGCAAAAACCATCAAGCTCTACAAAGAGACTGGCTCACATGAGGACCGCCGCAGGAAAGGAAGACCAAGAGTCACCTCTGCTTCTGAGGATAAGTTTATCCGAGTCACCAGCCTCAGAAATCGCAGGTTAACAGCAGCTCAGATTAGAGACCAGGTCAATGCCACACAGAGTTCTAGCAGCAGACACATGTCTACAACAACTGTTAAGAGGAGACTTTGTGCAGCAGGACTTCATGGTGATATAGCTGCTAGGAAACCACTGCTAAGGACAGGCAACAAGCATAATATATTATATATATTATAATATTTATATATATATATATATATATATATTATAATATTTATATATATATTATAATATTTATATATATTATTTATGCTCAAAAATATTTCATGCAGCACTTTTACACAGAAACCTCCACCTACACATTCCAAGTCCCTGAGATTCTGGATTGAACCAGACAATTAGACACAAAACAGTATCTTGCTTGTTGGTATAAAGCGGTTTCTAACCAGGGTTGTGTATAAACCCCTCCGAACATAAAGTGGAATCTTATGCTGAATACTACGTGTGTGCGTGTACTGTATTCATTCTCAGAGCTCGTTCTTTCCACCTCTAATCCGGCCTCACAAATCAACTCAGGTGGGGCTGTTGCGCCCACAAGTGGACACAGGAAGTCCACCATCTTTAATCAAATCATCTAGACGCCACAGTTTCTATTGACCATGGCATCAAGTGAACTAAATATCCAGAATAAAAGTTAGTCTCCAATTCCACATGTTAAAGTGGGATGTCAGCTGTATATTAATGTACACCGCAAATGTAGAAAATGGTTAGAGTCACTAATCGCCTCCTTGCAATATTTATCTGGAAATCTTGTGGTAATCAGGAGGCAAATAGTGTGCAAGTTATGTTAGGCCATTCTACCGTAAGCACAGCTACTGGAAAAATAAAAGTTATATTCTGAACAGTTCTATATGAACAGTCACCGTTCACTACAATGGGCGCACAGGATCACTTCCTCAGCTCCATGACTGACTGCGACACACACACTGCCAGTGCTGCAGAGCAGGTTGTCACTCAAGGAGAGGGAGAGATCACAGCGTTGTCACTGTAACCGCTGCAATGACTGGAAGAGAGCGGCTGCAGGGATAATATAATACATTTTCTACCAATTGTCGCACCTCCAGCAAACCAGCTCAACATGATTGAAAAGCCATTAAGCTACGCATTATCCCAGTATCTATTAGGCAAATAGTGTTTTCGGAAGTGACAGGCTTCCTTTAAAAGGGAATTTGTCAGTCATGCTGCCCAAAACCATGGGCAGCATGAAACAGAGCCTGGCTGCACGAATGTTATACTCTGAAACCCTGTGTCCAGCTTCTCCCCACCTTGCTTCAGTTGACTGACAGGTCTCTCTCTGTTTGTGCATAGGGAGAGAGCGGTTATTCAAAGGGATCAAAAGTGGCCGCCTGGGGGGGGCTGCATCACAATAGTCAGCGAAGACCTTGTCCCCAACCAGCTGTTAATTCTGAGACGCCACAACATTTTAGACATTTTAGAATAAAACATACCCGACTGTTATAGTGAAGCCAGTGTTTGATTTATGCTGCCCATGGTTTGGGCAGCGTGAATCTAATGACAGGTTCCCCCCTTAATTTTTTCATCTGTGATTAGGGTTTACAGGAAGAGATCATTTTACATGAGGGAAGAATACTTCAACCATTTAGGTGACATTACCTTCAAGTCCCAGATCTTAATTTGGGAGTCCATTGTCCCTGTACCAAAAATGAGTCCATCAGGATGAAACTGAGCACAGGTAAGAGCTGCAAGGAAAAACATCAGAGTTCAAAAGGTTGTCCAGTGAAAGCAAATTATCACCTATCCCTAAACTTAATGACAATATATTAAGCGGTGGGGGTCCGAGAGCTGAGTCCCTGACCGATTGGCAGAAAGGGGCACTTATCTCTCTCAGAATGGAGCTGTAGCGCACAAGCTCAGCTGCCATTCCAAATGTAGCTGCCGTGCTCTGCTTTTTGCGATCAGTTGGGTACCTCCAGTCGGATGCCTACTGACCATTAAGTGATCACCCATGGGCTGGATAGATGATAAAGGGTTGTCTGATGAAAACAAGTTAAGCACAAGTTCACAAAATTATCTTGTAAATTGGTTACCACATCCTGAAGTCTCATCTGTCACTTTGGTCAGAACACATCCTGCATGAATGTCAGAGAATGCCCAGTACTGAAAGAAGAAAAAAAGAAAAAGGAACACTTAATACGTAAAGAAGTAAAAATATCCCTTAACAAAATGTATTACTGCAGTATTTTTAAAGACGACCTTTCACTGGATTTTTTTTTACATTTAAAAAAGCACTACTCCAGCAATTTTTCTTTGGCGCTGAAGTGGCACTTTAAAATATAAGTCCCCTGCTCTATATTTACCCTCTGGCGTCTTCACCGTTTTTCAGCACCGCTCTAGTAACGCGGCGCCATCTTGTGAGCACAGCTTCTGACTGGCCGGAAGTCAGAAACCAAGTCACAAGCTCTCAATGCAAGTCTATGAGAGCCAAAATGTTTTCATCAACTGACAAAAACGTGAGTGAACAAAAGAGAAATCAAAATCAATATTTGGTGTGACCACCCTGTGCCTTTCAACCGGCATCAACTCTTCTAGACAAGTACACTTGCACAAAGTCAGGGATTTTATAGGATTATAGTCAGGTGTTTGAATAACCAGTTATACCAAACAGGTAATAACATGCATCAATTTCATATTGGGAGAAGGGGGAAATGGGGGGTGCGTCTTATGGTCCTAAAGTAACTTACCGGTGGTGGTGGAGTGGGATCGTAGGCCATCAGGAAGGCGGTGGCAGCAGCAGCAGCAGGTGGCAGCAGCAGCAGAAGAGGACATGAGGCAAGCCGGTATCTTGCTGTGAGCGGCTTCCGGTGTGCACGGCCATCTTTCTGAAGCTGTGATCTACAGGAAAATGGCCGCCGGGGCATGTGCTCTTGTGCACCGGCGGCCATTTTCCTGTAGATCACAGCTTCAGAAAGATGGCCATGCGCATCGGAAGCCGCTCACACCGCTCTGCCACCCCAGCAAGACACGGTCCCCGGTACCAGGACCCAGCCCCCCGGTACCAGGACCCAGCCCCCCAGCGCCAGGCCCCCTGAAAGACCATGCCTCCTGTGACCCTCGGTCCACCGCCCCCTCAGGTAAGATACCTATTCAGACTACAAGGTGGACCCCCATCTTATAATTTTTTTTTTATATATACCATTTTCCACTCCAAAATTTGGGGTGAGTCTTCTAGTCCGAAAAATACGGTAGGTTGAAACAGTGATTTTTACTGAACAGCTTTGTAGAAGGCTTAATATGGAATCTGTCAGCAGGTATTTGGCATGTAATCTGAGGACAGCATAATGTAGCAGCTGAAACACAGATTTCAACAATGTGTCACTTATTAGGTTGTGTGCTTTTTACTTGCAATGAAAGTTTTATCACTGGGACATTATTACTGCCAGGACTGTTGCTTGGTGAGCAAGTGTCCAACTTCACCCCTTCCTCTGATAAGCAGCTCATTGTCAATAGACATGTACACAGAGAGCTGTGACTTAGTGTTGAGCATTCAGATACTGAAATATCGGGTATCGGCCGATATTCGCGGTATCGGAATTCCGATACTTAATTCCGATACTTTTGCAATATCGTATACCGGAATCGGAAGTTCCCATAATGCAATGAGCCATTTTCATTTTATTCAGCCAATGAGGATCCTAAGAAGTGTGGGCACATCCTGTTAGGCATGTAGGCATCTAAACTAATGGCATGGCTGTGATTGGCTGCTGAAATGATGTCATGATGCACTATAAAAGCCGCCGCCGCCATTTTGAGCTCACTCTGCTGTGAATTCAGTTAGGGATAGGATGCTGTTGTTCTGAGGGACAGTTTTAGCTACCTATTTGGTCTATTCTGCTTTACCCAAGCTACTTTATAAATCGCTGTGCCTTGCAGTGCTAGTGCACAGTTCTCTGTGCTGTTCACCGCTGTCTGCAAGGTCTGTGTGTGTGAGTGCAGCTCGCCCTGTAGTGTGTGCTTCAGCCACGTCTGGTTGTAGTGCACTCAGTGTGTGTCACTGCCTCATACATTGTCCTTTTTTGCCAATTCATAATTTTTCCTGATTTCTCCTATTAGTGTGGTGGTTCCATCCGTATTCAGCTAAATTGGTTCCAAACACACTATATTGGAGTAGATAGAGAAATTTTTTTGGTCTTGCAGCGCTAGTGCACAGTGCTCTGCAGCTGTGCTGTTCACCGCTGTCTGCAAGGTCTGGTGTGTGAGTGCAGCTCACCCTGTAGTGTGTGCTTCAGCCACGTCTGGTTGTAGTGCACTCAGTGTGCGTCACTGCCTCATACATTGTCCTTTTTTGCCAATTCATAATTTTTACTGATATCTCCCATTAGTGTGGTGGTTCCATCCGTATTCAGCTAAACTGATTCCAAACACACTATATAGGAGTAGTTAGAGGAGCCTTTCTGCAGCATTGGGCCCTGCAGCCCCAGCCAGATTAGTATTAGCCTATTTTTTGTAGCCTCATCTATTGCATTGTAGGTTACCTTCCTACATTGTAATAGCTACAAAAAGTTTGTGATACTATCGTTATTACATCTTTAGGCACATCCAGTGTCTTTTTGTGACAAAAAAAACCTAAATAAAGTTCACCAAACACTCCACTTTACAGTTGTGTAGGCCACATTAGCTCATATTAAAGTCTAGTCCACACTTTATAAAATTAGTGTTTCTTATACCTGTTAGCAGCTGTTCAGGAATAAGCATACTAAGCCCTTAGTACTTTTCTGCCTATCTTTATCAGTCTACCAAGATGAAGAAGGCAGGGAGTAAGGCATGTGGGCGTGGAGTTTCTGCAGGGAGAGGACGTGAGGATTCTGTGCCTGCTGCGGGCA
Source organism: Phyllobates terribilis (assembly GCF_046119375.1). Lineage (NCBI taxonomy): Eukaryota > Metazoa > Chordata > Amphibia > Anura > Dendrobatidae > Phyllobates > Phyllobates terribilis. The sequence continues at coordinate 626,283,134 of NW_027362765.1, forward strand.
CCTGTGACTCAGCATCCCCCAGTTTTACCAGGGAACAGTCCTTTATGCGCAGCTTTGTAGGAGCTAGCCGTACCCCACTGCTGCGGGAGGACCAAATTGAAGCTGTTGTCGGATGGATGGCAGCTAACGCATCGACTTCAATTAGTTCCAGATCCTCTCAGGTCCTGAGCACTGAAGAGCACCCATCTGTCTCTTCACCACCTGCCAAATTGCCCAGGCAGTCAGAGAGCCCTGGACAGGAGCCATCTCTACTTCTGTTCTCTGAATCTCTTGGCTTGGAAAGAGGGGGCCAGCCAAGCAGAATTCGAGAATTTGAAGAAGAGGTAGTATGCAGTGATGCGCAACCGTTTTGTCTCTCTGAATCTGAAGAGGCGGGTGGGCCAGTGCCTATGGTCAGCAGCACACCTCAGTACGCATCTGATGATGAGACTCAGGTGCCACTTTCTGGTGCGTACTGTGCTGTCGAGACTACCCAGGAGAAGCAGTTGTTTGAAGAGGGTGGTGTAGATGATGAGGTCCTTGACCCATCATGGCGTGAGGGACAGGAAGGTGGTGGGAGCAGCTCTGAGGAAGAGATTCCCCGAACAGCCCAAAAAGGAGGGAGAGGGAGGGGGCAGACTTGGTTGCCTGTAGCCTCCACTTCGGCACCCATTAGGAGCATGGCTCTTCCAAAATCCAAAGCGGGCGCTCCCAAGACTTGCAGTGCCTGGTCCTTTTTTGACACAGTTGCAGATGACATTTGCTTTGTCAAATGCAAGCTGTGTAATCAGAAGGTGAAAAGAGGGAAAAGTGTCAGCCACCTCAATACCACAAATATGTGGAAACATGTGCGGACCAAGCACATGGTGGAGTTACAAAAACACACTGAAGACCTAGGCCAACCTACAGCGCCACCTACCACCTCTTCAGCTCGTGTTGCAGCCTCTTCCTCCAGCTCACACACAGCTGGTTCGGCTTCCTCACAGGATCGCCATGGAAGAATCTCTGGCACTGTTGTACAGAGACACAGTGTAATTCCACCCACAGCACCACTTTCCCAGTCATCCTCACACTCCCAGGCCAGTCTACAGCCATCGTTAGCACAGGCATGGGAGAAAAGGCGCCCATACTCGGCAAACCACCCCCGAGCACAGGCTCTGAATGCTGGCATTGCTAAACTACTGGCCCTTGAAATGCTATCATTCAGGCTGGTGGAGACTGACACATTCCGTAACTTTATGGCATTGGCAGTCCCACAATACAACGTGCCCAGCCGATTTTATTTCAGCAGGCAAGCCGTCCCTGCCCTGCAACATCATGTGGAGGGAAAAATTAAACGCGCTACAAAACGCCGTCAGTAGCAAGGTCCACCTGACCACCGATGCGTGGACCAGTAAGCATGGACAGGGACGATACCTTTCCCTCACTGCCCATTGGGTAAATGTTGTGGAGCCGGGTACAGATCTTGAGAGTGGCGCTGTACGTGTTCTGCCAACTCCAAGGATTGCAGGAATCCAGTCTGTACACATTGACTCCTCCTCATACTCCAGTTCCTCTGAATCAGCGCTGCAGGAGCCGTCACGGTCTACCTCCACATCGACCCGTGAACGGATACCTGTTATGGTGACCAATATGAGCACAGCCGTGGCCAAACGTCAACAGGCCGTATTAAAATTAATTTCTTTGGGGAATAGAAGCCACACAGCGCAGGAGCTCTGGAATGCCATCAAGCAGCAGAGCGACGTGTGGTTTGTGCCAGCGAATCTCCAGCCAGGCATTGTAGTGTGTGACAATGGCCGAAATCTGGTGGCAGCTCTGGGCCTAGGCAACCTCACTCACATCCCATGTCTGGCACATGTGCTCAACTTGGTCGTGCAGAGTTTTTTGAGGGACTATCCGGATTTTGATGCACCGCTTCACAAGGTCCGCATAGAGTGCGCTCACTTGCGGCGTTCCAGCAATGCAAGATCACGCATTGCAGCTCCGATTACGTCTTCCGGAACATCGCATCATATGTGACCTACCCACCAGGTGGAATTCAACGTTACATTTGTTGGAGAGGTTGTGTGAGCAGCAGGCAGCAGTAATGGAGTACCAGCTGCAGCAGGCGCAAAGGAGTCGCAGTGCGCGCCGTTCACACTTCACCACCACTGAGTGGGCCTCTATGAAGGACATTTGCCACGTTTTGCGTGCCTTTGATTATTCCACGCGGATGGAGAGTGCAGATGATGCACTAGTCAGCATGACTATCCCCCTTATCTGCCTGCTTGAAAAAACACTGCAAGCACTAAGGGACGATGTTTTGGAAGAGGTGGAGGATGAGAAGTCACAAATGCCATCTGCTTCTCTACAGTCTGCGCAACGTGGTTCCTCACAAAGGCCTAGGCAGGGGACACTTTGTGAGGAGGATGAGGAGGAGTCAATGGATGAGGAAGACATCTGTCCAGAGGAGGGAGGTACACAATGCTCTAGTAGTCAGTATCTAGAGCGAGGGTGGGGTGATGCAGAGCAGGCAGAGATCACGCCTCAAGCAGGGGACAGCGTTTCTTGGCCAGTTGGCAGTCTGCAGCACATGGTTGATTTCATGCTGCAGTGCCTGAGAAACGACCGCCGCATCGCCCACATTCTCAACACGGCTGATTATTGGGTGTCCACCCTCCTAGATCCTCGCTACCGGGACAACTTACAAAGCCTCATAACACCGTTGAACCGGGAGCGTAAAATGCGGGAGTACCAAGACGCACTGGTGCATTCCATCATGTTCTCCATTCCAACCGAGAGCAGTGCTGCTAGTGCTTTACAAAGCAGCTCAGTGCGTCGAGGCAGTGGAGGAAGCTCTGCACAAAGAGGGAGCAGAAGCAGCGCCTCAGCACAAGGCAAGACCAGTATGGCCGAAATGTGGCAAAGTTTTGTGTCCCCGCCGCCACAAATATCTACACCATCACAGACGGCTCCAGTCAGCAGGAGGCAACGTTTCCGTCAGATGGTGACAGACTACATGTCTTGCCCTCTTAGTGTACTCCCAGACGGCTCTTCTCCCTTCAAGTTTTGGGTCTGTAAGCTAGATACATGGCCAGAGCTAAGTCAGTATGCATTGGAGGTGCTAGCTTGCCCTGCTGCTAGTGTATTATTGGAACGCGTTTTTAGTGCCGCAGGTGGTGTACTAACAGATCGTCGCATGCGACTATCCTCCGATAACGTTGACCGGGTTACTTTTCTCAAAATGAACAAGGCCTGGATCTCTCATGAATTTGCCAGTCCTCTTCCAGAATAAATAATTGTTGGCAAAAGTATCCAGGTCTCCTGTTCTGTTCATGTTTCTACCACCTGAACTGTAATCCCTGAGCTCCAACACCGCCAGTTGGCGCTCGGAAGTGCCGTCTGCACAGTCAACACTTGCTGCCGTGTTATTGGGGTTCAGTAACGTCAGCTGTTCCCCAGCTGTGCGGACGGCAATTTCTCCTGCTCTGTCCACATCCACTGTACTACTGATTTAAAACCTCCTCCAAATACACCTCTGGCTCCACTGTTTTCAGTATTATCCCTGAGCTCCAACACCGCCAGTTGGCGCTCGGAAGTGCCATCTGCACAGTCAACACTTGCTGCCATGTTATTGGGGTTCAGTAACGTCAGCTGTTCCCCTGCTGTGTGTCCGGCAAATTCTCCTGCTTTGTCCACATCCACTGTACTACTGATTTAAAACTTGCTCCAATTACACCTTTGGCTCCACTCTGTTTTTAGTATTTACCCTGGGTTCCAGCACCGCCAGCTGGTTCTCGGTAGTTCCATTTGCTCTTGTACCTTCTACTACCCATCCGGGTTCCAGTACCGTCAGCTGGTTCTCGGCAGTGCCTTTGGATTAGGTGCCTCCTTCTCGGTATCCAAGTTCCACCAACGTCTGCTGGTTCTTGGTAGTGCTTTCTGGCACAGGTACCTCCTGCTTAGTAACCGAGTTCCAGTACCGTCAGCTGGTCTTCGGCAGTTCCATTGGCTCTTGTACCTTCTGCTACCCATCCGGGTTCCAGTACCGTCAGCTGGTCTTCGGCAGTTCCATTGGCTCTTGTACCTTCTGCTACCCATCCGGGTTCCAGTACCGTCAGCTGGTTCTCGGCAGTGACTTTGGCACGGGTACTCCCTCCTGCCCAGCCTGGTTCCAGCACGCCAGCTGTTTCCGGGTAGTGTCAACGTCACTTTGCCTCCAATGCGTTGTCCTGTCGTGTTGCGGTCGGGTTAGCCGACTCTATGGTGCCTGCAGTTTAGGTGACTCCTATGTGGGCTGCGGGATCTGGCAATGAAGGCTGGTTCCATAGTGCCAATAGGACAAGCACCCCCTGTAGGACTGTGGGTTTTGGTAACTGCGGCCGGCTCGCGGCCTTGAACTTTTTTTTACATGGGTACCTTCTGCTACCCATCCGGGTTCCAGTACCGTCAGCTGGTTCTCGGCAGTGCCTTTGGATTAGGTGCCTCCTTCTCGGTATCCAAGTTCCACCAACGTCTGCTGGTCCTTGGTAGTGCTTTCTGGCACAGGTACCTCCTGCTTAGTAACCGAGTTCCAGTACCGTCAGCTGGTCTTCGGCAGTTCCATTGGCTCTTGTACCTTCTACTACCCATCCGGGTTCCAGTACCGTCAGCTGGTTCTCGGTAGTTCCTCAGCTTTCTTGTACCTTCTGCTACATTTCCAAGTTCAAGCTTTTTGAAATGGTTCTTGGTAATCACTCTGGATCTCCCTGACGAGGACCCTGAAGACCAACCCTAAGAAGACGAGGACCCCGAAGACCACCCCGAAGAAGACGAGGACCCTTAAGACCACCCCGAAGAAGACGAGGACCCTTAAGACCACCCCGAAGAAGACGAGGACCCTGAAGACCACCCCGAAGACGAGGACCCTGATGACCACCCCGAAGAAGACGAGGACCCTGATGACCACCCCGAAGAAGACGAGGACCCTGATGACCACCCCGAAGAAGACGAGGACCCTGAAGACCACCCCGAAGAAGACGAGGACCCTGAAGACGAGGACCCAGAAGACCAACCTGAAGAAGACGAGGACCCCGAAGACGAGGGCCCCCGAAGACGACGACCCTGAAGACGACGACCCTGAAGACGACGACCCTGAAGACGACGACCCTGAAGACGACGACCCTGAAGACCACCCCGAAGAAGACCAAGAAGATGACCCTGAAGAAGTTGACCAAGAGGACAAAGAAGAGAAGACAAGCACCAAGATACAGAAGAACAAGAGACAGAAAACCAAGAAGCAGAAATACAAGAAGCTGCAGAACAAAAAGCGGAAGAACATTAAGCATAAGACTAAAAATCAGAGCAAAAGATAATATCTAAATTATAAGCAGAAGATGACTAAGCAGTGTATGGGGGTGAGTCCGTTCCTCCTCGTGGTGCCCCTGGAAAAGACCTGCTGCTGCAGGCCAAACTGAACGCGGACAAATCCTGTTGTAAATCTTTTGTGACGGGCAGAACGAAAGGTGTAATGTCCAACCTTTTATAGATAACTACAGGAATGCCTGTCACAAATAAGAATATGATGATGAAGAAGAATATGAAGAAGAAGTAGAATATGAAGAATGTAAAAAAAAAAGAATAATATGAAGAAGGTGAAGAAGAAGAAGATGAAGAAGGTGAAGAAGGAGAGGATGAAAAAGATGCTGAGGATAATGAAGGAGAAAGTGTGGGAGAAGTAAAAAAGAAGGTGAAGAGCATGGAAGTAGTGAAACAAATATCTGACAAAATATAAAAATACTTAACATAGTCAAAATTTCCGTAACTCAGAACGTCTTAAAAAAAATATTAATTCCTGCTATTCCATTTGATTGGGCTAAACCTCTATGCCTTTATTGTCTCCCCCACCTCCCCCAATACATTCTACATTATTCTTAGTTGTTTTCCTTCATGTAGAATTAACCTACAAGGAAAGAAAGGGTTTATTTTCATTCCGATATTTCTGTCCCATTGACTTGCATTGGTTTCCGGTATCGGAATCGGCGATATCCGATACTTTTTCGGTATCGGTCCGATCCAATCCGATCCGATATTTCCCGATATCGGAAGGTATCGCTCAACACTAGTGGCCAGTAGTTGCCTACAATAAATTAGTTCATACATTACCTGTCCCCGCCGATCGCCACCTAAAATAAAGTAAAAAATAAAAAACTACACCTATACTCAACTAGACACCTAATTCCCCGAAGCCATCGATCTCCTGTAATAAAATATAAAATAATAAACCACAACCTTATCCTTACCCCTCCGTAGTAGTCCACGAGTGTCCCACGATGATCTCCAGTTTAGAGCAGCCACATAGAATGTGACCGCTCTGAACCGCTGCCGCCGCTAGAATGATGGGGCCGTAAAGCAGCCCCGTCATTGCATAAGCGGGTTCGCCGGAGTTCAGGCAGCGCTGCTCCGGTTAGCTGCTTTACGGCCCTGCTGTATCGTGAGAAATTCCCACGGTACAGCAGTGCCGTAAAGGAGGTCTCCGGAGCTGCGCTGCCTGAATGCACTCCGGTGACCTCAGTCAGTGGCTCCCGCTGCCGGGAGCGGACGTGTTCCCGGCAGCGTGAGCTTACAGCAGCCATGCACAGCTGTCACCATCTCCAGATGTGACAGCTGTGCATGGGATATCAGCGCAGGAACGTGGACAGGTAACTATTTTTTTTTAGTAAACTAAGAATTAAATAAAATTGTGTGTTTTATTTCAAATAAATTATTTTTTTCTGGGTGTAGTGTGTTTTAAAAAAATTGACGTGGGGCTTCGCACTATATTTGTGTCCAGCCAGGTACAGCAGGCAGGAACGGGCTGCCCCCAACCACCAGCTGCCTATTTGTACCTGGTTGGACACAACAATATAGGGAAGGCCTTTTTTTCTTAATTATTTCATGAATTTCATGAAATAATTAAAAAAAAAAATACGTGGGGCTTCGCCCTATTTTTGTGTCCAGCCAGGTACAACTAGGCAGCTGGGGGCTGGAATCCGCAGCGCAGGGAGACCCAAGCTTTCTGGGCCCCACCCGCTGCAAATTGCAGTCCGCAGCCACCCCGGAAAATGGCGCGTTCATAGAAGCGCCATCTTCTGGCGCTGTACCCAACTCATCCAGGGCCCTGGTGCGGTGGCTCACTGGGTAATAAAGGGGTTAAGGCCAGCTTGGCATTATCAGCAGGCCCTAAGCCCGAAATTCATGGGGTCACGCCAATATTAGACATGACCACCATGAATTTCTAGTAAAGTATTTAAAAAAAACACAACACCCAGAATAAAGTCCTTTAATTGAAATAAACACACAATTCTTTATTGTTCTAAATTAAACTCTACTTACCATCACGCCCATTCCAGCTGAAGCCAACGATCTCCTGCAATAAAAGAAAAATAATAAAGCAACCTCATCCTTACCTTTCCATGGTTCCCACGACAGCTCCAGCTCTGCTACATCGAGATGACAGGCTGGACCGCAGCAGAACCCTGCCATCCAGCCTGTCATCCAGCAGACACTTGCTTGCGCTCCTCAGTGTCTCTCTGTGCCGGCATAAAGATGAGCCGAGGTCATGTCCAATGAACTCGGCTCACCTCATGCACGTCACTGACAGCGTGGGAAAATTCTCCTGCACTCAGCGCTTCAGCGTGAGAATTTTCCCACGCTGTCAGTGACGTGAATGAGGTGAGGTCATGTCCAATGAACTCAGCTCACCTCATGCACGTCACTGACAGCGTGGGAGAATTCTCACGCTGAAGCGCTGAGTGCAGGAGAATCTCCCACGCTGTCAGTGACGTGCATGAGGTGAGCTGAGATCATTGGACATGAACTCGGCTCATCTGGATGCCGTCACAGAGAGACACTGAGGAGCGCAAGCATGCCTGCGCTTCTCAGTGTCTGCGGGATGACAGGCTGGATGGCAGCGTTCTGCTGCAGTCCAGCCTGTCATCTCGATGTAGCAGAGCTGAAGCTGTCCTGGGAACCATGGAAAGGTAAGGATGAGGTTGCTTTATTATTTTTCTTTTATTGCAGGAGATCGTTGGCTTCAGCTGGAATGGACGTGACGGTAAGCATAGTTTAATTTAGAACAATAAAGAATTGTGTGTTTATTTCAATTAAAGGAGTTTATTCTGGGTGTTTGCGTTTTCTTTTTTTAACTTTGACTATGGGGTTAGTAATGGGGGTGTCTTATAGATGCCTCTCCATTACTAACCTGGGCTTGATGTCAGCTGGCATTATAAGCTGACATCAACCCCAACCCTATTACCCCACTGCCACCGCTACAGGGCAGTGGGAAGAGCGAGGCTAAGTGCCTGAATTGGCGCATCCTATGGATGCGCCATTTCTGGGGCGGCTGACGGCTGGTGTTTCTAGCCTGGGAGGGGGCCAATATTCATGGCACCCTTCCTGGACTATTAATATCAGCCCCCAGCTGTCTGCCTAGCCTTTGCTAGCTATTAAATTAGGGGGGACCCTACGTCATTTTTTTGAGGGGGTCCCCCATTTTAATAGCTAGTAAAGGCTAGGTATTCAGCTGGGGGCTGATATTAGTAGCCTGGGAAGCTCCGTGGGTATTACCCCCTTCCCAGGCTTCAAACATCTGCCCCAGCCGTCTGCTTAACCTCCGCTAGAGACTAAAATTATGGGGAACCCCACGCCAATTTTTTTTTTAATAAATCCTTTATTTTAACACTAAATGACAAGTACAGTAATCAACACTGTCACTGTACTTCATATATATATGTGACTGACATGTTTCTATCTATCTAATCTATGTGTGATTCTCTATTCCTTCTATTCTAAATTGTCGGGTACCGCAGCTGAATTGCCGGCCGGCTTTTTTAAAGAGACGGTGCATGAAAACACTATTATTTTTTTAAATAAATCCTTTACACTAAATGACAAGTACAGTAAGCAACACTATCACTGTACTTCATATATATGTGACTGACATGTTTCTATGTATCTAATCTATGTGTGAAGCTCTATTCTGTCTGTTATAAATTGTCGGGTACCGGTGTATGCCGCTGATGAATTGCCGGCTTTTCGCATAATACATTCTACATTATTCTTAGTTGTTTTCCTTCATGTAGAATTAACCTACAAGGAAAGAAAGGGTTTATTTTTATTCCGATATTTGTGTCCCATTGACTTGCATTGGTTTCCGGTATCGGAATCGGTGATATCCGATACTTTTTGGGTATCGGTCCGATCCAATATTTCCCGATATCGGAAGGTATCGCTCAACACTACTGTGACTTAGTGGTGTGGCCAGGGGTAGCTTTCTGAGCTCTGCTACATGAAGCATCTAAAAACTCTGCTGAGGTAGCAAAAACCTGCTGACTGATACCCTTTAAAACTGAGTGAGGAACAGCCAAATTCTGCGAAAAATGTGAGATTGTGGAAGAGTTTCATGTCACAGGTCATACACGACTGAGCACAGCAGTAACACACAAGACCATTACACTTAATTAGCAAGGCAACTGCCAAGCAAAGATTTCAAAGCAGAAAGAGGTTTCAACATGTGCTGTTCAAGATCTTTTGAAGAAGCACCAAGAAATAGGCAATGTAAGAAACCATAGACAAAGTGGTCTACCAAGGAAACTTTGTGCAGTAAATAAAATACACATCCTGCTTACTTTCTTTAGAAATAAGATGATGTTCAGCAGTGCCATCAGTTCTTAACTGTCAGAAACCAGTGGACCCAGCTAAACCCATCTACTGCTTTGAGAAAGTCTGGTCAAAAGTGGTCTTCAGGAAAGAATTGCAGCTAAAAAGCCATACCTTCAACATGGAAATAATGCAAAGGGACTCAACTGTGCGCACCAACATAGGAATTGGGGTATACTGGACTGAGGAGTTAAAATGTGAAAATATTGGCTAGAACACCACAATGCAGGTTGTTCGGTAAAGGATTAGAGAATAGTACAATAATGAGTGTCTGCAGGCAGCAGTAATACATGGTGGAGGGTTATTTTGAAAGTTTGGGGCTGCATTTCAGTAAATGGAGTTAAGTATTTGTTCAGGATTAGTTACTTATCCATTATGCAATACCATGCCTGGAATGCCTGCATGTTTGGAGTTGTCCTGCTGTTTAATAAATTTGGAGCCAATGTCATTAACCCCTTTATGACGTGGGGCGTATTAGTTCGCCCCACATCATAACCGCCTGCTTAGCGTGGGCTCCAGCGCTGAGCCCACGCTAAACCGGGCACATGTCAGCTGATCTATATAGCAACAGCCAGGGGAGGAATTGCGATCCACCCACAGCTGTTAATCTCTGACAGAGGCATTTAACATCGCCGTGCCGGAAGCATGTCACTGACCACGCACATCAGTGATCCAGTCACATGACTGAGGGTCACCGATGGGTTGGCATGGCAACCCGGGGTCTGCAGCAGACAACTGTGGTTGTCATGGCCATATTGCTATGAGCGCCGAACAGTGGTCGGTGCTCATAGCAAGTGAGCAAATGGAGACTATTGAAGCATGCAAAAAAAAATGTTTAAAAAAAAAAAAAAAATTAGATAGATATAGATAGATATATAGATCACCACCCTTTCGCCCCATTCAAAATAAAACAATTAAAAAAAAAAAAAAAAAAAACACACACATATTTGGTATCGTCGCGTTCAGAATCACCCGATCAATATATAAAAAAAAGAAAAAGAATTAACCAAATCGCAATCCTGGGATTTTCCGTTTTTGCATTTTAGTTTTTTGCTCCCCTTGTTCCCAGAGCCATAGCGGTTTTATTTTTCGGTCAATATGGCCATGTGAGGGCTTATTTTTTGCGGGACGAGTTGTACTTTTAAACGCCATTACTAGTTTTACCATATCGTGTACTGGAAAACAGGAAAAAAATTCCAAGTGCAGTGAAATTGCAAAAAAAAGGGCAATACCACAGATGTTTTTTTTACCACGTTCACCGACTGCTAAAACTGACCTGCCATTAATATTCTCCAGGTCATTACAAGTTTGTAGATACCAAACAAGTATAGGTTCTTTTTTATTTAAGTGGTGAAAAAAAAATCCAAAGTTTGCTTAAATTTTTTTTTTAAAAAAAAAATGGTGCCATTCTCCGAGACCCGTAGCGTCTCCATTTTCTGGATCTGGGGGCGGGTGAGGGCTTATTTTTTGCGCACCAGGCTGACATTTTTATTAATACCATTTTGGGGTAGATCTGATGTTTTGATCGCTCGTTATTGCATTTTATTGCAATGTTGCGGAGACCAAAAAACGTAATTCTGGCGTTTAGAATTTTTTTCTCATTAAATCGTTTACCGATCGGATTAATTCTTTATATTGATAGATCGGGCGATTCTGAATGCGGCGATAACAAATACATGTATGTGGGGTTTATTTTTTATTATTTTATTTTGAATGGGGCAAAAAGGGGGGTGATTTAAACTTTTATATTTTTTTAAAACATTTTTTTTTCACTTTTTGCTTGCTTCTATAGTCTCCCTAGGAGACTAGAAGCAGCAACTGTCCGATCACCTCTGCTACATACAGATGATCAGCAGATCACCTGTATGTAGCAGAAATGCTCCTGTGCTATGAGCGCCGACCACTAGGTGCCGCTCATAGTAATCTTTACATGACAACCACTGGTGTCTGCTGCAGACCCAGGGTTGTCATGACCACCCATCGGTGACCCGTGATCACGTGACGGGGTCACCGATGGGTGGGGGTAATGCCGCACTTCCGGCGCGGCGATGTTAAATGCCGCTGTCAGAGATTGACAGAGGCATTTAACACATTAACAGCTGCAGGTGGATCGCGATTCCACCCGCAGCTGTTGCGGGCACATGTCAGCTGTAATAATCAGCTGACATGTGCTCGGTTCAGTGTGGGCTCAGCGCCGGAGCACTCACTGAACCGGGAGTGCTGGCCTGGGGCGTACTAATACGCCCTGGGCCAGTAAGGGGTTAATCTGATCGGTAAACAGCGTAAAGAGAAAAAAAAATTCTAAAACGCCAGAACTATGTTCTTTTGGTCGCCACAACATTGCAATAAAATGCAATAACGGGCGATCAAAGCATCGGATCTACCCCAAAATGGTATCAATAAAAACATCAGCTCGGTGCGCAAAAAATAAGCTCTCACCCAGCCCCAGATCTCGAAAAATGGAGACGCTACGGGTCTCGGAAAAATGGCTTTTTTTTCCTTTTTTTAAGCAAACTTTGGATTTTTTTCACCACTTACATAAAAAAGAACTTATACATGTTTGTATGACCTGGAGAATAATAATGGCAGGTCAGTTTTAGCATTCAGTGAACGTGGAATAAAATAAATAAAAAAAAAGTGGAATTGCATTTTTGTTTGCAAATTCACCGCACTTTGAATTTTTTTCCCGCTTTCCAGGAGTGCAACTTGTCCCGCAAAAAATAAGCCCTCACATGGCCATATTGACTGCAAAATAAAAAATTTATGGCTCTGGGAACAAGGGGGGCAAAAACCACTCCTTTATGAAGGGGTTAAAAACTAGCATCTTTAGCGGAAAAAAGAACAAGTATTCCTGAAAGCGAAGATATGGTCTCTACTTAACCCTGATGTCAACATAGAGTCTGTCTAGGATTACATGAATAGACAGAAGGATGTGTGCAAGCCTACATCCATGGAAGATCTGTGGTTCATTCTTCAAGAAGTTTGGAATAACCCCACTGCAGATTTCCTTCAAAAACTGTGTTCAAGTGTACCGAAGACAATTGACGCCTGGGGGATTGGCCTGGCCGGATATGTGAGCGGATGTGCGGCAGAGATAAGTAGCCTGCCGGAGCATTCACTGGGCCCCTAAGTTTGCAAAAAGCGGTACTAATGCTTCCCTATGCACCCCAGCGCTTACCGGTGAGGAAAGGAGGAGTGATCATGGCTGGAGGAGCGGCGATGGGAGCAGATGGAGGCATTCAAGATGGAGCTGGTGCCTATGCAACAGGTACAAGAGCGGGAAAGTCAGTGGCGGCAGGTGCAGCACTGCGGCTGGCTGGATTTACTAGTGCTCCAGGCATGGGAGACTGTATTGGCAATCAAATCATTGAAGCGTCCAACCACTTCTCTGTGTTCTCAGAGGAATTTAATAGCACTGCTGAAAGTTCCTGCGCCCCACAGCCTCAGCTAGAACTCACTGCTCCTCATCATAACACAGATCAGTACATTACTGAGCCCACGATAAAGAATGTATTTATGGCTGTAACACTGTATGGTTCTGCTTTATCCTCACTCAGCAGTCAGATGGGAGAGATTAAAGGGGAACTTTCTTATATGAGGCAAGGGTTACAAAAAGTTAATGACAGCACTACAGCAGCAGAGGGCAGAATTGATGATCTGGAGGATAAACAACCTCAAATTATCCGGGACAGACAGACACATGACCAACAGATCCTGGCCCTATTACCTAAGAGATTATTTGGAGAACAGACTCAGGCAAAATATTCTAAGATTGATCGGTGTCCCTGAAAAGACAGAGCAATAATCCTACTTAGTATTTTGAGACATGGTTACGTTCTCTGTTTGGGACTGATTGCCGGTCTGCTCGGCACACAGGATGCCAACCCGGCTACTACCACCAGGGGCTCTTCCACGTCCAGTTTTAATAAAGCAGCTGCATTATAAAGACCCGTCACATCCTACCTACTATCTACACTACCCCCAATGCTTTGTTAGTGACGCAATGTGCATCACTAACAAGCTTTTTTCATTAAAATCGGTGGTTGTAGAATGATTTTATAACATTATGTACACTTTGTCCTACCTGCTGTATTCAGTCATAAGTAGTGTTGAGCGATACCTTCCGATATCAGGAAATATCGTATCGGATTGGATCGGGCCGATACCCAAAAAGTATCGGATATCGCCGATTCCGATACCAGAAACCAATGCAAGTCAATGGGACACAAATATCGGAATGAAAATAAACCCTTTCTTTCCTTGTAGGTTAATTCTACATGAAGTAAAACAACTAAGAATAATGTAGAATGACATGAAAAGCCGGCAATTCATCAGCGGCATTCACCGGTACCCGACAATTTACAACAGAAAGAATAGAGCTTCACACATAGATTAGATAGATAGAAACATGTCAGTCACATATATAAGAAGTACAGTGACAGTGTTGCTTACTGTACTTGTCATTTAGTGTAAAGGATTTATTTAAAAAAATAATAGTGTTTTCGTGCACCGTCTCTTTAAGAAAGCCGGCCGGCAATTCAGCATCTGTACCCGACAATTTAGAATAGAAGGAATAGAGAATCACACATAGATTAGATAGATAGAAACATGTCAGTCACATATATATGAAGTACAGTGACAGTGTTGATTACTGTACTTGTCATTTAGTGTTAAAATAAAGGATTTATTTAAAAAAAAATTGGCGTGGGGTTCCCCTTAATTTTAGGCTCTAGCGGAGGTTAAGCAGACAGCTGGGGCAAATGTTTGAAGCCTGGGAAGGGGGTAATACCCACGGAGCTTCCCAGGCTACTAATATCAGCCCCCAGCTGAATACCTAGCCTTTACTAGCTATTAAAATGGGGGACCCCCCCAAAAAAATGACGTGGGGTCCCCCCTAATTTAATAGCTAGCACAGGCTAGGCAGACAGCTGGGGGCTGATATTAATAGCCCAGGAAGGGTGCCATGAATATTGGCCCCCTCCCAGGCTAGAAACACCAGCCGTCAGCCGCCCCAGAAATGGCGCATCCATAGGATGCGCCAATTCTGGCACTTAGCCTCGCTCTTCCACGCTGCCCTGGTGCGGTGGCAGGGGGTAATAGGGTTGGGGTTGATGTCAGCTTATAATGCCAGCTGACATCAAGCCCAGGTTAGTAATGGAGAGGCGTCTATAAGACACCCCCATTACTAACCCCATAGTCAAAGTTAAAAGAAAACACAAACACCCAGAGTAAAGTCCTTTAATTGAAATAAAGACACAATTCTTTATTGTTCTAAATTAAACCATACTTACCATCACGCCCATTCCAGCTGAAGCCAACGATCTCCTGCAATAAAAGAAAAATAATAAAGCAACCTCATCCTTACCTTTCGATGGTTCCCAGGACAGCTCCAGCTCTGCTACATCGAGATGACAGGCTGGACCGCAGCAGAAAGCTGCCATCCAGCCTGTCATCCCGCAGACACTGAGAAGCGCAGGCATGCTTGCGCTCCTCAGTGTCTCTCTGTGACGTCATCCAGATGAGCCGAGTTCATGTCCAATGAACTCAGCTCACCTCATGCACGTCACTGACAGCGTGGGAAAATTCTCCTGCACTCAGCGCTTCAGCGTGAGAATTCTCCCACGCTGTCAGTGACATACATGAGGTGAGGTCATGTCCAATGAACTCAGCTCACCTCATGCACGTCACTGACAGCGTGGGAAAATTCTCACGCTGAAGTGCTGAGTGCAGGAGAATTTTCCCACGCTGTCAGTGACGTACATGAAGTGAGCGGAGTTCATTGGACATGACCTCGGCTCATCTGGATGCCGTCACAGCCAGACACTGAGGAGTGGAAGTATGCCTGCGCTTCTCAGTGTCTGCGGGATGACAGGATGGATGGCAGCGTTCTGCTGCGGTCCAGCCTGTCATCTCGATGTAGCAGAGCTGAAGCTGTCGTGGGAGCCATGGAAAGGTAAGGATGAGGTTGCTTTATTATTTTACTTTTATTGCAGGAGATCGTTGGCTTCAGCTGGAATGGGCGTGGTGGTAAGTATGGTTTAATTTAGAACAATAAAGAATTGTGTGTTTATTTCAATTAAAGGACTTTTTTCTGGGTGTTGTGTTTTTTTAAATACTTTACTAGAAATTCATGGTGGTCATGTCTAATATTGGCGTGACCCCATGAATTTTGGGCTTAGGGCCAGCTGATAATGCCAAGCTGGCCTTAACCCCTTTATTACCCAGTGAGCCACCGCACCAGGGCCCTGGATGAGTTGGGTACAGCGCCAGAAGATGGCGCTTCTATGAACGCGCCATTTTCTGGGGCGGCTGCGGACTGCAATTTGCAGCGGGGGTGGCCCAGAAAGCTTGGGTCTCCCTGCGCTGCGGATTCCAGCCCCCAGCTGCCTAGTTGTATCTGGCTGGGCACAAAAATAGGGCGAAGCCCCACGCATTTTTTTTTAAAATTATTTCATGAAATTCATGGAATAATTAAGAAAAAAAGGGCTTCCCTATATTGTTGTGTCCAACCAGGTACAAATAGGCAGCTGGTGGTTGGGGGCAGCCCATTCCTGCCTGCTGTACCTGGCTGGACACAAATATAGTGCGAAGCCCCACGTCAATTTTTTTTTTAATTATTTCATGAAATAATTTTTTTAAAAAAGGGCTTCCCTATATTGTTGTGTCCGGCCAGGTACAAATAGGCAGCTGGTGGTTGGGGGCAGCCTGTTCCTGCCTGCTGTACCTGGCTGGACACAAATATAGGGCGAAGCCCCACGTCAATTTTTTTTAAAATAAATCCTTTATTTTAACACTAAATGACATTTGAGGAGTTAATAAAGATGCAGTCCCTAAATTATTATTTATTTTTTAATTAATTTTTCCCAAAACTTTTGACGTGGGCTTCGCCATATTTTTGTATGCCAGCCAGGTACAGCATCCAGCTTCTATGAACGCGCCATTTTCCGGGGTGGCTGCGCACTGCAATTTTCAGCGGGGGGAGGGGTGGGGGCAGAAAGCTTGGGCCTCCCTGCGCTGCAGATTCCATCCCCCAGCTGCCTAGTTGTACCTGGCTGGACACAAAAATAGGGAGAAGCTTCACGTATTTTTTTTTTTTAATTATTTCATGAAATTCATGAAATAATTAAGAAAAAAAGGGCTTCCCTATATTGTTGTGTCCAACCAGGTACAAATAGGCAGCTGGTGGTTGGGGGCAGCCCGTTCCTGCCTGCTGTACCTGGCTGGACACAAATATAGTGCGAAGCCCCACGTCAATTTTTTTTAAATCATTTCAGGAAATTCATGAAATAATTTAAAAAAATTGATGTGGGGCTTCGCCCTATATTTGTGTCCAGTCAGGTACAGCAGGCAGGAACGGGCTGCCCCCAACCACCAGCAGCCTATTTGTACCTAGCCGGACACAACAATATAGGGAAGCCCTTTTTTTCTGAATTATTCCATGAATTTCATGAATTTAAAAAAAAAAAAACGTGGAGCTTCGCCCTATTTTTGTGTCCAGCCAGGTACAACTAGGCAGCTGGGGGCTGGAATCTGCAGCGCAGGGAGGCCCAAGCTTTCTGGGCCCCACCCGCTGCAAATTGCAGTCCGCAGCCGCCCCGGAAAATGGCGCGTTCATAGAAGCGCCATCTTCTGGCGCTGTACCCAACTCATCCAGGGCCCTGATGCGGTGGCTCACTGGGTAATAAAGGGGTTAAGGCCAGCTTGGCATTATCAGCTGGCCCTAAGCCCGAAATTCATGGGGTCACGCCAATATTAGACATGACCACCATGAATTTCTAGTAAAGTATTTAAAAAAAACACAAACACCCAGAAAAAAGTCCTTTAATTGAAATAAACACACAATTCTTTATTGTTCTAAATTAAACCATACTTACCATCACGCCCATTCCAGCTGAAGCCAACGATCTCCTGCAATAAAAGAAAAATAATAAAGCAACCTCATCCTTACCTTTCCATGGCTCCCACGACGGCTCCAGCTCTGCTACATCGAGATGACAGGCTGGACCGCAGCAGAACGCTGCCATCCAGCCTGTCATCCCGCAGACACTGAGAAGCGCAGGCATACTTCCACTCCTCAGTGTCTGGCTGTGACGGCATCCAGATGAGCCGACAATGAACTCGGCTCACCTCATGTACGTCACTGACAGCGTGGGAGAATTCTCCTGCACTCAGCGCTTCAGCGTGAGAATTTTCCCACGCTGTCAGTGACGTGCATGAGGTGAGGTCATGTCCCATGAACTCGGCGCACCTCATGCACGTCACTGACAGCGTGGGAGAATTCTCACGCTGAAGCGCTGAGTGCAGGAGAATTTTCCCACGCTGTCAGTGACGTGCATGAGGTGAGCTGAGTTCATTGGACATGACCTCGGCTCATCTGGATGACGTCACAGAAAGACACTGAGGAGCGCAAGCATGCCTGCGCTTCTCAGTGTCCGCGGGATGACAGGCTGGATGGCAGCGTTCTGCTGCGGTCCAGCCTGTCATCTCGATGTAGCAGAGCTGAAGCTGTCCTGGGAACCATGGAAAGGTAAGGATGAGGTTGCTTTATTATTTTACTTTTATTGCAGGAGATCGTTGGCTTCAGCTGGAATGGGTGTGGCGGTAAGTATGGTTTAATTTAGAGCAATAAAGAATTGTGTCTTTATTTCAATTAAAGGACTTTTTTCTGGGTGTTTGTGTTTTTTTTAAATACTTTACTAGAAATTCATGGCGGTCATGTCTAATATTGGCGTGACCCCATGAATTTCGGGCTTAGGGCCAGCTGATAATGCCAAGCTGGCCTTAACCCCTTTATTACCCAGTGAGCCACCGCACCAGGGCCCTGGATGAGTTGGGTACAGCGCCAGAAGATGGCGCTTCTATGAACGCGCCATTTTCCGGGGCGGCTGCGGACTGCAATTTGCAGCGGGTGGGACCCAGAAAGCTTGGGTCTCCCTGCGCTGCAGATTCCAGCCCCCAGCTGCCTAGTTGTACCTGGCTGGACACAAAAATAGGGCGAAGCGCCACACATTTTTTTTTTTAATTATTTCATGAAATTCATGGAATAATTAAGAAAAAAAGGGCTTCCCTATATTGTTGTGTCCGGCTAGGTACAAATAGGCAGCTGGTGGTTGGGGGCAGCCCGTTCCTGCCTGCTGTACCTGGCTGGACACAATTATAGGGCGAAGCCCCACATAATTTTTTTTTAATTATTTCATGAATTTCCTGAAATAATTAAAAAAAAATTGACGTGGGGCTTCACACTATATTTGTGTCCAGCCAGGTACAGCAGGCAGGAACGGGCTGCCCCCAACCACCAGCTGCCTATTTGTACCTAGCCGGACACAACAATATAGGGAAGCCCTTTTTTTCTTAATTATTCCATGAATTTCATGAAATAATTAAAAAAAAAAAAACGTGGAGCTTCTCCCTATTTTTGTGTCCAGCCAGGTACAACTAGGCAGCTGGGGGATGGAATCTGCAGCGCAGGGAGGCCCAAGCTTTTTGCCCTCCCCCCCCCCGCTGAAAATTGCAGTCCGCGGCCGCCCCGGAAAATGGCGCGTTCATAGAAGCTGGATGCTGTACCTGGCTGGCATACAAAAATATGGCGAAGCCCACGTCAAAAGTTTTGGGAAAAATTTATTAAAAAATAAATAATAATTTAGGGACTGCATCTTTATTAAGTCCTCAAATGTCATTTAGTGTTAAAATAAAGGATTTATTTAAAAAAAAAATGGCGTGGGATCCCCCATAATTTTAGTCTCTAGCGGAGGTTAAGCAGACGGCTGGGGCAGATGTTTGAAGCCTGGGAAGGGGGTAAAACCCACGGAGCTTCCCAGGCTACTAATATCAGCCCCCAGCTGAATACCTAGCCTTTACTAGCTATTAAAATGGGGGACCCCCCAAAAAAAAATGACGTGGGGTCCCCTCTATTTTAATAGCTAGCAAAGGCTAGGCAGACAGCTGGGGGCTGATATTAATAGCTCAGGAAGGGTGCCATGAATATTGGCCCCTCCCAGGCTAGAAACACCAGCCGTCAGCCGCCCCAGAAATGGCGCATCCATAGGATGCGCCAATTCTGGCACTTAGCCTCGCTCTTCCACGCTGCCCTGGTGCGGTGGCAGGGGGTAATAGTGGTGGGGTTCATGTCAGCGCCAGCTGCCATGAAGCCCAGGTTAGTAATGATGGCCGTCTATATGACACCCCCATTACTAACCTACAAAGTGTTAAAAAGAAAAAACACACTACACCCAGAAAAAAATAATTTATTTGAAATAAAACACCATTTTATTTAATTCTTAGTTTACTAAAAAAAAAATAGTTACCTGTCCACGTTCCTGCGCTGATCTCCCATGCACAGCTGTCACATCTGGAGATGGTGACAGCTGTGCATGGCTGCTGTAAGCTCACGCTGCCGGGAACACGTCCGCTCCCGGCAGCGGGAGCCACTGACTGAGGTCACCGGAGTGCATTCAGGCAGCGCAGCTCCGGAGACCTCCTTTACGGCAGTGCTGTACCGTGGGAATTTCTCACGATACAGCAGTGCCGTAAAGGAGCTAACCGGAGCAGCGCTGCCTGAACTCCGGTGAACCCTTACGGCCCCGTCATTCTAGCGGCGGCAGCGGTTCAGAGCGGTCACATTCTATGTGGCTGCTCTGAACTGGAGATCTTCGTGGGACACTCGTGGACTACTACGGAGGGGTAAGGATAAGGTTGTGGTTTATTATTTTATATTTTATTACAGGAGATCGATGGCTTCGGGGAATTAGGTGTCTAGGTGAGTATAGGTGTAGTTTTTTATTTTTTACTTTATTTTAGGTGGCGATCGGCGGGGACAGGTAATGTATGAACTAATTTCTTTTAGGTAACCACTGGCCACCAATGACATGTATTTAACATTTATTGGGGACACAGTAGGGCAATTTAAATAGCAGGATCAGGCTGATGGGAACTACTGCTCCCATCGAGCTGATCCTGCTGGCAGGAGTGGACGGGGGACAGACATAGGCCGATGGGAGTAGTAGTGTCACATCGGCCTATGTCTGCCCGCACACACACCCGCACACACACCCGCACACACACACCCCGCACACACACACCCCGCACACACACACCCCGCACACACACACACCCCGCGCACACACACACCCCGCGCACACACACACCCCGCGCACACACACACCCCGCACACACACACACACCCCGCACACACACACACCCCGCACACACACACACCCCGCACACACTAATCATGACGGGTCCGGGAGGTGAGGCTGACCTGTGCGGCCGTGGGAAAGTTGATGTGAGTTCATGCAGTCAAGCATGAACTCACATGAACCCTCTGAGGGCACCGCGGCTACTTCAAATGAACAGCTGATCGGCATCACCTGATACCTCAGCTGTTCATTTGAAATAACCGGCGGGAAAGCGCAGCACAGAACGGGAAAGCCGGCGGTGAAGTCTTTTCACTGCCGGCTTCCCCGCCCGGGTCCTTCGCTCCTTGGTGCTGCGCTCCCCGCCCGGTCCTAATTTACGATCGGGATGGGAGGTGGCGAGGGGAGCGGAGGATCGGGGTGGGAGGCTGCGGGGAAGCAGTATGGGGCTGCGTGATTGTTTAAAAGCCGGCGGCTTTTTACCGCGCGCCGGCTTTTAAACAATCAGGAGAATTCTCCCACGCTGGGATGGCATTCTGATGACAAGCTGGATCGCAGCTGAGCGCTGCCATCCAGCTTGTCATCCTTCAGAGACACTGCAGAGCGCAGGCATTATGGGAACTTCCGATTCCGGTATTCGATATTATAAAAGTATCGGAATTAAGTATCGGAATTCCGATACAGTGAATATCGGCCGATACCCGATATTTCAGTATCGGAATGCTCAACACTAGTCATAAGGGTGTGATTCTCATATTCAGCCATGGGCAGCACCGCATTCAGTCACTGCTGACGCCGCCCATGTATTTGAATATTGCTCCCAGCAAGGTTGCGTCTAGATTGGAGGTGATTTTTTGAGGCCCTCACTCCAGCAACTACGATCTAGTCTCCTCAGCCCATTTTACTGTAGATCACAGCTTTAGGAAGATGGCCGCGGCCACCAAAAAGCCACGCAGGCTGCTCTGCTTCACTGCCCAACGCCACTCACAGCCCGACACAGCCCCCCCCCCCAAGCCCCCAAGCCGCCCGGCACAGGCGGCCCGGCACAGGCGGCCCCAGCCCCCGGCACAGGCGGCCCCAGCCCCCGGCACAGGCGGCCCCAGCCCCCGGCACAGGCGGCCCGGCACAGGCGGCCCCAGCCCCCGGCACAGGCGGCCCGGCACAGGCGGCCCCAGCCCCCGGCACAGGCGGCCCGGCACAGGCGGCCCGGCACAGGCCCCCCCAGCCCCCGGCACAGGCGGCCCGGCACAGGCCCCCCCAGCCCCCGGCACAGGCGGCCCGGCACAGGCCCCCCCAGCCCCCGGCACAGGCCCCCCCAGCCCCCGGCACAGGCGGCCCGGCACAGGCCCCCCCAGCCCCCAGCACAGGCCCCCCCGGCACAGGCCCCCCCAGCCCCCGGCACAGGAACCAGCCACGCTAAGGGCCCCGGCACAGGCCCCAGCCAGGCACAGGCCCCACAGCATCTCACGGGAACGGAGGGGCCTGCAATCCTGCTCCACTGCAACGCCCCGCTGAAGGACCCTGCCTCCTGTGACCCTCGCTCCACCGCCCCCCAGGTAAGATACCATACCTATTCAGACTATAAGATGGACCCCTTATAAAATCTTATAAAAATATTTTTTTTCCTATTTTCCACCCCAAAATTTGAGGCGAGTCTTATGGTCCAATGCGTCTTATAGTCCGAAAAATACGGTAATTGATTCCAAGATAGATGGACAATGCAGATTTCTGGGTATTCACAGTAAAATATTTACAAAAGAAATTCTACTTGTGGCAGTCTATGCTGCATCTCCTTATAATAACGCTACTTTGAAAAATATTGCTTCACTTATGAATTAGGTACCACTGATAAACACGGCAAAATTGCAGTGGCACATATGTTACATATGGCAAGAAAATTAATAGCCCAAACATGGATAGCATACCAGGAACCTATGATATCAGAATTTATTGAGAAGGTTAACTGGCTAGTAAACTTGGGAAAAGGTATATACCTAAAAAGAGATGCTATCTCTAAATTTCATAAGTTATGGGGTCTATGGATTGGTAGCTCTGGTTTGGCATCTAGGGAACTGCAAAGATTTTGGCTAGGCTTGCTTTGAAGTTTTGTTTATATGATGCCTCAAACTAAAACTTCCCTAAGAATAAATGAATATGTCATTATTATTTGTACAAGGTATTATTACAATCAAGTATATGGTTATCTATCTCTCTTTGTTTTGTAGAACCAAGAAACAAATAATTCATGTGTAATGTTTATTAATGTTGGGGGGGGAAGAGGACTGGATTCCTCTAATGTTGGTCTTGTTGGTGTCGAGAGGAAGATGACAGACACCAGAGCCAACAATGCAGACGAGCTGAAGGCTGCTATCAAAGCCATCTGGGCTTCCATAACACCTCAGCACTGCCACAGGCTGATCGCCTCCATGCCACATTGCCGCATTGATGCAGTAATTGATGCAAAAGGATCCCCGACCAAGTATTGAGGGCATTTACTGAACATACATTTCAGTAGGCCAACATCTCGGATTAAAAAAAAAATTTCAAGCTGTTATAAAGTATTCTAATTTACTGAGATAATGACTTTTGTGTTTTCATTGGCTGTAAGCCATAATCATCAACATTAACAGAAATAAACACGTGAAATAGATCACTCTGTAATGACTATATAATATAGGAGTTTCACTTTTTGCATTGAAGAACGGAAATTAACTTTTTGATGACATTCGAATTTTGTGAGCTGCACCTGCATATTATATATATATTATACATACAAACATACTGTATATACACACACTGAAACCACTTAAAGGGGTTGTCCACTACTATTAATAATTGGCCATTTTATTTTTAGAAGTAAGTTTTTTTGTAAATACCTAGCGCTGCTGTTACTGCCTGTGAGCGGCGCTATCACTGGCCGCTCACAGGCAGAACGTGACCTCCGCTGACGTCAAGTAATGGTTCCGGATGCAGCCGGGGGTCTCTCATTTCTGCATTCCACGGTGAGTGATGGGCTGTGGGTGAGGTTACCCCTCGCGTCACACCCAGCATCCACTGCGTGCTCTCCCTCTCCCCATTCATTGGGAAAGCGCGCTGTGGATGCTGGGTGTGATGCGGGGGGGTAACCCCGCCCACATCCCAGCATCCACTGCGGGGACCGTGTCACGCCTCACTTGACGTGACATCAGCGGCGGGTTACGTGATGCCTGTGTACGGCCAGTGATAGCGCCGCTCACAGGCAGTAACTGCAAAGTAAGGTATTTACAAAGATACTTATTTTCAACATAAAAATAGAATGGCCAATTATTAAAAATAGTGGACAACCCATTTAATATGCAGCATTTTTTGCACACACGACTAGAACTTTTGAATAGTACTGAACATTTTTTGCATGATATTTTGTCATGCTTTTTGATAAGATTTATGATGTGTCAAGATTTTTTCATGTATGAGCTGTACCAGTTGATTAACAATGTGGATTTTGTAATGTTTTAGATGCATTATAGCTGCATTCTGGATCGCAAGCTGGTTTCTAGTCTTCTTTCCCCATTTTTCATTACACCCTTAAGATATACATTAGATTAAGGGGCTTAGTAGGGAAATATCACGGGCTTTCGATGCTTTGAAGCTTTAGTATGTCCAATTTCAAGATGTTATGTTCAACCTTGAAAGGTCAATATTTCATTCCATTTTTATATGTTAATAATTTGTCATTTAAAGTTGCATTTTAAGAGTTATTTTGATGTGTGTATATCCTAGAGATTGTAATTTGAGTGAGTTTTTCTATACATGACTACTCTGGTTAGGTATTAGGGCATCACTCCTGTTATTCTTGTGAGCTTATAATACACAGTCTAAATAATTAACAGTTAAACTAGGTAAGATATAACCACGGTATAAATTAAAATTTCAAGCAATTTCAAGCCAGGGGTTTAACTTGCAAATTTAAGGTTTCCATTGAAATTAATAGGTAGTATATCTGCAGCGAAAAGGTGGGAAACTGACAGGCTACAGATTTATAAACTACAATAAAAGCACATGTCCACAGATTCTGTCCCCTCTGCACACCAAGTGGGGAAAAAAACAAAAAAACACAACAGGTGGAGGGTAGGTTAAAATGTATCCCCTTTGTTGGTAGGTGAGCAGTTTTTTTAATTACTATATCCAGTAAATTAATTCTATTTGTACATAGTGGATAGGAAGTAGTTGTAATATTGAGGTTAGACTAGCCCATCAGCAGTAAGACTCAGAAAATAAGGCATTCCATTTGCAAACTAAAAACCTCTAAAGACATTACTTGGTCATCTGAGCAGCTCAAAAGGTAGTCTCCAGTAGCATGCAGACTCAGGCCGGTTACTGCTCCTTCATGGGCTTTTAGCACTTGAACACAGGAGGACTCTGGCACTGACCAGACACGTATAGTTGAGTCAGGTGAGGCCGAGAACACCAACTCCTAAAAAATACAAAAGGTTTAGGAATATTCAACATAAGTAGGAAGCTAGCCACATGTATTGCAACTAATATACTTCGCATTGCTCCTGATCAGAATAGCTCTAGGGGTTAATTTGACATCAAGGCACCGTACCTGGGAAGGATGAAAAACAACATTGGTGACTTTCTTAGTGTGGCCTTTAAGAGTTGCAAGGATCTGCTGAGAAGAGGCATCAAACACCACGACACTCTTATCAGCCCCACCTGTAGGAAAAAAAAAATGCATTTAACTTCGTAGTATAAGTTAACAAAACGGTTTATATAATGACATCGTACAATTAGATGTACACAAAGCATTTAACTTTGCAGCGGCCATTGACCCAAGTAAAGCTATTCCTATTTAGGCTAGGGCAACGTCAAACAACATTGAGATCATGGTGTCGCACTGCATCTAATGTTACCCAATGGTGTCACATTATGAGCTACTGTGACTGCAGCACCTGAATTATGAAGGTTTCCAAATGTGTTGGATTTTCTGTCTGGTCAAAAATGGAACAAGATTCATTTGCCATAGACGTCAATGCAAGTTGCATGCGATTTTACGAGCTGCTGTGCTCAGTGATTGGCTGCAGCGCTGTTGACGTGACGTCATTGCTGCAGCGACACCACAACACAGCTGTGGAATAGAAGTAAAGCTTAGTTGGATTTTGCCTTTGGTTTTTCTTTTTACAAGTAATGGAGCCAATATTTTACAACCAGTTGGGTGTGCTTGAAGAATAAAGTTGAATGCACCGGCACAAAAATGCAAAACAAACTATTGGCGGAGAAACTGTGTGTGCATCTTGGAAATATGATAGTTAAAGGTGGTTTTCTCACAAAATAAAAAAAATCTGCAATACATCTGCCTATTGCAGGTTTCCTTCCAGAAACACTTGAAGAATAAAATAAAAAAAGAATAGCATAATATTGATATTTTTTCTTACTCATCTGTCCTACATCAAAATTAAAATAGAGCCATGATTTCTCCCCCTCCCATGCTATGGCAGGTAAAGAAAGAAGTTTAAGTTGGAGTGTGTTTGGTTTAGGCTGCACACCTGCTCTCCACAATGCCCAGCAATTCTGTTGGAAGGAATCTGCCAAGTTACCGATAGTGCGGTAGTACACAGTCACTAGGATGAACCCCAATGTCTCAGAGGAACAGTACAAGGCATTTTGCGTCAGAAGCAATCAAATTGCTCATGCTTGGACAGAAACCTTACCGTAAATTGCAACATACATTAAAGCGCACCTGTCAGCAGGATTGTGCTCAGTAAACCACATACACTGGCAGGTGGGTGACATTTCAATGATTAAAATGATACCTTGATTGATGAAATCCATCCTGTTGTTCTTGTGTAATCTTTACTTTCAGTGTGGAGATAATGATATGCTCGTGCTTCGGGGCAGTCTGTCTGGTGCTCTGCTTACATATTCATCGGTATGCTCTTATGACCACTCACTGATCAATCACTGACCTGCCTCCTATTTTACCAAGCCCCGCACTGCTAGATGCATTAAGTAAAATACGAGGCAGGTCAGTGAAATGTCATAAGGGCATACAGATGTATAAGCAAGCAGAGCACCAGCTAGAGCCCACCCCACAGGCCCGCTCGGCTGCGCTTGGGCAGTAGCATCTCATAGCAAACAAGACATGCTACTACACATGCATAGGGGCCAGTGCCATATTGCAGCAGGCAAATTTCTGGATTTGTACCACAGAATTACATATGCAGTATTTAAAATAGGAGGCAGGGCACTGAAGGCACAGTGACCGGCCAGAAGGCATACAGTGGAATACATAAGCAAAGCACCAGATAGAGCTCCCTCCCCACAGGCCGCCCTGAAGTACGAGCATATCATTATCTCAAAAATTAAAATAAAGATTAAAAAGAAAAAAAAGAAAAAAAAAAACACAGAACAGATTTCATCAACCAAAGTATAATTTTAATCAGTGTATTGTCGCCCACCTGACAGTGTATGTGGTTTACTGAGCACAATCCTGCTGACCGTTGCGCTTTTAAAGCACCGCAAACAAAATAGCTCAGCTTTCTTATACCGCTGAAAGGAAAAATTTGCCTTGTTCTAGTGTTAATTTCCTCTTTCCTATATTGCAGCATGATTCGGTAAGCTTGCCTTTCAGATGGTTTGGAAAGCTGGATAAGGAGCATTGCAAGGTTATGCTGGAGAGCAACAGATTAGCTGGTGTATAATCACATGTTCACTAAATAGTGAGTATTGGGCATATTCAATGTACTTCATTGGGCCAACGTGTCAACAGAAATTAATGTAGATAAATGTAAGTCCATGTAACTGTGACAAGGCAAAGAAAATGTATTAAGCAAACACTGAATAAAGTCGACACTGAAAAAGACTTGAAGAAACTGTTGGATAGAAATCTAAACCCTCTATACAGGTCACAAGTCAGACTACAATTAGAATATTGTGTACAATCTAGAGCTTTAATACTTAAAAGGGAAAATGTCAGCAGGTTTTTGCTACCTCATCTGAGAGCAGCATAATGTAAGAAGACAGACCCTGATTCTAGCGATGTATCACTTACTTAACAAGGTGCAGCAGTTGTGATACAATCAGTTTTAGATGTAGCAGAGCTCAAAGCTTCCTTCCAACCACATCACAGCTTTCTTATGTACATTGTCTATTGACAGCTGCTTAGTAGAGGAGGGTGCGTGAGCTGTAGTCTAGGGAGTGATAATATCCTAGTGATAAAACCTTCATTGTAAGTAATCTTACTTAATCTGCAGGTTAATAGCGTTTTGAACCTGCCTGGCGCCGGCACTTTGACCCCCCCGCTGCCAGGAGAAAATGAGCTTTATTCCTCCCGGCAGCGTTTGGGCTCCAGTCATAGGAGTGGCGCCAAAGCAGGTTTAGTCACTGCACTGTGTATAGAGAGTGACACCTGTAACCGAGCCCCCAGCAATCACCGACAGCGGCTCAGCGCTAGGGACAGCTGTTAGTGCCGCTGGGCAGGTTCAGAACGCTATTAACCTGCAGATACGGGGTTAATCTGCATAACAGCGTTTTTTTTGACGTGACATGTTCCTTTTAAATGAAAATAAAAGTACAAAACTAGAAAATCGAGCAGTCATGAAGGGGTTAATATAGTCCAATGGACACAGAGGCGGGTTTTCATAGTTATTAAACTAAGCTGCAGTGACAGGTTATCAAACATAGGGTTATTCAGTATGGAGGAAAAAAAAAAAGGGGGTTGATCTTCTTACAATGTACAAATACATTAATAGACGGTACAGAAATCATTCTAACAGCCTTCTAACCACTTGGCTTGGCTGGTCTAGAGAAAGGAGAAAAGAGGAAAAAACTGTCACAATAGATCACGATTCTTTAGGGGTAGGGAGACAAAGGAACTATCACCTGGATACCACTTAAAAAAATATTTTTCGATTGCTGGGAAGAGATTTTTTTTCCTAATATGGGCCAAATTAGATCTTTCACATTGTGAATGTTTATTCCAATATAAATAAGAGGGATATAACATGGTTGATGACACAATTGCCCTTACTGACAAGTTTAGTATCCTCCACGAAGGGCTTAAGTAGGCAAAGCTTGGCCTTTATCAACTGTTTGATAAAGAAGGCAGGCTTGCGTTTGAAACGCGTTGCTATGCCTCCTATTCCCATGGAATTCCTTTTTATCCAATCAAGATTTTTGCAATTTAAGAAGCTGGAACATATTTCGTTTTTCTATTGCTGCAAGTGGTCCGCTGGGTTCCGTGCTTCAGGACGCCAAGGAGCGTGGGTGAGCTGGTTTCTCTTTTTACATCCTGCCATACTGCTGTTAGATGGGGTGATGGCCATAGAGGATGATGTAAACTAGGTGGATAGGGGTCGTCCAGCATTGGGAACAGTAACACCCAACCGTGAATCTTCACCACCTGATCTGGTTGGGTTTGTACATCGCTGCCACTGAAAACATTGACTGAGTGTGCTGCGAACGACAAGTTTTGTCCATGTCTTCAATTGCTGCTGTACGTGTTAAAAGTTCTGTGCTCTCTTGAACACAATGCCGAGTCCCGGGAGAGGTCCACATATTCTACAATGTCAGAGCACTTTGCAGGCATCCCTTTCTGTGAGAAATAATAGTAGCTGGGCATCTTACAGCAATGCGGTATGCACATTTCATGGAAGATTGGGAAGTACACTAATGGTATGGCAGCCACAGCACCACCAGCAATTTGACCAGGTGGGAGTTGGGCTAGCACAGAAGTGGATGCCTGGAAGCGAATTGTTTTTTCATGTATGGAGATCTAATGGTACAACTCAGAAGGAGGAGTTGTCAGAACATGAGAAGCAATAGATGTTGAACAATAAATGCTAGGTTGAAAAATCAGCAGCTGCGAAAAAGGCTGCTGGATTGGTGTGCTGCGTACAGACGTCAAACTAAGATTAAAACAAATGTGCAGACTTTGTGAAATAGACAGACCCAGTGACGAGTCTGGATTTTTTTTTTTTATTTCTTTCTTTTGTATTTTCTTAACACATTTGCCTCAATCCCAAAAAGGACTAAAGAAGAGATGCTCGGTATATGGCATTCCCAAAAAAAACAGATGTAGTATGGTGTGGCATGTATGCAAATCAAATTAAACTAACAAACTTGTGCAAAAACTCAGATTGTATCACTCACGCTTTGTGTAAGGGACAGTTAGATTTTTTTTGTTTTCAGCTGCATAAAGAATGAAAAAGGATAATAAGAATGCAGCAGGTGCACTATAATCACAAGATATGCCAGGTCTAAGGAGTTAAAGCGAACCTGTCCGCAGGATTTTGCTAAGTAAACTACAGGCAGTGTCATGTTGAGGCTGCTGCACTGATTAATATGATACCTGAGGTAAAGAAATCCATCTTGTGGTTCTTGTGTAATCAGCGTTTGCACTATTGAGTTAATGACATGCCCGTGCTCCGGGGCAGGACTGTAGACATGGTCTTATCCTGGTGCTCTAGGCCAGACCAACAAGAAAAGACCTGTCTACATCCCGCCCCAAAGCACAAGAATGTTCATAGTATGTACTTCAAGTATCATATTAATCAATCAGTGCAGCAACCCCAACATGACAATGCCTGTAGTTTACTCTGCAAAATCCTGCTGACAGGTTCGCTTTAACAGTAAGGGTGATGCTCTAACTAATTGGAGAGAACAATATAATCTAGATAAATAGAATAAAGCACGGCACTCACAACACAAGCAATGGGCAGACTAGGCCTGAATGATAAATGACTTGTGGAAGTGGTCCATTTTGCTTTTCTCTGCATTAGAGATTTATCATAATATACACCTGTCAAAAAACATGGGACCTGCTCTAAACCAGCAAAACAAAGTGCACTTTTATCTGAATTATGTACTTCTTCCATATGTTTAATCAGACGTATCGATCCAATACATTTTAAATGCTCACTAGATGGTTTGCTCATATGGTCTTACTAATGTAAAAAAAATTACATAGGGAAAAAAATCACATCTTACCACCTTACTTTTACAAAGAAAGCAATACCATACTGTATGTTCTGTACCTCCCATTCTGAAATGCGAGCCAACAAGAACAAAATTACAGTTATGAACAGTGTCCACAACTAAAGCTCACCTGTCAGCAGGATTGTGCTCAGTAAACCACATACACTGTCAAGTGGGCGCCATTACCCTGATTAAAACGATACCTTGGTTGATGAACCCGTGCTGTGGTTCCTTTTTAATCTTTAGTTTAATTTCTGAGATGATTCTCGTGCTTCGGGGCGGCCTGTGGGGTGGGATTTATCTGGTGCTCTGCGTAAGTATTCCACTGTATGCCTTCTGACAGGTCACTGTGCCTTCAATGACTTGCCTCCTATTTTAAATACTGCCTGTATAATTCTGTGGTATAAATCCAGAAATTTGTCTGCTGCAATATGGCGCCAAACAAGAGCAGCTGGATGCGCCAAAATGGAGACGCTTGTGCAGTACCATCTATTGGAAAGCAATGGTCTCTACAGCGTATGTGCGGGCGCCATTTTGCTGGAGGAAGAAAAAATTTGCCCGCAGCAATATGGCGCCGCTGGCCACGCTTGCGCAGTAGCATCTATTGGCAAACAAGATTGGCACTGGCCCAAATGCATACTCAATAGCATATTTTGTTTGCCGATAGATGCTACTGAGCAAATGCGGCCAGCGGCGCCATATTGCTGCTTGCAAATTTCTGGATTTGTACCACAGAATTACACATGCATTATGTAAAATAGGAGGCAGGTCACTGAAGGCACAGTGACCTGTTAGAAAGTATACAATGGAATAAATAAGCAGAGCACAAGATAAAGAGCCTCCCCACAGGCCGCCCCGGAGCACGAGAATATCATTATCTCCAAAATTAAAATAAAGATTAAAAAAGAAGAACAGGACGGATTTCATCAACCAAGGTATCATATTAATTAGTGTAAAGGCGCCCATCTGACAGTGTATGTGGTTTACTGACCACAATCCTGCTGACAGGTGAGCTTTAATGTTGCCTCAAGGAATAGAGTGCTTTAGCCTTTTTAACCCAGGTTAGAAGATCCTCCCCAAGACATGGCTAGAACACCATGTGCCGGATCTCTGTAGAGCCGGTTTTGATGAGGAAATGTGCAGAGTTCCCTTACTGGAGTAATTGAGCAGGGTAAGTAGGCACCATATTATAGCCTGAAAAGGAGCTGGTTACATGAAAGCTACAATAAAGTCAAGAGTAGGAAAAGTTAAAAAGAAAATGAATAAAACTCATTTGCTTAATGAAAAGTGGGACAAATGTAAAAAATAAATGGAAGTGTGAGTAATCTTTTCCTAACTTAACTAAGAAAGAATTACACACTTAGAAACCTCTGAAGCCACCAGCATCAACTTTTTGGTGCTTTTCCCTTTGGCGGAGGTAGACAGCACCAACAGTAATTCTGGAATATTAGGTGACACTACAGCAGGTAGGCTACAGCGAAGTAGAAGTCGTCCATGCCTCCTTTTCTTATAGAGGTAGAGCTGATAACAGTGAGGCTACACAAGTAAACTGTAAGGTAATTGGGTGATGTCTTTTCAACCCAAAAGGGAAAGAGGAAAAATAAAACAAAATGTACTTGCAAAGATGTACCTGCAAAGCAGGCAAGCAAGTCTGCCTCCTTTGACAACTAAGCTAAAACTCATTAACTTCAGGAGGGATTTAATTGGCAGGAGAGGCAAGTACTCAACTACCTATAGCTGGCAGGCATTAGCTCATGATCCTGTGTCCCACAATGGCACAGACGAGAAAAGCCCTAAGAATTAACCTAATCAGAAGCATATACGAGTGCCATTTCATCATCATCATCATCATCAAAAAGGAGTGCAGGGTCTTGATTTTATTAATAGGAAAGCCAGAAAAAGGCCAACACTTTGGAGTAAGTCTATGCAGTCTCATAACAGCATTAATTTGATTTTTCTATTTTTACCCTTTTAAGTCTAAAATCATGCCAACTTTGATGGCCTACATTAACTCTCTCAAAGTGGAGGGAGTGGGAGAAAACGCATTGTGGTGCGTTTCATCACAGGTCAATACAGAGGTATTCACTCCTAGAAACAATGCTTTTTAGAAGGAACAATGCAGTATTTATGGTCTTAGAAATATGGATTCCTCACCTGTGAGGGTTTTGTTTGTATCTGTTGGACACAGATCCAAAGCCAAGATGCCCGGAACACTTGCACTGTGTAATCCCTTAAAAAATAAAATAAATATGGGTGAAAAAAAGATTAGTGTTATCAGTAATTTGGTTTCTGGGCACTCAAACAGCGCCACAGGTAGTCGACTCCCAGCTCTAACTGGGGCATAAAAGAAAAAAGGGTAAATACCACCGGAGGCCATTTCACAATTTTGCATTTCAAAAAACCAGTCCGACATAGATGCTAAAACTTCTATCTACACTGAAAGATATTTGCTCACCTAAATGCATCACAATTTAATTTTCTACTCACCTTACATGACAGCACCAAAAAGGAGAATACCAGACTTTTCTCCCAAACGATAGATCAAGGTAATCTAACGTTTGGAAAAGGTTATGACCGAGGACAAGTTAGTAGTCCTGCAGACCTACTCAATGAAGTAGGTCTTATCCCAAGTGACAGGCAAAGATTAAAGGGAAGATGCCATACAAAAAAAAAAAAATTCAACAATTGAAAAAATGTAAAGTATTAAAGTTTTAATTTTTAAAAACAATATTATGTTTTTAATGAAGTAAAATATGAAAAATAATTACACCACTTCATGACTGGAGCATTTTTCGTTTTTGTTTTTTGCTCCCCTTCTTCCCAGAGCCATAACTTTTTTATTTTTCTGTCAATATGGCTATGTGAGGGCTTATTTTTTGCAGGACGAGTTGTACTTTTGAATGACATCACTGGTTTTACCATATCATGTACTGGAAAACGGGAGAAAAATTCCAAGTGCGGTGAAATTGTAAAAAAAAATATAATTCCACAATTGTTTTTTGGCTGTTTTTTTTACCACGTTTACTGAATGCTAAAACTGACCTGTGATTATTGTTCTTCAGGTCATTACGAGTTCGTAGACACCAAACATGTATAGGTTATTTTATATTTAAGTAGGGAAATAAAAATGCAAAGTTTGCTTTAAAAAGGGCGCCATCTTTCGAGACCGGTAGCGTCTCCATTTTTCGTGATCTGGGGCGGGTGAGGGGTTATTTTTTGCACGCTGAGCTGACGTTTTTATTGATACCATTTTGGCGTAGATCCGATGTTTTGATCGCCCGTTATTATAATGTTGCGGCGACCAAAAAAAAACGTATTTCTGGCGTTTAGATTTTTTTTTCTCGTTACAACATTTACCGATCGGATTAATTCTTTTTTAATATTGACAGATCGGGCGATTCTAAACGCGGCAATAACAAATGTGTACGTGTTTTGTTTTTTGTTTTTTAATTATTCTATTTTGAATGGGGCGATTTAAACTTATTTTTTTAACATTTTTAAATTATTATTATTACTATTATTTTTTTTTTTTTTAAACACACTTTTTCCTTGCTTCAATAGTCAATAGACTAGAGGCAGCACTTGTCAAATCTCCTCTGCTACATACAGGCAATTAGCAGGTTTGCTCTCTTGCTATAAGCACCGATCACTAGGCGGCGCTCATAGCAACCTGACCATGACAACCACAAGGGTCTGCTGCAGACCCCCGGGTTGTCATGCCAACCCATCGCGATAATGGGAAGGGGTCACTGCTGGGCGGGACCAATGCCGAGCTTTCGTCGCAGCAATGTTAAATGCCACTGTCAGATATTGGCAGCGGCATTTAACTGGTTAACAGCCACGGGTGGATCGCGAATCCACCCGCGGCTGTTGCAGGCAAATGTCAGCTGTATAAATCAGCTGACATGTGCCCGGCTCAGTGCGGGCTCAGCGCCTGGAGTGCGCTAAACAGGGGGTGCCGACGTGGTGCGTACTATTTCGCAGGTCGGAAAGGGGTTAAAAAGGTTTGGTATTTCCACTTTTAAACATTAGTGGGAGCAGCAGCTGAAATTTGCCATGAAAACCTAGTGTACAACTAGCTTACATTACAACTGCAGTAAATGTGGGCTGGATCTGCTCTCCTGTGTGTGACATTGCTCCTCTCCTCCCCTTCTGGGTGTTTGTGTTACAGGATAAGAGAGGATGAAGTGTAGGATCACAGTGTGGAGCCATTTTGTTGGTGACTGCCAGTGATGCTGACAAGCACCGTGTCACTGAGGACGGCCGGCAGCGCAGATTCTGTTAGATTGTGCTGCTAGCTGTATCATAAGCTAAGGTTAGATACGCGGAGTGTATCACGTGTGTGATTAGATATGCTTAGAGTAACAAGCTGGGATTAGATACAGGGCTCAATGTAGTGTATCACATGATGGGATTAGATATTGAGCTCAGCGCAGTAGGACACAGGATGGGATTAGATACACAGTATCAAACGTATGTAAAATTTGACCCTACTCCTTCCACTTCTATACGAGCAGTGGTGTAATGTGTGCCACCCAGTTGGGTGGTATGGGGGGGGGGGGGGGTTAGAGTGGGCGGTTACCTCAGGCCCCACGCTCTGAGTGGCTCACACAGAAACTGTATCGACTTGCACCGATGCAGTTAAACTCTGCGGCAGAGCAGGGGGACATGATCTCCCTGCACTGCAACGTGGCCGATGTGGGGCCCGTGAGCCAGGTGGGGGGGGAGGGGCCCCCACCCGTCCTCACAAATTTAATTGTATCGACTGGTTGCCGATACAGTAGAAAGCAATGTTGAGTGGCTCCCATCAATCCTACTCTGAAGTCACTGATGCAGACACTGACAACAGGCACGATGACGTCACTACATGGATCCCACTGTGCTGAGATGGGCGGGCGCTCGCTACAGAAACCAGAGCAGCAGGAGAAAGCCATATGGAGGCCGTCGGGGAGTGCATTACACTATATATGGAGGCCTATGGGGTGTGCATTATACTATATGGAGTATTTTATATTTTTAGTAATAGCACGGTCGCCTGCTGAGGTTCTCCTACATGTACTATTAGGGTGCACCACCGTAGTTGTAATCAGGGTTACCTGGTTAGGAGCCCACTCAAAAGTTTCACCATCCCAAACCAAAACCCTAGCTACGTTTCCGGTGACACCACTCCGTCCACTTCTATGGGAGCAGTGGTGTAATGTGTAGTGATGAGCGAGCATGCTCGTTACTCGAGATTTACGAGCATGCTCGGGTGTTTTCCGAGTATCTTCAACGTGCTCGGGTGTTCTGTTTGAGTCACTCCGTGGACACGATTTGCGACTGTTTGCCAGCTTTAATACATGTGAGGAATGCCATCTGTAGCAGAAATCAAAATCTCCTATGAACGCCAGCCTCGGGCCGGCATTCATAGGAGATTCACAATGACAGGCTCGGGGGTCTTCTGCAGACCCCCGGCTGTCATGACAAGCTGTCGGCCTCCGTGATCACGTGACAGGGGCATCAAAGCCGGATTGTGACGCACTTCCGGCCCGG
Source organism: Phyllobates terribilis (assembly GCF_046119375.1). NCBI lineage: Eukaryota > Metazoa > Chordata > Amphibia > Anura > Dendrobatidae > Phyllobates > Phyllobates terribilis. Next base: position 626,319,388 of record NW_027362765.1, read on the forward strand.
AGCAAGTTAAATGCTGCTGTCAGTGATTGACAGTGACATCTAACGCGTTAACAGCCGCAGGTGGATCTCAGATCCACCAGTGGCAGTTAGAGGCACATGACAGCTGATCAGATGTCAGGTGCAGGGAGAGATGCAGGCTCTGTATCTGAACCCACATCAAAGGCAGAGACAAGACCTTGGACGTACCTATACATTAAAGGTCGTGAAGGGGTTAAGGTCTGTAGACACTTACCACATGAGAAGAGACTTGATGATATTTGCTGAGCTCCTCAGGCTTGACCAGATCCTCTGGGACCGTTTTACCACGCTGCAAAATAATTAAAATAGTTCGTGGACAAACATAACCAAAAGTATTTATGTATACGTTTTAACCTCTGAAAGGCAAATGTACATTTTCGTCACAGGTCAAGTGTAAGGGTGTATTGAGTGGGCTCAGCTCCACACCTAGCAATGCTGGCTTGCTCCGATGGCTGTTGCTTGACTATTTAAAGCACTGACAGCGGCACTTAAATGGCAATCGCAGGGAGCCCATTAGTTACCATTTTAAGATACACAGGTGTAATATACAAGAAACATTTACAAATACACTTTTTAAACTATATGCAAAATGGAGTACTGTATAGCCAAAAGGTTCGAATACTGTTTCTCTAATCCCTATGCCCAGGACCTATGCTATAGGCCTTCAGAAGTGATGCACATAGGAGCCTTTTAATTTAAAGAGTAACCTCATTTAAAAATTTAGCTCAGAAAATTAACAGTACACACAAAACTCAACTTAGTAAGAGATCTTATCAGACAAATTTGCTTATTTCACCTATTGGACTGATCATTCATTCTCAAGTCATGTGTAAAATCTGTATTCAGTGAAGACTGGAGTCACTTCGCCTATATAGGGTGCCAACCTCCGCTGTTAGGTAGAGGTTAAGAATAGGTGCGGCATTAGGGAGAGTTAATTTCTATCAAGTGTGTAGATCTACTTTTTTTGCGTGGTCATTCCTGACTTTTATTGTTTTGTGAGTGTATTTGTACGATTGCAGTTTTCTTATATCCTTGTCTGTTTACCCCTGTCTCTCTGATTAGTGTTTTCCTATACACTTCGGCCCCTCACTTCCCAGGGAGGGATCAGATAAGGGTTAAGTTAGGAGCGTAGTCGGACACCCCAGCGTCTCTACCATCCAGAGGACAGGGATAGACTAGGGCACCCCTAATTCAAGGAACCAGGAAGGTGCACAAAATCCCCTGTATCTACAAGACAGGAAAAGCACCAACCGCCAGGTCCCATCTCAACACTAGGAAAAGCACCAACCGCCATCTCAGTATTGGAGAAATCAATGGAGAGGGGAGGGGGAGGAGCTACAGGCAGGCACAAACATTCTGCTGTAAGTGCTATAGAACCTGCTTCCATCGCCTCTCTCAGTAATGGGAAGGTATGTGTGCAAAAGGAAAGCTTAAAACAGCATATTTTGGTTTATTAATATTTCACTCTTTTTTGAATATTATTTTTTCATGGTAGAATGTCCCTAAAAACAACATCTCACACCGTGAAAAAAAGGCCCTCATCTGGCTTGCTACAGAAAAATAATATAGAAATAAAAAAAAATAAAAAAGTTGAAAAGAAAAATAAACTGGTTTGAGGAAAAAGGCCATTTACGTACACAAACTAAAATAAATACAACTGGTTTCACCATACCTGGTAGCTACCCAAAATTACATATTAATGCGAGTACTGCTGATTTTTATTCTCGTACACCCATAAAATGGTGCACAGTCAATTCATCACACAAAAACAAGCTCCTACAGCTGTGTAGGAAACGTTTATAAGAAAAAAAAAAAAATAGCTGAATCCTGAAGGTGTTAAAATCTTTCCTTACCTTCTTACGCTCCGTCGTGAGCACTGTTGCTTTGTCCTGAAGCTGAATGAAGAAAAAGAAAAAAAGATTATAATCATGAGCACAAGAAAAGCAACCATTACTGGAGGCCAGCTTGATAAGCCAACAATTTCAGATACACTTACCTTTTGTATGATTTCTGCTGACATTCCCACCAGTTCTCCCAAATCCATTGCCTCTGCTGAACCCTACAAGGAAAATAAATGCCACTCAGAAATAGTAGTCAAATAGGCTGCACACATACTTACAATAGTACATATACACTTACTGCTACACCCGCTTGCAGTGTAGGGTTGGTCTGCACAGAAATACCAGCTTGTGGTTTCAGGGTAGCCAAAGCTGTAAAAACAAGGAGGGAAAAATAAAGAAAGAATAAATTAAAAAGTTGCATATTCAACATTCACTTTGTATCGACATCTAACTGACCCCTTCATCCCCAGGCCAAATTTTACAAATTCGACCACGGTCATTATGTGGTAATAACTCTGGAACGCTTCAACGAATCCCAGTGATTGAGATTTCTTTTGTGACATGTTCTACTTCATTTTAGTAGTAAAATTTTGGTCAATATGATTTGCAGTTATTTATAAAAATATAAAATTTTATAAAAAATGAAAATGTAATTTTCAAACTTTGAATTTTTATGCCCTTAACCCTTCTAACTTCGGAACAAAAAAAAAAAACACCATATCAGCAATTTCTTATATTTCCAACAAAAAAATCAGAATTTTTTTAGCGGCCACATCACATTTAAAATGACTTTGATGGCCTAGATGACAAAAATACCCAAAAGTGACCATTTTAAAAACTGCACCCCCTCAAAGTGCTCAAATTCACATTCATGAAGTTTATGAACCCTTTAGGTGCTTCACAGGAATTAAAGCAATGTGGAAGGAAAAAACTTCCCCCACAAATGTTGCTTTAGCCCCAAATTTTTCATTTTCACAAGGGTAACAAGAGAAAATGGATCCCAAAATTTGTTGTGCAACTTCAACGGAGCACGCAGATACCCCATATGTGGTGGAAAATTACTGTTTTTGGCGCACACTACAGGGCTTTGAAAGGAAGGAGCACCATTTGACTTATAATGCGCAAAATTGGCTGAAATAGATAGACACCATGTTGAATTTGGAAAGCCCCAGATGTGCCTAAACAGTGGAACCGCCCCCCCCCCCCACACACAAGTGACCCCATTTTGTAAACTACACCCCTCAAGGAATTATATAGAGGCATAATTATAGAAATGATAAGGCTTTTGATTTGACTGGTGTACGAGTTTATAATGTGGTGGTATGTGTAAGTGGTGCAGAGTACATCAGGATATAAAAAGTGTAGTGTCAACAGGGTAAAACCAAATGTTATCAATTTATGGATGTGTGGTACGCTAATCCTTAATGCAAAAGGCCAGGTTCCACAATGGTAAATGGTGTCTTTACATATTCCCCTCTTGGAGCAAACTCTGCACCTTTTCTGTGTTCTTCCCTTCCTCGCAGTTTGGGGAACCTCACTGAGATAATGTTGCCCTGGTATGATACGGGCACTATCAGTTTCAGAAGTACTTGGACCCTCACTTTCCTGAGTGCCAAATATTAGGGCCTTGATGATTACCTTCTTAAACTGAAGGAAGGTCCCTGTATTGCCTGCATATCAAAACAGCACAAAAGAATTGCACGGTGCCATCGGTACAATGTCAGATTTTTGTTCCATACTTTTGTTTTTCGCATGGCACTGTGTGGTTTGAGCAGGGCTGTGGAGTCGGTGCTCATTTTGGTGGAGTCATAGTCGGTATAAAATGGACCGACTCAGACAATACATAATAACTTGGGTACAGTAGTTCAATGCAGAATGTGCTGAATATTTTTTCATAGAAATTTGGGAAAGTTATGAAATGTCCTATAAATGGCTGTTCTATTCCTGATCTAAGGCTACATTCACACACAGCCTTTTTGCTGCATTTTTTGAAGATACGTTTTTCAGCTGCAAAAGCAGATCAGCTTTTTAAAAAAGCGCATCACCTGAAAGATTTTTTGAGCTCATAGATAATGTTTTCAATAGCAAAACGCAGATTAGAAAAACGCCGCACAAACTGACATGCGCATTCTCTATGAGGATCCGTTTTTGAGCCCAAAAACGGATCCTCACAAAACGATGTGTCTGAATGTCATATCTTGAAACCCATTGACTTTGCTGGGATGCCCAGAGTCACTGCATTTTACTGCAAAAAACGGATCCGCAAAAACGCTGTGTGTGAATTATGGCCGTAGCCAGCGAGGGGCAGGGGGGGCAGATATGTTTAAAAGACAACTCATCCAGCTTGTTGTGAAGGACGGTGTACCATTATCATTATTTGCACGACCAGCTTTTACAGCTCTTAATGGAGAAATGACCCGCAAACTTGGTGTTTCTCTGGAAAGAGAAAGTATTAGCAAATTAGTGATTGAAGAAGCCCTTAAACAAAAGGAAGATCTTAAAAAGACTCTCAAAAGACGCTTCATGTTTCTTAAAATGGATGCCTGCACACGTCACAGAGTGAACTATTTTGCCATTGATGTAAGCTATGTTTGTGACAACAAAGAAATTGTTACCAAGACACTGGCAGTAAAAGATCCTAAAGCTGATCACACCAGCCAGATTCTCCAGGCCTTAGTGGAAAAGGTTCTGCAAGATTACGAACTCAAAAAAGAACAGGTTCTTGCTATTGTAACGGACAATGCTTCAAACATGATAAGTACAATTACACTGATGAATGAGAGGAATGAACAACAGCTAGAAGAACATGTAGGATTCAGTATGTTTGAGATGGAAGGCCACAGTGCTGTTCATGTAACTGAGGAACAAACAGATATTACAACAGAAGAGCAGCAAAATTATACTTTAGAAATAGATGATCTTGTTGAAGCTGCTTCACACCTCTTTCCTATTCATCACATGCGCTGTGTTGTGCACACGCTGCAGCCGGCAATAAGAGATAGTCTGCAAGAAGGACCTGCTGGAAATCTGATTGGAAAAGTGAGGAAATTGGTTATTGCCGCCAGAACCCCTAAAATGGATTCCATCTTGAAGAGACTTGCTGGGAAAGGGGCAATTAGCGATCAAGCCACTCGGTGGGGCAGCACTTATTTAATGACTGAGCGATTGCTTGAACTAAAACCACTTCTTATAGATATGGCGAACCCTCAGGTAACCCTAAATGAAGGTCAATGGACACAGGTGGCTGAATTGAAGGAATTGCTTAACCCCTTCGCAACCTTGGGTTTTGTCGTTTTTGCTTTTTCGTTTTTTGCTCCCCTTGTTCTCAGAGCCATAGCGTTTTTATTTTTTGGTCAATATGGCCATGTGAGGGCTTATTTTTTGCGGGACGAGTTGTACTTTTCAACGCCATTACTAGTTTTACCATATCGTGTACGGTAAAACGGGGAAAAAATTCCAAGTGCGGTAAAATTGCAAAAAAAAGTGCAATACAACAGTTGTTTTTTATTTTTATTTTTTTTACCACGTTCACTGAATGCTAAAACTGACCTGCCATTCTTATTCTCCAGGTCATTACGAGTTCGTAGACACCAAACATGTATAGGTTCTTTTATATTTAAGTGGTGAAAAAAAATTTTTAAAAATAGCGCCATTTTCCGAGACCTGTAGCGTCTCCATTTTTCGTGATCTGGGGTCAGGTGAGGGCTTATTTTTTGCGCGTCGGGCTGACGTTTTTATTGATAACATTTTGGGGTAGATCCGATGTTTTTATCACCCGTTATTGCATTTTATTGCAATTTTGCGGCGACCAAAAAACGTAATTCTGGCGTTTAGAATTTTTTTCTCGTTACACCGTTTACCGATCTGATTAATTCTTTTTTTATATTGATAGATCGGGCGATTCTGAACGCGGCGATACCAAATGTCTACGTAGGGTTTTTTTTATATATATTTTATTTTGAATGGGGTGAAAGGGGGGTGATTTAAACTTTTATATTTTTTAATTTTTTTTTATATTTTTAAAAACTTTTTTTTTCACTTACTGCATGCTTCAATAGTCTCCATAGGAGACTAGAAGCAGCAGTTGTCTGATCGGCTCTGCTACATACAGGGGACGAGCAGATCCCCTGCATGCAGCAGAAAAGGTCCTGTGCTATGAGCGCCGACCACTAGGTGGCGCTCATAGCGGCCAGATCATGACAACCACAGGCGTCTGCTGCAGACCCTGGGTTGTCATGCCCACCCATCGGTGACCCGCGATCACGTGACGGGGTCGCCGGTGGGCGGGGTTTAGGACGCGCAACCCGGAAGCGCGCGTTAAATGCCGCTGTCTGAGATTCACAGCGGCATTTAACATGTTAACAGCTGTGGGTGGATCGCGATTCCACCCGCGGCTGTTGCGGGCACATGTCAGCTGTAAGAATCAGCTGACATGTGCTCGGTTCAGTGAGGGCTCAGTGCAGCAGCCCTCACTGAACGGGGGGTACGCAAATGTGCGTACTAAGACGTCATGGGTTAGAAAGGGGTTAATCACTCTTTTACCGTGACTAAAAAAATTACAAGCTGAGGATTTAACTCCTGGCATTTTCATAAGGGAGTGGAAGAACTTGCTATTTTGCCTGTCCCAAAGAGGAAGTTTAATCGCAGATGGCATTTCTGCTTCAATGAAACGGAGAGAGACACAGCTATTGGAAAATAACATTTTTCTGGCAGCTGTTTATGTGGACCCAAGTCATCGTATACTGCTTGATGATCAACAGCTTACTAAAGGAAAAGAAGCTCTGACTGAGGTAGCAGTTAGGATGAGGGGCCTACAGGAGGACTGCCAGGCGCAGGGGGACTTGGGTCCTGACAGTGCTACTGCTGCCATATCTTCATCCTCATCAGATGAGGAGTTTGACTTTGACAAGTATTTGGAGGACATGGAGCAGGCAAAGCGTTGCCGCAAGGAGAAAGATTTCACTCCGTCTCCTATAGCAGTGGTCCCCAACCTTTTTTGCACCAGGGACCGGCATGAAGCAAGATCATTTTTCCATGGCCCAGCAAGGAGGGGGTGGGGTGGGCGGGGCTTTGGTCATATGGGGGCGGGGTAATGGAGGGATTTGGAGTTTAGTGCATACTTATCATAGTGTAGACCAGGTCCCCGCCAGGAGCTATGCCAGGAGCCCCACATAATGTGCTGTGCCAGGAGCCGCATCACTGAGGCCCCATCACGCCCTGCAGCAGGACAGGGCAGCTGTCCTGACAGCTGCTGTTCAGCTGCATTTACTTCATCCCAGGGGCGGACACAGACTGTAGTGGGCCCCTGTGCAAGAAATTTTTGGGGGGCCCCCCCGCCCTTCATAAGGCAACAAAGTTATGTAAACATAACCCCCCCATGTGCATCTCTCACCCCCCCATGTGCAGCTCACCCCCGTGCATCTCTCATCCCCCTCCGTGCATCTCTCATCCACCCCCCGTGCATCTCTCATCCACCCCCCGTGCATCTCTCATCCACCCCCCGTGCATCTCTCATCCACCCCCCGTGCATCTCTCATCCACCCCCCGTGCATCTCTCATCTCTCCCCTCCCTCCCATGTGCATCTCTCATCCACCCCCCGTGCATCTCTCATCCACCCCCCGTGCATCTCTCATCTCTCCCCTCCCTCCCATGTGCATCTCTCACCCCCCCGTGCATCTCTCATCTCTCCCCTCCCTCCCATGTGCATCTCTCATCTCTCCCCTCCCCCCCCCATGTGGATCTCTCATCTCTCCCCTCCCCCCCATGTGCATCTCTCATCTCTCCCCTCCCCCCCATGTGCATCTCCCATTCCCCCCACTCCTAGTTAATTGTATTTAAAAAAAAATAAAACTTGTTATACTTACCCCCATGCGATCCCTGCAGAATCCTGGTGCTCGTCCAAATCGCTGACACCAGGTTCTCCTGACTTCCGGCCATGTGACGGCGCCGTCACATGACCGGAAGTCAGGGGAATCATGAAGGTGCTGCCGCAGCAGCGCAGCGCTAAGATGTCCCGGACCCGGCGCTTAGCATGCGGCCGGGGGCCCCATGAGGAGAGAGACGCACAAGAGGGGGGCTCCTACCGGCCGGGCCCCATACTGGAGTCAGGGCAGTCATGCCCTGATGGCGGCCCTGCTGGAGGCTGGAGGGGCCCCCTCTCCCCGCGGACCGGCTGAAAAACCCCAACGGCCCGGTCCTGGTCCGCGGACCGGCGGTTGGGGACCTCTGTCCTATAGCAAGCAGATTGACCATATTTCAGCAAAATGTTTCACTTGCTCTCAAAGAAATAGAAAAATTCAACCCTTCATCAAAACTGACTGTACATGAGGCAATTCCTTTATACCCGGAAATTGTTAGAGATGTTGCCCATGTGGTTACGGCTTTGCCTCCAACCCAAGTTAGTGTAGAGAGATTGTTCTCTAGCCTTAAAATTATTAGGTCAGATTTGAGGTCATCTATGAAGGAGGATCTGATGTAATTGTCTCCATTTCTTAGAACAAATTCATAGACTGCACAAATGTTATTTAGTATGTTTTTGTTGAAAACTGTTTTTTTGCCACTTACATAGTTTATTACATAGTGTTATATAATATATGTAATCGATATTACATAGTGTATTACACATTTACAATTTATTAGTTTTTTGTGTAATAAAGTTGTATTCCAATAAATATATATTATGTTCTATCTTAATATTTTGATTATTGTATCATAAAAATGATATGTCTTATGTTCACATTGTACTACAATAAATTTTTCACTTAAATATAAGCAATAAATGTGGGAGTCGGAGTCGTGGAGTCGGAGTCGCAGGTTTGGCTTACTGACTCACAGCCCTGGGTTTGAGGACCTGATCTGGGAGATCTACAGCCCCATGAATTTATTATAATCCAGGATACAATCTGGCTTTCGGATTTCTGTTGTGATACCTCGGAGAGTGGAAATTGAGGAGTTGGAGGTTTGGCTTACCGACTCCACAGCCCTGCTCACTATGCCCCAAAATGTCATACTTTCTGCTTCATTTAATTGGGTCCATCTAGCAAATGATGACATGGGATTTTGGGTGAAAAATTGATGGGCATATATTGTCTGGGCCATCATAAGATTTATTATATCCTCAAAGAATAAAAGACTTGAAAAACTCAATTTCAGTGAGGCCTGCAGAGTCCAATTGGATTCCTGAGCGGCCTATGAAATCCAGAATAACAGGCTGAAAATTTTCGGGATGGTGGAGTCCATATGGGATCAACTAATAAAGGGGCTGCCCGAGTCCTAAGGCGCCTTGCTGGGGGTCCTGCCTCACTAGAAGAGGAATGTGACATTTTCCTCACTGGCTGAATCTGTGCCAGAGGCAAGGAAAGCGTACACCTCCTCTGTTGAATAGCGTCTGCTTGACAAATAAGTCATTTTTATTTTATTCTTCTAAACACTGGAAATGTGTGTGTAAGTGGTGCTTTTACACGTGTATTGCGTGTTGCATGTATAAAAGGGGTACTATTTATTATTACATTTAATATAAAAAAAGAGAAAAAAAAATCAGTTGAAGTAAAGAAAACTTGTATATAAAAATAAAAAGCTACTAGGCACTATTTTTTTTCCTACAAAAGAAAAACGGATTTCACTAACCCTGCAACGTCGGCTCCTGTAATACCCTACCAATAAAGCTACTTGGTACGGTCAGGTTTTTTTTTTTGCCTACAAGAATATTGGACATGACTAACACTGCTATGTCCCTTGGCAACAACTGATCAGAGATCTGCGATCGCGAGAAGTACACAGGTTAGTGTCGCAAAACAAAAAGTGCGCCAAAAAGCAATTGGGTGGTAGATGCGGGACGCACATACAAAATACGCCCCAAAAAAAAAAAAAATGCACCAAAAATGCAATTGGGGAGTGGGAGGAGCTGGAATAGGGATCAGGAACTGCGGCTGCAATCAAAGATCAGTCACACAGAGCGGAGCACATAAGATCAGAAGCTCTGGATCTGAGGGAAATATGGCATGCAGTTTGGTGGTCATTTCAAATTAACCCTTTCAGCGCCGATTGATCAGCCTCTCTGTGCCAAAAAGGTTAATAAACACAGGTTACACCGAGATCACCCCATCCCTTTTTACTGCTATGATTGGTGCTGTCCCATTCAATTTTTTTTTTCCAAGCCTTATTGCTAACACTGTGATTGGATGGTCAGAATTGCTTGGCCAATTACAGCAATCACCAATGGGGGGGTGGGTGGGAATTTAAGTGTGGTGACCGGAACTTGCAGCACTGTTCATGTGGATAACTTCCTGATTGATGGGGGGGGGGGGGGGGGTCTGTTGACTAGGACTCTACCGATCCTCGAGAAGTAAGGCTCTGAAGATTCCAGTGTGAATGGAGTAGTGGTCGAGCATGCACACTTGCCACTTCTATCATTCTTAGGCAATGTTCATATTACGTTTTAGCCTACCGTTAGTGGCTCGCATCTAACTTGCATCTGGAAAATTACAGTCAATGGCTTAGTCAGCACAAAATGTCCAAATCCTGTTTTCTAGGGCTTCAGACAAAACCACCATTGCTAAAATGCAATCTGGCATAAAAGGGAAACTGGCAGCTGGATATGCACATGTAGCTCTTTCAAAGACAAGTCATACCTTTACATGGCCAGTCCGTTCCTTTGCTATAGAGAGATAGTCTTCTGAATAGATATACCACGTGAGCAGTACAGCCAACTAGTAGCCGCTAACGAGCTGCAGTTCTCATACTTTCTTCCAAGGAAAGTATGAGTGAAGTGGCCAAACAGCAACTGTAAACCGTCATGCCACATGAACCAACAGCCAAATCATGCAAGCCTCAGAAGACCCATTGCCGTTGCGGGAGGAGAGTATCATTTTTTTTTTTTATACAGGGAAATATCATATTTAAGAAGGGGTTGCCCAAGTAGTAAACAACCCATTTAATGTTTAGGGCAATACAAAGAGCAATTAGTAAAGCTATAACTGACCAATTATGGCGACGTTTACTTTGTAAATAGCCTTTAAAAGCAAAAACCCATGTACCTTCACGTGCAGCTGTTACTTCCTTAGTAAGACGGGCTATGACACGACAAGCAGCGTCATGCTGGTAGAGAGCGTGGGAAAGTTCCTGGCGAGTAGTCTGCAGCTGCTGCCGCAGAGTGAAGCTATGAAGCATTACTGCATCCTAAACAGGAGAAAAAAATAAATAGAAAATATAAGTCAAACAAACATCCACACAATCACAGCCAAGAGAAAGCCACGCGACGTGTCATCAAGAGGATCATGTACACAAAAATATATAGTAACCTTCCATTCCCTTCACTTACTCTGTAAATAGAGATGCGTGTGACAGTATATAAATTACATTTAAGCTGCAAAAAAAAATAAGTTGCCAATCCACATGATCTTCAAAACACCGAGCAAAACTCACCCACTCATCCTGCAGGGACTTGAGGATCGCTGGGATACTTGTAGCTGAAGGTGGCTTTGGACGAATTGGGTGAGCAACTAAGGGAGGTAAAGGGCAATGTAAGATTCAATTAGTTATCTCCACATACTGAAACAATTCATTTAGGATGAACCCTGTTTATTTTGTACATATAACTACAGTAATTCCAATATACAGTTGCAATCAACATTATTCCAATTGCAAATTAAATTCATTAGCAAATAGCATGACTTGTCTGCAATAAACCAATGACAAGAATATTATAAGTAGCTCAATACAATAAATAACAAGTGGTTGCTCCAAATTCACCCAGAACACCACTGCAGACTTCGAATTCTCCCCCTTCATGACAAGCACCTTTAGCACTTAGTATAGCCCCCTTAGCTTTTATGACAGTGATTACAAGGAATCTTAGTCCATTACTCATGGGCTATGGCCAGCAGATCATTACAATTCTTGGGTTTACATGCAGCAACTATGTTTAAATCCCAGTAAATATTTTCTATGGGGTTCAGGTTGGGAGACTGACTGCCACACCAGAATCTTCCAGGACTTTTCTAAAACTAAGCCTTGGTGAACTTTGAGGTATGACTAGGATCCTTGTTCTGTTGAAAGGTCTAATGACTCCCAATCTTCAGCTTCCCCACAGAAAACATGATGTATTATCCTAGGATTTCCTGATATCTGATTGTAGGGTGGAGGACAGGATAGATTCAAGTTTCCAGTGCCAGAAAAAGCAGATCAGACCCAGAGCATCATTAAGCTTTACAGCATATGCTTAATCATTTCTCCTCCAGACATACCGCTGATCCATGGGCATGAACAGATCCTATTTTTCCTTCATGGTTGCACAGGACATCAAAGCTTCTATAGCTTATTTATATGGTTTGAGCATATTGGAACAGACTTTTCTCTTGTCTTTTTGGGTAAGGAGAAGTACACTGGGTACAGAAAGTATTCAGACACCTTTAAATTTTTCACTGTTTCATTGCAGCCATTTGGTAAATTCTAAAAAGTTCATTTTTTTCTCATTAAAGCACACCCTGCACCCCATCTTGACTGAAAAAAAATCAGAAATGTAGAAATTTTTGCAAATTTATTAAAAAAGAAAAACTGAAATATCACATGGTCATAAGTATTCAGACCCTTAGCTCAGTATTGAGTAGAAGAACCCATTTGAGCTAGTACAGCCAGGAGTCGTCTGGGAATGATGCAACAAGTTTTTCACACCTGGATTTGGGATCCTCTGCCATTCTTCCTTGCAGATCCTCTCCAGTTCCGTCAGGTTGGATGGTGGACGTTGGTGGACAGCCATTTTCAGGTCTCTCCAGAGATGCTCAATTGGGTTTAGGTCAGGGCTCTGGCTGGGCCAGTCAAGAATGGTCACAGAGTTGTTCTGAAGCCACTCCTTTGTTATTTTAGCTGCGTGCTTAGGGTCATTGTCTTGTTGGAAGGTGAACCTTCGGCCAAGTCTGAGGTCCAGAGCACTCTGGAAGAGGTTTTCATCCAGGACATCTCTGTAATTGGCCGCATTCATGTTTCCTTCAATTGCAACCAGTCGTCTTGTCCCTGCAGCTGAAAAACACCCCCATAGCATGATGCTGCCACCACGTTTCACTGTTGGGATTGTATTGGGCAGGTGATGAGCAGTGCTTGGTTTTCTCCACACATACCACTTAGAACTTTTTGGTGATAATTCTATCTTCGTCTCATCAGACCAGAGAATCTTATTTCTCACAGTCTGGGAGTCCTTCATGTGTTTTTGAGCAAACTATGCGGGCTTTCATATGTCTTGCACTGAGGAGAGGCTTCCGTCGGGCCACTCTGCCATAAAGGCCCGACAGGTGGAGGGCTGCAGTGATAGTTGACTTTGTGGAACTTTCTCCCATCTCCGTACTGCTTCTCTGGAGCACAGTCACAGTGATCTTGGGGTTCTTAGTTACCTCTCTCACCAAGACTCTTCTCCCACGATTGCTCAGTTTGGCTGGACGGCCAGGTCTAGGAAGACTTATGGTGGTCCCAAACTTCTTCCATTTAAAGGGGTTGTCCTCTACTTTAAAAAAAATGCCAGTATGTTTTAATGATAAATACAACCTTCTAATTACCTTGCGCTGCTGATAGCGCCACTCACAGGCAGTATCAGCAGCGCAAACTAATTAGAAAGAAGGTTGTATTTATCATTAAAATACACTGGCATATTTTTACAAGTACCGGACAACCCCTTTAAGGATTATGGAGGCCACTGTGCTCTTAGGAACCTTGAGTAATTGCCAGATCTTTGCCTTGCCATAATTCTGCCTCTGAGCTCCTTGGGTAGTTCCTTTGAGCTCATGACTCTCATTGGGTTTGACATGCACTGTGAGCTGTGAGGTCTTGTATAGACAGGTGTGTGCCTTTCCAAATCAAGTCCTATCAGTTTAATTAAACACAGCTGGACTCCAAAGAAGGAGTAGAACCATCTCAAGGAGGATCACAAGGAAATGGACAGCATGTGACTTAAATATGAGTGTCTGAGCAAAGGGTCTGAATACTTACGACCATGTGACATTTCAGTTTTTCCTTTAATAAATTTGTAAAAATTTCTACATTTCTGTTTTTTCAGTCAAGATGGGGTGCAGAGTGTACTTTAATGAGAAAAAAGATACTCTTTAGAATTTACCAAATGGCTGCAATGAAATAAAGAGTGAAAATTTTAATTGGGTCTGAATATATTCTGTACCCACTGTATGTCAGGAATGGAGACATTCACATTTACTATGCGCAATGAAACCTTATACCAGCTGCCACCAAATCTTGCAGTAGGCCTTCAGCAGTCACACAAGGATTTTAACCACCTGAGTCATCAAATATGGTGGCTTCCTCTTTCTGCCATGTCCAGGTAGTTCCTTTAAAGTTTTAACTTGTGAACCATGCTTCCCAATGCATCTCAAGAAACAGTCAATGCCATTTTTTTTTTGTTTCAGTTTCCATGTTTCAACAAGGTAATGATCACTGCTCAAAGGGGCTGTCAGCACAGAATAACTGTTCAAACTAAGTCCCACAGGATGGTGCTTCATGGCGGGGCCAATCATTTACATACACTTTCACAACTGCTTGTTTCCCTCAATCTCCGCCCTCTTCTTTGATTGACAGCTCTGGCTTCATAGGGTCAGAGAAGGCTGGAGATAGATGGAAAACAAGCAGGTGGGAAGGTGTACATAAATGATGGACCCAGTCATGAAGCACCGAGTGCCTGTACTTTGTCAGCACAGAATAGCAGTTCAAAGCAAGTACAGGTGCTCAGTGCGCCATGGTGAGGCCAAACATTTAAGTGCACCTTCCCACCTGCTTGTTCTCCCTTGTTTCTCTTCTTTGATTTACAGTTCTGGCTTGATAGAGCCATAGAAGGGCAGAGATAGATGGAAAACAAGCAGACGGAGAAGAGAACTAAAATGAAACGCCCCGCCATGATGCACCAAGGGCCTGTACTTGGTTGGAAAGGTCCTTCTGTGCCGACAAAGTCCCTTTAACTTTTTTGGCCACTCTCTTGATAAGTAGGAATATTAGTGACGTGAAAGGTGTTGCCAATGAAGAATCAGCTAAGATTCCTTCAGAAAGCTGCCAGAAGCTGGTGCCTGACTATACATAGTGTTTACAGCAGGTCATAACAGCCAAAAGTGCCCTACTAAGATCTAAAGACATGCGTCATATAACCTTGTAACATATTAGCACTTTCAAGCTCATTAAATGGTTGTTGTTTTATTACAAATTTTGCTTATAAACCTACTTTGTACATTTACAGATTCCACAGAAAAGCGAAAAATCCAGCACGAAATCCAGGTTATGTGAAAAAAGTTAAAACTCCATTTATTGTGAAAAAGTTAAAACAAGCCAATGGGACCTAGGAGTCACAATAACATGTTTCGAACTCATGTTCTTAGTCATAGTGTGACCCATATCCAAAAAACCAAAAGACAAATAGATACACAAATGGCAATAATTAGAAACACATGTGCTGGAAAAAAGAGCGACTTGAACACATGGAATTGGGGTTGACCTTATGTGGTTATGTACACAAATTGAGGGGGGAACCAGACCATCCTGGATATCAGGGGTTAATATATTAATGAAAGATCATTTTTTACATTTAGACCTTTTGGTTTACATGTTTTTAGAATTAGAATCCAATAGGCTTCTTTATGGTGTAAAAGTTCTTTATAATTGCCGCCCCTTTTGGGTAAATTAATTTTATCAATAGCTGTAACACATAAACCAGAGGTATCACCATCATGTCTCATGAGAAAACGCTGGGAAGCCCCTGATAAACTCCTGGTGGTCTGGTTTTGTACATCATAAATATGTTCAGAAATACGTCTACGTAAGGTCCTTGTAGTACAGCCTACATAATTCAAATTGCATATAATACAATGTATAATATACACAAGCCTATTGGATTCTAAATCTAAAAACACAAACCAGAAGGTCTAAATTTAAAAAAAATGATCTTTCACTAATATATTAACCCCTGATATCCAGGATGGTATGGTTTTCCCTTTTTTTTTTTTTTCCCCTCAATTTGTGTACATACCCACATAAGGTCAACCCCAATTCCACGTGTTCAAGTCACTGTTTCTCCAGCACATGTGTTTCTAATTGCCATTTGTGTGTCTATTTGACTTTGGTTTTTTGGATATGGGTCACACTATGACTAAGAACATCAGGGTTCGAAACAGGTAATTGTGACTCCTGAGTCCTATTGTCTTGTTTTAACTTTTTCACAATAAATGGAGTTAATTTTTTTCACATTTCCTGGATTTCGTGCTGGATTTTTCGCTTTTCTGTGGAATCTGTTGGAGGTTTGAGGCATGACTCTTATCCTTGCACAAATAAGGTATGAACCTCCTGAAGAAATTATACATGGTGAGCTGAACTTTTTTCTTTATACATATTAGTACATTTACAGTTGCAATGAAAATTGTGTAACCCCATTGATAAACAAATTATGTGTCCAAACGTGAGGTTTTAAAGATTGGTCACAGAATTATACAGCCAACACTGGAACAAAACTGACCTTTAATATCAATCAACTGATCTTCACTCAGTGGTTGATTAGTTACTGGATCCGTCCCATTTTCAGCCAGATATTTCTCAATGAGACGCCTATCAAAGACATGACCCGATAATGGAGAGATACAAGGACGGTCTGTAACCTCATTACTGACTGTAAAGGAAAAAGAAAAAAAAAAAAAAAAAAGTTTAATGTAGAAATATTCATACATACACAAATATATCTCAGGAAGTGGCATTCAAAGCCGTCAATATAGTCTCTGGTTTAAAGTTCTCTAATTAAACTCCTACATTAATGTTCTCCTTCCTCTTAGGGGTCGAATCTGTATGTAGTTCTATGCTGTGATCCCTTTGCATCGATACTTTTGTCACAGCACACTAGGGGCTGTATGGTCGGGCTCAATAGCTGAGCCTGGTTCATATTTAGAAGATGACGGCTGTGTTACATAGCTGGCATCCGCCTGTTAACAGCAGTGGCCGGAGTGAGCCTCAGAACAATTGCTGCTGTAAACCATTCATATGCCCCTATCAGTCACTGACGCAATCACAGGGCACAGATGGATTGTCACTGCAGTCAGGGTCCTGCTGAAGGCCTTCATGGCTTTCCCAACTTTTCAAGCAAAGTAGATATGATTTCACTAGATGGTGGCCCGATTCTAATGTATCGGGTATTCTAGAATATGTATGCGGCTGACCGGGCGCAATGAGTAGAGCAGTGTTTAAATTTGGCGCCAATATCGCTGATTGGTGGCGGCCGGCGGCCGCGACCAATCAGAGAACCCTGTTAGTGAGGACCGGAGAGCGTGTTTAAATTTGGCACCAATATCGCTAATTGGTCGCAGCCAGCGGCCGCGACCAACCAGTGAATCATATTAGTGAGGAGCGGCGCTGCCTGTGCAGGTACTTCCGCTGCGAGCAGCCGGGAGATGACCGGCTGCTTGCAGCAGAAGTATCCCGACCGGCGGCGCTGCTCCCCGGTCCTCCCTTCACACTTGCCGTCAGGAGATCAGCGGCGCTGCCGGTCGGGGTACTTCTGCTGCGAGCAGCCGGGAGATGACCTGCTAGCGATGGTCATCTCCTGGCTGCATCGCCGCTGACCTCCGTGCGGCAGATGAGCCGCTAACGGCCACCATCTTTTTCTGAAATCCCGCGTCCGGACCAATCAGCGACGCGGGATTTCCTGGACAGAAGGACAGACAGACAGACGGGATAAGACGATTATATATATTAGATGAAAACTCAAAACCCCACCCACAACCCAGCATCCACTGCAGGGACCGCCTCACTTGAAGTATTATTATTCTTTATTTTTATATAGCGCTAACATATTCCGCAGCGCTTTGAAGTGACATCAGTGGTGGGTCACGTGATGCCTGTGAGCGGCCCACGGTAGCGCCGCTCACAGGCAGTAACGGCAACGTAAGGCAATTACAAAAACCCTTAGGAGCCCTGGATGAATGCATTGGGGGGGGGGGGGGAAGGAGGGGAGTAATAAAAAGTAGCGACCAACTTCTTTAAGTGCAGAATCAAAGCTTTTCTGTGATAAAAAAAAAACAAACAGCAATTAAAAAACAAAACACTTCAAATCTGTGGGAAAAAAAAATGAATCAAATAAAAGGGGAAACTGCAGAAAAAATATAATCAGAAGATTGTTAATTTGATTTATGGCACAGTTACCTGCAGAAAACATGCAGGTAAAAAGTCTGAATATAAGCCATGTGTGAACAGTTTTAGGATTAGTAGATAATTTGAAGGTGAAATTGGAACCTGTGGTTGTCAAACAACCAAATGTTACCTCATGTGTGGTGTCTGCGCCACAATACATTTCAATTGAATGGGTGTCCAAATATGCACATTCAACTGAAAAGAATCACTGACTTAAGAGGCCCCCAGGACTGGGCCACAATCATCAAGGGGGCTCCAATGCCTGTGGGCCACATGAAATAGCCTCAGGGACCGACATGAGGCCCTCGGGCCGCGTGTTTGAGACCGGGGCCCTAGATCATTTTTCTTTGTTCACCAAAAAGAGCTGGCTCGTTTGGATCCCAATCAGAAGCCTATTTCAATGTAAAAACATATTCATGGTACAATAAGCAGACCGATGGGGTCAAAAGCTCGCCCACCTGCATTCAGCCAACAACAGCGTTTTTTAAGGCAGGTGGGAGGGCTTTCAGTTTCATCAGCATCTGAACATAGTCATTTTAAACCCAGTGAGCGCAAAAGACAACAAGCGGCTCTCACGGGAGTGCCGGCATGCATTCTTCTAAGCGCTTTGTGAACGACCCATAACTAGTGCTTAGCCCTAGAGAAAAACAAAATCCCAGATAACCCCTTTAACTAGACTTCTGTTAAGGTATACGCAAGATACACCCCCCCCCACCAGGTGGTAAAAAAAACATTTTTCAAGCGAAACACACTTCAGGACACCCTCTTAGTTTCTGGCATTTTGTAATCCTGAAGTATCTTTTCAGCATTATTCCGGTAACTTTCTAAGTGCCTGTTCCATGTTTTCCTCTGGCATCGTGTGTTTTTTCAGGGTAGTGGGGGAGGGGCGGCATCTTTTCTGGTGTCTTTTGGACATTTATTGACATACATGAAACAATTAACACAACTTTTTTTCAGGTGAAAGCTTCTACAAAAAGCCCAAAAAGACGGTATGGGGTCTTCCAGACGTAATTTCAGCCTTCCCATTGACTTATATTGTAAAGCATTGAGCATCTTCAGCTCAGCGAAGGCTAGAAGAACACTTAGGTTATTTCTTTTAAACACTTTAAGCGGTTAAGGCTGGGTGCCCACGTAGCGTTTTTCAAGCGTTTATGCTGCGGAATTTCCACAACATAAACGCTTGTGAAACGCTAGGTAATCCGCACCCCATGGTCCCCAAGGGGATTCCGCATGTTCTATGCACATGCTGCGGATTTTTCCGTAGCGTTTATGCTGCGTACAAAAATCCGCAGCATGTCATTTAATTTTGCGGAAGCGCAGCGGAACTCCCGCCATTGACTTGCATTGAGACGCATAGAAACCGCGACTGTACATTTTTACAAGCGGCTTCTATGCGTCTCTATGTGCGGATGGTACCCAGTTCTGGAGGAGAGAAGACTCTCATCCAGACCTGGGTACCATTGTACCTGTGAAAAAAAGAATAAAATAACATATAAAGTTTATATTCACCTTTCCGAAGGTTTCTCTCTGAATGCCGGCATCGCTTGAGGACCTGCGGTGACGTCACAGTCATGTGACCACAGGCCCTTCACCGCTCTGTCTCGCGATATGCCGGCAGCCGGGAACCAGACAGGAAGCAGCGCTGCAGCCACGCCGGGGCATCGGGGGTGAGTATAGCTTTATTTGTTTTAATTTTTACGGTTCACACTGTATAAATCCATGCAAACGGCATGGATTTATATAGTGTGACCTAGTTGTGAAGCACTTTCCAAGTGATGCTATTCGCCTGGAAAGCGCTTGTCAATCTGCATGCGGAAACGCATGTGAATCCGCATGTATTCTGCAGGAAAAACGCATGCACAATCTGCATGTGTTTTTTCTGCCAGGGAGATGCAGAAATTTTCTGCTTCATTTCTGCATCGTGGGCACATAGCCTAAGACACTCAAATTCCTGGTACATATAAACGGCAAAGTGGTTTTACAATAGAAATGAATAGGTAAATTCTTTCAAGCATTTTAGGAGGGCTGTCAGGTTTTTTGGGGGTTATTTTTGGAGGACCAGCTCAAAAGAAAGCCTGAAAATGTGTGCACATATCCTTATGGAAGGGTGCCATGCAATTAGTTCAGTAGGTTTCACACCACTGACTTTCACAATGCAAAGGTGGTCCACAACAAATTCTGTGGCCAAGGGCCCTTTTTATTTTGTGCACTGTTATTTAAAACCCAACTGTCTGAAGGACAGCTGTATGTCAGCTGCTGATCCCCCCCCCCATGTTATGAGTAAAACTGTAACTAAACTTTTGTACATATCCATCAGAGGCTGTTGAAAGCACTGAAGATCAGTCGGGGACTGGTCCGGAGACCAACCCATCATAAAACTGTAGATTACAAGCATACTCCTTTAAATGCTATACTCTGCCACTAAAAATATACATATACAGTGGTTTGAAAAAGTGTTTGCCCCCATTCCTGATTTCTTATGCTTTTGCATGTTTGTCACACTTAAATGTAGCACTTCAGCTTGAGGTCACAAACAAATGGCCAGACATTCTCCTTCAGCAGAATATATGATTGCATTTACCACAGCAAATCTTCCAGGTCCTGAAGAGGCAAAACCGCCCCAGATCATCACACTACCACCAGGGCTGTGGAGTCGGTAAGTCAAACCTCCGACTCCTCAATTTTCACGACTCCCACTCCCTCATACATGGCTCATGCTTAAGTGATAAATTTACTGTAGCACAGATTCATCTCAGCTAAAAGTCTAGACCCTTAGATCAGGAACAGGACAGACTTTTAATTTCTTTCCCAAATTCTTATGAAAAAATATTCCCCACAAACTGCATTGAACTACTGTACCCAATTTATTATATATTTTAGGAGTCTGTCCACTTCATACCGACTCCATGTCTCTGACTCCACAGCCCTGCCATGTTTGCTCCATTTGTGGATAATGGCTCTCACTGTGGTTCGCTGGAGTCCCAAAGCTTTAGAAATGGCTTTAAACTAAAATGATAGATCTCAATTACTCTATTTCTCAATTGTTCCTGAATTTATTTGGATCGCAGCAGGATGTCTAACTTTTGAGGATCTTTTGGTCGACTTCACTTTGTCAGGCAGGTCCTATGTAAGTGATTTCTTGATTGAGAACAGGTGTGACAGTAATCAGGCCTGTGTGTGGCTATGGGAATTGAATTCATCTTCCCAAACATGTGATAAAGCAGTTAAAACATAAATAAAGGGGGGGGAAGCAGTCATTTTTCCACACAGGGCCCTGTACATTTGGGTTTATTTTTCCCTTACTAAAGACCTTCAATTAAAAACTGCATTTTGTGATTACTTGTGTTATCTTTGACTAATATTTCAATTTGTTTTGTGATCTGAAACATTTAAGTGTGACAAACATGCAAAATAAGAAATCAGGAAGGGACAAATCCTTTCAAACCACTGTGTATGTGTATATGAATTGAATTGAGGTTTAGCATGTTTTAAAAAAAAAAAAAAGTAACAATAAACTTAATGGGTTAAACCTTTATTTTTTTACATTAACGATTCTTAACGACATGTGCCGTACATGTACAGCACATGGTGTGTATCTCCCTTTGGCGCGGGCTCCGGCAATGAGCTCGCACCTTTCTGGGGACATGACAGCTGATCTGATCAGCTGTCATGTGCCCCTAACAGCTGCGGATGGAGACACGAGCTACCTGTGGTTAACATGTTAAATGCCGCTGTCAATCTCTGACAGCGCCATTTCACGTGGCCACGGCGGAAGGATGTCACTAGTCCCACCCATGTCACATGACCGTGGGTCGCCATTACAACCCAGGGTCTGCAGGAGACCCCTGCGGTTGTCATTGCCAGGAAGCTATGAGCACGGCCAAGCGGTCGGCGCTCATAGCAAGTGAGCAATTCTGCTTTAAACAGGCAATCAGAACATTGCAGTATCTAGTCTCCTATGGAGACTATTGAAGCATGTAAAAAGTAAAGAAAAAAAAAAGGAAAATATTTAAAAAAAAGTTTAAATCTCCCCCCTTTCGCTCCATTCAAAATAAAAAATATATCAAATATACACATATTTGATATCACCGAGTTCAGAATGGTCCAATTGGTTAACGGCATAATGAGGGGGAAAAAAAAAAAAGTCAAAACTCCAGAATTACGGGGCTTGGGTTGTCACCGCAACATTGAAATAAAAGGCAGATCTTGGATTTTATAAGCCTCCGTAATTGACCTCTTAATCCAGTTGGCTACTGTAGATTTTGCTGCTTTCTTTCCTCTGTTTGGACCTTGTGTATGGACAAATGGGTTCTTGTCTTTCCTTCCTTCTTCTGTTTCCTGAAGATAGTGCAGTACTATTCTCCGATCATCCAGAGTGTGGAACTCCATTTCTCTCTCGTTTTTTGGGTTGTCACAAAACGATGGAAGTTATTTCCTGAGATCTGTGGAAATTCAAGACCACTTTAGGTATAAATGAAGGGTCAAGTCAGAAAATTAGACGATCTTCCAGGATTCTCAGGTAGGGTTAGTTGACCGAAAGGGCCTGTAGTTCACACACTCTCCTGGCTGTAGTAATTGCTACAAGGAAAGCAGTTTTCCAGGCCAGCCTGTCAAGTCTTATGGCTGATAAGAGCTCAAAGGGTGGAAGGGTTAACCCCTTCGGGACACTGTTAAGGTCCCGGGGGGGGGGGGAATCAAGTCTGTTACTCTAGGGTGGATGCGGGTGGCAGCTGTCATAAATCTCTTCACGCACTGATGTTCAGCTAACCTTAGATCAAAGTACAAGCTTAGCACTGCTACCTGGACCTTAAAAGGTACTAGGTCTGAGGCCTTTATCCAGACCTTGTAGGAAATCCAGAATTTGTGCTACATCGGCCCTATGTGGGTCTGGGTGAGTAGGCGCACACCAATTTAAGAAGAAGGTCTTCCAGATCTTATGGTAAATGGTGTTCGTTAAAGGTTTCCGGCTCTTCTGGAGAGTTTTGATGACTATCTGAGAGGCCTCTTGTTTTTAATATCAGGAATTCAGAAGCCAGGTGTAGTGTCTTGGGGTCCGGATGGTGAATCGGTCCCTGGAGAAGAAGATCTCTGATGGGAGGAAGGATTAGAGGGCCCTCCACACAATCAGACTGTTTAACGTACCGAACCACTTTTTGGCCAGAGAGGAGCCACTAGGATTACTCCTCATCTTTTGCAAGGTTTTTGAAAGGATAGGCAGCAGGGGGAGGCATACGCTAGTTTAAATTCCCATGGTGAGCAAATGCGTCTACGCCCATGCAAGGGTCGTTTAGATCCAGGGAGAAATATTGAGGTATCTTCACGTTCTGGTGTCCGGCGAAGAGATCTACCTCTGGGTAGCCCCATCTTTCGATTAACATCTGGAAGACAACTGGGTTTAGACTCCACTCTCCTGGATGAATCTTTGTTCTGCTTAAGAAAATCTGCCTGGACGTTGACTGAACCTTTGATATGAAGAGCCGACAGGGATAGAAGATGTTCTTCGGCCCAGGAAAATATTCTCGCAGACACTGCTTTTAAGCCTTTGTGTCTTGTGCCTCCCTGATGACAAAGGTGGGCTACTGTGGTGATATTGTCTGAAAATATCTGTATGTGAGGTTTTCTGGACCAGAGGCTCTGCTGCTCTGAGGACTTCCTCTACGGACTTTAATTATCTGAAATTTGATGAGCGTTTGCACCATATACCCTGGAATAGCTCCTGGGAGACTATGGCTCCCCATCCCTTCCCGCTGGCATCCACTCTTATGGTTACTAGTGGATTCTGGATCCATGGTACTCCTCTGTTTAGATTCTTCATGCTCAGCCACCAGAATAGAGTTTTTACCCGTGGTGGTATAGGAATTCTCCTGTTCTGAGACTGTGGCGATCAGTCCCAATTCATAAGGATGTGGGTCTGTAATGTTCGGGTATGTGCCTGAGCCCAGGCCACCACCTGGATACAGGATGTCAGATCCGAGGACAGACATGGCATTTCTCAATGATACCAATCTCCTGCTTCTTAGGAGATTGATCTTTGCTTTCAGAATGACCTGTTTTTGTTTGGTCAGAAACGACATATGGCTGTGGGAATCCAATAGTACTCCTAGAAACATTTTCATCATGGAGGGAACTATATCCGATTTTTTGCGGTTCACTAACCAGCCCAGAGAAGATGGGATCTGAGTAGTCAACTGTATATGCTCTTGGAGCAATGGTAATGAGGGGCTGATTAATAACAGGTCGTCGAGGTATGGTACTATTGAAACATTCTGACCCGATATAAGCCATGACCTTTGTAAATATTCGAGGGGCTGATGATAGCCCACTATCAGTTCAACGTTCTCCCATTCGGGATATCTGTTCCCCCTGAGCCACTGCAAATCTTAAGAACTTTCTGTAAAGTGGATGTATCTGGGAGGGCTTTCTTCTTGTCTGAGGCTCTCTCAAGAATATCATCAAGGGTGGGCCCGAACATGTATTTCCCTTTAAAGGGGATGGAACACAATTTCATCTTTGATGGCACATCACCGCTGCAGGATTTTAACCATAGGGCCAGTCTCACGGAGTTTAATAACCCAGATGCTCTTGCCGCCACTCGCACCGATTCTGCAGATGCAGGGTTTTTAGCAAATGCTTCCGCAGCTTTCTGGAGAAGCGGTAGGGAAGCTAAGATGTCTTCTCTGAGGGTACCGAGACTAGGTGTTCCTCCAGTTGATCTAGCTAACGAGCCATTGATCGAGCAACGCCCGTAGTGACTGCGTTGGTTCTTAATAGGGCTGCCGAGGTCTCCCAGGACTTCCTGAGTAGTCCCTCCATCTTGCGTTCCAAGGGGTCCTTTAGCTGAGAGGAATCTTCAAAGGGCAATGTCGTCATTTTTGCCACTCATGCAATCTGGATATCCACTCTTGGGACTTCGGACCAGCATTCTGCTGTCTCGTTGTCTACAGGAAATCTATGTACCCGAGGAAGTGGATGGGACATCCACAAAACGCGTAGTAATCTTAGCTTTTTAGTATTAAACTACAAGATTGTTTAATATATACAATCTCTCGTCAAATTTCTTCACCACGGAGGAGCGTGGTTTTATTCCCGGCACCAACTTTATCCTATTACAGACAAGCTGATGGAAAGTAATATCTTTCTCGCTGAGAGTTATCAGGAGTTCGACTCAGTTCACCTTCCCCTGGAAGATCTTCCGAGATGTATCTCATCTTGAGAGTCTTCCTCCCTTCCCTCTGGCGGGCTCATCTTCCTCCTTTTGGCTGCTGGGGGAGTAGACGTAGTATCCTGACTAGGTGAGGGAGTAGCGAGAGCGACTGAGGCCAAGGAGAATTTGATTTCTTGACGTACAATCCCCTTTATTTCTTCCATTAAATAAATCAGTCTGTTCCTGCCTGATCATTTTCTCCGTACAGTCCTTGCATAGGGGCTTTCTATGGGAGGACAATAGATTTTTTGTACAGATGGGACATCTGTGTGACGGTTTAGCTTTGTCTCCACATGCAGGTTCCTTGTCCCCCTACAAGAGAGGGGAGAAGGGAAAGGGAGCTATAATCACCATTACCTGCATCTTGGAGATGGACTACCAGTGCATACGTACCGGGATGGGACCGGTGCTGTGCTCTACAGATGCAGAGCGAGAAGACGTGGTTTTGTACAGATGCAGAGCGAGAAGACGTGGTTTTGTCCTACCTGCAGATGTCTTCCTGTCCAGGGCACCTTTATGGGCGCCTGGATCAGCACCTCCCTCTGATTAGAGGGCTTCTCCCCGGTGTCCAGGTGAAGACACATTCCGGAGACCGGCATCACCCGCATCCGGCGGGGGTAAGAGGAGGAGATGGGCCGGAGAGCTCAGAGAGGCCTCCGGCCAGAACATCATGCAGACTTTTCTCGAAGGCGGGAACTGGAGGAGGGGTTCCTGAATCCAGAGGACACGGGAGCAGCAGAGGAGAGGTGAGGAGGAGGCGTGAGGAGGAGAGTAAACCGCTCAATCCCCGCTGCCCGGCTTGTAGTTTTCTCCCCAGTGCCTGTCGCCGGCCCAGCACGTCAGGGATGACCTCTTCAGCCTTGACCACAGTTTAACAGATATGAATCAGCTCATCTTAAAAAGCAACTTCAAATCTCAGAGAGAGAGAAGAATTTGGGAATACAAACTGATAACCTTTGATACATTCAAAACAGGATTAAATGTATCGCATGGATTCATGAGCTTTTATACAAAATAAATGGGCATTTGGGGATATCATATATTCATGTGTTATAAAAATTTAAAGGACAACTGGGGATATCACATCTCCAAGAGACTCCATTTTGAGGACAATGAACTTTTGACATGTATGTGAACTCTCTTGCTTTGATTTATCGCTTTCCACAACTCACTTAAGTATTTTCAGATCTCCACAGGTTACTAACCATATACCAATAATACAATTTGTTCCGCCTATCTTAGAATCTTGCTCTAACTTTCCCAGCTCCTCTCCCCCTCCCTAGCCTGACTCTGCTTCACGTCACCTGTCGTATTTACGACAACACATAGCATTGATTTTTTTCCTTTTCTCTTTTGCCTATGTACATATATATGTGTTTTCAGATTTGGTGTCATTATTAGCCTGAAGAAGAGACCTGAGCTGTCTCGAAAGCTTGCTATGTTTACCATCTTTTCAGTTAGCCATTAAAAGGTATCAACCACTGAGGACTCTCAGATTCCAATATTGTTCTATCTACTGGCTAACATAGTATAAATATTCTTTACCTCTTCATCCCTGATAGGGACAGTAAACAACACTGGAGGATGTGGGAGGGGCTATTTAAACCTTCATATTTCCTGTCCCCTTGCAGCGCTGGAGTGGAACTACTAATGTAAGGCCCCTGCGCTTAATCTTATACTCACCATCAACTGACTTCAGTTGGTCTCAAGCAGTTTGTGACCTGTTGGATCACTATTGTTGGCTGGAGTGAACGGAAGTCAATTTTCAATGCCTTGTTCTGGCTCTGATGGATTTACATTGTGAGCTTGTGAACATTACCGTCGACTTCCAGTCAGCAAGAAGTCGTAGTCACAAGGTGCAGACGGTGAGTATAATATTAGGTACAGGGATCTTATATGAATACGACCACTCCAGCACTGAATTAAACAAAACATGCTGGAGTGGAGCTTTAATAGATGGAGTTGGCACTTACCTCCAGAACAAGGTTCCCTCAATCCCCATTATGACTGAGAGCACCCTGCAGTGATGAGAGGAACTCCCCCATCCTCGCTCTACTATGGAAATTCTGAATGCAGTAGTACAAGTGCGCTCAGCTTTAATCAGGATTACCATAGCAATGAATGGAGAGAGGTGGAGCACATGCAGCTCTTCTGTCACTACCAGTCACAGCAGTCAGAAGGGGAATCAGGAGTGATCCACTTTCTACAGTTAGCTATGCGTCGCAACGCTAGGACCCTTACCTATTAAACCTTTATGGATTATAAAAATATTGTAAGAAAAAGTAAATCATTAAAGCTGAGCGAATATACAATATATTTATCTGCAGACCATTGGCAGCCAGAGACCAAACTAAATATGACAAGATCAGAAAAAAAACTGACATCTGTGGATGTCACACACTTTAAGGAAACCTGTCGGGTCCCGATTCTCTATGCAAGTTAAAACGGAGCACGTTAGAGGTGACAATCAGCATACAGAGTACATGTTTGTCACAAGTAGCTGTTAGGCTGCGTGCCCACGTTGCGTATTACAAGCGTATATGCTGCGGAATTTCCGCAGTGTAAACGCTTGTAAAACGCATGTATATCCGCACCCCATGGTCCCCAATGGCATTCCGCAATGTCAATGCCCATGCTGCGGTCAAAAATCCGCAGCATGTTCATTAATTTTGCTTTTCCGCATGCGGAATCAATGTGCGGATGGTTCCCAAGTCTGGATGAGAGGAGACTCATCCAGACCTGGGTACCGAAGAACCTGTAAAAAAAAAGAAAAAATAAAGTTTATACTTATCTCCTGATGTTTTCCCTCCGTCGCGCTGTTGTGTGAAGGACCTGCCACGTCATTGAGTCATGTGACCCATCACATGACTCAATGACGTCACCGCAGGTCCTGCACACCACAGCGTGAGCAGCTCAAGACTTCGGACGGGGCAGAGAATGCATTGGAAGGTGAGTATAAACTTTATTTTTTTATTTTTTACCATTCTTTCGGTCACAGTATATAAATCCATGCCGGTTGCATGGATTTATATAGTGTGAACAAGTTGTCAAGCACTTTCCCAAGTGATGCTTAAATCACTTGGAGAAGTGCTTGATAACCCGCATGCGGAAATGCATGCAAAGACGCCTCACAAACTCTTCTACCTGGCGGGAAAACGGCATGTAAAATCCGCATGCGATTTTCCCGCCAGGGAGAAGCGTAAAAAATATGCTTCAGTTCCGCAACGTGGGCACATAGCCTTAGTTAGAATTGTGCTGCACCTTTCTAATCTTCAGCAGTCATGGCTGCAATTATGCCCACAGTTCAAGAACATCCTGGTCACAGGCAAAGCAGGACATCAATTGAACCGTGGGCATGACCGGCCACTGCTGCACCCATTCCCAAGGCCCCCCCCGAGACCAGCCACTGCTATGCCCACCGCTGCGCCAATCCCACCCTCCATAACTGGCTAGGACCAGGGTGCAGAGCGATAATCAGCAGCCATAGCATTTGTCTGACATACACAGGTAGCAAGCATCAGTGAAAGGAGAAAACAATATTATCACCTCTCACATGCTCTGGCTTTACTTACATAAGGAAACTAGACCTGACAGGTTTCTTTACTAGTATGGCAGGAACTATCCTTGAAGAGGTGATCAACATTAAATTGATGAGAAGGGGGGGGGGGGGGAGTTGGCATCTCCACCGATCAGCTGTTGGCAGCTCCAGCAGGATGTATACAGTGTGATAAGAGCAGAGCAGCTGTCAAATATTGGACGTGGATATGCAGGTCCCAGCAATGACCACACCAGAGCGTGACAAATCTGCAATGTTCCTGTGTGCACATAGCCACTGCCAAGATGGGACAAAGTTGGTTGTTGGTGGGCACCCAGGCCCCCCGATCAGATATTTATCACCTATCCTAAGAACGGTGCCACTATAGAAGCTGGTTCTGCTGTGCAGTGTGCTCCATCACCGGCAGCAAAGGCAAAACTTCACCCCAGAGGCCGACAGGTGCTGACTGGGTGTACATACATACATACATACATACATACACACATACACAGGGCTGTGCTCTGCTAACAGAACTGCTCACGTGTAAGGAAGTCATCAAGGGACGCAGGTAATGGTCCATAAAGAGCAGAGGTCTGCAGCTTCCCACTGGTGGGAGAACTGCAGCAGCAGGAGAGGGGCGCAATACAGCGACCACCTGCTCTCTACCAAGGCTCGCGCACTGATGCTACTTACTAAAGCACGTGAGAGACATGGTGCTCAGCTCCTCGCCGCGCTCTTATGGCCGCTCTCCTTCCTATTGGGAACTGTGCCGCCAAATAGCACGAAGCCACCGTGCTCGCGTCTTCCGCTTCCGCCCCAAAACAGAGCACTTCCGGGTTAGGGTAGATGCTAGACTGTATTGTTTCTTGATAGGTATGACGTCACATATCTCGGCGGTCATGTGGCAGGCTGAGGGATATGAAAAGGTGCGCGTCCAGGTTGGGGTGGCCCCTGCGAGGGTCGCGTCTAGATTGGGGTGGCCCCTGCGAGGGGCGCGTCTAGATTGGGGTGGCCCCTGCGAGGGTCGCGTCTAGATTGGGGTGGCCCCTGCGAGGGGCGCGTCTAGATTGGGGTGGCCCCTGCGAGGGTCGCGTCTAGATTGGGGTGGCCCCCCGTGAGGGTCGCGTCTAGATTGGGGTGGCCCCTGCGAGGGTCGCGTCTAGATTGGGGTGGCCCCTGCGAGGGGCGCGTCTAGATTGTGGTGGCCCCCGTGAGGGTCGCGTCTAGATTGGGGTGGTCCCTGTGAGGGTCGTGTCCAAACTGGGGTGGCCCCTGCGAGGGTCGCGTCTAGATTGGGGTGGCCCCTGCGAGGGTTGCGTCTAGATTGGGGTGGCCCCTGCGAGGGGCGCGTCCAGACTGGGGTTGGCCCCTGCGAGGGGCGCGTCCAGACTGGGGGGGGGCCCCTGCGAGGGTCGCGTCCAGACTGGGGTGGCCCCTGCGAGGGGCTCGTCCAGACTGGGGTGGCCCCTGCGAGGGGCTCGTCCAGACTGGGGTGGCCCCTGCGAGGGGCTCGTCCAGACTGGGGTGGCCCCTGCGAGGGGCTCGTCCAGACTGGGGTGGCCCCTGCGAGGGGCGCGTCCACACTGGGGTGGCCCCTGTGAGGGGCGTGTCCAGACTGGGGTGGCCCCTGCGAGGGGCTTCCAGCAACGCCACTATAGACTGCTCCCTAGTGAGCCTCTCTCCATAGCCTCCACTCTAAACAATTTGGTACTGAGGCGACTAGAATGGAGCTTCTGCAGTGAGGTCCTCACAGTAGCTTCCTATGGAGACGGCTCAGCACTGAGGTTACTAGAGTGGAGCTGATAACAGGAGCTCCTCATGGCCTCTCCATTCTGGCCACTTCATTACAGAACCGGCTAGTGTGGAGTTCCTGCAGTAAGGGGGATTATGAGCGCAGGAATAATTCTATTACAGGAGCTTTTTTCCTTTTACAGGAATAAGACTTATATGTATAAGGCTATGTGCCCACGATGCAGAAATGCTCCGGATTTTTGCTGAGCGTTTCTGCATCTCCCTGGCAGAAAAAACGCATGCGGATTGTACATGCGTTTTTCCTGCCAGGGACATGCGGATGTGAAGCGTTCTTCATATGCATTTCCGCATGCGGGTTGACAAGCGCTTTCCAAGCGATTTTAGCATCACTTGGAAAGTGCGTGTCAACTTGGTCACACTATATAAATCCATGCAAACTGCATGGATTTATATAGTGTGACCGAAAGAATGTTTAAAAATAAATCTATACTTGCCTTCTGATGGCCCCCGCAGTCTTGCTTCACTCCGTCCTGGCTGCCGGCAGATCGCGGTACACTGAAGGACCTGTCGTCGCATGACTAAATGACGTCAGTGCAGGTCCTACAGTCCATCGCGATCTGCCGGCAAGCACAGACAAGGAGACTGGGGGCTGTCAGAAGGTAAGTATAACATTTATTTTTTATTTTATTCTTTTTTTTACAGTTTTCTATGGTACCCGGGTCCGGAGGAGAGTCTCCTCTCCTCTAGACCCGGGTACCATCCGCACATTGAACGCATGTATTCCGCATGTGCTTATCTAGTGAAGCGGAATCCATGCGTTCTAATGCAAGTCAATGGCGGTGAAAACGCAGCGCTTCCGCAAAATAATTGGTAGTTCTGCGTTTTTTTCGGCAATGATAATCCGCAGCGGAAATTTCCGCAGCATGTGCACAGCTCATGCGGATTATCATTGGGGGACATGGCAGGCCTTCTACCATGCGTTTCTGCAGCGTTTTTGCCACTGCGGAAACGCTTAAAAAATGCATCGTGGGCACACAGCCTAATATACACTGTGTTCCAAATTATTATGCAAATAATATTTTCTCAGATTTTCCCAAATTACCTATATGAATTGCAGTCATTGTAATTTTCCAGTGAAATAACTATTAGAGTACAATTGAAAGGTTTTTGTACAAACTGCCTATGATAACAGTATATTTAAAAAAAAAAAAAAAAAACTCAAACTGCACTCAAAATGCATGTTCCAAATTATTATGCACAGCAGAGTTTTCAACCTTTTCATTTTAATAAAGAACAAAAAAATGGTCATTTTTGAAATTATAAGCATTAGCAGGTTATTACAAACTGAAATCAAACAGTTTTCAACTCAAAACTTTATTCTAGGTGATGTAACATTTGCACACAGGACCCCTTGTTCGAAAGGAGCTTCTGAACTCTCTCGTCCATTGAATTTGTCAGGTTTTGGATGGTTTCTGCTTCAATTGTTTTGCATGAGGACAGAATACCCTCCCAGAGCTGTTGCTTAGATGTGAACTGCCTCCCGCCATCATAGACACTCCTTTTGATGATGCTCCAGAGGTTTTCAATGGGGTTGAGGTCAGGGGAGCATGGGGGTCACACCTTAAGTTTGTCCCCTTTTATGCCCATAGCAGCCAGAGATGCAGATGTGTTATGTGCAGCATGAGACGGTACATTATCATGCATGAAAATGATCTTGCTGCGGAATGCACGGTTCTTCTTCTTGAACCATGGCAGGAAGTGCTGTTTTGAGAAACTCCACATACATTATGGAGTTCATCTTTACCCCTTCAGGGATCCTAAAGGGGCCGACAATCTCTCTCCCCATGATTCCAGCCCAAAACATTACTCCACCTCCTCCTTGTTGGCGCCGTAGCTGTGTTTGCATGCGGTGTCCATCAACCAGCCATCCACTCCATCCATCTGGACCATCGAGCGTTGCACGGCACTCATCGGTGAACAGAACAGTTTTGAAGTCAGTCTTCATGTATTGTTTGGCCCACTGGAGCCGTTTCTGCTTGTGTACAGTGGATAGAGGAGGTCGACAGGATGGCTTACGCACAGCTGCAAACCTGTGAAGGACCCTGCATCTTGTTGTTCGGGGGACGTTGGAGGCACCAGCAGCTTCAAAAACTTGTCTGCTGCTATGACAAGGCTTTTTTGCCGCTGCTCTTTTAACCTGACGTAATTGCCTGTAGGAAAGAGTCCTCAATTTTCGCTTATCAGCACGCACACGTGTGTACTGTGAATCAGATACATACTTCTTGATTGTGCGATGATCACGATGAAGTGTCTTGGCAATGTTGATTGTAGTCATGCCTTGACCTAAACACTCCACAATTTGTTGCTTCTCAGCAGCCGACACATCCTTTTTCTTTCCGATTTTGGCAGAAAATGTAGGCTGCTTAATAATGTGAGACAGCCTTCTTAAGTAGTCTTGCCTTTCATTGGACACACCTGCCAAACTAATTAGCACAGGTGTCTGCAATTGCTTACAGTGATATAAAGAGCCCTGACACACATCACCATCATTGAGTTTAACTGACAAACAAAAAAATTCTTACCTTATCTCTCCTAAACACTTTTTGCATAATAATTTGGAACACAGTGTATACATATGCATACACACCAGCTTTATACATGTATTGATTTCATGCCAGGGGTTGTCCAGTACTTAATATTATCCCCTCCCTCCGGGCCCGTAATTTTTGTAATTACTTTGCAGATACTGCCTGTGAGTGGCGCTATCACTGGCCGTTCACAGGCATCACGTGACCCCCGGCTGCAGCCGGCTCTGACATCCGCTGATGTCACGACAAGTGCTGGCAGCAGCCGGGGATCTCTGTCTTCTGCGTTCCACGGTGGATGTCAGGCTGTGGGCGGGGTTACCCCAGGTCACACCTGGCATCCACCGCGCGCTCTGCCTCTCCCCATTCATTGGGAAAGCGCGCGGTGGATGCTGGGTGTGACACGGGGGGGTAACCCCATCCACAACCCAGCAGCCACCGTGGGGACCCCAGCGCTGAGTCACGCCTCACTAGTGATGTCGGCGCAGGCTCACGTGATGCCTGTGAGCAGCCACCGATAGCGCCACTCACAGGTATTATCAGCAACGTAAGGTAATTACAAAAAGTCTTAGGGGCCCCGGGGGGATAAATTTGGGGGGTAATATAAAGTAGTGCACAACTTTTTTTAATGCCTTTTGAGGGGAATAGCTCAAGTTTTTAATGTAAACATCACAAATTGCAAATGAGTTTTATTTTTAGACTTTTATATTTTTTCATATTTCTATATGGTCAAAAAATTCAGCAAATTTTTTTTTTTTCTGATTAATAAAACTTGAATTTTCTAATCATTTATTATAACATGAAACATTACACTCAACGCTGATTGTTTGGTTTTGCCAGAATTTGACTTTTCCTGTATGTTCATCCAATAAAAAAAAATGGCGTGATTGATATTTTTTTCTCTATTAACCCCTTTACCCCCAACGGTGGTTTGCACCGCGCCAATTTTCACAATTCTGACCACTGTCACTTTATGAGGTAATAATTCTGGAAGGCTTTAACGGATCCCACTGATTCTGAGATTGTTTTTTCGTGACATATTGTACTTCATGGTAGTGGTAACATTTCTTCGATATGACTTGCATTTGTTTGTGGAAAAATCAGAAATTTGCCAAAAATTTTGAAAATTTCGCGATTTTCAAACTTTGAATTTTCATGCCCTTAACTCAGAGAGATATGTCACACAAAATAGTTAATAAATAACATTTCCCACATGCCTACTTTACATCAGCACAATTTTGGAACCAGAATTTTTTTTGTTAGGAAGTTATAAGGGTTAAAAGTTGACCAGCAATTTCTCATGTTTCCAACAAAATTTACAAAACCATTTTTTAGGGACTACATCACATTTGAAGTGACCTTATAACAGAAAATACCCAAAAGTTACATCATTCTAAAAACTGCACCCCTCAAGGTGCTCAAAACCACATTCAAAAAGTTTATTAACCCTTCAGGTGCTTCACAGGAATTTTTGGAACGTGGAAGAAAAAAATTTACCTTTTTTTTTTTCACAAAAATGTTACTTTAGACCCAATTTTTTTTTTTTTCGCATCGGTAACTGGAAAAATGAACCCCAAAATTTGTAATGCAATTTCTCCAGTGCACACAGATACCCCATATGTGGGGGAAAAAACACTGGGCACACAGGAGTTGGAAGGGAAGGAGCGCCATTTGACTTTTTGAATGTAAAATTTGTTTGAATAATTAGTGGACGCCATGTAGCTTTTGGGGAGCCCCTGATGTGCCTAAACAGTGGAAACAAGTGACACCATTTTGGTAACAAGACCCCTCAGGAAACTTATCTAGATGTGTGGTGAGCACCTTGAACCCCCAGGTGCTTCACAGAAGTTTATAACATAGAGCCGTGAAAATAAAAAAATCAAACTTTTTCCACAAAAAAATGATCTTTTAGCCCCAAATTTTTTATTTTCACAAGGGTAAGAGGAGAAAATGGATACTCAAGCATACCCGAGCACCTGATGCAAACTCAAGTAGTGAGCACTTGCGCTCAACACTGGACGCCATATTGTCATAATTTTTTTTTTTTACTTTTGAAAAAATCCCAACCCTAGCACAACCCTAACCCTAAGCTAACACTAGCATAACCCTAACTCTAGCACAACCCTAGCCGAACCCTAACACAACTCTAACCCTAGAGTTTATTTTTTACGCTGTTCCTCGTGTGGTATAAGTATAAATTGGGTACAGTAGTTCAATGCAGTTTGTGGGGAATATGTTTTCATAAGAATTTGGGAAAGTTATGAAATGTCCTATAAATGTCTGTCCTATTCCTGATCTAAGGGTCTAGACTTTTATCCTGAGATGAATCTGTGCTACAGTAAATTTATCACTTAAAAATGAGCCGTGTATGAGGGAGTCAGAGTCGTGGAGTTTGTGTCATGGAAATTGAGGCGTCGGATGTTTGGCTTACCGACTCCAAAGCCCTGATTACAACGATACCAGATTCATATCGAGTTTTTATGATTGACAGCTGTCACACACTAAAAAAGCTTTTTTTGTAAAGACTAGTTTTTGCATCGCCATATTTTAATGTAATAAAACAGTAATGCTGAGGACGTGTTCACATGTAGCTTAAATGCTGCTTCTTTCTGCTGCTTTTTTCTGCATGTGTCCTCACGACACAATAACAATCTTCTCTGATTATTGGTGTTTGCTGCGTTCCTTTTATGCGTTTTCCTGCTTATTTGATGTGATTTTGGGGCAGATATTAAGCAGAGTTTTTAACGCTTTTTTAATAGTACAGAAAAGCTTTGATTCTGCACTTAAAAATGCAACAGCTTTTTTTATCGGTCGACCATGACAGCACCACGAGAGAGGGGATCCGCCCACCAAGGACAGGAAACCTACAGGCTTAAAAGGGGCGCCCCTCTCTCTCGCCTCAGTTTGGTTTCTTGTCCTTGATGGAGGGAACCTTTTTCAGGCTCGTGGAAAACCGGATGGCGACGACTGTCGAGCAGCGCCCCTATATGGGATCTGCAGCTCCAGCGTCTGCTATGTGGGTGCACCCCTATCTGGGAGTGGCACAGCATTTTTGCATCGAATAAGCAGGGGACTGCGCCCCTATCTGGGTTGGCAGCCCTTTCATCATCTGCTTCAGCCAGGTTTGCGCCCCTTTCTGTGGAGGAGTCTGCCCCTGGACTGGTCCGGACTGCAGTGGGACTGTGCCCCTATCTGGGGTGGCAGGGCCCACCATCGCCCTGAAGACAGGCCGGTTGCGTGGGATGTCGTCCCCATCGACACCCAGCAGAGGTCGGCGCGCTGGATATCCGACGCTGCGCCCCGATCTGGGGTAGCAGGCCCGTTGATCTTGGCAGAGCCTACCTGGAGCGGCGGCGACTGGAGCTTCCCGGCGCGAGGCTCGTGCGGGCGCACACTTCCGGCCTCCTCCTGTAAGTCACGGCCCGATCACGTCACCGCGCCTCGGGGCGATCACGTGACCGTGTAAGTGTGGTATTAACTGTGGCGAGGGGGCGCCAAGCGTCCCTGTGCAAAAAAAAAAAAGGGGGAATGTATTCAATTAAAATCAGGTGGCTGAGGGGTGGAACAGGTGCTACTTAACTGGCCCAAGCACCACTGTTCAGGGCTTCCCAGCTTAGTTCTCCCTATCATGGAGTCCGATAATGTGAAGCAGCAGCAAGTTCAGCAGCCACCATCTCAGCGGCTGTTTGGGGAGCACCAAAAAGTGCATTGCCCTCGTGTTACTGGTAACGCCCGGTCCTCAGGAAAGCGAGGTTTAGCGTCTAAGTCCAGTCATCACGGTTCCAGCAGGATGGACGAATCTGCAGCCTCCAGGGACGATTTCCCGGCTGAGAAGGGTCCTTCCTCCAAATCGGTACCAGCCCTTTTGAGCCACCTGGGTAAGTGATCTTCAAGAAAGTTTACTTAGTGATGGAGTATCCCTTCTCCCCTTCTATTTTTAATAGGGGAAGAAGTGTACCTCCAAGACCAAGCATGTTCAATGTGCATTGTGTAACACCGTCCTTCCCGACTCATATCCCAAAAAATGATGTCAGTCCTGCATAAATCAGACGC
The DNA here is from genome assembly GCF_046119375.1 of Phyllobates terribilis. Classification (NCBI taxonomy): domain Eukaryota; kingdom Metazoa; phylum Chordata; class Amphibia; order Anura; family Dendrobatidae; genus Phyllobates; species Phyllobates terribilis. The sequence goes on from NW_027362765.1 coordinate 626,356,529, forward strand.
TAGCAGAGGAGACCCCTAGCTTGACCTCAGGATTAAAAACCTTGGTCAGGTCTGAAATTAGTAAAATCCTCTCTAAAAAGACTAAAGTAAACGTGGATACAGACCAGGAGATCTCCCCAGCCCCTGATGACTCTCTGTCGTCGGCTTATGAGTTGGACTCTGACGACTCAGCCTCTTCATCATCCACTTCCTCAGATAGTGGTGCGGGTCAGCATTGTTTCCCACTTAATGGAGTTGATGGCTTGATTAAAGCAATTCGATCAACCATGGGTATTACAGAGGCCAGACCAGAAAAATCAGTCCAGGATGTAATGTTCAGGGGGCTGGGACAAAGAAAAAGAAGTTTTCCCTTTAACGATAAAATTCAGGACTTGATACGTAGAGAATGGAAAAGGCCAGAAAGAAAGGGTGTTCTTCCTCCGTTCTTTAAAAGAAAATACCCCTTTGAAGACTCAGCTTCTTCTTCCTGGGAGAAAGCCCCAAAAATAGATGTGGCTATAGCTAAGGCATCTAAGCGATCCTCTCTCCCCTTTGACGATATGGGGGCTCTTAAGGACCCTTTGGATAAGAAAGCTGACACCTTTCTCAAAGGGACCTGGGAAATGTCTGCGGGGGCCTTAAAGCCAGCGGTTGCCGCTACTTGTACTGCCAGGTCCCTAATGATATGGTTGGACCAACTTGAATCCCATTTGAGAAATAACACCCCCAGGAAGGAGATTTTATCAAATATATCACTCCTACAGGGGCAGCAGCCTTCCTGGCGGATGCCTCGGCAGACTCAGTCAGATTGGCAGCGAGGTCAGCCGCCATGTCCAACGCAGCCCGTAGAGCCTTGTGGCTTAAATGTTTGCCAGGTGATATTCAAGCAAGAACGAGACTCTGTACTATTCCATGTGAAGGAGAGCATCTTTTTGGGCCTGTTCTGGACGAACTTCTGGATAAAGCCAGTGACAAAAAGAAAGGTTTCCCTAGCTTGTCTGCCCCCGCTTATAAACGTCCTTTCCATAGGAGAAGGTTTCTACGAAAAAGACCGCAGAAGAGTCACGAGAAGTGGGAAGACCGCAGACCGAAAGGTAGAGGGCTCCTATTTGGCTCTTCTTCTAACCGGGGACCCCGGAAACCGAGTCAATGACTCGCAGCCCAGGTAGGGGGGAGGCTGTTGGGCTTCTTACCTGCCTGGACAAAAAATTCTGCTAGTAACTGGATCCTTGATCTGGTAGGTTCGGGTCTGAGGTTCGAGTTTCGGCAGATTCCTCGTGGGAGATTCATCTTGACCCCAAACCATCCCTCGGCATTAGAGCAGACGGCTCTACAAGTGGAAATCCTGAACTTGGTCCATAAAGCGGTCCTAGTGGAGGTCCCGACAGCAGAAAAGGGGCTAGGATTCTACTCGCCTCTTTTCTTGATTTCTAAGCCTGATGGTTCTTTTAGGTTCATTATTAACCTTAAAGCCCTTAATAAGTTTTTGTTAGTTCCCACCTTTAAGATGGAATCCATTAAATCTACAATAAAGTTACTTTTTTCAGGCTGTTACATGGTAGTATTAGATCTAAAAGACGCCTATTACCATGTACCTATACATATGGATTTCCAGAAATACCTTAGGGTGGCTTTGATCATAGATGGAGAAATTAAGCACTTCCAGTTTAGGGCCTTACCGTTCGGTCTGGCCATAGCCCCCAGGGTATTTACTAAGATTATAGCGGAAGTCATGGCTCATGTCAGGGAACATAATATTTTAATTATCCCTTACCTGGATGATTTCTTGATAGTTGGAGACTCAGCCTCCCAATGTTATAATCACCTAAAATTAGTATCCTCCGTCTTAGAAAGTCTAGGCTGGATCCTAAATCTAGAGAAGTCCAGGGTTGTGCCTTCAAAAATACAGCAGTTCTTGGGTATTATGCTGGATTCAGACCTTCAAATATGTTTCCTCCCGGAAGCCAAGAAACAAACGGTTAAAATCCTGGTAGAGAAAGCATTGTCCCTTAGAGCTGCTATGTCCTTGTTGGGTACCCTGTCATCTTGCCTTCCCGGGGTTCTTTGGGCACAATACCTCTCCAGGGTTCTACAGTGGGACGTCCTACATAATGAAGTTTTGTTAAATGGGCACTTAGAAGGACGAATGTCCTTGTCACCCCAATCACTTGAATCCTTCGGTGGTGGGTGAACGAGGCGAACCTGTCACGAGGAGTTCCCTGGATATTTAGAGTCACTAAAATAATTACAACCGATGCAAGCTCCCGCGGGTGGGGGGCCCATCTGGGGGATATGGTTGCCCAGGGGTCCTGGTCAGACATGGAAAAGGGCCTTTCCTCCAACGCTAAAGAACTACTAGCAGTGGATAAAGCGATTAATCATTTCTTGCCTTTCCTTCATGATAAAAACGTTAAGATCCTTTCAGATAATAGGATAGCGGTAGCTTACGTGAACCATCAGGGGGGTACACGTTCTGGATCACTGATGAGAGTGACGGATCGTCTTTTTCAGATTTCGGAATGCCATCTTCTTTCCTTAACGGCCCTCCACATCAAAGGAAAAGAAAACGTAAAGGCAGACTAATTAAGCCGTTTCTCTCTGAGGCAAGGCGAATGGGAGCTAAAGCAGGACATTTTTTCCCAAATAGTCTAGAAGTGGGGGCTTCCGGTGGTAGATCTCTTTGCCACAAAGCTAAATCGAAAGACAGAGCTCTTTTGCTCCCTAAATCCCAGAGAAAACCCCCTGGCAGTGGATGCTCTCCAAGTGATTTGGGATTTCAGTCTGGCCTCTGCCTTCCCCCCCCACTGAATCTTCTTCACTTGGTCCTAAGAAAGATCAGAGAGGACAAGGCGAGGGTCCTTCTGGTCACCCCCTTTTGGCCCAGGAGGCCCTGGTTCTCATGCCTGAGGAACATGTCCATCTCCGATCCTTGGGTCCTGCCCGAAATTCCTTATCTCCTCGGCCAGGGTCCAATAGTCCATCCTCAAGCTCCTGGCCTCCACTTGACGGTGTGGAACTTGAGAAGTCTCTGTTAGAATACAAAGGATTCTCCCAAAACCTAGTGGCTACATTAATGCGTAGTAGAAAACCTGTCACTACCAGGATTTACGCCAGAACTTGGAAGAAATTTTTATCGTTCTCTGGTTCTACAGTTGGTGAGGGGGTACCAATTGGAAAAATCTTAGAGTTTTTACAGAAGGGCCTCGAGTTGGGGTTGGCAACAAGTACCCTTAAAGTCCAAGTCTCTGCCTTAGGTGCCCTGTATAACTGTGACCTGGCAGGAAATGACTGGATTTCTCGCTTTATCAAAGCTGCGTTTAGATCCAGACCTGTTATCAAAAGCAATTTAGCACCCTGGGATCTAAATTTAGTTCTAAAAGCATTATCTGGTTCACCCTTTGAACCAATAGATTCAGCATCCCTTAAGGCCATCTCCCTTAAAACATTTCTTCTAATAGCTATAACATCTGCTAGAAGGATTAGTGACATCCAGGCTCTGTTTCAGCTTTACCTTTCACTCAGATCTTGGACGATAGAATTATTCTTAAAACCGACCCAGCATATCTCCCTAAAGTAGCTTTCCATTTCCATAGACTCCAAGAAATAATCCTACCCTCGTTCTGTCCTAATCCAAGTAACCAAAAAGAGGCAGAATTCCATACCTTAGATGTAAGATGTGTGATTAAGTACCTGTCGGTCACCTAGGCTTTCAGGAAAGATAGTTCCTTGTTTATCTCCTACCAAGGGGTTAGAAAAGGGCTTAAGGTTGCTAAGTCCACCATAGCTAGGTGGATCAGGGAAGCTATTACTGTAGACTATGTCTCCAGCGGGGAGGAAGCGCCACAGGGGTTGAAAGCACACTCTACCCGAGCGGTGGCGACCTCGTGGGCGGAGAAGACGGGTGTCTCGATGGAAGACATATGTAAGGCTGCTACCTGGTCTTCTCCATCTACCTTCTATAGGCACTATAGACTGGATTTGGGTGTTTCATCTGACCTCACATTTGGAAGAAGGGTGCTCCAGGCTGTGGTCCCTCCCTAAACTTCTTCATCTCTGCAATTCTCTCGTGGTGCTGTCATAGTCGACCGATAAAGTCATAAGTTACTTACCGGTAACGGGATTTTTCGGAGACCATGACAGCACCCTTATATTCCCTCCCTTCACTTTATGGGAGCACTCCTCGTTTATTAATTATAATTTTCTCACTTAGTGGTGTTGTATAAAAATATTATTTTTATGACTGTTTAGTATATCTACTAACCTAGTGGTCCTCTCAATGCTCTGTAATACAAACTGAGGCAAGAGAGAGGGCCGCCCTTTTTAAGCCTGTAGGTTTCCTGTCCTTGGTGGGTGGATCCCCTCTCTCGTGGTGCTGTCATGGTCTCCGAAAAATCCCGTTACCGTTAAGTAAGTTATGACTTTTCTTCATGTGTTTTTTTCAGAAGAAACCTATAGAGTTCAGCAGCATCTTCAGACCACAGAGAGCAGAGATGTCATGGAGTCACGTCCACTTTGCTTTGAAAATTTAGACCTTGTTTACATGTAGCGTAAATGCTGCGTATTTTTGGCTGCTTTTTTACACAAATCTTCTGTTGTGTTTAACTGTCCAAGGCAAAGTAGATTTGATTGCATGAGAACTGCGCCCCTTGTGCAGTAGAACTGTGCAGTTTTGAAGCTTTTTTTTCTCTCTTGTCTTCTATGTGGAGCCTAAAAAAATTCTGTAAAAAACTGCAGATACTTTATTAAGTGCAGAATCAAAGCTTTTCTGCACTATAAAAAACACATTAACCCCTTCACCCCCGGACGATTTTCCGTTTTTAGTTTTTTTGCTCCCATTCTTCCCAGAGCCATAACTTTATTTTTCGGTCAATATGGCCGATATGTGAGGGCTTATTTTTTGCGGGACAAGTTGTAGTTTTGAACGACACCATTGGTTTTACCATATCATGTACTAGAAAATGGGAAAAAATTCCAAGTGCGGGGAAATTGCAAAAAAGTGCAATTCCACAGTTGTTTTCTTTTTTTTTTTTAACCATGTTCACTGAATGCTAAAACTGACCTGCCATTATGATTCCCCAGGTCATTACGAGTTCGCAGATACCAAGCATGTATAGGTTCTTTTTTATATAAGTGGTGAAAAAAATCCAAAGTTTGCTTTAAAAAAAAAAAGTTGCCATTTTCCGGCACCAGTAGCGTCTCCATTTTTTGGGATCCAGGGTCGGGTGATGGCTTATTTTTTGGGTGCTGAGCTGATGTTTTTATTGATACCATTTTGGGGTAGATCCGATGTTTTGATCGCCCGTTATTGCATTTTATTGCAGTGTTGCAGCAACCAAAGAACCGTAATTCTGGCGTTTTGATTTTTTTTCTCATTACGCCGTTTACCGATCAGATTAATTCTTTTTATATATTGATAGATTGGATGGTTCTTAACGTTGCAATACCAAATATGTGTATATTTGATTTTTTTATTGTTTTCAAAATTCAATTTTTATTGAAAGGTTATATAATTTTAAATTACAAAAATACAAAAAACGAAGAATGAACAGGACAATATCAGCGTCAATATATCATAGAATATAAGTATAACGTCCAATAAAACATCAAGTTATAGAAAGAAAAAGGAGTGAAGGGAACTTTTAAGCCATCAGTATCGCAATTATTAAGTTACTAAAATCCAATGGAAACCATACATAGTGCAGCCAGGTGTAGACCAAAGCGGAGCATAATCAGTACAGAGAAGAAACACACTGGAGAAAAGGGATGATCACATCAGTCTGATGAAAGACGTTAGGCATCGGATTCCTCGAATTCAATCCAGTCTCTCCAAGTCTAAGGCTATGTGCCCACGATGCAGAAATGCTCCGGATTTTTTCCTGAGCGTTTCTGCATCTCCCTGGCAGAAAAAACGCATGCGGATTGTACATGCGTTTTTCCTGCCAGGGACAAGCGGATGTGAAGCGTTCTTCACATGCATTTCCGCATGCGGGTTGACAAGCGCTTTCCAAGCGATTTTAGCATCACTTGGAAAGTGCTTGACAACTTGGTCACACTATATAAATCCATGCAACCGGCATGGATTTATATACTCCACCTTAAAGAATGTTAAAAAATAAATCTATACTTACCTTCTGATGGCCCCCGCAGTCTTGCTTCGCTCCGTCCTGGCTTGCGGGCAGCTCGCGGTGCACTACACTGAAGGACCTGCCGTCACATCACTATGACGTCAGCGCAGGTCTTTCAGTCCACCACGATCTGCCGGCAAGTGAAGACAAGGAGACCGGGGGCCATCAGAAGGTAAATATAATATTTATTTTTTATTTTATTCTTTTTTTTTTACAGGTTCTATGGTACCTGGGTCCGGAGGAGAGTCTCCTGTCCTCCACACCCGGGTACCATCCGCACATTGAAACGTTTGGATTCCGCATGTACGGATCCAGTGATGCTTAATCCAATCATTCCAATAAAAGTTAAAGCGCCGCACTTCCGCAAAATAATTGGTAGTGCTGCATTTTTTTTCGCAATGATAACCCGCTGCGGAAATTTCCGCAGCATGTGCACAGCACATGTGGATTATCATTGGGGAACATGGCAGGCCTTCTACCCAGTGTTTTTCAGCGTTTCTTCAGCTTTTTTGCCGCTGCGGATTCGCTTAAAAAACGCATCGTGGGCACACAGCCTTACAGTATCTATCACAGTCAGTGGGGGATTGGGCAATCACATGTTCCATCCCATTTAGAAGGGCTATTTCATAGAACCACTCCTCCAGAGTAGATGGAGAAGTACTTTTCCAGTGACGAGGAATGATATTCTTAGCAGCCTGTATAAGGTAGCTTATTAAAGATATTTTGTATCTGGTGAAACTAGTTGGGATCATAAAGAGCAAAAGTGATTCCGGAGAGTCGGGTACAAAGAGACTAGTCATTTTTTTAATAATATGAATTACCTAAATCCAGAAATCTCTTATTATGGGACAGCTCCACCAAATGTGTGTCATCGTCCCCTCTTCCACTCCACATCTCCAGCATATATCTGATACTGCGGGAAACCACTTATGAAGTAATATGGGAATCCGGTACCATCTGGAGATGATCTTAAAGAAGGTCTCTTCAGCTTTGGTTGCAATTGAAGTTTTGTGAGCAAATTGAAAACATTTAGCCCATTGTGAGTCAGCCAAAGATTTGCCCAGTTCTCTTTCCCATGCAGTGCAATAGGGTGGTCTGATAGTTGTAGTATGGACTATTAGGTGATTATAGAGCAATGAGATTTGTAATATCTCTAGTGAGCCATCTATCTTTTCTAACATGGGAATAGAAATGTTGCAATTGTCTATAGTCATAATCGGCTCTTGGAGAGATAGAGTAGTCCTGAGGGGTATTAAAGATGCGTTAAATAGAAAGATAGTCCCGGTAAAAAGGAGGGATTGTCTGAGATTGGGTATAATGGGCCCTGTGGGTCAATTAGAGAGATCTTCTTATTGTCTTGAAGTATGGATAGGATTGTACAGTATGTGCAGTAGGATTGTTGAGGGGGTTTAAGGACTGAGGGATGTGGGTTCCCGGGGAGTGTAGTTAATGCCCTTGGACAGTACAGTTGAAAAAATAAGTTTACATACACTATATAAAAAGACACACATGCATGTTTTTCTCAATATCTGACATGAAATCAGAATAAACCTTTCCCATTTTAGGTCAATTAGGATTACCGTAATTTTTAACATTTGCCAAATGGCAGAATAATAAGAGAGAGAATGTTTTAAGGCATTTTTATTACTTACTGCAAGGTCAAAAATTTACATACACTAATATTACTATGCCTTTAAACAAATCTGGACTGCCTATATGATCATGTCATGTGTTTGAAAGCTTCTGATAGTTTTTTTTTGCAACATCTGAGTTAATTAGAGACACACCTGTGGATGTATTTTAATGCACACCTGAAGCATGTTTCTTCTTTGTGTAGCATCATGGGAAAGTCTAAAGAAATCAGCCAAATTGTCAGGAAGAAAATTGTGGACTTGCACAAAGTCTGGCTCATCCTTGGGTACAATTTCAAGATACCTGAAGGCTCCTCGTTTATTTCTACAAACAATTATACGCAAGTACAAACAAGATGGAAATGTCCAGCCATCATACCGCTCAGGAAGGAGATGTGTTCTGTGTTCCAGAGATGAACGTGGTTTGGTCCAACATGTGCATATCAACCCAAGGACAAAAGCAAAAGACCTTGTAAAGATGATGGCGGAAGCTGGTAAGATAGTGTCAATAACCACAGTGAAACGAGTACTGTATCAACATGGGCTGAAAAGCCACTCTGCCAGGACGAAGCCATTACTCCAAAAGAAACATAAAAAGCCAGATTAATGTTTGTAAATGCACACAGGAACAAAGATCTTAATTTTTGGGGACATGTCCTGTGGTCTGATGAAACTAAAATTGAACTATTTGGGCATAATGACCATCGTTACATTTGGAGGAAAAAAGGAGAAGCGTGGAAGCCTAAGAACACCATACCAACTGTGAAACATGGGGGTGGCAGCATCATGTTGTGGGGTTGTTTTTATGCAGGAGGGACTGGTACACTTCGCAAAATAGATGGCATCATGAGAAAAGAAGATTATGTGGTAATACTGAAGCAGCATCTCAAGACATCAGCCAGGAAATTAAAGCTTGCAGGAAATGGGTCTTCCAAATAGACAATGACCCGAAGCATACTGCCAAAATGGTAACAAAGTGGCGTAAGTATACCAAAGTCAATGTTTTGTAGTGGCCATCACAAAGCCCTGATCTCAATCCTATTGAAAATTTTTGGGCAAAGCTGAAAAGGCAGGTGCGGGCAAGGCGATCTATAAACCTGGATGAGTTACACTAGTTTTGTCAAGAGAAATGGGCCCAAATTCCGACCAACTATTGTGATAAGCTTGTGGAAGGATATCCCAAACGTTTAACGCAAGTCATTCAGTTTAAGGGCAATGGTACCAAATACTAATGAAATGTATGTAAACTTTTGACTTGCAATAAGTATTAAATTGCCTTAAAACATTCTCTCTCTCATTATTTTGGTATTTAACAAATATTAAAAATGATGGTAATCCAAATTGACCTAAAATGGGAAAGGTTTATTCTGATTTCATGTCAGATATTGAGAAAAACATGCATATGTGTCTTTATATATAGTGTATGTAAACTTCTGGTTTCAACTGTAGTTTGTGATATATGAACCCAAAGCTTCCCATGTTGATGGTGAAAATAATCGAACATTCTGGTTATCGACTGCCGCCATGTAGTATTTTCTACAATCCGGAAGACCAAGGCCTCCCATCTGTTTAGACCTGACTAATATATCACCACAAATATGTGGATGACCAGTCGGCCAGATGAACTTACAAAGGCTACTATGTAGATAAAATTTAAAGGGATTCTGGTTGGGATAGTTTGAAAAAGGTAAAGCAGGCTAGGTAAAATATTCATTTTTAATATATTTACTCTGCCAAACCATGAAAAATCCTTCACAGTCCATGAATTAAGGTCCTTATTAGTGATGATCGAGCATGCTCCTTGCTCGAGATTTCCGAGCATGCTCGGGTGAGCACCTATTATCTTCAGCTTGCTTGGGCGTTAAGTTTTCGTCGCTCCGTGAACATGATTTGCGACTGACAGCTTTAATACATGTGAGGAATTCTGGAAAAACAGGCATTCCTCACATGTATTAAAACTGTCACACAGTCGCAAATCATGTTCACAGAGCGATGAAAACTTAACGCCCAAGCAAGCTGAAGATAATAGGTGCTCACCCGAGCATGCTCGTAAATCTCGAGCAACGAGCATGCACGCTCATCAGTAGTCCTTATGGATTTGACCAAGTAAGGTTTGTAATTGAGGTCTAACAGTCGAGAAAGATCACTATGTATGCGTATCCCTAAGTATTTTATACCCTGTGATGGCCAAGAAAAAGGAAAATTTGATTGGATGATAGCCTGAGTGGTAGTTGGCAAGGAAACGTTGATAGCCTGAGATTTTGAAGTGTTTATTTTGAAATTGGACCATGTGCCAAAATAATCCACTTCTGCCATGATAGATGGAATTGACGTATGTGGGCTTGTAATTTATAGAATGACATCATCCGCAAAGGCGGAGCACTTATATTCCATTTGCACTATAGTGATACCTTTAAGGGCGTAGTAGATGGCTGACCATGATATTCTGACAAACGCTTTTCCAGCGTCGAGTGACAGTATTAAAAGAAGTATGTTTCTTGTTTGAACGTAGTGAATGATATCAATAGTTTTTAGTGTGTTATCGCGGACCTCTCTACCGACCAAGAACCCAGCTTGATCCAAATAAATATGGTTAGAGAGTAGGGGCTGGAGTCTATTTGCCAATATTTTTGTGTACATTTTTAAATCGACATACAGCAAACAGATAGGCCTGTAGATTTGAGCAAAAGAGGGCTACCAGATTTAGACAGTATTGTGATATGGGCCTCTGTAGTTTGGGGGGAAAATGGGTTAATGTTGGAAGCATGGTTGAACCCTGCTAATATAATGGGGGAGAGAAGGGGAAAGGGAAGGAATGTCCTATAAAATTTAACAGTAAACTCGTCGGGTCCAGGACTTTTTCCGTTCGCCAATAATTGGACCACCGAGGATAACTCAGACTCTGATAGGGGTTCGTCCATCAAGGATGCTGAAGATGTCGTTTCAGAAAAAGGCGCAGCATTTTCGGGTGGGGGTGTATTGTCTGGAGGGCTATCTAAGTTATAAGTGTTGCTGGGGCAAGTGCCTGTTTATGAGCAAGTTCTAGAGTCTCCACTTTACGAATCGCTAGTGTGATCTTTTCTGCTGTATCACGTTTCAGTTGAGAGCCATGTTTTATGAAGACGCCCTTTAGCACACACTTCAAAGCTTCCATTTTATTGTGGGAGAGGAGGCCGATTCATGGTCCCACACGAAATGCGATATAGTATTGACCACATCCTGAGTGCAAACCGGATCCAGGAGTAGAGATTCATTCAATTTCCATGTCCATACAAACCAAAAAACCCAGGGCGCCGACAACACATATACAACCCCTGGCAAAAATTATGGAATCACCGCGCTCGGAGGATGTTCATTCAGTTGTTTAATGTTGTTGAAAAAAAGCAGATACAAGACATGGCGCAAAACTAAAGTCATTTCAAATGGCAACTTTAGGGCTTTAAGAAACACTAAAAGAAATCAAGATAAAAAATGTGGTACTCAGTAAGGGTAATTTTTTTCCGACCAAGCAAAGGGAAAAAATTATGGAATGACTCAATTCTGAGGAAAAAATTATGGAATCATGAAAAACAAACACACAAAAGAACACTCCAATACATCACTAGTATTTTGTTGCACCACCTCTGGCTTTAATAGCAGCTTGCAGTCTCTGAGGCATGGACTTAACCCTAGAACGCATACCTGGGGCCTCGCAGGCCCGCCCTGTTAATTGTTTTCTATTTTCTGCAAGATTTCTTTAGTTAGAATTTTGAAACTCTAGGTATTCCTCAGGTATATAGTTGTTTGTCATTTCCAGTTGGTCATTTATTTATTATTTGCACATGGGCTTAAAAGGCCCCAGGTATGTGAAAGTGTAGATTTTTATGGTCATGCGTTCTAGGGTTAATGAGTGACAAACAGTACTCTTCATCAGTCTGGCTCCAACTTTCTCTGATTGCTGTTGCCAGATCAGCTTTGCAGGTTGGAGCCTTGTCATGGACCATTTTCTTCAACTATCCCACAATGCCATATAAGACCACCAACTTACTTTGTCCCACCTGATCCGTCTTGGAACGTCTCAAAAAACATTCCACTTTGTCTTCCAACAAACACACCTCGCAAGCAGCAGAGAACAGCAACACCTCGTAACTGGAAAAACAAACCGCACTTAAACCCAGAAAAAGCCTATTCAATAGACTAATGTGTATAATGCTTATGCATTCCCCTCCGAAAACCTCTCAGCGCCTAAGCAAAAAATCCTTATTCACATCCACCTTACCCTGCAAATTGAACAAGAACGCTAAAGCTGACATCCTCTGAGTAACAGCCGATTTGGATTTGCCTTCGGCGAAGTCCTGACCAACCAAAAGCAACACCAAAAACAACCGATCCTCGTAAGAAAGGCCCAGCCCTGCCTCCAAACTTACCAATTCCCATTCATCCCATATTTTTTTATATCTACTCCAGGTAGCCCAAGTAATTGAACGCTTAATCAACTCAAAAACTATATCATTACCAGATTCCATAAACCGCTGGGACATTCCAATCCCGCATCGTCCGCTCAAAGGACCAGATCCCGAAACCTGCCAAACTGAAAACAGGACAAGGCATCAGCCACCTCATTAGCAACACCTGGCACATGTTTCGCAGTAACACAAACATTCAATTCCAAACAAGGCAATACCAAATGCCGTAAATAAGCAACCACTGGAAGCGATTTAGCTGATCGCCTGAACCACCGACAAGTTATCACAATGAAAGCAAACTTTTTAGTTCTTAAATGCCGGACCGCAAAGTTCAACTGCCACTACAATAGGAAAAAGTTCCAATAATGACAAGTTCTTCACCAAAACTGACTCATTCCATGCCACTGGCCCCTGTTCGGCGCACCAATATCCTTGGAAAAATGCCCCAAAACTAACATCCCGCAGCATCAGTATACAGGTGTAACTCCCCATTAGACGCCACCCTCTCCATCCATATCGAACGTCCATTAAAGCTTGTCAAAAACGTTTCCCATACCGCCAAATCAGCCTTAAACTCCTGGCTGACTCTCACAAAGTGCCTCAGTGATTTTATCCCTGCCGTAGGCACCCCCAAACGCCTGGAAAAAAAACGGCCCATGGGCATAATCCGACACGCAAAATTTAGTTTGCCCAATAAAGACTGCACCACCTTTAAACATACCTTCTTGGCCCGCTTTAATGTTAACACTGCTATCCTCAGATCTGCCAACTTATCCTCCGGTAGCTTACATTCCATGGCCACTGAATCAATTTCAATCTCCAAAAAACACATAACAAGGGAATACCAAAAGCTGACGCTACCTTTTTTAACGTAAACAAATTTCAACAAACTGCAGACACCCCTGGACCCACACAGAAAAAATAATCTAAATAGTGAATTATAGAGGAGATTCCCGCCAAGTCCTTCACCACCCATTCTATGAACGAACTGAATGCCTCAAAATATGAACAAGAAATGGAACAACCCATTGGTAAACAACAATTAAGGTAAAACTCACCATCCCACATACAACCCAACAAGTGAAAACTGTCAGGTTGCACTGGGAGCAAACGAAATGCAGCCTCGATGTCCGAATTTGCCATCAAAGCCCCATTCCCACTTGATCTTACTAACTCAACTGCCTTATCAAATGAATCGTAAGATACAGAAGACAATTCCAGATCAATACCATCGTTCACTGACTCGCCAGCAGGGTAGGACAAGTGATGAATCAACTTGAACTTATTAGGCTCCCACTTCTGAACTACACCTGAAGGGGATACCCTCAAATTTGGCCACCGGGGTCGAAAAATGGACCTGTCATACGCCCCAGGTCCACTTCTTTTTTAATCTTGTTTTTTACTACCTCCAGATGTAATTTAGCAGATTTCAAATTATTAGGCCTAAACACCACTGTCTGAGGGTCAAATGGCATCTTAAAACCCTCCGAAAAACCATTGCCCTTATGATCCCATCTCATGCCTGACCTCAAGGCCTTCCACTGCCTAAATTGCTCATCATATCTCAGCTAGGCTATCCCTCCGTATACTCTATGCGCCTCCCCAATCACATCCATATAAGCAAAGAAAGCCGAACAGTCCTAGGGCTCTTTCTCCCCTATTACACTCGCTAGAATTGCAAATATATGTAACCAGTTTGCGACAGTCCTCGGTATTAACTGGTACCTCCTTTTCTCCTCCTCATCCTTCTCTTTCGTAGTGTCGCTCAGCCTCACCTTATCCAGATTAAATTTTTCCAAAGGGAGTAATGAAAAGATTTCCAAATACTCCCCTTTCAAATTTTTTTCCTTAACCTCATGCTTCAAGTGCGCGCCCAGTTGACCCTCAAAACACACGTACACCTTGCTCTTAGCCCAATAATCTAAACGCACTACCTCATCCTCCTTCTCCTTTTCCTTACCACTCCTCACACTGGGAGCTTCCTGCTCCACCACCACAGCCTGCTCTGCTGCCCATCCTACCCGCAATGAAGGAACCCAAGCACCCACTGGCGACTGTGTGCCGCCCATTCCCAACCTTTCGGCTAATAAACCCTGCAACACACAGACCAATTGACCCGACAAATCCGTCGATCCCGCATTATGCCCCTGACCAACACGTGCCCCTTTCTGCAAACCGCACCACTGACAAGCCCGTGGGGAACCGTAGCAGTGGCCGATCGCGGCCAACGTCCACGGTCAACCTCCCCAGTCACCATGCCCTGCACTTCGGCTTCAGCAGGTCTTTTCATCGCGCCTATCAACCACCTGGAAGACCCACCCAGGGGAGCTCTGCAGGCCCGGATTAAGCCTGCTGCCGCTGAAGGACCTATGCCCACCTGCGGCGCGTCATCGAATCTCAGCCCTCCACCTCCGACTGCGAGAAGGCCGCTCGTCTCTCCACCGCCGTGGTCGGCCCCCGGCCGGCACATCACCCGGGCCACCGTCAAAGTTCCTCCTGCCCTGAAGGGTCCCCGAGGGGGCTCCTGGATCTCAGACGAGTCCCTATTTTCCCCTCAGGCTGGAAACGCTCCTGTGGCCGAGACCGCCGAGCGCGCGATGAGGGACAGGGAGACACTGCCATTGCCTCTGGAGGGGCAGTGCACGATGCTCCCAGCTACTCCTGAACAAAGCTGTTACCATGGGCTGCCGATGCAGCCCTAAACATCTGGAGGAACTCTCCATTATGATACTGCTGGTGCTGTTGTAGTTTGAGAAGTGTGTGTTTTACTTTTTTCATAGTCAACGTATGATAAAGACACTTTCCCTGTCGAGTTATCTAAGGTAGGGTCTAATGCCAGATTAAAATCACCGCATAGGATGACTGTTCCTTTGACAATAGGCACCACCTTACCTATCAAATATATAATAAATTGTGCCTGACCTTGATTAGGAGCATATGTATTAATAATGGTGAAAATTCTATCTCCTATTCTTATAATAAAAATCATATATCTAGCGTTGGGATCATTGACAATGTCGATTACCTCATGTGTTAAGTTTTTGTGAATAAGAATGGCTACCCCTTAGCTTTTAGAAAGGGTATTGTTGCAAAGGTACCAATGGGTGTAATATTTATTTTTACAGTTGGGGGTGTAATGTTCCTTAAAATGAGTCTCCTGTAGGCAGGCAATCTGTACCTTTTTCTTATGAAGAAGTCTAAGAAAGTGGGCCCTCTTCTCCTGTACGTTCTGCCCCCTCACTATGAAGGAGGCAAGTTTAAAGTGTCGCCATGGACTTGATGCCCCACGTGGTCCGACGCACTCGACACTACTCTGGAAACCAAAGAAAAATGATTGTTGACAACAATGTTACAGGTACATCTCACTAAATTAGAATATCATCAAAAAGTTTATTTATTTCAGTTCTTCACTACAAAAAGTGAAACTCATATTATATGAGTCATTACAAACAGAGTGATCTCATCTCTGTTAGTGTTGATGATTATGGCTTACAGCCAATGAAAACACAAAAATCATTATCTCAGTAAAATAGAATACTTCATTACACCAACTTGAAAAATGATTTTAAAATCCGAAATGTTGGCCTACTGAAATGCATGTTCAGTAAATGCACATTCTAATTTAGTGAAATGTACATGTATATCTCAGAGATGGCTGCGGGAAGTAGACCAGGTAAGGAAAGATTTTTAACAAAAAAGACAGTGGTGAAAGATTCCCATGTCAGGGATTCACACAATCCTGATTAATCACTGTAATCTCTTGAGTGAACAGCTCTCTGCTGCCCCCTATCGTCCGGACAATTACACGATTGGTTAATGATGAACCGAGGGGGCCGCAGGCTGTTCTCACTTAGTAGTTATTGGAAAGCTAGCAGCGAGCGTATGGCATACACACCTCCGAATTGCAATCCATGGAATACAGTGGGTACGGAAAGTATTCAGACCCCTTTAAATTTTTCACTCTTTGTTTCATTGCAGCCATTTGGTAAACTCTAAAAAGTTCATTTTTTTCTTATTAAAGTACACTTTGCACGCCATCTTGACTGAAAAAAACAGAAATGTAGACATTTTTGGAAATTTATTAAAAAACAAAAACTGAAATATCACATGGTCATAAGTATTCAGACCCTTTGCTCAGACACTCATATTTAAGTCACATGCTGTCCATTTCCTTGTGATCCTCCTTGAGATGGTTCTACTCCTTCATTGGAGTCCAGCTGTGTTTAATTAAACTGATAGGACTTGATTTGGAAAGGCACACACCTGTCTATACAAGACCTCACAGCTCACTGTGCATGTCAGACCAAATGAGAGTCATGAGCTCAAAGGAACTGTCCAAGGAGCTCAGAGACAGAAATGTGGCAAGGCACAGATCTGGCCAAGGTTACAAAAGAATTTCTGCATTACTCAAGGTTCCTAAGAGTACTGTGGCCTCCATAATCCTTAAATGGAAGAAGTTTGGGACCAACAGAAGTATTCCTAGACCTGGCCGTCCAGCCAAACTGAGCAATCGTGGGAGAAGAGCCTTGGTGAGAGAGGTAAAGATGACACCCAAGATCAGTGTGGCTGAGCTGCAGAGATGCAGTAGGGAGAATGGGAGAAAGTTCCACAAAGTCAACCATCACTGCAGCCCTCCACCAGTCGGGCCTTTATTTCATAGTGGCCCGACTGAAGCCTCTCCTCAGTGCAAGACATTTGAAAGCCCGCATAGAGTTTGCTCAAAAACACATGAAGGACTCCCAGACTATGAGAAATGAAATTCTCTGGTCTGATGAGACGAAGATAGAACTTTTTGGTGATAATTCTAAGCGATATGTGTGGAGAAGACCAGGCACCTCTCATCACCTGCCCAATACAATCCCAAAAGTGAAACATGGTGGCAGCATCATGGTATGGGGGTGCTTTTCAGCTGCAGGGACAGGACGACTGGTTGCAATTGAAGGAAAAATGAATGTGGCCAAGTACAGAGATATCCTGGATGAAAACCTCTTCCAGAGTGCTCTGGACCTCAGACTTGGCCGAAGGTTCACCTTCCGACAAGACAATGACCCTAAGCACACAGCTAAAATAACAAAAGGAGTGGCTTCAGAAGAACACTGACCATTCTTGACTGGCCCAGCCAGAGCCCTGACCTAAACCCAATTGAGCATCTCTGGAGAGACCTGAAAATGGCTGTCCACCAATGTTCACCATCCAACCTGACAGAACTGGAGAGGATCTGCAAGGAGAATGGCAGAAGATCCCTAAATCCAGGTGTGAAAAACTTGTTGCATCATTCCTAAGAAGACTCATGGCTGTACTAACTCAAAAGGGTGCTTCTATTCAATACTGAGCAAAGGGTCTGAATACTTATGACCATGTGATATTTCAGTTTTTCTTTTTTAATACATTTTCAAAAATGTCTACATTTCTGCTTTTTTTTCAGTGAAGATGGGGTGCAGAGTGTACTTTAATGAGAAAAAAAATGAACTTTTTAGAATTTACCAAATGGCTGCAATGAAACAGAGTGAAAAATTTAAAGGGGTCTGAATACTTTCCGTACCCACTGTATGTGTGTATACCCCTCATATGATCACAGCCAACTTCACGATAACCCAGGGAAGATTATTAGCTGCCACCATCAATCAGTTTCTTTTTAACTATTAAAATACAATTAAGGCTGATTGGACGCCTGCTTTCTGGTAGCGTGTGGCTTTGAGGCGAGGCACGATTACAGAGCAAAAGAAACAGAACTATTAAAGTTTATATTTAATCCAAAGGGAGGCATTGTTTATGAAAAAATATACAACAGATTTTACAAGGAGACAACAATACCGCATATACAGTTACAGAAAATAAAAGGTATTAACAGAAGAACTTAATATACCGATCGCAGAGACAATTGAGTTTAGCCGAAGGAGAGCACTTTGACCATTACGAGAACATGGCCCCTGCTTGCACTAAAATAAGGTATGTATCTCTCCGTACGAACACAGATCAATATTTGGCTTCATCTTTTATGCTGAATTGGGCCCCATCCACACACTCCCCCTGTGATTACCTCACATGGGCTGGGTTGTGGGCTGGTCTTAGACCTTCCAGGTTTTATTAAATCCACAATTAATTCAATAAATCCTCGCTGGATGATCTCAGAGTTTGGCGAGTGCCGCAATATTTTTTATTGGGATTTTATCTTTTCTTAGAGATCAAACATGACCCGGTTGCTGTCAGTTATCTTTTCATTGTTGAGCAACAGCTCACTGGCAGGGCTCACAGATATGAAAAAATATGCATATTGTTCCCCAATTAGCCCTGTTCTAAAAATATATGTCCCATCACTATCAGAGTTATAGAAATTCCCCCATTCTGTATTTTCTTTCGGTGCCTCAATGTCCAGCAGATGTTCTGGTGATGAAAGAAATGTGCAAATGTGAAGGACCATGAGTGTGATAGGAAACATTTCATTAAGCATCAAAGGGAATCTATCTCTTTCAATCTGTGTCTGCCGCAATATACATTCTCATTCAGTGCCTGGCCCATATGTTGAGCTGTGCCTATGCGTCAACATGTCTCTTTGCCTAGGCACAATATACAGTACAGACCAAAAGTTTGTACACACCTTCTCATTTAAAGATTTTTCTGTATTTTCATGACTATGAAAATTGTACATTCACACTGAAGGCATCAAAACTGTGAATTAACACATGTGGAATTATATACTTAACAAAAAAGTGTGAAACAACTGAAAATATGTCATATTCTAGGTTTTTCAAAGTAGCCACCTTTTGCTTTGATGACTGCTGGGCACACTCTTGGCATTCTCTTGATGAGCTTCAAGAGGTAGTCACCGGAAATGGTTTTCACTTCACAGGTGTGCCCTGTCAGGTTTAATAAGTGGGATTTCTTGCCTTATAAATGGGGTTGGGACCATCAGTTATGTTGTGCAGAAGTCTGGTGGATACACAGCTGATAGTCCTACTGAATAGACTGTTAGAATTTGTATTATGGCAACAAAAAAGCCGCTAAGTGAAGAAAAATGAGTGGCCATCATTACTTTAAGAAATAAAGGTCAGTCAGTGCGAAAAATTGGGCAAACTTTGAAAGTGTCCCCAAGTGCAGTTGCAAAAACCATCAAGCGCTACAAAGAAACTGGCTTACATGAGGACCGCCCCAGAAAAGGAAGACCAAGAGTCACCTCTGCTTCTGAGGATAAGTTTATCCAAGTCACCAGCCTCAGAAATTGCAGATTAACAGCAGCTCAGATTAGAGACCAGGTCAATGCCACACAGAGTTATAGCAGCAGACACATCTCTTCAACAACTGTTAAGAGTAGACTTTGTGCAGCAGGCCTTCATGGTAAAATAGCTGCTAGAAAACCACTGCTAAGGACAGGCAACAAGCAGAAGAGACTTGTTTGGGCTAAATAACACAAGGAATGGACATTAGACTAGTGGAAATATGTGCTTTGGTCTGATGAGTCGAAATTTGAGATCTTTGCTTCCAACCACCGTGTCTTTGTGCGACGCAGAAAAGGTGAATGGATGGACTCTACATGCCTGGTTCCCACCGTGAAGCATGGAGGAGGAGGTGTGATGGTGTGGGGGTGCTTTGCTGGTGACACTGTTGGGGATTTATTCAAAATTGAAGGCATACTGAACCAGCATGGCTACCACAGCATCTTGCAGCGTCATGCTATTCCATCCGGTTTGCATTTAGTTGGACCATCATTTATTTTTCAACAGGACAATGACCCCAAACACACCTCCAGGCTGTGTAAGGGCTATTTGACCAAGAAGGAGAGCGATGGGGTGCTACGCCAGATGACCTGGCCTCCACAGTCACCAAACCTGAACCCAATCGAGATGGTTTGGGGTGAGCTGGACCGCAGAGTGAAGGCAAAAGGGCCAACAAGAGCTAAGCATCTCTGGGAACTCCTTCAAGATTGTTGGAAGACCATTTCTGGTGACTACCTCTTGAAGCTCATCAAGAGAATGCCAAGAGTGTGCAAAGCAGTCATCAAAGTAAAAGGTGGCTACTTTGAAGAACCTAGAATATAAGACATATTTTCAGTTGTTTCACACTTTTTTGTTAAGTATATAATTTCACATGTGTTAATTCATAGTTTTGATGCCTTCAGTGTGAATGTACAATTTTCATAGTCATGAAAATACAGAAAAATCTTTAAATGAGAATGGGCTCTCTTTTGCATGGTAATTAACCTTGATAATTAAGAGTGTCGTTTCTTTTGTACACTGCCATTTCCCATAGAATAACAACAACAGTTGGGCCCATAAATTTAGAAGAGGGTCCAGGAGACCAGAGTTATTGATAAACCAAAAACATCCTTTATTATACACAAGTGGAAAAGATTAAAAACAGCACAGTACCACAAAAAGAGAAAAGGCACTCCACAACATATCCAATTATATACAGTACCAAATGACTGGATCAATACACTGCAAAGGTATTAAGCATGATATTATGCTATGTATAAAATAAATGGATATTTGGCTTAATTGATCGGATTTAATTATATATCATATACAATAGTACAGAAAGTGTCAAGTGCTATATTGAACAGGGAAAGAGCAGCTTAATCAAATATCAATACGTTTAAATACTTCAGTCTGATGTACTGCCCATTAGGTTAGCCATAGCCCTAAATCCATAATAAATAACTAATATAAAGTGACCAGTGCATATAATGAATAAGGGACAGGGTAGAGGTAATTCATAAATCAATACATAACCTGTAAGGCAGACGCCGTACCATATTATTCCCTATTAGTACACCTTAGTCAACAAAATCATTGCTCTATAGTATCATAAAGGGGAGGCTAGTATACTTACAGTCAAGAGTGTAACATGTGGAGTGAATACCTCTGCGACCCAATGCGCGTTTCGCCCTTTATTCGTCAGGAGATGTGTTTTATGTGGGTGGAGAGTTGCTTAAAAAGGGCACAGGACCTCACCTTGATAGTAAATTTACCAATCTATATATGCAAGCAGTAGGTGAGCTTAGAAAATATATTAAAACATAACTTTTACTATGTAGAATAAAATAGATTATTTCACTATTACCTAGGTACAAAAGGCGACATAAAAAACAAACAAAACAGTCATAAAATTCCATAAACACCATTGATATTTCCAGATGTCATCTCTATACGAAATTTTAAATTATCATCAACAGTGGTTCTATGCCTCTTTCATGCTATACATAAAAAAGGAGTACGTAAGTAAAAGGTAGATCTCACCCAATCTGTAGTATTCGAAATTAGAGGGAAACGATCTCCAGTGTACATACTACCGATATACCAGAATAACGCCAAGTGGGAAAGAGTCACCATAGGAGGCCTAATTATCCCTAGCACTGCTAGATTCCCCCCTAGTACCCCGATACTCCTGCACTGACAAGGGCAGTCCACAGCTATCCCTATATGTGGATCGCCCTAATCTTTTGATTTATGGGAGACGTACCTGAAAAGATTAGGGCGATCCACGTATAGGGATAGCTGTGGACTGCCCTTGTCAGGGCAGGAGTATCAGGGTACTAGGGCCAATCTAGCAGTGCTAGGGATAATTAGGCCTCCTATGGTGACCCTTTCCCGCTTGGCGTTATTCTGGTATATCGGTGGTATGTACGCTGGAGATCGTTTCCCTCTAATTTCGAATACTATAGATTGGGTGAGATCTACCTTTTACTTACAGTACAGACCAAAAGTTTGGACACACCTTCTCATTTAAAGATTTTTCTGTATTTTCATGACTATGAAAATTGTACATTCACACTGAAGGCATCAAAACTATGAATTAACACATGTGGAATTATATACTTAACAAAAAAGTGTGAAACAACTGAAAATATGTCTTATATTCTAGGTTCTTCAAAGTAGCCACCTTTTGCTTTGATGACTGCTTTGCACACTCTTGGCATTCTCTTGATGAGCTTCAAGAGGTAGTCACCGGAAATGATCTTCCAACAATCTTGAAGGAGTTCCCAGAGATGCTTAGCACTTGTTGGCCCTTTTGCCTTCACTCTGCGGTCCAACTCACCCCAAACTATCTTGATTGGGTTCAGGTCTGGTGACTGTGGAGGCCAGGTCATCTGGCGTAGCACCCCACCACTCTCCTTCTTGGTCAAATCGCCCTTACACAGCCTGGAGGTGTGTTTGGGGTCATTGTCCTGTTGAAAAATAAATGATGGTCCAACTAAACGCAAACCGGATGGAAT
The DNA here is from genome assembly GCF_046119375.1 of Phyllobates terribilis. Lineage (NCBI taxonomy): Eukaryota > Metazoa > Chordata > Amphibia > Anura > Dendrobatidae > Phyllobates > Phyllobates terribilis. The sequence continues at coordinate 626,378,922 of NW_027362765.1, forward strand.
AGCATGCCGCTGCAATATGCTGTGGTAGCCATGCTCGCTCAGTATGCCTTCAATTTTGAATAAATCCCCAACAGTGTCACCAGCAAAGCACCCCCACACCATCACACCTCCTCCTCCATGCTTCACGGTGGGAACCAGCCATGTAGAGTCCATCTGTTCACCTTTTCTGCGTCGCACAAAGACACGGTGGTTGGAACCAAAGATCTCAAATTTGGACTCATCAGACCAAAGCACAGATTTCCACTGGTCTAATGTTCATTCCTTGTGTTCTTTAGCCCAAACAAGTCTCTTCTGCTTGTTGTCTGTCCTTAGCAGTGGCTTCCTAGCAGCTATTTTATCATGAAGGCCTGCTGCACAAAGTCTCCTCTTAACAGTTGTTGTAGAGATGTGTCTGCTGCTATAACTCTGTGTGGCATTGACCTGGTCTCTAATCTGAGCTGCTGTTAACCTGCGATTTCTGAGGCTGGTGACTTGGATAAACTTATCCTCAGAAGCAGAGGTGACTCTTGGTCTTCCTTTCCTGGGGCGGTCCTCATGTGAGCCAGTTTCTTTGTAGCGCTTGATGATTTTTGCAACTGCACTTGGGGACACTTTCAAAGTTTGCCCAATTTTTCGGACTGACTGACCTTCATTTCTTAAAGTAATGATGGCCACTCATTTTTCTTTACTTAGAATTTGTATTATGGCAAGAAAAAAGCAGCTAACAGTCTATTCAGTAGGACTATCAGCTGTGTATCCACCAGACTTCTGCACAACACAACTGATGGTCCCAACCCCATTTATAAGGCAAGAAATCCCACTTATTAAACCTGACAGGGCACACCTTTGAAGTGAAAACCATTTCCGGTGACCACCTCTTGAAGCTCATCAAGAGAATGGCAAGAGTGTGCAAAGCAGTCATCAAAGCAAAAGGTGGCTACTTTGATGAACCCAGAATATAAGACATATTTTCAGTTGTTTCACACTTTTTTGTTAAGTATATAATTCCACATGTGTTAATTTATAGTTTTGATGCCTTCAATGTGAATGTACAATTTTTATAGTCATGAAAATACAGAAAAATCTTTTAATTAGAAGGCGTGTCCAAACTTTTGGTCTGTACTGTATATATATATATATATATATATATATATATATATATATACACACACTGCTCAAAAAATAAAGGGAACACTTAAACAACACAATGTAACTCCAAGTTGTTAACACTTCTGTGAAATCTACCTGTCCAGTTATGAAGCTACACTGATTGTGAATCAATTTCTCCTGCTGTTGTGCAAAAGGAACAACTGGTAGAAATGATAGGCAATTAGCAAGATACCCCCTATAAAGGAGTGGTTCTGCAGGTGGTGACCACAGACCATTTCTCATCCTTTTTAGCAGTTGTTTTGGTCACTTTTTCATTTTGCCATTGCTCTCACCCCTAGAAGTACAGTAGCATGAGGCAGTGTCTACAGTACAACCAGTACAACCCACAGAAGTTGCTCAGGTAGTGCAGTTTTCATCCAGGATGGCACATCAGTGCGAGCTGTGGCAAGAAGGGTAGCTGTGTCTGTCAGCACAGTGTCCAGAGCATGGAGAAGATACCAGGAGATGTGGAGGGAGCCATAGGAGGGCAACAACCCAGCACCAGGACCGCTACCTCCGTCTTTGTGCAAGGAGGAACAGGAGGAGCACTGCCAGAGCCCTGCAAAATGACCTCCAGCAGGCCACAAATGTGCATGTGTCTGTACAAACGGTTAGAAACCGACTCCATGAGGGTGGTATGAGGGCCCGATGTCCACAAAAATGGGTTGTGCTCACAGCCCATCACCGTGCAGGACGCTTGGCATTTGCCACAGAACACCAGGATTGGCAAAGTCGCCACTGGCGCCCTGTGCTCTTCACAGATGAAAGCAGGTTTACACTGAGCACATCCTTCAGCATAACTGGTTTGGCAGTGGGTCAGTAATGGTGTGGGGTGGCATTTCTTTGGAGGGCCGCCCAGCCCTCCATTTGCTCACCAGAGGTAGCCTGATGATGTATCCTGGATGAACTGCACTACCTGAGCAACTTCTGTGGGTTGCACTGTAGACACCGCCTCATGCTACTGTACCTCTAGGGGTGAGAGCAATGGCAAAATGAAAAAGCTGCTCGGTTGTTGCCCTCCTACGGCCCCCTCCACGTCTCCTGGTGTACTGGCCTGTCTCCTGGTAGCGCCTCCAGCCTCTGGACACTACGCTGACAGACACAGCAAACCTTCTTGCCATAGCTCGCATTGATGTGCCATCCTGGATGAGCTGCACTACCTGAGCAACTTCTGTGGGTTGTAGAGTCCGTCTCATGCTACCACGAGTGTGAAAGCACAACCAACATTCAAAAGTGACCAAACATCAGCCAGAAAGGATTGACACTGAAATGTGGTCTGTGGTCCCCACCTGCAGAACCACTCCTTTAATGAGGGTGTCTTGATAATTGGCAATAATTTCCATCTATTGTCTATTTCATTTGCACAACAGCATGTGAAATTGATTGTCAATCAGTGTTGCTTCCTAAGTGGACAGTTTGATTTCACAGAAGTTTGATTCACTTCTTTGAGTTGTATAAGTTTGAGTTATATTCTGTTGTTTGAGTGTTCCCTTTATTTTTTTGAGCAGTATATATATATATATATATATATATATATATCAAAAAAACTGACCAGCACATCCCAAATGTGAACAGGTGCAAGCTGCAGAAACTGCATAAGATATATAAAAAGAAAGCGCAGCAGCACTCCATTATGGCCAAGATACATAAAGACAATAAAACCATTTCATTTAAACTGTGTTATTACTCAATAAGCTTTACTTACAAAAAATGGAGGTTCTTAGCGCATAAATTGGCCAATTCATGTGTGCCCATCAACCGCTGCAAGGTGACCTCCCATCTGATGGGTACTACTCTGCCTACATGCCTCTGCTGGGCTACAAGCCTATAACTCTGGACAGAACATGTCACTTCTGGGCTGAAACACCTACAATTTAAATGGGCTGGTAGAATAGAATATACATCACCTGCTGGTTAAATGGGGGGAGTGCAAGGTCAAACAGGAGGCAGTTCCCACCTCCTATAGTAATATGTCAAAAAAACTGACCAGCACATCCCAAATGTGAACAGGTGCAAGCTGCAGAAACTGCATAAGATATATAAAAAGAAAGCGCAGCAGCACTCCATTGGCCAATTTATGCGCTAAGAACCTCCATTTTTTGTAAGTAAAGCTTATTGAGTAATAACACAGTTTAAATTAAATGGTTTTATTGTCTTTATGTATCTTAGCCATAATGGAGTGCTGCTGCGCTTTCTTTTTATATATCTTATGCAGTTTCTGCAGCTTGCACCTGTTCACATTTGGGATGTGCTGGTCAGTTTTTTTGACATATTACTATAGGAGGTGGGAACTGTCTTCTGTTTGACCTTTCACTCCCCTCATTTAACCAGCAGGTGATGTATATTCTATTCTACCAGCCCATTTAAATTGTAGGTGTTTCAGCCCAGAAGTGACATGTTCTGTCCAGAGTTATAGGCTTGAAGCCCAGCAGAGGCATGTAGGCAGAGTAGTACCCATCAGATGGGAGGTCACCTTGCAGCGGTTGATGGGCACACATGAATTGGCCAATTTATGCGCTAAGAACCTCCATTTTTTGTAAGTAAAGCTTATTGAGTAATAACACAGTTTAAATTAAATGGTTTTATTGTCTTTATGTATCTTGGCCATAATGGAGTGCTGCTGCGCTTTCTTTTTATATATATATATATATATATATATATATATATATATATATATACATATACTAGCTTTTACCCGCGGCTTCGCTCGCGTGGAATTTGGTCTGCCACATTAAGTTTCGTGACAGATCATTTTAATAGTAAAAAAAAATAATCTTAATAGTAAAAAAAAATAATCTTATTTAGTTACTCGTACATCCAAAATTTCAGATGTCTAACTTCAAAACTGACGGATTCCATACAATCTTTGAACCCCTATAATATGAAGAGGGAAACTCTTGAGGGTGGAATTGTCAAAATTCCTTTCTTAGTGCTCATTTAAGCTATAATAGAACCTATCTGCAAATTTCAAGATGCTAAGTTCAGTGGTTTCGGCTGTGCGTTGACCGCTAGGTGTGTCAGTCAATCAAGTTTACAGTTTTATATAATCTTCGCCTGTATGGTGTGTTTATAAAAAGTAGCCCTATGTCCTTCCCCAGGCTTGAAATTATCCATATCAAATTTCATCACAAACGGATTACTAAACACTGATTAATAAACAGGACGGACTGAAGTTACTTGCGTTTAATATTGTTCGTGTTAGTAAAGAATTAGTATGTAATTGGAATAATGGACATCTGCAGGTAATTTATCTATGTGTTTTTACTGCAATATACTCCTGTAAACTATGTTATTTGATTTCTTTCCTTCAGCGAAAATATGTAGATTTTGCGATTTAGAAACACGTGAGCAAGCTACGTATAGCTGACCATGGGAAAAACAGGGCGTGCCTAAATGTATCCCCGCTACCTTCAAAGTTTGCCCTTGCGATTTATTGATGGTCATTGAAAATGCAACTTTAAGTGGGAACTGCAAACATTTGAAATTAAAGGGTAAGTTATTGGGTATTATTGGGATGCGTGGTATAAGAATATTTTCACCCTTAGCTTCTCCAGTTAAAATTGTGGCCTTTACAATGTGCCTGCCTAGTTCAGTGACTCGCAATCTAGTGCCATTACATAATCTCGGGGCGTCCAAGTTGCGCATTAACAAAACGGGTATACCGACCTTTAATTCGAGCTTATGAGATGGGACCCCGGATAGCTCCAAAGAGTTAAGAAACTCCACGGGGTAGCTCCTACAGTCTTCAGATGACATGACTGTGTCGATGGAGTTGTAGGTTGTTTCATCGCTGGTTACTTGGTCCAAGATAATTTTATTGATTTTCGCAACTGTTTCATTTCTTGTTGCTAGTATAGTTCTTTCACATAGCCAATTTTCATCGTGGATGTTTTGTTGCAAATTTGGAAAAACTTGAGCAATAAGTGCGTCTTCCGAATCCACAACATGACAAAATTGGTTAGTGAATAAAACCATACCTTCTTCGTCAGTTTCGATTCGACCTTCACCGATCTCGAGCAGTTTCTCAGCGTACGCACCCGACTCTAGATCACTGAATAACTGGACACGCATGTTGGTGGTGAGGTGCAGCTTTTCAACTTTGGTCCATAAATATGAGGATTTCAGACATGCGTTAATTTCGTCTGCTGCAGTGCCTCGCTCGATGACAGGCAAAGTTTGCCTAAAGTCCCCAGCCAATAAAACAACCACACCACCCATTATTGTTTGTTTACTGTGTAAGTCTTGTAGACAACGATCAAGAGCTTCGATGGCGCGTTTGTGTGACATTGTGCACTCGTCC